>NC_064620.1:481702108-482327108 GCF_023898315.1 Schistocerca nitens | reverse complement strand
GAATCCTGCCTCGGGCATGGATGTGTGTGATGTCCTTAGGTTAGTTAGGTTTAAGTAGTTCTAAGTTCTAGGGGACTTATAACCACAGCAGTTGAGTCCCATAGTGCTCAGAGCCATTTGAACACGCTTCCAATGTGCGTTCACCGCGATGTCGCCAAACACGGATGCGACCATCATGATGCTGTAAACAGAACCTGGATTCATCCGAAAAAATGACTTTTTGTCATTCGTGCACCCAGGTTCGTCGTTGAGTACACGATCGCAGGCTCTCCTGTCTGTGATGCAGCGTGAAGGGTAACTGCAGCCACGGTCTCCGAGCTGATAGTCCATGCTGCTGCAAACGTCGTCGAACTGTTCGTACAGATGGTTGCTGCCTTGCAAACGTCCCCATCTGTTAACTCAGGGATCGAGACGTGTCTGCACGATCCGTTACAGCCATACAGATAAGATGCCTGTCATCTCGACTGCTAGTGATACGAGGCCGTTGGGATCCAGCACGGCGTTCCGCATTACCCTCCGGAACCCACCGATTCCATATTCTGCTAACAGTAATTGGATCTCGACCAACGCGAGCAGGAATGTTGCGATACGATAAACCGCAATCGCGATAGGCTACAATCCGACCTTTATCAAAGTCGGAAACGTGATGGTGCGGATTTCTCCTCCTTACACGAGGCATCACAACAACGTTTCACCAGGCAACGCCGGTCAACAGGTGTTCGTGTATGAGAAATCGGTTGGAAACTTTCCTCATGTCAGCACGTTGTAGGTGTCGCCACCGGAGCCAACCTTGTGTGAATGCTCTGAAAAGGTAATCATTTGCATATCAGAGCATCTTCTTCTTTTCGGTTAAATTTCGCGTCTGTAGCACGTCTTCTTCGTGGTGTAGCAGTTTTAATGGCCAGTAGTGTATTTCAGAAATTCTGATGGAATGTTATGAATCCATACTGCCTTATTCGACCTTAAGTTTTCAAAACTGTTTGGATTCTGACTCTCTTACTGGATCCCCTATTTCTCCTCAGCTCCTGTTTCTTCTTCAGACCCTTGGTAGAGGTCTTCAGTGTACTCTTCACAATATCTTTAATGTAATCTTTCGACCTAATCCGCTCTCTCCTGTGCACTTAATTCCTAAAGCCGTGTACACAACCTCGCGGCTTTCGGAGACACAGCTATCGTCCGTCAGTAGCCAGACGTTCCTCACCAGCGTCTCCCTCTGGTGGCTCTCTCACCACGCTCTGTGGCCCTTCTACCTGACGACGCGGTGCGTTAACTTGGTAAACAGGAACAATGATCCACTAATTTACGAGGGCTGGGACCGGAACAAGAGAAAAAGAGCGAGCCGATTAGGACGGCTGCGGCAAAACGGGCTCAACGGGCGCAGCGGGGGGTGAGTAGGCGTGCGTGACCGCGGTCAGCCAGCCGTCGAGACGACTCGGTCTTCAGCGGCCGTTCCAGCAGCACGCCAGACGTTTAGCCGAACTCTTGACGGGAGTGTCGGAAGAATGGACAAAAACCGAAACGATTCACCTTCACCTCACACTCCAAAGATCTTCAAGGATGAGGCCGTTTGTCCTGTTCTACATCTACATCTACATCTATACTCCGCGAGCCACCCTACGGTGTGTGGCGGAGGGTACTTATTGTACCACTATCTGATCCCCCCTTCCCTGTTCCATTCACGAATTGTGCGTGGGAAGAACGACTGCTTGTAAGTCTCCGTATTTGCTCTAATTTCTCGGATCTTTTCGTTGTGATCATTACGCGAGATATATGTGGGCGGTAGTAATATGTTGCCCATCTCTTCCCGGAATGTGCTCTCTCGTAATTTCGATAATAAACCTCTCCGTATTGCGTAACGCTTTTCTTGAAGTGTCCGCCACTGGAGCTTGTTCAGCATCTCCGTAACGCTCTCGCGCTGACTAAATGTCCCCATGACGAATCGCGCTGCTTTTCGCTGAATCATGACTATCTCTTCTATTAATCCAACCTGATAAGGGTCCCATACTGATGAGCAATACTCAAGAATCGGACGAACAAGCGTTTTGTAAGCTACTTCTTTCGTCGATGAGTCACATTTTCTTAGAATTCTTCCTATGAATCTCAACCTGGCGCCTGCTTTTCCCACTATTTGTTTTATGTGATCATTCCACTTCAGATCGCTCCGGATAGTAACTCCTAAGTATTTTACGGTCGTTACCGCTTCCAATGATTTACCACCTATGGCATAATCGTACTGGAATGGATTTCTGCCCCTATGTATGCGCATTATATTACATTTATCTACGTTTAGGGAAAGCTGCCAGCTGTCGCACCATTCATTAATCCTCTGCAGGTCTTCCTGGAGTACGTACGAGTCTTCTGATGTTGCTACTTTCTTGTAGACAACCGTGTCATCTGCAAATAGCCTCACGGAGCTACCGATGTTGTCAACTAAGTCATTTATGTATATTGTAAACAATAAAGGTCCTATCACGCTTCCTTGCGGTACTCCCGAAATTACCTCTATATCTGCAGATTTTGAACCGTTAAGAATGACATGTTGTGTTCTTTCTTCTAGGAAATCCTGAATCCAATCACAAACCTGGTCCGATATTCCGTAAGCTCGTATTTTTTTTCACTAAACGTAAGTGCGGAACCGTATCAAATGCCTTCCTGAAGTCCAGGAATACGGCATCAATCTGCTCGCCAGTGTCTACGGCACTGTGAATTTCTTGGACAAATAGGGCGAGCTGAGTTTCACATGATCTCTGTTTGCGGAATCCATGTTGGTTCTGATGAAGGAGATTTGTATTATCTAAGAACGTCATAATATGAGAACATAAAACATGTTCCATTATTCTACAACAGATTGACGTAAGCGAAATAGGCCTATAATTATTCGCATCTGATTTATGACCCTTCTTGAAAATGGGAACGACCTGCGCTTTCTTCCAGTCGCTAGGTACTTTACGTTCTTCCAGAGATCTACGATAAATTGCTGATAGAAAGGGGGCAAGTTCTTTAGCATAATCACTGTAGAATCTTACGGGTATCTCGTCTGGTCCGGATGCTTTTCCGCTACTAAGTGATAGCAGTTGTTTTTCAATTCCGATATCGTTTATTTCAATATTTCCTCCGCCTCAGAGTACGCTGTGGTGACGAAAGATGTGGGATAGTGACACGCACATATGCAGATGGCAGTAGTATCGCGTACACGAGGTGTAAATGGTCAGTGCAGTAGCGGAGCTGTCACTTCTACTCGGGTGATACATGTGAAATTGTTTCCGACGTTATTATGGCCGCACGACGAGAATTAACAGACTTTGAACGCAAAATGGTAATTGGCGCTGTAGGTATGGGACACTACATTTCGGAAATCGTTAGGGAATTCAATATTACGAGATCCACTGTCTCAGGACTGCGCCGGGAATATCACATTTGAAGCAGTACGGTGCATCACGGGCTACAAAGTGGCCAACGGGCTTCACTTAACGGCCGAGAGCAGCGGTGTTTGCGTAGACCTGTCAATGCTAACAGATAAGCAACACTGCGTGAAATAACCCCAGAAGTGCATGTGAGACTTGCGGCGAACGTATTCGTCAAGACAGGGCGACGAAATCTGGCGTTAATGGGCTATGGCAGCCGATGAAAAGCGAGCCCTTGCTAACAGCACGACATCGCCTGCCGCGTCTCTCCTGGGCTCGTTATCACATCTGTTGGACCCTAGATGACTGCAAAACGTGGTCTAGTCAGGTGAATTCCGATTTCAGTTGGTAAGATCTGATGGTAGGATTCGAGTGCGGCGCAGATACCATGAAGCCATGAGCACAGGTTGTATGAAAGGCACTCTGCAAGCTGGTGGTGGCTATAATGGTATGGGCTGTGTTTACATGGAATGGACTGGGTCCTCTTGTGCAACTGTCCCGATCATTGAGTAGAAGTGGTTATGTTCGGCTACTTGGAGACCATCTGCAGCAGTTCATGGACTTCTTGCTCCCAACAACGATATCACGTCACCGGTCCTCAATTCTTCACGATAAGGTTGGTAGAAGCGGACCTCGGGGAAGATCAGTTTGGATTCCGTAGAAATGTTGGAACACGTGAGGCAATACTAACCTTACGACTTATCTTAGAAGAAAGATTAAGAAAAGGCAAACCTACGTTTCTAGCATTTGTAGACTTAGAGAAAGCTTTTGACAACGTTAACAGGAATACTCTCTTTCAAGTTCTGAAGGTGGCAGTGGTAAAATACAAGGAGCGAAAGGCTATTTACAATTTGTACAGAAACCAGATGGCAGTTATAAGAGTCGAGGGGCATGAAAGGGAAGCAGTGGTTGGGAAAGGAGTGAGACAGGGTTGTAGCCTCTCCCCGATGTTATTCAATCTGTATATTGAGCAAGCTGTAAAGGAAACAAAAGAAAAATTCAGAGTAGGTATTAAAATTCATGGAGAAGAAGTAAAAACTTTGAGGTTCGCCAATGACATTGTAATTCTGTCAGAGACAGCAAAGGACTTGGAAGAGCAGTTGAACGGAATGGACAGTGTCTTGAAAGGAGGATATAAGATGAACATCAACAAAAGCAAAACGAGGATAATGGAATGTAGTCAAATTAAATCGGGTGATGCTGAGGGGATTAGATTAGGAAATGAGACACTTAAAGTAGTAAAGGAGTTTTGCTATTTAGGGAGTAAAATAACTGATGATGGTCGAAGTAGAGAGGATATAAAATGTAGACTGGCAATGGCAAGGAAATCGTTTCTGAAGAAGAGAAATTTGTTAACATCGAGTATAGATTTAAGTGTCAGGAAGTCGTTTCTGAAAGTATTTGTATGGAGTGTAGCCATGTATGGAAGTGAAACATGGACGATAACCAGTTTGGACAAGAAGAGAATAGAAGCTTTCGAAATGTGGTGCTACAGAAGAATGCTGAAGATAAGGTGGGTAGATCACGTAACTAATGAGGAGGTATTGAATAGGATTGGGGAGAAGAGAAGTTTGTGGCACAACTTGACTAGAAGAAGGGATCGGTTGGTAGGACATGTTTTGAGGCATCAAGGGATCAAAATTTAGCATTGGAGGGCAGCGTGGAGGGTAAAAATCGTAGAGGGAGACCAAGAGATCAATACACTAAGCAGATTCAGAAGGATGTAGGTTGCAGTAGGTACTGGGAGATGAAGAAGCTTGCACAGGATAGAGTAGCATGGAGAGCTGCATCAAACCAGTCTCAGGACTGAAGACCACAACAACAACAACAAGGTTGGCAGCCCTTCAGCCAGGCGACTAGCGCGAGTTTTGGTGTTCTCATAAAGGTAAGTCATTTTAGATTATAATAACATTTAGTTTAGTACTGATTACGTGGTAAATAGGTGTATTAGTGGGCTTTTTAAGCGTACCATTAAAGGTTTCATTTTCTTACGTAATATAGCAGAAAACGCGAAAAGATCGTACAGTCGGGTTATATTTGTGTTTTCTGTTTACGTTTTGCTTCAGCAAATCTATATAATTTCGTTTAATTGTTCTTTGCTCCCTCCAGCAATTTAACTGTAGTGCATCTCCTCATTACTTAACTCACACTTCTGGAAACAAGCGTAAAGTTTAAGTTGTTTCAGAAACTTTGCACTGTTGTTTTTGTTTACATACAGTTGCGTATAGGCCAGATTTGTGGAATCATATTTTCGTGTTTATCTGTAATTTAACTGACGTATTCTTAATAAACTACTACGTTTATCATGAGTGAAAAGTGCTTGACTTGCCGTAGAATTGTCAGGTCAGGGCTTTGGTGTTTGGTGTAGTTTTTCCCATGTGGGTGACGGTAGTGGCGCGGGAGTAAGAGAAGTAAATGAGACTCATCAGTGGTTTTGTAGGATATGCAGTAGAGATAGGAAGATACTAGAACAGGAGGGGAAAATTTCCGATCTTCAGGCTGAGTTAGACAAGGCCAGGGGAGCCAGGGGAGATCGTGACAGATTAAGGGGGCAGAACGGTAAAGAGAGGTGGGAAGTGGCAACAGGCAACAGGAGGAACAGGCTTAGAACTTTGTCTGACAGCTTCGTGGGGAATGTGGAAAATAGATTTGACCTGTTGCTTCAGTTAGAAGCTGGTGAGCCTCAAGCAGTTGCAGGTGTAGACAGGGCGCAACAAACTTTCAGCAGCAAATTGGAAAGTAAGAATGTAGGTAAATCAGTAAAAAGAAAGAAAGTGTTGTTGTTAGGTAGTTCCCATGGAAGAGGTGTTGGCCAACTTTTGCAGGATGAACTAGGATCAGAATACCAGGTCACCAATTTTTTTAAACGTAGTGCTGGTCTGGAGCAAGTGACAGAGGATTTAGGATCACTTTTCAAAGATTTCACTAGGGAAGACACCGTGGCTATGGTGGGTGGGCCAGGTAATAGTACTGACAGAGATCCTGGCAAAGATTGAATCAGCATCGAAGCTTACTAGTGTTGAGTTTCTATCTGTTCTTGGGCGCCATGACCGACTTCATTTGAACTCTTCTGTCAGGAGAGTTAATTTGGAGTTGGAACGGCTGCGTGTGTCGGGTGCAGGGTCACACATTGGTGTGGTTCCTGTTGATTCTCTCAATAGGTGGGATTATACTAGGCATGGTTCATATTGCTCTGAGCACTATGGGACTTAACATCTGAAGTCATCAGTTCCCTAGAACCTAGAACTACTTAAACCTAACTTACCTAAGGACATCACACACATCCATGCCCGAGGCAGGATTCGAACATGCGACCGTAGCGGTCGCGCGGTTCCAGACTGTAGCGCCTAGAACCGCTCGGCCACGCCGGCCGGCACTAGGCATGGCCTTCACCTCAACAGGAAAGGGAAGGGTAAACTGAGTGGGGAAATAGCAAGAAAGTTAAAAGGGGGAGGCACTGTCATGAGTGATAAAATACCAGTTCAAAATGGCTCTGAGCACTATGGGACTCAACTGCTGTGGTCATAAGTCCCCTAGAACTTAGAACTACTTAAACCTAACTAACCTAAGGACAGCACACAACACCCAGCCATCACGAGGCAGAGAAAATCCCTGACCCCGCCGGGAATCGAACCCGGGAACCCGGGCGTGGGAAGCGAGAACGCTACCGCACGACCACGAGATGCGGGCGATAAAATACCAGTTGCTGTAGGATTTAGAAAAGACTCTTTTTTAGCGTAAGGAGGACAGAAAGAAAGCATGTTTTAAGAGAGGTTAGGATTGAGACAAACCTTCAGTTTGAGAAAGGAACAAAAAAAAAAGTAATTCTGTCTTATTACATTAGCATAAACAGCTGTTTGTTAAGAATTTTCAACAGTCAGCAGAAATTTCAACTCTACCCATTTTTAAGTCCGCCAATGTGAAATGTCTGCTGTCCTTATTTCATCGAAATATTCGAGGACTGAGGAATAAAATTAATGAATTATTTATCTGCGTAGATGAATTAGAGTCCTCAAAACCAGTTGACATAATCTGCCTCTCTGAACAACATTTGACCACTGGTATAGAACTTTTAAGTATTACAGGATTTAGGTTAGCATCTCACTTTTGTACAGCAGAAAAGGAGAAAGGAGGAGTTGCCAAACTCATCAAGAACTGACACAAATTGAAGAACATAGACATTCATAGATTTTGCCTAGAACAGGATATGGAAGCATGTGAAACAGAAGTAGAATTTCATAAAAAATTCTTCATAATATTAAGTGTATATTTAGCATTTTCAGGTATCTTTAATCTGTTCATAAACCACCTTGAAGCTGTTTCTTCTCTTTGTACCCGACACATGGCCAGCATTGGCACCGAGGCAGAAAACCAGCTTTCATCAGAAAACACAACACACGACCCTTCCGTCCAACGAGCTCTGGCCTGACACCACTGAAGTCGAAAATGGTGGCGGGTTTGGGACAATGTAATGGAGGCTGCCTGGTGTCTGGCTGAGAGCTGTCCTAGAAGTAACCGATTTGTAACAGTTCGTTGCGTCACGGTGGTGCCAACTGCTGCTCAAATTACTACTGCAGATGCAGCACGATGCGGTAGAGCCTTATGCCGAACAGGATGGGTTTCCGTCTCCGTAGAGCCGTGTGGCCATTCGGAGTCCCGTCTTCCTGCAACCGTACTGTCTCCTGACCCCCACTGCCTGCAGTCATCTACGGTGCTTCATTTCTGGCAAGTCAAGTAGCAGAAGGAACGTCCTATTACACGACCTTAAAGAAATTCTTGACTAATATCAACTCACCACGTCTAATTTCAAAGGAAACTAACTCTCACGACCTTTATGGCATTTATTTAAAACAAATCTGATTTACATCTTCACAGTGTCGCTACCAGAGCCATTCTTATTAGGCTGGCGCGAAAGAAATCTGAATAGACATCATCTTTCAGATGTAGAACCACGCGTAACATCTTTTGTTTACTTCGCAAAACTTCTTCGTGTTGCGATTTTCTTCCTTCATTGTAATTTTCTGTGTATAGCGTTTTGTCTTTTTTGATGGTTCAAATGATGGCTCTGAGCAATATGGGACGTAACTTCTGAGGTCATCAGTCCACTAGATTCGAACCTGCGACCGTAGCGATCGCGCAGTTCCAGACTGTAGCACCTAGAACCGCTCGGCCACCCCGGCCGGCGTCTCTTTGGAGTTCCAACTTTCGTTTTATCTGTCAGTATTCTCATTTAGTATTTAGCGGCACCTTAACTCAAGTACTGTAAGATCAACTTTTTCTTCATATTTTCTTATAACATGCCAATAATTAACAAATTGCAGCATCGTCAAGTTAAAATTATGACTTCTCGTGTTAAGTTTAATATAATCAACCATCTATGAATAATATGGTCAGTATAAACATTCGAAAGGGTGGAGGAAAGTGGAGTGCCTTTATTAACTCCTTGGTTAATATCCGCAGATTCTATTCCATTCATTACAGTACGGATCCTTATTTTATGATACACTGAGGTGACAAAAGTCATGGAATACCTCCTAATACTGTGCCAAACCTCCTTTTACCCGGCAGAATGTAGCAACTCGATGCGTCATGGACTCAGCAAGCCGATTGCATTCCCCTGTAGAAATACTGTCATGCTGCACCTATAACCGTCCATAATTGCGAAAGTTGGCCTGTGCAGGATTTTGTGCACAAACTGACATCTAGATTACATCGCATATATGTTCGATGGGATCCACGGCAGAGGATATAAGTGGCCAAATCATTCGCTCGAACTGTCCAGAATGTTCTTCAAACCAATCTCAATTGTGGCCCGGGGACATGGCTTACTGTTATTCATAAAAATTCCATCGTTGTTTGCTGCAAATGGTCTCCAGGTAACCGAACATAGTTTTTTTCCAGTCAATGATCGGTTCAGTAGGACCAGAGGACCCAGCCCATTCCATGTAAATACAGTCTACATCATTATGGAGGCACCACAGTGCCCTGTTGACAGCTTGGGTCCATGGCTTGAGGTTGGGTCTGAGTCACACTCGAATCCTGCTATCAGCTCTTACTCATCTGATCAGACTAAGCCAGGGTTTTACCGTAGTCTATGGTACAAGTGGTACAGTCAAGAGCCCAGCAGAGTCGTTGAAAACGTCGTTGCGCTCTTGGGCAAGGGGGGGGGGTGCTAATGGGGGGGGGGAGGAAGTCGGGGGAATGGAATATCGCTGAACAAAAGGAGAGCTGGGGGTCCTCCACCGACAAACTGGGAAAATTTAGTGTTGCTTAAAGTAGTTTTTGGTAAATGTTTTGGAGTTCAGGGTAAAAAATGTGTATTATTAAAGAATAAGACGCCCTTTTTAAGTTAGATGTTATTTATTAGTTTAGATGGTAAGCTATTTGCCGCTCTTATTCTTTTGTATTTTTGTTTGAAATACATTGCAAAAAAATGGCTCTGAGCACTATGGGACTCAACTGCTGAGGTTATTAGTCCCCTAGAACTTAGAACTAGTTAAACCTAACTAATCTAAGGACATCACAAACATCCATGCCCGAAGCAGGATTCGAACCTGCGACCGTAGCGGTCCTGCGGTTCCAGACTGTAGCGCATTTAACCGCACGGCCACTTCGGCCGGCGAAATACATTGCAACCTATATTACTACATAATTATAAAAAAGAATTGAATCTGTTGGAATAATGCATTCGCTGATTTCTGAAGTAATTTTATCCACTGTGATATGATAGCCCCCCCCTCCCCCCTGCCATAACCCCTGGTTGTGCTGGCTGTTAGCAAAGGCTGCCTTGTCGGTCATCTACTGCTACAACCCATTAAAGCCAGATTTCGCCGCTCTGTTCTAACGGATACGCCGGCTGCAGTGGCCGGGCTGTCCTAGGCGCTTCAGTCCGGAGCCGCGCTGCTGCTATGGTCGCAGGTTCGAATCCTGCCTCGGGGATGGATGTGTGTGATGTCCTTAGGTTAGTTAGGTTTAGGTAGTTCTAAGTCTAGGGGACTGATGACCTCAGATGTTAAGCCCCATAGTGCTCAGAGCCATTTGAACCATTTTCTAGCGGATACGTTCGTTGTTTTACACACATTGATTACTGCGGTTATTCTAGGCAATGCTGCTGCCTCAAATTCGGTATTCTCGGCACATTTTTGACACTGTGAATCTTGGTATATTGTATTCCCTAACAATTTCCGAAATGAATATCCCATGCGACTAGCTCCAACTTCCATTCCACGTTCACAGTCTATTAATTCACGTCGTGCGGCTATAATCACATGAACCATCTGAGTACAGATGACAGTTCCACCAAGGCACTGTCCTCATTAACAACTATGTCGCAAAGTGGACGAAAGTGTGTGCTGAGTGATTCTGGCTGAGGGTCATTGAAAAGGACTGTGAAGATAAACACGACGACGACAGCTGCAAAAGTCTCTGCAGAACTGAGTGTCGTACTCACAAACCCTGTCAGAATCAAAATAACCCGGAGGGAGCTCCAGAAGTAGGGACATGCAAGACGGGCTGCAATTCAAAATCAGTCATCAGTAATGCAAATACACTGAGCCATAAAACCTGAACTATGGAGCAATGAAAAAATGTGATTTGGTCCGACCGGTCTTGTTTCACACTCTTGCAACTTCTTGTCGAGTTTACGTCCAAAGAGTGAAACATTGTGTGGATTTGGTGATGATCAGGACACACATATCGTGTTGCTGCATGGGACCCATGGGTACTCAGCAAGGGCGCTAAGGATAATGTGACCATTTTGGCTAATCATACCCGTCCCAAGATACAATGTTTGTTCTTCGATGATGACGATGTGTTCGACGAAGTCAGGACCCCTCTTTGCACACCTTAATTCGTTTTAAGTTTTGTGTGAAATCTTATGGGATTTAACTGCTAAAGTCATCAGTCCCTAAGCTTACACACTACTTAACCTAAACTATCCTAAGGACAAACACACACACCCATGACCGATGGAGGACTCGAACCTCCGCCGGGACCTTGAATCGTCGAGGACTCATTATGTGAGCACGAGGATGAACTGTAACATCTCCCCTGAGCACCACAATCACTAAGTCTCAATATTACTGAGCCACTATGGCCTACTTCTATTTCCTTCACTGTTACCGCCACTTCAGAAGAGTAAAGGAACAATGCTAAAACTGAAAGACCAAATAAGCAGACTGTGTGATTGTATCTGTTGCGACCAGACGAAACTACAGTCGCCCTGCCACAACTGTCGGTTCTTTGAGTGCTGTGAGAGAAGGATCATTAATAACTACGACAGATGAATATTAATTCACTTTATTACATGAATGAATAAAAAGATTTACTTCACGAGCGACAGGCCTTTGCCACAGAGAGCGTGGAGTATGGACAGCTGCCATTGAATCCGAAAGCATCAGTTAATGCATCCAATCACAAACAATTCTCTTGAAGTAAAACGTTCAACATTAACACAACTGCACGTCCCACTGACAAGGGATGAAACATGGTGGGTCTGTAGAAGGGTAAAAACAGTGCAAAACATATTTCTTTAAATGATAATTAATTGAAACTCTCAGATGCCGACATGTGTTGATACACCTAGATGGGGACAGCTGAAAATGTGTGCCCCAACCGGGACTCGAACCCGGGATCTCCTGCTTACATGGCAGATGGTTCAAATGGCTCTGAGCACTATGGGACTCAACTGCTGTGGTCATAAGTCCCCTAGAACTTAGAACTACTTAAACCTATCTAACCTAAGGACAGCACACAACACCCAGCCATCACGAGGCAGAGAAAATCCCTGACCCCGCCGGGAATCGAACCCGGGAACCCGGGCGTGGGAAGCGAGAACGCTACCGCACGACCACGAGATGCGGGCTTACATGGCAGAGACTCTATCCATTTTTATTTATTTTTTCATGTTGTTCATTACGTTTGGTCTGGGCGGGCGTTACAAGACATCTGTTCAAGGTGACCATTGATACCTTTACTCATTTTATTTATTACAGAGGGCGAGGAGCCCTCAGACCGAACACGCTGAGCTACCGTGCCGGCGGCCCATCTGAGCCAATGAGGACACATATGAATAGCGCGACTGCAGGGACTTATCCCTTGCACGCTTCCAGCGAGACCCACATACCCAACTGTCCACAATCTATATACGTAATGTACCTAAAAGATATTTGCCCATCCACTCATTACCCGCGCACACTAAGGTGGCGATTCCCATACGAGTTCCTGCAACCTGTGCGCAATCGCACAGACGAAGGTCAATGGCTGGGTAGCCTTTAACTATATATATGAAGATAGTAACTGTTCTCGAAAGGTTCTGGTCAAAGCAAACTAGTGTGATCTGCCACTATCAACTTGTCGTTTTGGTGTAGGTGAACGCTCCTTACATGTTCGGAACTGCATAGAGAGCTCCTTAGCTGCTTTTGGCGGATGCACTGCATGCCAAAAAACTTGCAACTTATACTATATACGCCAGATGCCCGTATCCTTAGTTGGTCTTTGACTGAACCAGTGATATTGTCAGTTTCAAGCATATTTTTAAAAAAAGGCAGTCCCAGATGTTGGTATTTATTTTAAATATGATAAGTTTTGCGTTAGTGGTGCATCTTTAGAATATCTTAGCGTAAACCGCACTATTCGAAAAGTGAACAATGAATGAAGCGTAATCCAACCCCCAAATATAAATCCGGAAACCTAATCGTGAAGGTAAGCAGCTAGGGCTACGGGCATCTAGCGTCTACAGCACCAGTTGCGAATTTGCTGGCATGCAGTACATCCGCCATGAGAATAGGGTTGCGGTGAACAGACGTATCTAACAATAGCGAACAATACCTGCACTATGCGGCGAATTGGCTACAACAGCGAGCTTAGATCAGTAGGCGTGTCGTTATCACAGCTAACACGCTGCATAGTGCAGTTAATTTTTACTATTCTAAGATATGCCTGTTAACCGCAAAGCTATCCACATGCCGGTTATCTCCATGATTAGGCTTCGTCTCTTTTATTTGACGATTCTAATTACGCTTCAATCAGTGTTTGCTTTTGACTAGTGCGGTTTACGTTGTCTACGAAATTTTGAAGATACGCCGCTAACGAGTAACGTGTCAATTTCACTTTTCATTTGAAAATACTGCATTACTATTTCTGAAGCACGCAGTGGAGAAACATATTTTGGTTTTAACCGTTTAGCGGAAAATGGTTTTTATGTTGAGCTTCTACGCTATCGCGCGACTGCTACGGCCGCAGGTCCGAATCCTGCCTCGGGCATGGATGTGTGTGATGTCCTTACGTTAGTTAGGTTTAAGTAGTTCTAAGTTCTAGGGGACTGATGAACACAGATGTTAAGTCCCATAGTGCTCAGAGCCATTTTTTTCTACGCTATCCTGGCAATCTTGATCCAGGGTACAAAAGGCACGCCAGGCGCTTGGTTTCTTCTTCCGGATTGTTCCCATAACTATTATATTTTGTGAGACGATGTTTTAAATCTTTGTTCCCACGTCAGACCAGAGAAGCAGTACACTACCAGCCGCACAACCAGTTCTGACACTGCAGCTTCAGCCTTGACGGTAGGGCACTACGCACCCACACTCAACCACCTTTGGTTCGACAACGTGAGCTCTTCCTATAACGCCCACAAAAGGATGTTGGCTGTCTCTGTGCCTGACAAACAATTTCAGTCCGACTGACGCCAGCGTTACGAAGATTACTGAAAGCTTTCATCCTTACGTATGCCATAATCATCCGAAACAAACTTTGGATATGTATTATGCAGAGTGAAGTGAGGAATGAAAATTTGTACTGAGGCTGGGATACAAACGCTGGTCTGCTGCTTTCTATGGAGACGCGCTAACAACTAACGCCACCCGGACACAGTGAGGACTATGCTAGCACTCCTCCTTCCCCGATCCGAGTTCCCATTCACGCCTTAGCCCACTTAGTATTCCCCATAAACTCGAGTAGTATTTACTGTCCTGGAATATCAGCTCAGCACCGAAAGGGACGGGGCATCGTACCTGATACCCAGGCATAGGTGATTTAATCATATGAAACTATACTGCATCCCGCAAGGAAAGTGACACAAATGGAAAACCGGGAATTTGTAGGCTATCACTGAAAAATATTCTCCCTAAAGTGTCTCAATTTGCACGAAAAATACAACGGAACTTACTGCCAACGACACTTCCTTGATATTTCGAGGGAGCTTATACTATTTCAGTATCAGTTTCATAGAATTAATTGTTTAAACTCCGTTTTCTCATGTATTGCATTTTTTATCTGTGTAGCTATTGCTGCTGGGGTGTAGTAGTTTAAAACTTGGTTCAAATGGCTCTGAGCACTATGGGACTTAACATCTATGATCATCAGACCCCTAGAACTTAGAACTACTTAAATCTAACTAACCCAAGGACATCACACAACACCCAGTCATCACAAGGCAGAGAAAATCCCTGACCCCGCCGGGAATCGAATCCGGGAACCCAGGCGCGGGAAGCGAGAACGCTACCGCACGACCACGAGCTGCGGACAAAACTTGGAAAGTCTCTAGAAGCACAGAGTTTCATATGATGAACTGCGGAGAGTCAACAGAGCGAAGCAAGAGGCGGGACTCAAGTCTCTATTTGTGCTCCACTCTGTTAGCATATTACCTAGTATGTAAATATGGTTCTCTCATGGAGTCTATTTGACGAACTTAACGTACAATATTCAACTAAAAGCAAATTTACTGGACGCACGTCTCTAATTAATATCGTTTTCTTATATCTGACAAGGTCTGATATTTCACCGACATTGATTGTTTTAGTAAACCAACAGACAGATATAGTGTCAAATGCTTTTTCAAAAATGTGTCAGTAAGGATCGACATAATTAGGGTTGACGTGTTAGCTTAAAATTAATCAATTTTGCATCTTTATCGACGTTAAACTATCCACCTGTTCTGAAGGCCCTTTCCTAACATGGCATAGCTGAACAAAAGTAAACTTGGTTGTCAGAAGTCGTGGAAAGACTTGTCTCGATTGAAGATATGCCGTGATTGGCGCCCGCGTACTGTGCTTCGCTGATCTGCATGGTGCGACTGGACGCACGATGAGGCCCACGACAAAGATGGGACATGGCGCGGACGCCGAAGCACGTGACACTGCAGGTACTATGAGTGCCAGCAGCCACCTCTGGCGGGGAGCGAGTAACTATTTCAGACGAGTTTAATAATTACTAACTGTGCGTTCAAATGCATGAAAGCTTTCGCTAGCTTATGACCAAGTTAAGACATTTAGTGCGTGCCTTCTCACTAGCATATTGATCTGCATATTGATCTTCCATGGGCCCTGCACGGAGCCTACCGTTCGCGAAGTACGGCGGGCTAGGCGACTAGTGTGATGTCACAAGTTCGTTGGAGGGCGCATATTCCTCGTTGGCCCCGAGTCATGGTAGCTTAGCAATCTGTTACAGACCGGTGCGCAGTGAACATGGCAGCATGTCTCGCATTATGCGAATTTTAATACGAGATGCCAATCACTACAAGACACACAGGTGATGGAAAGTCATAAATTACACAAGAATTCGATTTTACTAGGTCTAAAGTGTTTAGGGTGGAGCTCCAGTATTTCCGTACCAGTAAACGACTGTATGGGACGACTGCAAACACTTCGATGACTGCGAGGCACACAAGGCGTTCGTTTGTCCACTGCAAGTTATATTGCTGCTGATATGAATGTTAATAACTTTAAATACTGCTAATAATGCCAAAAAAGGCGTAAACGTTTGATTGTTATAAACTTTTTGCAGGTGCTGTTATTTTTGATGATTAACTAAATAATTAACATTTCTAGTTACTGAGTAGGATATAAGTATTGTTTTACCTATAATAACTGACTTAAATATAATACTGATTCAAACTGTTAAAGTTAATATTATGGTACTGTATTACTACCAGAACTTTATTGAAACAAATGAACTGACCAAGCTTCAACTTCCGATGGTGGACTCACAAACGTGTGCTTTCTAGTGTCTTTTTGCCCTGAGAAATTCCTAATGTTGTGTCCCGGTTCCGCTTACTTACTTATATCATGGATAGGAGTGTAACCTCTTCCGACTTCAGATTCCAGACCACGTTTTCAGGGAGGACCGACTATTCTTCTTCCAGTAGTATGAAATTCGAAGGAAATTTTGTGTAACCTCTTTTTGACAATTGGTAGCACGTTGTTTTTCCAGTTATGTCTACTGTGGGGTATTTGGTCATTGAAGTAAAATATTTTTAATTACTGTGTACTTTCACACCAAACATTTTACTCCTCTCAGAAATCTCATTTGAAATGTGTATATTTTAATTTTGTTATTCATTTTATTCAATTAAGTCCCACTTCTACATCTACATCTACATTTATACTCCGCAAGCCACCCAACGGTGTGTGGCGGAGGGCACTTTACGTGCCACTGTCATTACCTCCCTTTCCTGTACCAGTCGCCTAATGTTCGCGAGAAGAACGACTACCGGAAAGCCTCCATGCGCGCTCCAATCTCTCTAATTTTAAATTCGTGATCTCCTCGGGAGGTATAAGTAGGGGGAAGCAATATATTCGAGACCCCATCCAGAAACGCACCCTCTCGAAACCTGGACAGCAAACTACACCGCGATGCAGCGGCTCTCTTGCAGAGTCTGCCACTTGAGTTTGCTAAACATCTTCGTAACGCTATCAAGCTTACAAAATAACCCTGTGACGAAGCGCGCCGCTCTTCTTTGGATCTTCTCTACCTCCTCCGTCAACCCGATCTGGTACGGATCCCACACTGATGAGCAATACTCAAATATATGTCGAACGAGTGTTTTGTAAGCCACCTCCTTTGTTGATGGACTACATTTTCTAAGGACTCTCCCAATGAATCTCAACCTGGCACCCGCCTTACCAACAATTAATTTTATATGATCATTCCACTTCAAATCGTTCCGCACGCATACTCCCAGATATTTTACAGAAGTAACTGCTACCAGTGTTTGTTCCGATATCATATAATAATCATACAATAAAGGATCCTTCTTTCTATGTATTCGCAATACATTACATTTGTCTATGATAAGGGTCAATTGCCACTCCCTGCACCAAGTGCCTGTCCACTGCAGATCTTCCTGCATTTCGCTGCATTTTTCTAATGCTGCAACTTCTCTGTATACTACAGCATCATCCGCGAAAAGCCGCATGGAATTTCCGACACTATCTACTAGGTGTTACAGGGTGTTACAAAAAGGTACGGCAATACTTTCAGGAAACATTCCTCACACACAAATAAAGAAAAGATGTTATGTGGACATGTGTCCGGAAACGTTTAATTTCCATGTTAGAGCTCATTTTAGTTTCGTCAGTATGTTCTTCCACCTACGCTCAATGGATCACGTTATCATGATTTCATACGGGATACTCTACCTGTGCTGCAAGAACATGTGCCTTTACAAGTACGACACAACATGTGGTTCATGTACGACGGAGCTGCTGCACATTTCAGTAGAAGTGTTCGTACGCTTCTCAACAACAGATTCGGTGACCGATGGATTGGCAGAGGCGGACCAATTCCATGGCCTCCACGCTCTCCTGACCTCAACCCTCTTGACTTTCATTTATGGGGGCATTTGAAAGCTCTTGTCTACGCAACCCCGGTACCAAATGTAGACACTCTTCGTACTCGTATTGTGGACGGCTGCGATACAATACGCCATTCTCCAGGGCTGCATCATCGCATCAGGCATTCCATGCGACGGAGGGTGGATGCATGTATCCTCGCTAACGGAGGGCATTTTGAACATTTCCTGTAACAAAGTGTTTGAAGTCACGCTGGTACGTTCTGTTGCTGTGTGTTTCCATTCCATGATTAACGTGATTTGAAGAGAAGTAATAAAATGAGCTGTAACATGGAAAGTAAGCGTTTCCGGACACATGTCCACATAATATATTTTCTTTCTTTGTGTGTGAGGAATGTTTCCTGAAAGTTTGGCCGTACCTTTTTGTAACACCCTGTATATTGTGAAAAGCAATGGTCCCATAACATTCCCCTGTGGCACACCAGAGGTTACTTTAACGTCTGTAGACGTCTCTCAATTGAGAACAACATGCTGTGTTCTGTTTGCTAAAAACTCTTCAATCCAGCCACACAGCTGGCCTGACATTCCGTAGGCTCTTACTTTGTTTATCAGGCGACAGTGCGGAACTGTATCGAACGCCTTCCGGAAGTCAAGGAAAATGGCATCTACCTGGGAGCCTGTATCTAATATCTTCTGGGTCTCATGAACAAATAAAGCGAGTTGGGTTTCATATGATCGCAGTTTCCGGAATCCATGTTGATTCCTACAGAGTAGATTCTGGGTTTCCAGAAATGACACGATACACGAGCAGAAAACATGTTCTAAAATTCTACAAAAGATCGATGTCAGAGATATAGGTCTATAGTTTCGCGCATCTGCTCGACGACCCTTCTTGAAGACTGGGACCACCTGTGCTCTTTTCCAATCATTGGGAATCTTCCGTTCCTCTAGAGACTTGCGGTACACAGCTGTTAGAAGGGGGGCAAGTTTTTCGCGTACTCTGTGTAGAATCGAATTGGTATCCCGTCAGTTCCAGTGGACTTTCCTCTGTTGAGTGATTTCAGTTGCTTTTCTATTCCTTGGACACTTATTTCGATGTCAGCCATTTTTTCGTTTGTGCGAGGATTTAGAGAAGGAACTGCAGTGCAGTCTTCCCCTGTGAAACAGCTTTGGAAAAAGGTGTTTAGTATTTCAGCTGTACGCGTGTCATCCTCTGTTTCAATGCCATCATCATCCCAGAGTGTCTGGATATGCTGTTTCAAGCCACTTACTGATTTAACGTAAGACCAGAACTTCCTAGGATTTTCTGTCAAGGGGTATATAGAATTTTACTTTCGAATTCACTGAACGCTTCACGCATAGCCCTCCTTATGCTACATCTACATCTACATGCATACTCCGCAAGCTACCTGACGGTGTGTGGCGCTAACTTTGACATCGTTTAGCTTCTGTTTGTCTGAGAGGTTTTGGCTGCGTTTAAACTTGCAGTGAAGCTCTCTTTGCTTTCGCAGTAGTTTCCTAACTTTGTTGTTGAACCACGGTGGGTTTTTCCCGTCCCTTACAGTTTTACTCGGCACGTACCTGTCTAAAACGCATTTTACGATTGCCTTGAACTTTTTCCGTAAACACTCAACATTGTCAGTGTCGGCATAGAAATTTTCGTTTTGATCTATTAGGTAGTCTGAAATCTGCCTTCTATTACTCTTGCTAAACAGATAAACCTTCCTCCCTTTTTTTAATATTCCTATTTATTTCCATATTCAGGGATGCTGCAACGGTCTTACGATCACTGATTCCCTGTTCTGCGCTTACAGAGTCGAAAAGTTCGGGTCTGTTTGTTATCAGTAGGTCCAAGATGTTATGTCCACGAGTCGGTTCTCTGTTTAATTGCTCGAGGTAATTTTCGGATAGTGTACTCAGTATAATGACACTCGATGCTCTGTCCCTACCACCCGTCCTAAACATCTGAGTCTCCCAGTCTATATCTGGTAAATTGAAATTTCCACCTAAGACGATAACATGCTGAGAAAATATATGTGAAATGTGTTCCAAATTTTCTCTCAGTTGTTCTGCCACTAATGCTGCTGAGTCGGGAGGTGGGTAAAATGAGCCAATTATTAACCTAGCTCGGTTGTTGAGTGTAACCTCCACCCATAATAATTCACAGGAACTATCCACTTCTACTTCACTACAGGTTAAACTACTACTAAAAGCGACAAACACGCCACCACCGGTTGCATGCAATCCTTTCTAAACACCGTCTGTGCCTTTGAAAAATTTCGGCAGAATTTATCTCTGGCTTCAGCCAGCTTTCTGTACCTATAACGATTTCAGCTTCGGTGCTTTCTATCAGCGCTTGAAGTTCCGGAACTTTCCCAACGCAGCTTCGACAGTTTACAATTACAGTACCGATTGCTGCTTGGTCCCCGCATGTCCTGACTTTGCCCCGCACCCTTTGAGGCTGTTGCCCTTTCTGTATATGCCCGAGGCCATCTAACCTAAAAAATCGCCCAGTCCACGCCACACAACCCCTGCTACCCGTGTAGCCGCCTGCTGTGTGTTGTGGACTCCTGACCTATCCAGCGGAACCCGAAACCCCACCACCCTAAGGCGCAAGTAGAGGAATCTGCAGCCCACACTGTCGCAGAACCGTCTCAGCCTCTGATTCAGACCCTCCACTCGGCTCTGTACCAAAGGTCCGCAGTCAGTCCTGTCGACGATGCTGCAGATGGTGAGCTCTGCTTGCATCCCTCTAGCGAGACTGGCAGTCTTCACCAAATCAGATAGCCGCCGGAAGCCAGAGAGGATTTCCTCCCATCCATAGCGACACACATCATTGGTACCGACATGAGCGACCACCTGAAGATGGTTCCACTTCCATAGAGCAGAGTCGATAGAGCCACTTTTGTAGAACTTTGTCGTCGTTACTGAAAGATGGTTCACAACATAGATGAGTGAAACCTTTCCTAAACGTTGGTAGTCTTAGCTCTAATAGGATATTTTCCATACCTTGGCATAATTTTTTTTTCATCTTGGATATCTGAAGATTGTAATCCATATAAATTTTTAAAAAATATATGTTCATATGTATGTATGTATATATGTTCCACTTCTCCTCGTAAACAACTAGACCGATTTCAATCATACTTGGTTCACATACTATTTTCTGTTCATAAACAACCACTGTGGGAATAAGAACCACCCACCTATCAGGGGGGTGGAGGCAGGAGTGATAACCCAGTGTAGCCCACGACAAGAGAATACCCATACTTAACTCATCCAGTATTTGAGAGCACTTAGATACTTGCAACAAATTTTACACATAATTACGAACCATTTACGAAAATTTTTGTCGCTGACGAGCCCCACGAAATGATGAAAGGAAAGAAGCTTATCGCTTACTACATTTTCGCTGTTCATGCTGTAAACTGTTAGATGAAGCTTGGTGTTTTAATTTATTACTTCTTTACTACTACCTCTGTTCACAACACACTTCGCAGACAGTAGGCACATACAACACTGATGTGCCTGCAAAATTATACGTTTTGCAGCACATACTTTAGAAGATACGAAGTCATAAACAATGAGTTGTGTGAAAATGTAGCTGCTGCGCAAAATTCGTTAGACATAGGGGTGAAATATATGTACAAATACGCGTGGTATTTGTTTCATATGTGTGAAACAGATTTGACATGTGGGTATGCGGACAAAGTCACATGTAAAAAGATCGTCGTAAACACGTGGAAAGATTTGAATCCAATTTGGTACACAAATTAGTTACGATGATTACCTGACATTGTTCTTTTTTATACAGGGTCAATCCATTTCGTTGACTGTTCATAGTGATGGAATACAACTGTAATGTATATACAGGTACAGTTATGGTAAACTGTAACACAAATGAACATAAAATGCATACAAACTCAAAATAAACATATTTTATACGAGGGTCACTCCAAAAGAAATGCAAACTATTTTTATAAAAGTACAGTTTTCATTCTGCATGTGTGGATACATACATCCTTCCCGCTTGTTTTCGAACTTAGTTCAACCTGTTCTAGTGAGTGGCGCCGTCACAACATGGCCTCAAGATGGCTGCTACACTTGACGTTCGTCAGAAGCAACGTGCTGTCATAGAATTCCTGTGCTGTGAAAACGAGAATGTGGGAAACATCCACAAGAGGTTGAAACAGGTGTATGGAGATGCTGCTGTCAATCGCAGTACAGTCAGTCGGTGGGCAAGCAGGTTACGTGATGAAAGCGGTCGCGGCAATATTGAGGATTGTCCTCGCAGTGGCAGGCCTCGTACTGCACACACTCCAGACAATGTGCAGAGAGTTAACGAATTGGTGACTGCTGACAGACGCATCACAGTGAACGAATTGTCACGCTACGATCTGATAGGGGAAGGAAGTGTTTGCAGAATACTGAAAGTGTTGGCGTTAAAAAAGGTTTGTGCCGGGTGGGTTCCCAGGATATTGGCAGTGGCTCACAAAGAAACAAGAAAAACGGTATGCAGCGAACTTTTGGAACAGTATGAGTATGGTGGAGATGAATTTCTTGGAAGTATTGTGACAGGTGATGAAACATGGCTCCATCATTTTTCACCAGGGACGAAGAGGCAATCAGTGGAGTGGCATCATGCAAATTCAGCCAAGAAAAAAAAATTAAAGACCGCACCTTCTGCTGGAAAAGTTGTGGCTATGGTGTTTCTCGATTCTGAAGGACTCTTGCTTGTGCACATCATGCCAAGTGGAACCACCATAAATTCTGATGCATATGTGACGACACTGAACAAACTTCAAGCTCGACTGAGTCGTGTTCGACCACATCGGCGAAAGCAGGATGTTCTGCTGTTGCACGACAATGCACGGCCACATGTCAGTCAAAAAACCATGGAAGCGATTACAAAACTCGGATGGACAACACTGAAACACCCGCCTTACAGTCCTGACCTGGCTCCACGTGACTATCATCTATATGGACAACTGAAAGACTCTCTTCGTGGAACAAGGTTTGAAGATGATGACTCCCTTATACACGCTGCCAAACAGTGGCTCCAACAGGTTGGTCCAGAATTTTACCATGCGGGTATTCAGGTGCTGGTTCCAAGATGGCGTAAGGCAGTTGAGAGTGGAGAAATGAAAATATTGTTCCTAAAGGATGTATCTGCACACTATAAACTTTCAAACATGTAGAATAAAAGATGGATTAAAAAAAAATAGTGTGCATTTCTTTTGGAGTGACCCTCGTAGAAACGACATTCCATAGTACCGTCTCTCATCATAGAATAATGCAAATTATCTGAAGACGACAGTTCAGTTTTGCTAAAATTAGTAATGATTGTGTATTTTTGTGCTAGCTGGTTGAATTCTGTAATAAGAAGAAAAACGGTGTTTACATATTACTTATAGTTTGGAAAGAAACACTGTAGGGGTGTGTGATAATGCTGGGAGGGAAGGGAGGATGAAGAGATGTACAGACAGCAAGTGGGAAGGAGAAGATAGATGGGGAAGTGAAAATGGACAGAGAAAGGCTCGATGAGGAGATTAAAAAAGAAATGAAAGAGGGTGAGATGGACAGAGAGAGGGGCAGGAAGAGATTGACAAAGGCAGGTAGGAGGAGGACGAGGAGGAGGAGGAGATGGACAGAAAGAGAGAGGGCGGTGGAGATGGACAGAGACATGAGAGAGGATGTAGACAAGTAGAGGGGATGGTGGAGATGGACAGAGAGATGGAAAAGGAGGAACTGGAGGGTGAGGGATGTGCTCAAAGGAAACAGGTGTGGGAGATGGACAAAGAAACAAGGAAGGAGGAGATGGACAGAAGGTGGATGACAGAAGAGGTGGACAGAGAGAGTGGGTGGTGGAGATGGACAGAGAGATGGGTAACTAGGAGATGAACTAATATGATATTGGAATAAATATATATCCCGGGAACGCCAGGTTCTTATATGGTTCCTACTAATAACGTTTAGCGTGTGGATTTATCTTTGAAGTTTGTCTTCATTTTCCTGCAACATACATTGTTGTATAGTTTTGATGATAATACTGTATTTCCCTTACGAGGGGCAGGAGACTCGGTACCTTGTAGCTCCCGGAAGACGAGTCGCTATCTGGATTAGTTCAGCGCGGCAGCTGTTAGGTGAAGCTGGTCCGCCACGTGTGTGCTAGTGTAGGAACGGTGCAGTAGTGTGCAGTAGATATAGGAAGCGAGGCCAGAAGAGAACAGCCGGCCTGGCCCCGGCAGAGGCGAGGCGAGGTGGTGATCTAGATAGGCGGTGAGCTATGGCGCGCCGCGCGCCGCCTGATGAGGACAAATTGCGAGCCAGATGGGCCCGCAGATGCGCTGCGGGACCCCCGCTGGCCGCCGGACGCCGGCCGCCAGCCGCTCGCCCACGCATCTCCTGCGCCCGCTGCCGGCCGGCGAACGCCGCCTCCAAATGAGCGGCCCAGCAACCTGCTATCAGCACTACCCTACCTCCACTGGTCACAGTCAGCGCTGCTCGCGAAGGAAACGTTACACTTCGAGTAAACACCCCAGCACATTAGGCGCGATATTACTTTCAGTTACTTACTTTTCAATCTAGTTCAGTGCCTATACGGGGTGTCTATTATACACTCATGCTCATAAATTAAGGATAATTGCAGAATTTGGTTCAAATGGTTCAAATGGCTCTGAGCACTATGGGACTTAACATCTATGGTCATCAGTCCCCTAGAACTTAGAACTAGTTAAACCTAACTAACCTAAGGACAGCACACAACACCCAGCCATCACGAGGCAGAGAAAATCCCTGACCCCGCCGGGAATCGAACCCGGGAACCCGGGCGTGTGAAGCGAGAACGCTACCGCACGACAGAATTTGGTGTCACACAAATTGGCACTACACAAAACTGGCGCTAATAGCATAGGCACATAGGGAACATACGACACAGATCTGTAAGTCCACGGTATTGGTGATAATTTGAGAAAGCCGTCCCGAAACACATGTGCTACAAAACGCCACTGTTTTCTGCGCATGTACCCCGACATCAATGTGGGATTTCATCACCATGCACACGTACACAAGCCGCACAACGGATTGGCGTACTCTGGATCAGTTGGACGAGCAGCTGCTGGGGTATAGCCTCCCATTCTTGTACCAGTGTCTGTCGGAGCTCTTGAAATGTCGTAGGGGTTTGAAAACGTGCAGCGATACGTCGGCCGAGAGCATCCCAGACGTGCTAGATGGGGTTTAGGTCTGGAGAACAGGCAGGCTACTCCATTCACCTGATATCTACTCCTTCAAGGTACTCCTTCACGATGGCAGCTCGGTGGGGCCGTGCGTTATCATCCGTCAGGAGGAAGGTGGGACCCACTGCACCCCTGAAAAGGCGGACATACTGTTGCAAAATGACGTCCCGATACACGCGACCTGTTACAGTTCCTCTGTCAAAGACATGCATGGGTGTACATGCACCAATCATAATCCCACCCACACACCATCAAACCACGACGTCCATACAGGTCCCTTTCAATGACATTAAGGGGTTGGTATCTGGTTCCAGGTTCGCGCCAGATGAAAACCCAGCGAGAATCACTGTGCACACCATAGCTGGACTCGTTCGTGAACATAACCTGAGACCACTGTTCCAGTGAGCATGTACTGTGTTCTTGACACCAGGATTTACGGGCTCTCCTGTGACCAGGGATCGGTGGAATGTACCTTGCAAGTCTCCGGGCGAAAAAAACCATGTCTGTTAAGTCGTCTGTAGACTGTGTGTTTGGAGACAACTGTTCCAGTGGCTGCGGTAAGGTCCCGAGCAAGGCTACCTGCAGTCGTCCGTGGTCGTTTGCGGGCACTGATGGTGAGATATCGGTCTTCTTGTGGTGTTGTATACTGCGGACGTCCCGTACTGTAACGCCTGGACACGCTTCCTGTCTGCTGGAATCGTTGCCATAATCTTGAGATCACACTTTGTGGCACACGGACGGCCGTGCTACGACCTGCTGTGTTTGACCAGCCTCCAGTCGCCCTAGTATTCTGCCCCCCATAACGTCATCAGTATGTGTTCTTTGAGCTATTTTCAACACACAGTCACCATTAGCGCGTCTGAAAACGTCTGCACACTTACTCGCTGCACCATATTCTGACATGCACCAATACACATCTGCATATGTGGACTGCTGCCAGCACCAACGTGCGACGACCGCAGGTCAAATCATCGCATGGTCATACCTGGAGGTGATTTAAACACGCAAACCGCCCACCAGAGCGTTGTTTCACCAGTGGTTACCCAGATAAGAAGTATGCACAACTGCAGTCATGAAAAAAAAAGAAAAGAAAAAATCCGATTACTATTATTATGAAGCAGTTGAAAAAAATGATTACGGTTTCAGAAAAATTGAATGATTCATCCAAGAGAAAGAGCTTCCTTTATAGAAGCGGCTAGCGTTGACTGATAAGTTGTTGGATATCCTCCTGAGGGTTGGGGTGCGAAATTCTATCCACTTCGTGCGCTAGATCATTAGAATCCCAAATCAGTTGGAGAGCCTGTCCATAATGCTCCAAACCTTCTCAACTGGGGACAGAGTGGCGATCTTGCTGGCCAAGCTAGGGTTTGGCGAGGACGAAGACAAGCAGCAGATACTCTCGCCGTGTGCGGGCGGCCATTATCTTGCTGAAATGTAAGACCAGGATCGCTTGCCATGAAGGACAACAAATGGGGGCGTAGAATATCGTCGACTATCATTGTGCTGTAAGGGTGCCAAGGAAGACAACCAAAGGGGTCCCATAATGAAATGAAATAGCACGACAGACCATGACTCCTGGTTCTCGGGTCACACGGCCGGAATTGGCTAGGTGGTATCTCACCACCGTCCACGGCGCCTCCAGACACGTCTTGGGCTTGGAAGACCATTGACTGGAGTAGAACTGTCTTGAGTGACCCACTTCGAACTGAGCCCCCATAACCAGCGACGTGTCTGGAGACGTCCCAGATAGCGGTGGGATACCAGTCTCTCGTCCGCCATACGGCCTGACAACCAGGAGTGCTGGTCTGGGGCGCCATTCCATTTCACATCAGGTCCTCTTTGTTTGTCATCCACGGTACATCGAAAATACTGTACGCCCCGTTTTGTTGCCGTACACGGCAAGCCATTCTATGCTTACATTTCAGCAAGATAATCCCCGTCCACGCACGGCGAGAGTTCCTAATGCTTGTCTTCGTCCTTGCCAAACCCTGCCTTTGCCAGGAGGGTCGACTGATCTTTCAAATGGTTCAAATGGCTCTGAGCACTATGGGACTTAACATCTGAGGTCATCAGTCCCCTAGACTTAGAACTACTTAAACCTACCTAAGGACATCACACACATCCATGCCCGAGGCAGGATTCAAACCTGCGACCGTAGCGGTCGCGCGGTTCCATACTGTAGCGCCTAGAACCGCTCGACCACTCCGACTGATATTTCCCCAGTTGACAAAGGTGAAGCGTTATGGGCAGGGCCCTCAAGCCAGCTCGAGATTTTGACGATCTATCGCCCAAAGCGGACAGAATTTCGACTTGATATTCTTCAGGAGGATATCAAAAAAAAGTTCAAATGGCTTTGAGCACTATGGGATTTAACATCTATGGTCATCGGTCCCCTATAACTTAGAACTACCTAAACCTAACTAACCTAAGGACATCACACAACACCCAGTCATCACGAGACAGAGAAAATCCCTGACCACGCCGGGGATCTAACCCGGGAACCCGGGTGCGGGAAGCGAGAACGCTACCCCACGACCACGAGCTGCGAACTCAGGAGGATATCAAACAACTCTACCAGTCAGTGCCAAGCACATTAACAGCTTGCAAAAGTGCCAGAGTGGGACCAACGCGTTATTGACTTGTTCAATTTGTGAAGTTCTTTCTCCTGAATAAACCAGTTTCCGTCCCACTCGGATAACTAATTCGTGGTGCATCGTTCCTTTTGTCTTAGAGTCTGTTAATATTTGGACGATTTTGCTTATAGTAAAGGGATGTGGGTGTAGTACTTGCATGATGGTGCAACGTCAGACTTTGATGTAATTTTTCGAGAATACGTAACACGAATATTCGACGACAAGTTTATCGGTCGTGGCTCTCCAATACCCTCGACTTGAACCCGCTTTTTTTTTTGGTTCTGGGGTTGTTTAAAGGGCTTGGTGGATTCGAGACCTCTTGATATTGTTGAAGCATTCCAGTAACGCATTGTGTATGGTTATCAATGCGTTCGAAATGTGTCTGGGGTTTTCTTACATGTACAGATATCGACGAAGCAACGTGATAAGCATTGTGTTCACATGAACGGTGCCCATGTGAACTCTTATTGTAATGTGTTGGTCCTCAAGTGCATATCTACAGATAGGATTGTACAGGACTGTTTTGAGGTGTTCATGTACTCATTTGTAAAACGTCGTATCGGGGAAAGTATTGGTTTCCGGAGATCTGTGACTCCTGCCATTTTGGAACGTGCGAACACTTTCATTAGAGGTAATAGACGGATCACAGTCTAACACCTCGCTGCTCAACTGGACATATCTGTTGTTATTGCTCACATACTTGTCCACAATTTAGGTTACTCAAAGCTATGTTTCCGCTCGGTTTCTCGTCGCCTACGCACCTTCCGACTTAATTTGTTTGACTCAATGAAGGGTTCACCCCGCAGGAAGCAGTACGCAGTTACTGATGCAGCAAGACGTTGGCTCCGATGTCGACCAGTAGAGCGGTCCAGCCCATCCCCGTAAGATGGCGTAAGGCCGTCGGATTGAACGGAGTTAGTGTTGAAAAACAGTTTTTTTTTTTTTAGCCAAAAGAGCCAAAGGAGTAGTGTGTTGTATTGGACCAGCCTACTTTCGAAAACAAGACAAAAAACATAAATTGTTGCATTGTAGCATTACTTATTGAACGTCTCTCGTATGTTCATTAGGATATTTTGCTTGTTTCAGTGTCCTCTGTTCCCCTTTTCTTTCGTGTCTACAATACTCAGTTACCTTGTATGTTGAGAAAAGTACTGAGGAATTCAAGAAGACTGGAAATCATTTACAATTCTACTGATTCACAAGAAGAACCACAAAAGCGATTGTAATTAGTGCAGGGGGATTAGACTATTGCGAGTGCCACACAAAATACCTTCACGAATTCTTATATAAACTGAAGTCGATGACTGAAGTGGTAGTTGGACATTATCAGGCAGGGTTTCGCACAGGAGGATTCACTAGGAATCAAATATTTACCATGAGTCAAATCTGGGAGAGGTAACTGTGACTACAACAGACCCTTTCTCTCAATATTTGTAGATTACTCGAAGGCATATGACAGTAGTCACAGGCTGAGCCTATACAACACCCTGAAGGAAAATGCTCTACCAACAAAGTCTGTGGGGTTGGTAGGAGCATACGAGGCAGGAACAAGAACAAAGGTGAAATTCCAGGCAAAGGTATCCAAGGAGTTTCAGGTGCAAACTGGACTGCGACATCGTGATGCTACCTAATCCGTACAAT
This sequence comes from Schistocerca nitens, assembly GCF_023898315.1. NCBI lineage: Eukaryota > Metazoa > Arthropoda > Insecta > Orthoptera > Acrididae > Schistocerca > Schistocerca nitens. The sequence goes on along the minus strand of NC_064620.1, from coordinate 482,297,629 downwards.
TTACACAGTGCTCTAAAAAGTCATTTGAGAAGGATAAAGGTTCCTGTTTGAATGGAAGTACACATGTGTTACTTCGTATCGATGAAGTGGCACTTCTGGTACATTCCGAAGCAGAGATGTTGGAGACAGAAAGAGATCTAGCACAAAATGCAAGCCAAGTCGACCTGAAAAGAAATCCTGAGAAGGTAGAATTGGCGGTGTCAGCTATAGGTGTGAGTCTCACTGCAATCTCGAAATTTGAGTTTGGCCAAAGTAAAAAATGTTAAGTACTTAGTCTCCCTATTTAATAGTCGCAACTACCACAAGAACTTGCATCTGAAGATAAAAAAGCGAGTAAGTAAAGCACCCAATACGTAATTTGAGGATGTGTCTCATTACGATCAGAGAGGCAATTCTGACGTTGCGGTTGATGAAGGAAGCAAGACTAAAGAAAAATCAAGACACTTTCATAGGATTTGTCGATCTGGAAAAAGCACTCGACAACATAAAATAATACAAGATGTTCGAAACTACGAGAAAAATAGTGGTAAGCCACAGGGAGAGACAGGTAATATGCAATATGTACAAGAGACAAGAGGGAATAGTAAGAGTGGACCACCAACTACGAAGTCCTTGGATTGCAAGGGGTATAAGACAGGGGTGTAGTCTTTCGCCCCTAGTGTTGAATCTCTACATCGAGGAAGCAACGATGAAAATAAAAGAAAGGTTCAGGAGTGGTAATAAAATTCCAGATGAAAGGATATCACTGATACAATTCTCTGATGACATTCCTGTCCTGAGTGAAAGTGAAGAAGAATTACATGATCTGCTGAATGGAATAAACAGTTTAATGAGTACAGAATATGGATTGAGAGTAAATCGAAGAAAGACGAAAGTAATGAGAAGTCGCACAAATGAGAACAGTGAGACACTTAACATCAGGATTGATGGTAACGAAGTAGATGAAGTTAAGGAATTCTACTACCTAGGCAGCAAAATAATCAATGACGGACGGAGCAAGGAGGATATCAAAACCTGAACAGCCCTGGAAAAAGGGCCAAGAGAAGTCTACTAGTGTCAAACACAGGCCTTAGTTTGAGGAAGAAATTCCTGAGAACGTAAGTTTGGAGCAGTGAAACATGGACTGTGGGAAAACCGGAAGAGAAAGAAATCGAAGCATTTGAGATGTGGTGCTACAGGCAGATGTTGAAAATTAGGTGGACTGAGAAGGTAACGAATGAGGAGGTTCTGCGCAGAATCTGAGAGGAAAGAAATATGTGGAAAACATTGACTAGCAGAAGGGACGGGATGACAGGACATCTGTTAATACATCAGGGAATGACTTCCATGGGGTTGAAGGTACTGTAGAGGGCAAAAACTGTAGAGTAAGACAGAGTTTGGAATACATCCAGGAAATAATCGAGGGCGTAGGTTGCAAGTGCTACTCTGAGATAAAAAGGTTGACACAGGAGAGGAATTCGTGGCGGGCCGCAAAAGACCAGCCAGAAGACTGATGAAAAGAAAGTAATTCATCGCGCAAATGATAATTACATTACGCACTCTCTCACCAGTCCCAAGGCACTTAACAATGTTATAGTTCTAGGGGCGTTATATGGAAGAGAGAGTCTGAAGATATGCCATCAGACATAGTTAATAATCATCGGAAAATCTGGATGGATATATTTATGCCGCTACGGGATGCGGTGGGCTGAGGAAGAAGAAACAACCGATAAATTCATGCACTGATGCAGTAAGTAACCACTGCACAGAATATGAAGACTAGAAGGAGGATACGTGACTCGTATACCGTAACACCGTAAAACAAAAGCAGTGCTGATAGGACGATCTGAAAGAAAACGTCTACTTGTGAGACACAACTGGTGACTTACGGATGTAATCATAAAAGACCTACGACAGCAGAGGGTTGTAACAGACTTAACGAAAACAGCTCAAGAGTAATTTGTAAGGACGGTACCTGATAAGTTTTGTTGATGACTTAGATGTCACCAGTGAACATGGAAGTGAGACTGAAAAAAAAGTTAGTAAGAACTAACAGCATCTTGAAAGTGATGTAAGAAAACGAGCCAAAAATTTAGTCACCTCCAAGACCAACGAGCCAATTTCTCGGTGTCAACAATGCATCTTTAAAGATTAAATTGTATTTGTATAAATCTTAATGAGCAGCATTTTCACAGTTCTTTTTTTCTACACTTAATCTAAATTCGCAGAAATATAAGTTACACGTTAAATAATTTGGATGGTTACAATTTCCTTCGTCATTCATATATTTACATAGTTGTCATACTACTTTCAATTTATTTCTGCTTATTTGTATTACTGCGATCTAATTAACACTTCGACGACGATCTACACGCTACTGTTAAGCAGTTTCCTGTGACATCGCTTTCATTCTCAGTCGGGTATCCTTTCTCTGTGACAGAAAGTGAGGCGTAGGTTTTTGTTGTGTTCAACGTGTTTCCAGTTATTTTACTATTATCTTCGCTACCTGCTGATATTATTTCCATAATTACAGTGTCATATTACAATAGAATCTGCTGATTCCACAAACATTGGTAGTCCCCATTACTGCCTCCACCACCTTGATTGTACTCCTACTACAATTACTGTGGATAATTTCCAGATTAAAACTTCAAATCTGCAGCGGAGTGTGCTCTAGCTTTAAACTTCTTGGCAGATTAAAATTGATAACTCGAACGGAACTCGAACCTGGGACATTTCTTTTTTTGGGGCAAGTGCTCTATCGGCTGAACTTTCGAAACACGGCTCATGATCCGGTCTCACAGTTATACTTAATACTTCACCCATCATCGAGCCCCAGAGGCCCCTCCAAGATGTTTATCTTATCTATTAGTAAACACATATTTTACTTTAATGAAATTTTACGACTTTCCTAATTTATCAAGTTAGTCATGATATGCATATGGCTTTGTGTTAAAGTAGGTGCACGTTCCCACTCGTAGAGATCTCAAAGGCCCATGCGGATAGACGCTGTTTTTCAACAACCTGATATCTGTCTGAGCAGCGTCCGTTACGACATTTGCCATTGTTGACTCGTGCTTTTTCCCTTGTGATAAGCACATGTTTATTTTGGAACATTATTTCATAACTATTGTCTGTTATACTGACTGAAAATGTTACAGAGAAGAAGACTATCAGTTAAGGAGATAAGGGAATTGTTGGAGCGGTCTTCTGATTTTGGAAACCCACCTAATGAATGTAGATCTTCCATTGATGATGATAATGACGCAGGTGTCGCGGTAAACTCAGAACTACACGAAGAATCCATTTACGAAGATGTAGCAGATCAATTTAGTGCAAAATCTGTTGATTGTGACTTGTCGTTTTGTCATAATGGGAATGAAATATGGGCTACAGCTTCTCAAGCTAGAATTTCTGGTACGCTGAGGAAAAACGATGTACTAAAAGAAGACCATAGACATACAAGTTATTCGATTAGGAACTGTGATCATAAAGAATCTTGTTTTATGTTGTTCTTTCGTGTACCCATCATTGAAAAAAAAGTGTTTATGTGGACCAGCAAGGAGGGTCCAACCGTTTACGAGAAATAGGTGGATACAGATATGTATGAAATGAAAAATTTTCTTTGTGTTCTGATCCTGACTGGAGTTTACAAATCAAGAAAAGAAGATATCAGTCAGCTTTGGAGTCCTGAGAATGAACGACCAATTTTCAATGAAATTATGTATCGTAACCGCTTCCATGCTATTCAGAGGCGTTGCGCTTTGACAAAGCAGCAGATCGACGTGACCATAGGTTAAGTGACAAACTGGAATCAATCATAGAAGTTTTTGAGATGTGGGAAATTACCCTTAGGGCTGCCTACATTCCGGGTTGGTGTAAGGCCGTTTATGAACAGTTGGGCACATTTAGAGGTCGCTGCCCATTTCGACAATATCCCAACAAATCCTGGTAGATACGAAATAAAGTTCTAGGCGGTTTGTGACAGCCCAACAAGCTACTGCTGAAAGATAAAAGTGTATTTGGAGAAGGAGGAAGGCACCAGAACCCTATAACTTTGAGAGAATGTTGTGCAAATCCTGGTGACTGAACCTGAAAAGTCTGGAAGTAGTATCACCTGTGATAATTTTTTTACACCTCTCAGTTTAACTCACTATTTATTGTCAAAATATTTGACACTAAACAACCTGTCGATCTTATTACAAATAAAGGACGTGAAGTATGCTGTACATATTTGGTTTTCAACCAGATTTGATGATAGCCTCTTATGTTACTAAGAAAAACAAAGTTGTAACCGCCTTTAAATCTCTTCATGACCAGCCAATGGTGTCATCATCACAAATAAAGATGATACCGTGGACCACAAGACGCGATGCTGCAGTGTGAAGAGAAAAACCAGGCGCTGGCCACCGGTGGTTTTCTTCAACATGATGGATGTATATGTTGACTGTATACATAACTTGGATGGTGGTGGCTATCAATAAAAAAATGAGACGTCGGATTTTCACAATCAATATGGGAAAAGAAATCAATGAATTCATTAGTAGCACCGGATCCAGGGAGGGCAGTGAAACCACCAGCTAAGAAAAAGAGAAGTTGTGCATATTGTGTAGAGAAGAAAGGTAGAAAATGTCAATTTACATGTTATAAGAGCACCAAACCTGTTTATGCTAGGAACATTCCGCTATTGTCTGTAGACCCTGTGCAAATTTGCAATAAGAATAAGAGCCAGCAGTAAAAGTATAAAAATTGCGTATTTGAAAATTTAAACTTAAAAAAAAAGGTTCAAATGGCTCTGAGCACTATGCGACTTAACTTCTAAGGTTATCAGTCGCCTAGAACTTAGAACTAATTAAACCTAACTAACCTAAGGACATCACACACATCCATGCCCGAGGCAGGATTCGAACCTGCGACCGTAGCTAAACTTTAAAATATAAAATCATTTTAAAAGTATTTATATCTCAAAAGTCAAACGGATTACACTGAACCGCAAAGAAAATGGTATAGGCATTCGTATTCAAATACAGAGTGATGCAAACAGGCAGAATACGGCACTGAGGTCGGTAACGCCTATGTAAGCCAACAAGTGTCTGGCGCAGTTGTTACATCGGTTACTGCTATTACAGTGGCAAGTTATCAGGACTAAATGAGTTTGAATGTGGTGTTAGAGTCAACGCACTAGCGAAGGGACACAGCATCTCCGACGTAGCGATGAAGTGGGGATTTTCCCGCTCGGTCATTTCACGAGTGTACCGTGAATATCAGGAATCCGGTAAAACATTACATATCCGACATCGCTACAGCCGGAAAAAGATTCTGAAAGAACGGGACCAACGATGGCTGAAGAGTGCAACCCTTCCGCAAATTGCTGCAGATTTCAATGATTAGCCATCAACAAGTGTCAGCCTGTGAACCATTCAACGAAACATCATCGATATGGGCTTTCGGAGCCGAAGGCCCACTAATGTACCCTTGATAAACTCACGACACAAAGCTTTACGCCTCGCCTGGGCCCGTCAGCCCCGACACGGGACTGTTGATGACTGGAAACATATTGCCTGGTCGGACGGGTCTCTTTTCAGATGGTATCGAGCGGATGGACGTGTATGGGTATGGAGACAACCTCATGAATTCATGGACCTGCATGTCAGCAGGGGAGTGTTCGACCTCGTGGAGGGTCAGTAATGGTGTAGACAGTGTGCAGTTGGAATGATTCGGACCCCTGATACGTCTAGATACGACTCTGACAGGTGACACGTACGTAAGCATCCTGTCTGATAATCTGAATCCATTCATGTCTAGTGTGCATCCCGACGGACTTGGGCAATTCCAGCAGGACAATGTGACACCCCACACGTCCAGAATTGCTACAGAGTGGCTCCAGGGGAACTCTTCTTAGTTTAAATCTAACTCTCCTGAAATGAACATTATTGGGCATACCCGGCCGCTGTGGCCGAGTGGTTCTAGGCGCTTCAGTCCGGAACCGTGCAACTACTACGGTCGCAGATTCAAATCTTGCCTCGGGCATGGACGTGTGTGATGTCCTTAGGTTAGTTAGGTTTAAGTAGTTCTAAGTTCTAGGGGACTGATGACGTCAGATGTTAAGTCCCATAGTGCTCAGAGCCATTTTTTCATTGGGCATATCTGGGATGCCTTCCAACATGCCGTTCAGAAGAGATCACCACCCCGTCGGCTCTTAAGGATTTTTCGACAGTTCTGCAGGCTTCATGGTGTCAGTTCCTTCCAGCACTACTTCAGACATTAGTCGAGTCCATTCCACGTCGTGTTGCGGCACTTCTGCCAGCTCACGGCGTCCCTACACGATAAAAATAAGGTGTACCAGTTCCTTTGGCTCTTCAGTGTAAAACAATTCCTTAGAAAGCTGCTTTATACCGCAGCAATGAAACTCTGAATTTATTACAAAAATTTAACGGCTCAGGAAAATGAATAAGCGTAATATGCAATTACAGTGTGCACCGTAAAACACTGATTACGATGAAAATGAGATAACTAAAATATTGGTTGGCAAAATAAATTGGTGGGGAAATGGAATTTCCTGAACATCATCTCACTCTCCTAATGAATTTACCGCATCCTTGCGATGGATCATTAACAGTGATTGTATGGCTTGAAAGAGATACTGAAATTATCCGTGCAACTGGCGAACGTGAAAAGGCTACACCGAAAATGATGTTGAGTCGATAAGTTATCTTCGTCCTAACGTGCCAGTACTGTGAGTTATTCTAACCCGCTTTGCCGCGTGGTGTTGTCGCGTGGTTTGAGGAGCCATGTCACGGACTGCGCGGCCCCTCCGGCCGGAGGTTCACGTCCCCCCTCGGCCATGGGTGTGTGTTTTATTCTTAGCATAAGTTACATTAAGTTAGTGTAAGTAGTGTGTAAGACCAGGCACGGATGACCTGAGCAGTTTGGTCCCTTAGAAATTCACACACACATTCATTCTAACCATAATCGTTTATGTAATGTGAGTGGAGCACTGGTGCCGTGGGTGACTGTCATCAAATACACTGCTCTGCTGTGAACTCTAAGTCTGAACTCTAACAGTTTCTGCCGCAGTGGAGAGTTGCTTTTGGATTATGCGTCCCAACTGAGAACGAACAGCAAGTCCTGTATTGTACCACCTCAGAAGCCAGGTCCAAGTTTTTCTTAGAAGTTGAAGCGAAGACAGTCTGTTTCGTATAGGTAATTTTCTCTACTAATCCTCAGAAAGTTACATCTTCTTGGTTAAAAAATCTCCCACAGAAAGCCAGCGAAAATATCAAATCAAATACGCCCCTCTCTTCCTGGAAAAACAACTCAAACGCTACATAAGTCTTACATCACACTACAGCCATCAATGTGTGCTCTTTTTAGCAGCTAGTGTGGTTTTTTCTAGCCGTCGGAAAGGAACTAAGAGAAGAATATCTTCCTCCAAAGACGTCCACTTGTCTGTCATTTCCCAAGCAAGCCTGAGTACTCGTATTTCAGGGTCTATTTCCGTGGATTTTAGGCCGTTTAAGAGATGTCTATCTTTCTGAATGATTCTTCGCCACAGGCCTGACACCTATCCCCTGTTGTGCGGAATTTTCGCTGCACAACTAATGCTTTCAGGGCATCTCTCTCTAACAGGACACAGTCCTCAAAAAGCTCTGTTCCACAGCTGAACCTAGCCTCTTCAGTACGTCTGCCTCGTTGGCTCATATTGTTCCAAAGACATCACCATATGGACGCTGTTGAGCCTGCGTCTGGGCTTGGGCTTTCATATGGACAATGTGTATGACCTCCACGTATCTCTACTTGTGTCAGTCATTTCTCAATTCTCATACAACCTCGCCCCGTATCTGCCGGTGTTCTGTTTCGCTTGGGCTTCAGTTCCACTTTGCATGTCCCGTCCCGCAAACTGCAGCACGGCATAGGTTCAAACTTCACCCAACAAAATAATTATAACAGCATGCCTTAGATTAATTATAGTGCAGTCAAGAAAAGGAAATGAAGTCACTCTTATACATTTACTCAACACGAAAAAATGTGATTGCATAAGCTGCATGAGATTAATTACGCTAAACGTGTGTATAGTCTGATTTAAACTTGTTGTCACTTGCCCGCAGCTCGTGGTCGTGCGGTAGCGTTCTCGCTTCCCACGCCCGGGTTCCCGGGTTCAATTCCCGGCGGGGTAAGGGACTTTCTCTGCCTCGTGATGGCTGGGTGTTGTGTGATGTCCTTAGGTTAGTTAGGTTTAAGTAGTTCTAAGTTCTAGGGTACTGATGACCATAGATGTTGACTCCCATAGTGCTCAGAGCCATTTGAACCATTTTTTTAGTTGTCACTTGACACATAGCGGTCTGCATGGCTCCCGCCACCAATACACATGGGAGACTGACACTGTAAGCTCCCACTGCGTTGCAACTTCTGCTGCGCTGTTCAAAGCATTGTGCCACACAGTCGTCAGCGAGAATGAGATTTTGATAATTTTCAGCTTCGCCTGTCTAACAGTGTGTGATGAAAGTATTAGAAAGAGAGGCTGACCGAAACTGCACACTCCTGGGAAACTTTTCAAAAGTGTCGGACATGTATCCATGTGTTACACGAGGAAGTATTTTGAGAGGAGAGAGAGAAAGAGAGAAAGAGAGAGAGAGAGAGAGAGAGAGAGAGACAGAGTGGGATGCAGGAGCGCCTCTACTTCCTCTAGATAAAATAGTGGGATGAACTGCAGCTGTTCTACAAATCAATGAACGATCAGTGATGAGAATCTGAGCCGTGCGTGCCATCTCTTATTTAACGTCCTGCTTTTGCCATACTGCCACGTCGTTATTTTAGTTGTGTCACTGAGTTGCTGCCTTGCCTGCCCGTGAGCGGCAGCAGCGGCGCTTATCGATATAAGCCCTGGCGTATTATCTTTGCTGACTGCTATTAATTCCCGGATGTCGTGTGTTCGGTGTTAGTTCAGATCTGCCAGTGAGTTGGGAGGCGCTAGCAGTGCAGTTCGGACCTGGCAGTGTTGGACTTAGGACGCGGCTGCAGTGAGGTCCGGACAGCCATGACTCGCCCAACGGTTGCCGCTGCCGTTAGTATTGTCTAGTCCTTCGTGAAAGTGTTCGTGAAACTGTGTGTAGCTTGTGATGTCGACTGGTCAGTTATTTTAGTGCTGTCTCCGTGCTGACGTGTGGAGTCGGTCGGCTGGTGTGGATCATCCAGGAAATCTCCGCGCTGTGCAGTGGGCCGGGCGCGCTGGCAGTCTCTATGCAGTGTCGCAGTGTGTGGGAGCTGTTCCGATTGCTAAGAAGTTCGTGGCTCACCGACCCAGGACATCAGAGTCGAGTGGTCATTCAATTACCGGAGCCAGTCTGTTTACATTATACCATTGGTTTTCAGGGTTGGCTGTTGGGGGTATTCCCGTGAGCAACAGCGAGTGTTCGAGTCGGCGAAAGTTTGGCCACCATGCGGTGGAGTTTAACTGTATTTTGGTTATTTGAAGTCCAAGTGCACCAGCGGAATTTTCTCCCTTGTGGCCGTTAGCGTTCCGGTTACCTGCCCTGGCCGCTGACACAAAATTCAGGCAGTGTCCTTTCCTCACCTTGTTGTCACTGTCCAACACGTGTGTGTAGTTTTGACAGCTTATGCATACTTGGTTGTGGGCGGCCACGCCTTTCACATTTTGGCTTTGGAGTTCCTTGTGTACTGGTCGGGTGGAAAGCAAGTGGTCTTGTCGGTGGGTCTGTTGACTGTCTCTTGGTTGAGTTGCTGGCGGATCCGATACAGTTGGGCCGACTACCTGACTACCTGTCTCCCCTAAGCGAACGTTAATATTTCAAGTTCAGACCGACCCCCGGAAACTTCTCAGCGCCGCTGACTGTACTATCTTTTCTTATTGGTGTTTGATTGTGTATTTTAATGGCTCATAGCCGATGGTTTGAATTTGTATGTTCTTAGTTGGGTTTTAAATAATGGGTCTTCCGGCGTTTTAAAATTGAAAATTCCTTACTTGTCAAGTTTTGCATTGTTTGGCCCTTCAGCCTCATTTAAAATATGTTTTGGATAAAGCTTTAGGTCTTCTGTCTTTTGAAAATTCATTTTAGTTGTGTTTTCCAATCATGGGCTTTCAGCCGTCTTAAAATTAAAATTCCTTGCTGGTTAACTCTTAGATTGTTTGGGCCTTCAGCCTTAAAAAAAAATATTTAAGCATAAAGCCTTGGGCTTTCTGCCTCGTAAAAAGTTATTGTACTTGTTGTTAAGTCTTTGATTGTTTGGGCCTTCAGCCTCCTTCTTAAAATTATTTAAGGAAGAAGCTTTGGGCCTTCTGCCTTTGAAAATTTACTGTAGTTGTGTTTTTATATCATAGGCTTTCAGCCGTTTTAAAATTAAAATTCCTTACTTATAAAGTCTTAGATTGTTTGGGCCTTCAGCCTCATTTGTAATATTATTTAAGGATAAAACCTTGCGCTTCCAGCCTTTTGAAAATTTATTGTAGTTGTGTTTTAAATCATGGGCCTTCAGCCGTTTTAAAAATTAAAGAGGTTGTGCCCTTAAGCCATAAGATTGTGTGACATATTCAGTCGATAGTTTAAGTCGGAAATTTGCACTATAATGTTTGGGAAACTAAATAAAGTTATATGTGTTCGAGTGTAACTGACAGCCGCTCATTTTTGGCCCCTTTCCACAATTCCAACTACCTGTTCTGTCCTGCGGATTTAACCAGGCGTTTCAGAATCTGCAAGGAGCAATTCGCGAAAGAAGAATCGGGCGAGTCACCGAAATTGGAGAAACCTGGGAGGAAGAGGTGCCTCGAGAAGGGGGTCACAGATCTCGACTCTTCTCAGGAGGGTAGGATTCGTCGTCAGGTATATTCATGTTATTCGCGGAAGAAGTATCCGACACTCAAAAAGAGACGCGCTTTCCTTATAGTAGCGGACCTATTCCGGGGCAGTAAATCGCCATTGTTATTAGTAGTGAAAAAGTTAAGATTCCGCTCCAAATCAATTTCTGGCCGCAAAATATTAAGAGGAAATCGAGATATTGCAGCCTGGCGATGTAACTTCCTTGGAGAATTAGTAGGGACAAATTTTGGCGATATCGTATGCCTTTATGAATCCTGGGTGCCTGTATGACACAGTAAAAAAAGAAAAAGAAAAAAGGCTGGGCTGACGATACCATCAACGGCAGCATGGCAGCTCCGATTTGCAGAGAAAAAAGAATAAGTGTATCACACGCCGGAAATGCAAAAGTTTTATTTCTAATTGTCTGATATTCGCTTCAAACAAGACTTCCGACTACCACGAAGAGATGAACCACAATACTTTTGTGAAGTGGGATTTGAAGACATCGTGCGTTAAAACTTATCGAAAACTCTCTAACTGTCATACTTATGGCTCATATCGTTCGGTTATACAGGAGAAGGCCGCCATAAAGCCAACGAAGGACTAGACACACAAGACATTGTTTGACAGCCACTTAACAAGGGCAGAATCACTAAACTTCTGTCGCAACAGAAACCAAAGAACCCAGTTTACATTGTGGATGAAACAGCAAAAAAATACGGATATAAACTGCTCAGATTTCCTCCCTTTCGTTGCCACTTCAAACCAACAGAACTGATTTGAGCTCAGATTAAACTTCATATTGCTACAGAAAATAAATTTACGGTGACTGAAGCGGAACGCTTTCTAACGGATGCAGTTGACAAGGCGACGCAAGAAGACTGACAAAAGACTGTGAATCTCATGAAAGGCGTGATACAGAAAGCATGGAACAATGAAGGTGTGTTACAACAGTGCGTCGAAAAGTTGATAATACCTGTCACTACGAACAATGACACCGATAGTTCCACAGACTGTCACTCTGAACTGAGCCTTGACTTCCTAGTGTCTGATAAGTATGCAGTGTATACGGGGTGAGTCACCTAACGTTACCGCTGGATATATTTCGTAAACCACATCAAATACTGACGAACCGATTCCACAGACCGAACGTGAGGAGAGGGGCTAGTGTAATTGTTTAATACAAGCCATACAAAAATGTACGGAAGTATGTTTTTTAACACAAACCTACGTTTTTTTTAATGGAACCACGATAGTTTTGTTAGCACATCTGAACATATATACAAATACGTAATCAGTGCCGTTTGTTGCATTGTAAAATGTTAATTACATCTGGAGATATTGTAACCTAAAGTTGACGCTTGAAACCTCTGACGTTCAGTTGCGTGTTGTAACAAACACGGGCCACGGTCGGAGAGCAGCATCTGCAGGGACATGTTTACGATGACGACCGTGTTTACGAGTGTGGCTGTAGTGCACTGTTGTGGTTTGGTCTAGCTGTCGCAGTGTCCGCATGTAGCGCTTGCTGCTATTGTTATTCTGCATTCGTCTCCGCACGCAGAGCAACTGTAGTACACCGTGTTACCAGACGTCTGTGATAGTGTAGTGTTGTAGGAACTGTGACCATGGTGTATTCGAACTCTGAAAAGGCGGAGATGATACTCATCTATGGAGAGTGTCGACGAAATGCAGCTGGAGCCTGTAGGGTGTATGCAGAACGGTACCCGGACAGAGAGCATCCAACGTGCCGCACATTGCAAAACATCTACCCCCAACTGTATGCAACAGGAATGGTCGTAGCACGCAAACGGGTCCGTAACAGGCCCGTCACAGGAGAAGCGTGTGCAGTTGGTGTGTTAGCTGCTGTTGCCATGAACCCACACATGAGTACACGGGACATTGCGAGAGCCGGTGGACTGAGTCAAATTAGTGTCATGCGCACACTGTATCGTCACCGCTTTCACCCGTTTCATGTGTCGCTACATCAGCAATTACATGGTGATGACTTTAATCATCGAGTGCAATTCTGTCAATGGGCATTAACAGAGAATGCGTTGCAGTTCTACCTGTTTACCGATGAAGCGGGTTTCACAAACCACGGGGCAGTGAATCTACGGAACATGCATTACTGGTCCGTGGACAATCCTCGCTGGCTCAGACAGGTAGAGCGACAGCGACCGTGGACTGTAAATGTATGGTGCGGAATCACTGGCGACACCTCATTGGTCCTCACTTCATTGCAGGGGCGCAAACAGCTGCAACATACATCGCGTTTCTACAAAATGATCTGCCAACGTTGCTCGAAAATGTCCCACTGGAAACCCGTCGACGTATGTGGTATCAGCATGATGGTGCACCTGCACATTCCGCAATTAACACTAGGCTGACCCTTGACAGGATGTTCGACGGGCGTTTCATAGGACGTGGAGGACGCATAAATTGGCCAGCCCGTTCTCCTGTTCTTACACCTCTGGACTTCCTTCTGTGGGGTACGTCAAAGGAGAATGTGTACCGTGATGTGCCTACAACCCCAGAGGATATGAAACAACGTATTGCGGCGACATCACACCAGGTGTACTGCGGCGTGTACGACTTTCATTACGCCAGAGATTGCAATTGTGCGCAGCAAATGATGGCCACCACATTGAACATCTATTTGCCTGACATGTCGGGACACACTCTATTCCACTCCGTAATTGAAAACGGAAACCACGTATGTACGTGTACCTCACCCCTTATGGTAATGTACATGTGCGTCAGTGAAAAAGACCAATAAAAAGGTATTAGCATGTGGACGTAATGTGCTGTTCCAGTCTCTTCTGTACTTAAGGTCTATCACCGTTCCCTTTGGATCCCTACGTAATTCGGTGCTCTCCGATACACACGATCGAACAGCGGAGGCGTGGTCCTCAAGCGTCAACTTTAGGTTGCAATATCTCCGGATGTAATTAACATTTTACAATGCAACAAACGGCACTGATTACGTATTTGTTTATATGTTCAGATGTGCTAACAAAACTAACGGGGATCCATTTAAAAAACGTAGGTTTGTGTTAAAAAACATACTTCCGTGCATTTTTTATGGTTTTTATTAGCCAATTACACTAGCCCCTCTCCTCACGTTCGGTTCTATGGAATCGATTCGTCAGTATTTGATGTGGTTTACGAAATATATCCAGCGGTAATGTTAGGTGACACTGAAAGGTGGCTACACTGAGCCACAGCGCCAGAGATCGCGCCAGAGAGTATTATTCTGCCGCCTCCACTGGCAGTGCTTGCTGAGATGTCGTAGTGAAAAGTTATTGTTGAGAAGTCGTAGTGGAGAGTGCTTGTTCCATGTTTTATGCAGTTGTTTGATGGGATAGACAGCAGATGTTGTTCGAATGGAGATAATGTAATGATCAGAGTGCTTTTCGTCAATATATATGAAGGTAACAAAATTCCCTGTTTTTTTTTTCATTATTTCAATGTCTTAAATAATGCGTCATTACAGGTTCAGTCAACAAAGCATCTGGCTAGTGTTCTTGTATTAGAGTGTAATTCTGGTTTTCCTGCGCAATTATAGTATTTCTATTTTTTTAATTACTTCAGTATAAATGGTATTTAAAATTTCTTGTCTTATTGAAGAAGAACCGTGCCAGATGTGTACGTTGAATCACACTTCCACACACAGAACAGCGACTCTTGTGGCTTGTTGTTTCGTAGCTTTCGTAGTTGCTGGGGACTTAATTAATTAATTGTGTTAACGGAAATTTTCTTTCATTCTTTGTTGCTATTCTATGCAGTCAGATTGCGTACTAACACTAGTCAGGGCCAACCCTTTACGAGACTGCGTAATCGGACTTACAGATACGAAAAATAAAAATTTTTTCATTATATTTAATTAAGCCCCCATGCAACACACCCTGTATTGTATAGCACAAGTTAACGAACGTTTTACTTCTATCAAATTGTGTGTCTGTGACTTTATGTCGATCATTTTTTTTCTTTTTGTTAGGAATACTATTCAGCCACTTCCCATCATCACATTATGATAAACTAGACAGCATTTTAAATATATTTCATTTTGTGCTGTCCCCAAGACGTTATTTCATGTGTATAGTAATTTTCGGAGATTCAATTCTTTTCCGGACACGAAAATTTCACTTGTTTCGATATGCAACGTAACACAGGTGCAAATTAAAATTAAGAAAAGATTGTTGACGTGCTTAGAGACACCACTGAGGGCGATATACAGTAAGTAAATTTCAGAATTTTTACATTATTTTGGTAGGAGATAAACAGACAGTTGCATAAAAAGCCTTTCTCGGAAGTGTATACGTAGGAAACGGAATGTAGTACAAAAATTTTAAAAGATCCGTTTTCGAGCGTGGTACTTTAGTAATAAACGAAAAAAAACAAGTATTGCTGTGAGAGCACTAGTTTTTGAAATATGACTTGATAAATTTGATGCTGTTTAGGAACGGGAAAATGGCTCTGAGCACCATGGAACTTAACTTCTGAGGTCGTCAGTCCCCTAGAACTTAGAACTACTTAAACCTAACTAACCTAAGGACATCACACACATTCATGCCCGACGCAGGATTCGAACCTGCGACCGTAGCGGTCGTGCGGTTCCAGACTGAAGCGCCTAGAACCGCTCGGCCACTCCGGCCGGCTAGGAACGGGAAAATTTAATCTCTTTCAGACAAATAAAAGTAGCTCTTTCCCTAACCAAATTAAGAACAGATTTCTGGCATACTGAGAGACACTATAAACGTCTGCATCGTCTGTGAATTTGAGATTTTTTTACTTGATTTTTGGTGAAGACAGAGGCTTTATGGAGATTTTATATCGCCACAGAGAGCTATAAGCTGTAGCGGTTGCCTGCAGGCTGTATTTGACGCGACAACGCCGCAACTTTGGATCCTGTACGTTGACAACTAGTTTCATCGTACTAAACATATCCAAATGATCTTAAAGTGTTGTGCCGAAACGGCTTGACGCTTTTCAACTATAGGCAACGGTCGGTACTTTCTGTCAATCATCCAATACTTCCTAGTCTGTAGAAATGCGCTTATTGGTCACAAATCCAACCGAGAACCGCTGTTGAACGTCCTCAGCAGTGAAAAGTCTATTTTGTTTTTGAGAAAAATCTGCAGTACGTCCTGTGGCCTCAACAGGAACCCAAAAGTAAGTACTGGAACAAAGAAACACATAAGAGACTTCCTGCTTCGTGTTGACAATACGTGGTGTGTTGGTACATGGTATTGTATGCACCATTCAGTGGACGACATTCATCAACTAGCGCTGAAAGACTTCTTGGCCTCTGAAGTTATTTCACCAGTCTCATACACACTGATGAAGCATAACATTATGACTGCCTGCTTAATAGTTTGTTTGTCCTTGTTCGGAACGAAATACAGTACTCATTCTGCGTACCACGGATACGGCAGTTTGTTGGTAGTTTTGTGGAGGTATGTGTCGTTGGATGTCTTACGCACAGGCCATGTAATCCGCGTAAAAAAAAATGGTTCAAATGTCTCTGAGCACTATGGGACTTAACTTCTGAGGTCATCAGTTCCCTAGAAGTTAGAACTACTTAAACCTAACTAACCTAAGGACGTCACACACATCCATGCCCGAGGCAGGATTCGAACCTGCGACCGTAGCGGTCGCGCGGTTCCAGACTGTAGCGCCCAGAACCGCTCGCCCACTCCGGCCGGCAATCCGCGTAAATAACGGGCCGTTGCTTTGAGTACGCGATGATGGCGCCCAATAGCGACCCAGACGAGTTCCATAGAATTTACACCAGGCGAATTTGGTCACCGAGAGATCAACGCTAGTTCACTACTATGGTCCACAAATCACTTGAGCACGGTTCTGGCTCCGCGACAAGCATAATTATACAGCCGAAAGATGGCAGGTTGTTCGCAGCTGTCAGTGTATATTCGATTACTACCACAGATCCCGTGGAAGCGCAGGAGAACGTCTCCCATAGCCTTGCGGGATTAGCCGAGCGATCTGAGGCACTGCAGTCATGGACTGTGCGGCTGGTCCCGGCGGAGATTCGAGTCCTCTCTCGGGCATGGGTGTTTGTGTTTGTCCTTAGGATAATTAGGTTAAGTAGTGTGTAAGCTTAGGGTCTGATGACTTTAGCAGTTAAGTCCCATAAGATTTCACAATCATTTGAACATTTGAACGTTTCCCATAGCATAATATTGTTCCCACCGCCCTGCGTCTGTGGTGCGCTGCACGTTTCGAGCCGCCGTTCACCACGACGATGGTGTTTGTTGAGAAAACCAGCGACCTAGTGTACCAAAAATGTGATTCACCCGAACAGCCGACACTTCTCTATTGATCGACGGTCGAATCTTGATGGCTCCATGCCCATTGCGATAGTGGCAGTCGCTGTTGTTGGATCAACATGTGAACTCGCAGATGTGGCGTACTGAGAAGCTCCGTGAGCTCCATGTTCAGTAATGTATGATGAACGGATGAACGGTGCGCTCCGAAACACTTGTGCGTGCACCAGCATTGTGCTCTTTCGGCAGAGATGCCACAGATCATCACATATCCTTCTTTACAGAGCAGATAACCCTTGAAACCTAATGCTCTGCGAAGAGAAGTAGACATCCAACCATTAAGTGCCTAATGGTAGTTTCACTGTCCTTCTACCTCTTTCCGTAAGTTGCCCACGGCAGTAGGACGTGAACATTCGACCAGCTCCGCCTATTTCGAGATACCCGTTCAAAGGCCCTTCGTAACAATAATCTGCCCTTTGTCAGAGTCGTTTATCACAATGGATTTTCCCATTCGCAACCCATATCTTTGCCAGGGTGCTACCCCACCCGTGTCTGCTGCACGTACATACTTTTCTTACAGCGGCACGTACCCACAACGAAACCATGAGGCATCCAACGTCGCGACGGACATTGATCATAATGTCTTGTCTGATCAGTATATCTAACACACCAGGTGGAACAGAGCTGGCTCTTCAAAGTTCCTCATTATTTCTGAAAGAATGTCGTCTACTCCGCATCCCATGTTTACACTTTTTTCAGTGCTCTTTCAAATTCTACTCTCAGTGTTACATTCACATCTCACCCTCACGTTCTTTTTTTCCTTTTTCCTTTTATGCAATATGGCCCTCAAGTCTCTTTTTCTGTTTAGTTTCTCTATATATACCTCACACCTTTGTTGTTCCTTCTTTGCCAAGTACTGGCTTGCTATCTGAGCTCCTGATATTCATTCCCCAAATGTCTGGTTAATTGTACGAGGGCAGTTCAATAAGTAATGCCACACATTTTTTTCTCGGCCAATTTTGGTTGAAAAAACCGGAAATTTCTTGTGGAATATTTTCAAACATTCCCGCTACGTCTCGTTTAGTTTCATTGACTTCCGACAGGTGGCAGCGCTGTACGGAGCTGTTAAAATGGCGTCTGTAACGGATGTGCGTTGCAAACAACGGGCAGTGATCGAGTTTCTTTTGGCGGAAAACCAGGGCATCTCAGATATTCATAGGCGCTTGCAGAATGTGTACGGTGATCTGGCAGTGGACAAAAGCACGGTGAGTCGTTGGGCAAAGCGTGTGTCATCATCGCCGCAAGCTCAAGCAAGACTGTCTGATCTCCCGCGTGCGGGCCGGCCGTGCACAGCTGTGACTCCTGCAATGGCGGAGCGTGCGAACACACTCGTTCGAGATGATCGACGGATCACCATCAAACAACTCAGTGCTCAACTTGACATCTCTGTTGGTAGTGCTGTCACAATTGTTCACCAGTTGGGATATTCAAAGGTTAGTTCCTGCTCGGTCCCTCGTTGTCTACCCGAACACCATAAAGAGCAAAGGAGAACCATCTGTGCGGAATTGCTTGCTCGTCATGTGGCTGAGGGTGACCATTTCTTGTCAAAGATTGTTACAGGCGATGAAACATGGGTTCATCACTTCGAACCTGGAATAGTGTTGTGTAGCTAAAAGACTGGGGAATAACCTGGTGTATTTCAATGCTGAATAAAACAACCCCTGTTTCAGAAAAAAACTGTGTTGCATTACTTATTGAACTGCCCTCGTACTATATGTGACATCTTCCTTCCCCTTCGTTATGATCGCTTATCATCCTGGCATTTATCATCTAGCCATACCTGCTTTAGCATCTTGCACTTCCATCCAGTCACATTTTTTAGACGTATCTATTTCGTTTTGCTTGGTCACTGCTACATTTTTGTCAGTTCTGCTGTCGTTAGTTAGATCCAGTAATGTTTAAAAATGTATAGCGTGCAGGGACTCACTCTTCACCCATTGATATCACAATATATTTTCCTTACTTTTCACATATTTACAACTAGAACGTGAAATCTTATATGCACGTATGAATTCTGAAATGAAATCGAACGTTTACCGATACAGGGACAAATTAAAAGTCAAAGAAGCGTGCTACTTTCAGTACATTTCCAACGTGAAAAACGTGCTAACGCCTGTAAGCGAAACTCATACAGTTGAAGAAAATTATCATTTGCTATCGAACATAATAAATATTACTGAAGTAGACCCATAGTCCTAGAAGTTACTGAAACCTTCCCAATTAACACAAGTGTTCGGCAGGACGATCGGATCTCACCGACTGTCTCCAATCGGGTGTTAGACGACGTTGTCAAAGAGCGATACAAAGAACTACAAGAGAAAACATCGAAGGCATCCATCTAGAACAAAGAAGAGGAAGGTTTGTGCTGAAAATCTCGATTTTGCTGACGACACTGTACTAATTTCTAAAGATAAAACTGAAGCACAGATAGAAGAAACACTTCACGAAATTGCAGCTAAAACCAGATTACGAATGTCATATGAAAAAACGGAGTAGATTGAATATAAACAGGCTAGAGAAAAATATATACCAGCACAACACGGAAATATCAAAGTGATGATAAATTTAAATATTTGGGAGAGCGGGTATGATCAAATGGATTACATTACACCAAAAGTAAAGAAAACTCGAAGAAAATTGAATTAGCATACAAAGTCACCGAAAAACGATGCAATAAAAGCTGAGTATCATTCGACACAAAAGTCACCAGTTCAACCGGAAGCACTCTGCGGACCTGAATGCCTAGTACTAAATAAAAGATGTGAACAAGAGGAACAAGAAAAGAAAGAAAGAAAAGTACTCAGAACATATTTAGAACTACAAAAGACAACAGCTAGACGATGACGAGAATGAAGATCTGTACAGAAACACAGAAACGATCACAAACACAATAAGAAAGAGGAGATTAAAGTTTTATTGTCATATTTGTGGAATGAATGACAACAGGTTACCAAAGAAAATTTTCAATTTCATTTCCATATTTGCTCGGGATGGCTGGAAGGGACAAGATATTTGTGAATACACCATACAGAAAAGGGAAAATTTCAGGCTACTGATCAATACTGCTAAATTTCCTGATCAACAACGAAAACAACAACCTGGAAGCATGATGACAAATGAACAAAGGCAGCCCATCATCCAACATAAGAAGATCTCTTAAGATCGGAAGAAAAATACTGTAAGTTAGTCTTAGGTTCTAAGCGGCCTATAACTGAATGGTTACTCAGTTCCAGAGATCAGAGTTAACTGCTAACATCCCCCAACTACTACGCAGAATAGGGACCGCTAAAGACTAAAAAAAAGTCTGTCATTGACGGAAACAGCAAAAAACATATTTAAAGGAAAAACGTTTCTACTCACACTTAATAACTGATCGCGTATTAACTACGGGAGTTATGAAAGGGAAACTAATCTGTAAGACCACACAAACACATAAAAAAATCACAGTTTTAGAAGAACTGGATAAATCATTCAAGAGAAAGAGCTTCACATAATTCTCCAAACGTTCTCAATTGGGAAGAGATCCAGCTACCTTCCTGGCCAAGATAGGGTTTGTCAAGCATGAAGACAAGTTGTAGGAGCTCTCAGCGTGTGCGGGCGGACGTTATCTTACTGAAATGTAGGCCCCGGATGGCTCACCATTAACGGCAACAAAAGGGAGCGCGGAATACCTCGACGTATCGCTCTGTTGTAAGGCTGCGGTGGATGACAAGCAAACGAGTCCTGACAAGGAAAGAAATGATGGCCAATACGACCACTCCTTATTGACGGGACGTATGGTGGGCGACAATCAGTTTGGTATCCCACCGCTGTCCGCGGCGTCTGCAGACGCATCTTCTCAGGTCATAGCGACTCAGTTCTAAGTGGGCCTCATCGCTGAAGACAATTCCACTCCAGTCAATGAAATTTCAGGCCAAAGGCGATTCTGGAGACGCCCCAGACAGTGGTGGGACACCAACGTTACAGTCGTCCGCCCTGCGGAACGAAAACCAGGAGTGTTGGGTGCCATTCCTTTAAGTAGCAGGACCCCATTAGTTGTCATCTATGGCGCCCATACGGCACAATTGTTCCTCGACGAACTTGTGCACCCCGCTTTGTTGCCCTTCACTCCGAGCCTTCAAGGCTTTACATTTCAGCAAGATAATGCCAACTCGCACACGTTGAGAGTTTCTACTGCTTGTCTCCGAGCTCGCCAAATTCTACCTTGGCCTTAAAGATCTTCACAACTGAGAACTTTTGGAACATTGTGGGCAGACTCCTCCAACCATCTCGGGATTCTGACGATCTAACCCGCTAATTGGACGGAATTTAGCATTATATCCCTCTGGAGGACATCCAAAAACTCTATCAATCAATACCGAGCGGAATAACTTCTTGTATAAGGGCCAGAAGTGGCCAACGCATTATTGATTTGCTCAGTTTGTGAAGGACTTTCTCTTGAATAAATCATCCAGTTTTCTGAAATTGTAATCATTTGATTGTTTGTACATGTACAACACAGCTGATGATTTCCGTCCCATTCGGATAACTTCTTCGTGGTGCGTCGTTTTGTTCTTTTTCTTACGTTTTTTGTCTTAGAGTGTATATTAGACCAAATCATTTTCACCTTATGCCATAGGAAGATAAAGAAATGATGATATCTGTTAACTAAGCTATATTTCCCGCTGTTGTCAACATACACACATCCAAAGCTTCGTGTATCTCAGGAAGCCGTCATGGACTTACCGCAAATGTTTAATCAGATATGAAGCCAGAAACGGCTAACTGAAACTAGATAATACAGATTACTTCTATACGCAAGGCCAGAAAAGGTTCTTTGATAGTCAAACCGTAGGGGCTAATTACACTGTCATTTTACTTAGAGAAATACTTGTAAAGCAAAGCCTTGAATGGAAGCTGATGCCAAATAAACCTCTACTAGAGTCACAGTTTTTTATTTTTATTTTTGGGTGAAGCGGCTATTGAGAAATTAAGGCTGTTTTATTGATACAACGAAAAACTAAAAGTAACACTTATTGCTGCGTTATGGCGCGTTCATTAAGCCATTTACAATGTACAAATAAATGTGTTATCTCAACGGTTGTAAAGGCTGACGATACAATAAATGTTCATCCAGGGAAATGCAGTTTCGTAACAGAAAGAGGGCTACTGATCTCAAATACAGAATCATCCGTCTGCAGGGAGAATTTCTTAGCTGATTAAGCAATTTATATTCAGGTTAGAAACTATTATTCTTCTTTCACTCACGAAAATACTAAATGTGCAGTTGATAACATGTATTTTAGGAAGAAAGTAGTCATAACGTTGTAGATGAGCTTGATATTGTAGCAGAATGAGGGAAAAAACTGTAATCAAGTTTTAGTCATCACCTAGAAACAAATAAACCTGCGAACACGAAAGTTCTTAGAATGAGATTTTCACTCTGCAGCGGAGTGTGCGCTGATATGAAACTTCCTGGCAGATTAAAACTGTGTGCCCGACCGAGACTCGAACTCGGGACCTTTGCCTTTCGCGGGCAAGTGCTCTACCAACTGAGCTACCGAAGCACGACTCACGCGCGGCACTCACGGCTTTACTTCTGCCAGTACCTCGTCTCCTACCTTCCAAACTTTACAGAAGTCAATAATAGTGAAATTGTAACCTCCCAGCAAGAATATGAAAGTCAATGTTAAGTGAAATGTTGTCTTCCCACAAAACTGAATAATAAAATTGAGCCAAGCGTAACCTCCTTGCAAAATTAAAGAATAACAATAGCCCAAATGTAAATTCCCCACAAAATTAACGTTAAGATGAACCTGACAAATTTTATAAGGGCAGCTGCGCTGACCTTCGGCCCTGTGCAATAATTAAACCTGAACACAAAAACCAAAATTCTTACCTCAGTAAACTGCATCTATATCTGCTCTTATTTTATGGCACAGCTTCGTGCAATGCTGGCCCATGTCTAATTTTGATTCTTGGAGGGAATGCATAGGAAATATTATTTAACTTGAAATGAATCTTTTTCTTTAAAACAGTTACTTTAAAATAAAATTATTATTGGGGCAATTCTTGAACAAATTAATTACAATTAACATATGTTATAAGCTGAGCGCAATGCTGCTTCATTACCTTCGATAACAACATACCTCGTCCAGAACTGTGACCAGAGACCCATGTCGACGCCCGCAGACTCCTCACACACAACTACCGTTCCTGCCGACTCGCTACACGCAACTGTTCCTCGCGACTCCCTACACGCAACTCCTACTCGCAACTGACTACTACTGCAGACAGAGCGCAACTGAACACTCGTGCGGTCAAGCGCAGACTAGCAACGATAAATAACTCTCCGGTCAGAGATTCTGTCATGCCTCGCCATCGCTGTACTGAACACATACATGTTTCAAGTTGACCGGCGTTGCCTGGTGAAACGTTGTTGTGATGCCTCGTGTAAGGAGGAGTAATGCGTACCATCACGTTTCCGACTTTGATAAAGGTCGAGTTGTAGCCTATCACGATTGCGGTTTATCGTATCCCGATATTGCTGCTAGCGTTGGTCGAGATCCAATAACTGTTAGCAGAATATGGTATCAGTGGGTTCAGAAGGGTAATACGGAACGCCCTGCTGGATCCCAACGGCCTCGTAACACTAGCAGTCGAGATGACAGGCATCTTATCCGCATGGCTCTAACGGATCGTGCAGCCACGTCTCGATCTCAGAGTCAACAGATGGGGACGTTTGCAAGACAACAACCATCTGCACGAACAGTTCGACGACGTTTGCAGCAGCATGGACTATCACCTCGGAGACCATGGCTGCGGTTACTCTTGGTTCTGCATCACAGACAGGAGCGGCTGAAATGGTGTACTCAACGACGAACCTGGGTGCACGAATGGCAAAACGTCATTTTTTCGGATGAATCCAGGTTCTCTTTACAGCATCATGATGGTCGCATCCGTGTTTGGCGAAATCGCAGTGAACGCACATTGGAAGCGTGTATTCGTCATCACCATACTGGCGTATCACCCAGCGTGATGGTATGGGGTGCCATTGATTACACGTCTCGGTTATCTCTTGTTCGCTTTGACGGCACTTTGAACAGTGGAAGTTACATTTCAGTGGTCTTACGACATGTGGGTGTACCCTTCATTCGATACTTGTGAAACCCTACATTTCAGCAGGATAATGCACGACCGCATGTTGCAGGTCCTGTACGGGCCTTTCTGGATACAGAAAATGTTCAACTGCTCCCTGGCCATCACATTCTCCAGATCTCTCACCAATGGAAAACGTCTGATCAATGGTGGCCCAGCAACTGGCTCGTCACAAAGCGCCAGTCACTACTCTTGATGAGCTATGGTATCGTGTTGAAGGTGCGTGGCCAGCTGTACCTGTACACGCCATCCAAGCTCTGTTTGACTCAGTGCCCAGGCGTAACAAGGCCGTTATTACGGCCAGAGGTGGTTGTTATGGGTACTGTTTTGTCAAGATCTATGCACCCAAAATGGGTGAAAATGTAATCACATGTCATTTCTAGTATAATATATTTGTCCAATGAATACCAGTTTATCATCTGCATTTCTTCTTGGTGTAGAAATTTTAATGGCCAGTAGGCCTTTCGGACAAGGTGCTGTATGTTTTAAATATTTTAGCACTGACAAATTTATATGTGCTGAGTTTTATCCGCTTGACGTCTTGTACATGAGGTTCAGCGTAAAAAGAACAGATTTTACTACTAAAAATATTTAAGACCTGTAGATAACAGGTAAGCCTGTTGAAACCGGTTTTGTGCGATTTTGGCTTTTCAGTGGTTTTTAATCAATGAGCGCTCTCTGCTTGGAACGCACCTCCGATGCAGACGCCATTCTGAATGCTACGTATAGCGCCCGTCGGAACTCCATGAAACTACAGGAGCTGAGGCGGGGATACTCCACGATGTCCCACAACAAATTTAGCATTTCTGCAACCTAAACCGGCCGAGAAAATATGTGTTGCGTTGTTTACTCAAAGCCCCTCGTATTTGATAGTGAGGTGATCTACCGCTCAGGGACTGCTGGTAACAAACAGGTCCCCCAGGCGGGCGACGCGCCGGGCGAGGCGGCAGTAGTCGTATGTGTCGGCTGTAGCCGCCCCTGTCTGTGGGGCATTCCGAGAAGCTTCGCCGGCCGCGCCGTGTGTCTGCCGGCCCCCTGGGGCGGCGCGCGTGGGCGGCGGTACTGCGGTGGCGATTGTTTCTCTGCTCGCCGGTACTCGGAAGCCGCCGTCGATGGTGGTCCCGGCTGTGGCTCGCACTCTATTGTGGCTGCGCAAGGCGTCTTCTGCCCGTCATCCTCAGCAGCTCGACGACCGTGGTCCCTCGCGTGGCTACTGGAAGGTCCAGGAATAACACCAGGGCCCTGGGCGCACTAATGACCACCACACCGGGAGGCAGTCGTAACACTCCCACAGACGTACCAACTCTCTAATTGCAATGTGATTCAGAATTCATATTAACAAATGAATGAGGTGCAATTGAATTCTGAGCGCTGCTCGATCATAAAAAATACCGGATAGTTATAATTAAAGTGCATCTACTCCTGTGTGGCCTTTAATTATCATACGAGGGTGCGTCAAATGAAAGCCTTAAATTTGTAATAACAAATCGAAGTTTCGCGCCGTTATCCTGTAAGTTGGTAAGCATGCTACAAACAGCGTGCAGAATGGCCTGTACGTGGCAGCATAGTGCAGATGCACAAATACCATCACAGTATCAGTATAAAGATGGCCACCCCACTTGCGACTTGCACCAGGGAAGAACAGCGTTCTGTTATTCTGTTTTTGCGTAGCGAACGTGTGAAACCTATTGAAATTCATCGACGAATGAAGGTTCAGTACTGTGATGCATGTTTGTCACAGCAGCAAGTCTACGAATGGAGTAGGAAGTTCGCAAATGGTGTGACTTCAGTGGAAGATGCTCGTCGTCCAGGTCAGGCACAGCGAGTTGCAACTCCACAGAACATTGCAGCAGTTGAAGCAATAGTGAAGGAAAACCGCTGAGTCACACTGAATGACATTGCAGCATGTTTACAGATTAGTCATGGGTCAGCACACCACATTGTGCATGATGTGCTCCAGTTTCACAAAGTGTCTGCAAGATGGGTGCCAAGGCAGCTGACTCCTGAAATAAGAGAACGACGTGTTGATGCTTGTGAAGAACTTCTTCAGCGCTTTGAACGAGAAGGTGATGGCTTCCTTGCAAGAGTCGTTACAGGGGACGAAACCTGGGTTCACTTCCACCAACCGGGAACGAAGAGAGCGAGCAAGGAATGGCGCCATTCCTCATCACCAAAACCAAAGAAGTTTCGAACAGAACCATCAGCAGGGAAGGTTATGCTGACTCTCTTTTGGGGCGAAACAGGCGTCATTTTGCAGAATTACATGCCTAGAGGGACCACTGTCACCAGTGCATCATACACAGATCCCCTAAAAAATCATCTGCGGCCTGCAATCAAATCAAAGCGACGTGGATTGCTGTGAGCAGGTGTCCTTCCGCAACATGACTATCCAAGGCCCACACTGCCCGCATAGTAGTTGCATCAATCGCAGACCTGCATTTCGAGTGTCTTCCTCATCCACCATACTCACCAGACCTTGCCCCAAGTGATTTCAATATGTTTGGACCACTCAGAGACGCAATGGGAGGGAAGAAGTTCCGTTCTGGTGAAGAGGTACGCCACGCGGTGCATGAGTGGTTGCGCGGACTACCGAAAGAATTTTTTTTTCTAAAGGAATTTATGCACTTTGTAAGCGCTGGAGAACTTGCACGGGGGAGATTATTTTGAAAAGTGATACAGCTTTGTACCACTTCTGCACAATAAATAATGTTTAAAAAAATATTGACTCACCTTCGTATATCCGCGAAACTTGATAGACGTGCTAATTCTTTAATGCGGAACAGATTTACGCTGGAAAGCAAATTAGTTCTAATTGTGACCATCAGGTGCAAATCTGTACACTGTTTGTACTACTATACGAGGTGTGGCTAGAAAAAAACCGGACTAGTACTGGTGAAACAATAAAACGAATGCAATAAGGCTGAAAGTCGCGTGGCCTGTCACGTGACTCTCGCTCCGCCTACTGCTCGAGTTTCATCTGCCTCCTGCACTCAGTCTGCCCGTGGCGTCTGTTTTAAGTAGTTTACGTTTTGTCTGTGCGTCGGAAAATGTTGAGTGTACAGAAAGAACAGCTTGTTAACATCAAATTTTGTTTCAAACTAGGAAAATCTGCAAGTGAAACGTTTGTAATGTTACAACAAGTGTACGGCGATGATTGTTTATCGCGAACACAAGTGTTTGAGTGGTTTAAACGATTTAAAGATGGCCACGAAGACACCAGTGATGACACTCGCACTGGCAGACCATTGTCAGCAAAAACTGATGCAAACATTGAAAAAATCGGTAAACTTGTTCGACAAGATCGCCGTTTAACAATCAGAGCAGTGTCTGAGTTAACAGGAGTTGACAAGGAAAGTGTCGAACAAGTTTACCGATTTTTTCAATGTTTACATCAGTTTTTGCTGACAATGGTCTGCCAGTGCGAGTGTCACCACTGGTGTCTTCGCGGCCATCTTTAAATCGTTTAAACCACTCAAACACTTGTGTTCGCGATAAACAATCATCGCCGTACACTTGTTGTAACATTACAAACGTTTCACTTGCAGATTTTCCTAGTTTGAAACAAAAATTTGATGTTAACACGCTGTTCTTTCTGTACACTCAACATTTTCCGACGCACAGACAAAACGTCAACTACTTAAAACAGACGCCACGGGCAGACTGAGTGCAGGAGGCTGATGAAACTCGAGCAGTAGGCGGAGCGAGAGTCACGTGACAGGCCACGCGACTTTCAGCCTTATTGCATTCGTTTTATTGTTTCACCAGTATTAGTCGGGTTTTTTTCTAGCCACACCTCGTATGACATGAACGCTGTCGTTTTACAAACCGTAACGTGAGTGATCAGCATGGCTATCTTGAAGAGACTCCGTACGCTGTTAGTGAAACTGTTTGATGTTAACAGCAACAATTACGGTGCTGCATTTAGAAAATATTGCCCACTGAAAGGTCTGACGAGAGGCCCGATTTCATCAGAAGAGGTAAAGAAGGGGATATGAAATTCTGAAACAAGAATGAGCTTGTTATGGCACCTGGAAGAGGAAGGCGTCCTATCCCGATGGAAGTCATGGCGACGTTGCTGTTCCTGTAACTGAACATGCAGCACTTGCCTCGGGTGGTTCCAGGTGCTCGTGCAGTGTCGCGGAGACTTGTACAGCTGCGGTCAACAGTGTGGAAAGTTTTGCTGTCTATTTTACGCTAGTACCCATACAAGACGCAGAAACTGCAGTAACATTCTGAATTTGCCATTGGGTTTCTGGCATGGATGATGTGCGGCCGAGACATGTTCTATAGAGTGACGAGGCACATTTTACGCTATTGAGTGCAGTGAATATGCCGAACTACCGAATTTGGCGTACTGGTAAACCATTTTGTGTACGAACAACCATTGCATTCGCCTTATGTGACTGTGTGGTGTGGATTCACAGGCACCTTTATCCTAAGTTCGTTATTTGAAGCGGCTGCATCCAGAGAGCCTGTCGCGTGTACCGTGATGTCTGCACATTGTCGAGGCCTCCTTGCACACCAAGTGTTTTCTGTTTTGGAACAGCGAAACTTTGTGGAAACCACTGCTTTCATGAAAGATGGGACAACGCATCATGTCGCTCGCGCAGTGAAAGATCTGCTTAATGCATCCTTCCACGAATGAGTTATCTCCAGAGGTTTTCCAGATGCATGGCCTGGAAGATCGCCTGACCTGACTCCGTGTGACTTTCGACTCTGTAGATACCTAAGCCACCGCATTTGCCAGGGACACTATCGGTTTCCACCTGATCTGAAAACCAGCATATAGGAACACGTTGGTCAGATTCCACCGGAACTGCTGCGAGCAAATGTTGATCACGTCGTTTTATGGATGCAGCACCTCGTCGACGTCTCCGGTGTGCATATTGGACAAATTGTGTAAGCAGCGGTTAATAACACAATCAACTTTATGCCTCGCTCATTTGTTTGGCCTTTTCTGCCCATGTTCCGTTTCCAATCCATCACATATGGAAACATTTCCTATACGTCTTTCTTGCATGCCGAACCCTAGATTTGCAGCTGGTGGCAAAATTGGAACAAAATTCTTTTCTCCAATGTAAATCAGTTCCCATTAATGCATTAGACTCTCTATCAAGTTTCGCTGCCAAATGAAATTAAAGAACGTATTGGACCCCTGTGAGTAGCTGCACTTTAATTATATTCACCCGGTATATTCTATGTGTTGTTGTGGTCTTTAGTCCACAGACTGGTTTGATGCAACTCTCCATGCTACTCTATCCTGAGCAAGCTTCTTCTTCTCCCAGTACCTACTGGAACCTACATCCTTCTGATCTGCTTAGTGTATTCATCTCTTGGTTCCCTCTACGATTTTTACCCTCCACGCTGCCCTCCAATACTAGATTGGTGAT
Organism: Schistocerca nitens; assembly: GCF_023898315.1. Taxonomy (NCBI): domain Eukaryota; kingdom Metazoa; phylum Arthropoda; class Insecta; order Orthoptera; family Acrididae; genus Schistocerca; species Schistocerca nitens. Next base: position 482,267,965 of record NC_064620.1, on the reverse strand, counting down.
CCCTTGATGCCCCAGAATAAGTCCTACCGACCGATCCCTTCTTCTAGTGAAGTTGTGCCGCAAATTTCTCTTCTCCCCAATTCAATATCTCCACATTAGTTATGTAATCGTATATTTTTCTGTATATTCTATAAAAACTGTTTTATTTGTGGTTCTAGTTTCCTACGAAACATTCTTCACACTCCCACATTTCCGTTGTTCACGCCCAAGCACTCTTGGTAACGTTGCACTAGCGTCTTCTGCCTTCAAACGTTCCTGCTCACTTGTTACCTACCAGATCCTGTAGCGTCGGGCACAACTAGAGTCCACGCACTCCTGGCATCACGCAGTGTGCAGAGCAGATCAACCAACATATTTTCCCCGTGTGCTGTTTCGATATCAAATAGAAATCGCAATACAACCTTAATCGTCGCTAGGCTGTCCCCTCCTTCGTGTCCCTCCAGGAGGCAGACGCTCCCTCTGTCGCTCAGTGGTTTCTGGTCTCTGCCCAATTATTTGTTATTTATTTTTTTATGCGATATTCAAAGCAACAGTCGCAGCAGAGTGTTTGCTAAGTAGTTGTAGGAGATTTGTGTCTGCTAGTTTTGGATACATAATTTATTTGACGTGTGGTTTTTGCATAGTTATCGTATTGAGAGAGTCGTTGACAACGAAAGTAAGCATGTGTAAACTTATAGTAACGTAAATTAGACTTTGTGCTATACGTTTTTAAGTAGTTTCAGCAAGAAACCACTGAGGCAGTGTGTACTTTTAACAATAATTTTGTAACTGGATGTAAATTTATTGTTTGTTATTTAGGACTTTAATTTATTTTAGGAATTATTTGTTCATGAATGTTTCGAGACGTCACCCGTGATCTAAACGTCCGTCTTTTACAAGAAGAAACTCCAAGTACTTTGGATTTCAGAGACATCTAAGCCACATAGCGAACATGTGAATGTTCTCCATCAGGCAAGCATATCAGGAACTTCAACTCCTTTGCCAGGTCCTGAATTACTCGATGAAAATGCATTTCATGGCGATTGTGATGACATCTGTGGGGATGAGCCTGCCACAGTAAACTCTGTTAAGATGGCTGACATCGTAAAAAATAGGAGCTGTGCATTACTTCTTTGAATATGTCGTATCAAATGTTAATGTGCATCTCTTGTAGAAGTATTTCAGATTTTTTTCCACAGGGAATTATGGTAGGTTGGTGACTGTATGTCCAAAGAGAAATCAACTCCACAAACAATCGGTTGTTTATTTTTCGTCATTTTCCTTTTGTATTCGTTGCTTATGATAGCAATAAAGTATAATTTTGGGAGAATTTTTGAAATTGTACTTTTTTTCGTATTGTTGGGACTCAGAGGCTTAACGGTCGCCCGGATTAGCTCGCTCAGTCGTCGACAAACGTTAACTGTAGTTTGGACATCCAGCGGTAAGTGCTAGCAGTTATGTGGGACATGGACGCTACGGACGTTATGAGCAACTGCCGGAATTAAATAACACATTGAGCAAGAGTGTTTGTTGCTAATCTCCCAGTTTACGTGCCTGATAAATATGTTACTCTTATTTGGTGGAAGATGGCCTTGGTATTGCGCCTGCTGTTTGGTATCTTCGTAAATCATGGGTAAAGTGCAATGGCTGAGCCGTATGGACTGATTTGTAGACTGTACGAATTCCTATTCTGAGCTATCTGCTGTGCCGTAGGGTTCTTTATACGGGGTCATGCTAACTTAAATTCGTAAATTCTTTAATGGGATTGTTATTTGTGTCTGTTGGCTTTGAGGCCGGCTGATAACTTACGAATGTTACACGACTTTCTTCTACAATCGACTGTGTACTCATCGTAAATCGAAGTTGAGTTTTACAATCTTATTTGAGACCTAGTGCGCGTTCCCGTTCAAATTTTGTTTATACACTCTTTTATGGAACTAGCATCAGTGATCCGAATTTAAAATCAAGGTATGCATATTCCTTAAGGTTTCTGTCTGTCCATGTCTATAGGGTTCGATCCCAATTTGTACTTTATCGGTATTACTTGTGCTGCCTGTGGTACTTATGCTTAATTTTGGTACTTGTTGTAAATGTTAGCTGTGCGCTGTTCATTAAAGTTTATGTACATTTGTTTTATCATTGCCTACTTGTTTTACAGTGTTTCTTTGTCAGTTCTCGTCTGATAACTGGGTTTACTATAAATGAAAACTTGTTAATTGAACGGTTTTTCTCTGTTCTTTAGTTCATATTGTGCTTTACTTAATCGACAGTGAAGTAGAACCACCCGGGTTAGGGTGAAACTCAACGATTAGATATCTCAAGTCAATTTTCTTAGTTTTTGACTCAAAAATTGTGTTGTTGATCTGTTGGCATTCATTTGAGCTTTTCTGTTAAACAAGGACATAATAACTATTCGGAGTAGCATTTTAAAAATAAAATAGTCTTTTCTTGTTCAGCTGTTTTGTTTTTATGACACCACGCTCAGCTCCTTGCTCGCTGTAGTATTTCAGTGTTGATCCGTACACTTCCTCCGGTCCGCTTATGGGTTGACATGTATAAATTATGTGCGCTACTGTACATACACTGGCGATGTTAAATAAGGATCCCCAATCTCACTCTGACCCACAAGGCAGGGCTGAAATGATCACTATTCCTGCATTACTAATTGAGCCGTGGCAAAATTTTCTGTTTTGAAGAGCGCGCCGCAGCGCGTAGTGTAAAGCAGTCGCCTTCCGTTTCTGGCGGTGGAGCCGCTGTGGCAATCGCAGCTTTGGTGTCTCCCTCTGGTGGGAGAGGGGAAAAGTTGCCTGTTCACGTGCTTTTAAGGGGCGCTATGAGCTCGGCAGTCGGTCAGTCTGTCAGTCTGGGCGAGTCTGGTCAGTCGGTCAGTCGGAGTGAGGCTAGGTCAGTCTCGCGTCACCAGTTGCTAGTCTGCCTCTCGTCCGCGTTTGTTAGGGAGTTAGTGTCTGTCTGTCGTTCGGAGTGCTAGTATGTCTGTCGTTCGGATCAACCTTTAAAGCCGGCTAAATGGGAGTCTTTCAACTACGCCAGTAAGAGAACTCAGCGAGTGGTCGCCTGGTCGGGGCTGAGTTCCTGCATCTGAGTCTGCGCGTTAGGCCGCCAGTCTGCTCGAGTTGCTCGGGCAACGGTCATTGGCGGTTGGATCGGGCGGTTGGTCGGTCGCGCACGGAGACACGAGATGACTTGTCCGTCTTGAGCGTCGGCGCATGTGAGATCCCCACGTGAGTCCAGTAGGCAGCGCCGTGTAGAAAGGGGTAGTGGCTTCGCGGTTCACACGAGAGGAACAGGAGCGAAACCACGATATCGGGCTGGCCGGTGCGAGCTGCGACGCCGTGAGACGGGAGATCGGCACGCCTTCCTGCGTCCGTTGAAGCGGCTGGCAGCGGACGGATCGGGCCAGCGTTTGGGGTGCTGATCCAGGTCTTCGCCAGAAATCGCAGTTTATTAGAAGTTAAGTGATTGGAGATATGTTGTTTAATTTACTTGTTAAATTCTACTTGTTTCCTTGGTAAGGTCACCAACCGCTTTGTTTTGAGGTGGTCCCACCATTCTTCTCCAATTGTCCACCCACGGGAAGGTGGTTATTTGTGAATTGGGTGGTCCGTTTTTCCCTTGTGGAATTGGTCAGGTTTAGAGCAATCTGCGCTTTGGGTTGTTTAGTAACCCTAACCCCCCCCCCCCCGCCCCCCGTCAATCTGCCACACGTTAATAGCTGCCTGTGTCATGTTTGTCGGATTCTGTGTTAACGAATTTATTGCTTAAAGGCCGAATTCTTGAAATATGTTTTTATATTGCCTATCATCTTGCGAGGTGGTATTTGTGTAATGTAGAGCATGTTGTACATTTTATGTAAGTCTGCATTTTATGGGTTTTATTTAAATAGTCATTTTAGGTTATAAGGTTGCCACCCTTCCACCGTAAGAGTCCTTTTTTTTAAAAAAAAAGAAAAACAAATTGCACTTTCTGTGTCAAATAATTTGAGTGTTGTACCATTTTCATCCCTCTTATGGGGTGCATAGTTTACGTGATTGTGTGAATAGTTAAAAATTTTTTAGTTTAAAGTAATCTGGTGTGTTGCAGCTTTGCACCAGTGTACTCTTTCAGAGGCTGTTGTGAGCGGTCATGACTATGGCCGTGTTGAAAGGGAGCAGGCAAGTTTCTCAGCCCGAAGGCTCATACTGTTAATATTGTTCTTTCTGCCTCTAAATTAAATTGTAACTTGATATTTCGAGGGTGCTTTTCTGTTTATAGTTTTAAATCTGTTTTTGAAAAACCTTTTTGGAATACAATTCACATTTGTTAAAAGTAATTTTGTTTTCCATCAGTTACTTCCTGGCAACTACTTCCACGCTCACCTAGTGTGATTAAATGTGTTAAGGTTCTTGATGAATCGCTAGTAAATAAAATAAATTCTTTAAGAAAAGATTTTGAAAGTAAATTTTCACGGTTCACTAATCAGTGTCCTGTAGCATTCCAACTACTTTGAAAAGGCTCTCAGACCCCCGACACTCGATTGAAAAACGAGCACCCGTTTATATCTGTCTCCTCCATAAATAAAACGAATACCGGGCTTAAGATAAAAGGAAGAACTCTTTAACTCCACCCGAACAGGCCATGAAGGCCCATCGGCACCGACCGACCGCCATGTCATCCTCAGCCCACAGGTGTTACTGGATGCGGATACGGAGAGACATGTGGTCAGCACACCGCTCTCCCGGCCGTATGTCAGTTTACGAGATCGGAGCCGCTACTTCTCAATCAAGTAGCTCCTCAATTTGCCTCACAAGGGCTGAGTGCACCCCGCTTACCAACAGCGTTCAGCAGACAGGAGGTCACCCATCCAAGTGCTAGCCCAGAATGACAGCGCTTAACTTCGGTGATTTGAAGGAAACCGGTGTTACCACTGCGGCAAGGCCGTTGGCACAAAAGGGAGAAGGACACACAAAAATGCCAAAGATTCCACAGCAACAAATGGAATTCATTGTCTTCTGAAAGACGTTGCCGAATCCGCTACGTTATTGTCAAACACTACAACTCGCTGACATCTCCACTTTGTGTCGTATGAGACTCCCATCAACGTAGCAAATGCTCGTCAAGTCGCTCCCCCTCGCACAAAAACCCGAAAACAACAAACTGATCAGTGCGGATTAGTCCCTCTGACTTCACATACGCCGCCCCTTTAAATCTGAAGATCCCGTCCTTCGTTGTGAACGACCGTCGGCTGACTACTGAATCCACGAGCTACAAAAATATTTTGGTCATTCAGCCTCCAGAACACAATGCAGGCACTTCATTTGGCCATTTCCTGCTAACGCTCACAGTGCTTGCCGTAAGGCTCTGCTCCTTGACAACCTTCTCAATTCTGATTCTAAACTGTATCAAGTATCTCTTCTAAATCGCCCCCTTTTTCTTCTTAACTTCGCTGAGGCAGTCCTTGTGTCAATGATTTATTTTTCGACTTCTTCACATTCTCCATGCAGCTATTTTGCATTAGCTTCCCCGAATCCTATTTATTTCGTTTCTAAGGAACTTGTATTTCACTATTCTTGAATTCCCTTGAATATTCCTGCACTTCCTTCTCATGACGACAGTGACGACGGCTGTGGAGATGAGTGTGCTCCGACAAACTCTTGTAAGCTCTTTGAAATCTTACAAAACCGCAGTTGGGCATGATGTCTCTGAGGATGTCGTACCAATTGTTGGGTAAATCTCCAATAGAAGTGTTTCTGAGCTATTTTCCACAGGAAATTATGGGAGGTTGGTAACTGCATGACCCAGTGATTCCAAAGAGAAGCCGGCCGCGGTGGCCGTGCGGTTCTAGGCGCTTCAGTCCAGAACCGCGGGACTGCTAAGTTCGCAGGTTCGAATCCTGCCTCGGCCATGGATGTGTGTGATGTCCTTAGGTTAGTTTGGTTTAAGTAGTTCTAAGTTCTAGGGGACTGATGACCTAAGATGTTAAGTCCCATAGTGCTCAGAGCCATTTTTTCCAAAGAGAAACCATCTCCATAAAACAATCGGTTGTTTATTTTTTGACATTTTGTTGTTGTATTCACTCCCTACAAATTCAAAAAAGGTTAATTGTGTGAGAAATTTTATAAATTACATATTTTTCGTCTTGTTGAGTCTCAAAGGCTAAACTCAGCAACCTGGACCAGCTAGATCACAGTCGTTGACAAACGTTAACTGGAGGATGGCCATCCAACGGCAATTGGTGGCAGCTATGTTGGACATGACACTATGGATGCCACAAGCAAATGCTGGAATTGAGTATAACTTTGAGAGAGAGTTTGTTGATAATCTGCTGGTTTACGTGCCAGGGAAACACGTCGCTTGTATTTGGTGGAAGATGTTCTTGGTATTGTGTCTGTTGTTTGGTATCTACAGAAATGACGCGAAAACTGGGATAGCTGAGCCGTATGGGTTGATTTTTGAGCACCTTGATGTGTAAGCAGCTATTCAGAGCTACTGGCTGTGCCGTAGGATTCTTTATATGGTGTGTCTAAGGCTTTAGTTAACTATGATGTTCTTTATAAGGCATTTACCAGTTCTCTAACTTGCTTTAGTAATTTTTTTATGTCATTGTTATTGTTGTTAAAGTCAGTTGGGCGTTGTTCTTTAAAGTTTATATGTACTTCTGTTATCATCGCCCATTTGTTTCACAATGTTTTTTGTAGTGGCCCCTTCTCTGTTCTTGTTTGAAACTGGTGTTATTATTAGTGAATACTTGTTATTGATTTGTCTTTCTCTGTGATTTAGTTCATATAGTGCTTCATTTAACCGATGGTGCAACAGAACAAACTGTGTTGGGGTGAAACTCAGCGCTTTGATATCTCAAGTCAATTTGCTCATTTTTAATTCTACAATTGCTTGCATTAATTTGCTTGTATTCATTTGAGTTAAAGAGGTACATATTAACTACTCGAAGTAGCATTTTAAAAATAAAGTGGTATTTTCTTATTCAACTGTTACGTTTCTGTGACCTGACACCTTACCACTCGCAGCTCATCGTTACCTATAGTATTTCAGTACGACCTGCAGACTTCCTCCGACAGGTTTGTGGGCGGACTCGTATAAATTATGTGCACTACAACAAATCAGTAACAGCGTTAAATAAGGACCGCCAGCTTTGCTTTGACCCGTGAAACTGTGTTGAAATGGTTACTCCTGCACCACTATTCAGTGCCCTGTAGCACTCAAATTAATTAGGAAAGACTCTCAGAACCGAACACTGGATAGGATAACGAGCACCATGAACAGTCTCTCCACCTTCTCCAGCCTGATTATATTATCTCCTCCATAACGAAAACCGAATAACAGACATAAAATAAGAAGGACACACACAAGTACGCTAAATTGTTTAACCCCTTTTCGTACCAGAAAGCAGTAGCCATTATTTTTCCAGTTTAATAATGAGATAGCTTGACCTGTTTCTATTTTCGTGAAGTTTATGTGCTCTGGCATTGATTGTTACCTTGAGACTATGTTGGCTGTAGGATAGTAGCGGAATAAAGCTGAAGTTAGCACTGTCCCCATTGTTGCCAAATTGTTCAAGATGGCGGCTCTTCCTTACCTCCTCTCCATTGGGGGGAGGGGGGGGAGGGGAGTAGATGAAGCAATGTCTTATTGTTGATGTCAACATCTCCAGTCCTCCCACTCTCCCACTTCCCCCCCCCCCCCCCCTACATTCTCTCTTCCATCCTCCACTCTTCCTCCACTCCCCCACTTGTTAAGTAACAGGAGAAAGACTCAGTCTGTTCTGATGTTCTTAGTTGCTGGAGAGGACAGATGTAAGGTACTGTCTTTATTTATCTGTGGATTGTCCTACAGCCACCTGCCCTTCGCCACTTGTGAATTGCTGGCGAAAACTCAATTTGCATTGAGCTGTTTTTGAGGAAGGTACTGTGCATGTTTGCGCTAAATGTGCACCACTGATGAGATGTGGGCATCGAGCAGATATGAGTTTAATAATCATATTACATGTAAACATACAGTCGCAAACTGTGACCATGATGGTTGGCAAGATGGGATAATGGAGGAATATAAAGAAAATAATTTTCGCCAATGCAGCAGGATGGGCCGAACATGCATTTCACAACTCAGACAGATGGTTGCTATTGCTCAAACTGCCGACCTCCCTCTTTGAAACTGCTGCACAACCTGGCTCTTCAACTAGACAAAAGGTGATCGCCACCAATACAGGTGGTTTGTAATATTATTCCTATTGTTACTTTTTTGCGGTGGGCAGCACATCAACAGCAGTAATATACTGAACTAACAATCGTTCTCCCTGCAGCCAAACAGGTCTGCAACCATCAGTTCTCTTCTACAGCCTCATATCGACTGGCCTAGTTAACAATTCTGCCACCAGAGAGAGCACAAAATTGTAACATCATGGGCGAAAAATTGGCAGTGTTGCATCTGGTCGCATGATAATGACGTTGGGGGATACAAGACAGATGAGGTCTCAGTCACAGTCAGTCAGTGGGGGGGTCATAAGGTGTCAACAGCAACCAAGATGATCATCCATCACTGCCTAGCAGAAGAAGCGTAAGATTAAGTACATGTGGCTTACTTTCCTGTCTTGTTGAACTCTATTTGTTTTCTGTGAATGCTTTTTGTTTCTTCTTCTTTGTTCAGTGATGTCCAGCATGTCCAGACTTACAGCAAAGTCCAGCTTGGCGGTACCTGCAGAAACCTCCAGCATGTCTGAGCCAGCACCAGCTACTACTGCTGGCTCATTTGGCGTCTGTATTGGCCGCCAGCGTTTTAGGCAGTCTGTACTGCAATTAACCAGCATGTTGTCGCGGATAACGAGCTGCTATTATCAATCCCACTCACTGATTTATGCAATGGAGACTCCCATCCAATCCCTGGGTGTCAGAAGAATTATTCTGGCCGTCCTATATCACACGATGCAGGTCAGTACTGGTCTCTGACATACGCACCATCCCAGAAAATTCTGCTGCTACCCCAAGGACAGATTGTCATTGTGGTGTACGAGAAGCTGCTGATTGTTCTACTCCTTTTCACTTCTACTTATAATTTAACAGCCAGTGATACAAAGCACTTAAATATTAGTACAGAAGTTCAGTGGATAGTGACTAGCATGTTGTGCTAGAGATTGTAAATGCATCAAGAAGTGTTGAAGAGCCGTTTATGGAGTTGGAATGAGGTGGACTGTCTTGTCCTGAATGCTGTATCAGTCAACAGATGACCTCCGAGTATTGTCCATCTCATTCACCCCCACACATTTACTGTGCTGAGCTGACACTGTCTACAACATCATTGTATAACGGCGTGGCACTCAGGGTGAGATCTGGAGGTCGACCCATTCATCGACCCATTTATCTACTACAGTCCACTGTTACAAATTTAGTCAGCCTACGGATGGTGCTATACCCTGTGTTGGAAAGACTGACCAGATCGCTGTGTTCAAACTGTGTAAAGTCAGCATACAGATGATTTAGAACACTGCATCTACGTTGTCAAAAGAAGAAGCTAAAGGAACAGCCATCAGTTTGAGAGAAATACACGCTGAATACTGTGTTTACAAGAAAGGTTTATTCGATAAATTCTGTACAGACCTAAAGACAAAGAAACAACCAATTAATTTTTTTGGTGTAGTGCACCCGTTGTATTGCTGTTGGAAAAAAATATGTATATTACCACAAACTGTGTTAAATTTTATCATAACTCTCACAATAGTATTACTGCTACCAGTATTTTCACCGGAATGTCTAGAATACCGCAGCAGCACAAAGATTCTGAAGCACCTCATAACCACACTCATTGTCTTCAGTCATTGTTAAACTGAATGACAGAACAAACTTCCACGTGGTTATATGCACCCTGTGAGCATTGCAGTTCAATTGGTGACATATATATTTTCTACAAGAGAACATCGCACACCACAATCTCATGTAGTCGGGATCATGGCAGGGTGGGTGAATCGTCCTTTACACAAAGGCTTTGTGGTAAGCGACTGGTCATATATGGTGCGGAAGAAAACCAGAAGGAGAAGAAGAAGAATGTGATGCTCCTTCCGATAATACACAGTTGATGATTATAGGTCCATCCAACTGTAGCAAGAAAATTGTTCTCGTGTCACTGCTAACACACCCAGATGGTGTCCACTTTGGGCATGTCTGAGTATTTTCAGAAGTGCTGTTTCAGCCAAAGTACCAGTTTCTGCAAATGGTGCTGCAAGGTGTTGATGGTGTAATACACACAACGTTCAATCAAAGGTGTCAAATCCCCCCATCAGAAAAGAAAAGGCCAAACACTGCATTCATATTTGATGATGTCGCTGTGGAAAACAAGTTTAAAATTCTATTGTGTTTCTGTTTTGATCGTCACGTGGATGCTGACATATTTTCTATGAGTCAAACATATTTCCGAATCCTAAAACAGTTGGTGAGGGATAACGTAAATCTCATTATAGCCTGTAAACAAGACAATTTGAATTTAAAGCACATTTACCAAGCTCATGTAGTAACTGACAAGTCATTCAATGAATTATGTGAAGATTGCTGGAATCATACACAGTACACGTCTGTTGTTATTGATAAAACAAGAAAAGTGAATAAATGAATGACGATAGGTACCTATGCAATTTACAAGAGGTTGGTACGTTAGTATACGTCGCACCAATGATAAGACTGCATGAATCCCAGGCGCTCCACGTGAGGGAATTAGTCTATACATAGTTAGAAAATTTCAGTCTCTCGAACGTAACGTTAAGGACCCTTCTGAGACTGATCAACGAATTAGATGCTAGGATTACACCACTTGAAAAGAAAGTAAATTACGTAACTGTAAAGGTTGATAAAATTGCATGGAATGTATATGAAGTGCATCCTGCGAAGGAGTCCGCTTAGTATATAACAAGATGTCGACTAAGCAAAAAGTCATTGCAGCACTGAAGGCTGTTTGAAAGAAGTTATGACTGCTAAGGTTAGGAAATTTGGATCGAGAGCAGACACTGAGTGAAATCTTTAAATCGGTTACTGATCTGTTGAAGAACTCTCAGCAGAATTACACACTGACAATGGCGTTACTGATGTCAATACCCACCACTGCGATACCAGGGTATACAAAGCATTTGGTGTCATTGTTGAAAAACCATACATGTTGGGCAAGCAGCCTATAACTTTAAAAGAAAAAGCAATACAGATAGATGATAGGGAATTTCAAAGAACAACTGATCACATAATCTTGCCCCAATTTGTCAGTGTTTTATTTCTTTCCTCGTCGATTCTGCGAACAACCTCCTAATTCCACGCCTTAAAAGTCCACCTAATTAGTAACATACTTTTCTACAGCGCTACATCTCAAACCCTCCGATTCTCTAAATTTCAAGCTTTCCCACAGTCCGTGACTCACATTCATACAATGCTGTACCCCAAACGTACATTCTCAGATATTCCTTCTTCAAATTGAAGCTTCTGTTTGACGCTAGCAGATTTCTCTTCTTCAGGAACGCCCTCTTCGCCGGCTCTAGTTTCCATTTTAGGGCCTTCTTGCATCATGCGCCTTGTGTAAGACTGCGTTCGAGGTAGGAGAATTCCTTCACTATTTATACTCCGTGGTGACCAACTTTGATTTTAAGTTTCTCACTAATCTCATTTCTGCTATTCTTCATTACATTTCTCTTTTGTTCATTTTCTTGCGATCCATATACTGTATTCGTTAGATAGTTCAATCCAGTCAACAAGCTCTCGTTAGATTACGGTAGCAGTTTCATCAGCGAATCTTATCATTGATATGCTTTCACCACGAATTTTAATTCCAGTAGGGAATCGCTTTTTTTAATCATTGCAAATTCGATGTATGAATTAAACAGTAAAGACAAAAGACTATATCCCCGTCACACATCATTTTTAATCCGAGCACTTCTTTCGCGATCTTATGTATTCCTGATTCTTGTACATATTGTATATTAACCCTTCCCCCATAGTAGACACTTATCTTATTGTTGTTATTGACAATGTTGAATACGTTGTCCCATTTTACATTGTCTAACGCTTTTCTGGATCGATAAATGCTATGATTGTGTTACGATTTTTCCTTCACTGTTGCTTCCATTATCGAGCGAAAAGTCGGAACTGGCTCTCTGCTGCCTTTGCCCTTCCTGAAGCCAAACTGTATGTCTTCCAACAGATCGTAAATTTTGATTTTGATTCCTCTGTACACTATCCTAGTCAGCAAATCGGATGGATGACGTGTAAAAGCTGGCTGTTATATCTCACTCTTGACTGACTTTGCCATCTTTGGAAATGTGTAGATGATATTTCTCCGAAAGTCTCATCGTAAGTCTCCAGTCTCATGGATTTTGCAAAACAACTGCCTTGGGTTTCTTTCACTTCCTGTTTATTTGGGTCTAATAATGCTGTGTTTCTGACTTTCACTGAACTTTTTGTACATTCTTCTTTCGTCGATCACTTGAAATTTTTCTTTTCATACCTGAGGTTGCTTCGGAATTACATTTGTTCTATCTGTTTTCATCCATACAATTTCTGTGAATGTCCTTTTTAGAGATGTCAATTTCTGTTCAATTGAACTGCCTGCTGTGGTATTCATTATAGCATAACTATGAACTTACAGTACTTCAAATACGCCTAAACATTTCCAAGTGCTTCAGTATGTTATTTATTTCCACATAAAATTTTCCTTTCGATTTTTTAAACTTCATCACTGCGAAATTATGGTGCGAGTCTACATCTGCTCCTGCGTACGCCTTATAATCCAACAGTTGATTTCGGAATCTCTATCTGACCATGATGTGAACAAGCTGGAATTTTCCCGCGTCTCTGTGATTTTTTCAAGCAAATCTTTCGCTATTAGCAGTGAAATTTATCGCAGAACCCAATTTGTATTTCTTATGACTCATTCGTGTTATGAAGCTCTTATTCTCCCTTAACACTGTTTTTTGTTACATCCCCTACAACCACAATGCACTCGTCTATGATTATTAGATTATCACCTCCGTTCACGTACGCCATCTCTTCACATCTTCTGCTTGTAACGATGCCGTGTCAACTTGAACTATTGTTGTTTCAGTTGATTTTATGCCGATTCTGATGAGAACAACCCTATCACTTAACTGGTCGCTGTAGCACACTATCTGCTGTACCATGTTGTTCGTAATGATTCCCGTTACACAATTGTCTGATGCTGCTGACATTAAAATATGTCCGTCCAACCAGAAATCCTTATCTTCTTTCCGATTCACTTCGCTGACCCCCAAAGATAGATTTTTAAATAAAAAACAAAGTTGAGTCGCATGAGTATTGATAGTGACAGTGGAACCCGTTGACTTGTTAAAAAAATTTATTTTTTGACACAATCTCCTTTTTTGTTGGAAGCGGTTGCAGTGAACTGACATCTTCAGACAAATGTGCAGCACATTAATCTTAACCATGATGTAACTAATATCCAAACGAGAAATATGAAAGATTGATTCGATTAAACGAAATGATTGCATTGGGAATCAGCCAGGTCCCTTACCGTATGCAGCAGCAATGCATATTACAAATTTCTACGTTCATCATCAGGATGTAATGGCTGCTTATATATCTTCCAATTTGATCTGTATCTTATAACATTCCACACTACTGGCTGAGACATGTAAATTGCACTATTCACCTACGGTTTGGTTTTCAGGGAATGTTACGATGACCTCAAAAAAAAAAAAAAAAAGTTCAAACGTGTGTGAAATCGTATGGGACTTAACTGCTAAGGTCATCAGTCCCTAAGCTTACACACTACTTAACCTAAATTATCCTAAGGACACACACACACACACACACACACACACACACACACACACACACACACACCCATGCCTCCGCCGGGATCAGCCGCACAGTACAATGACTTCATTCTAACCTGTGTGTACGCCTGTGCGTTTAAACTTGCATATGCAAGCATCTACTACAAATATTCGACGCCGACGATGAAATATCCGTGTACCTTAATTGTTTCTTGACATTTTACGAAGTTCATTAAACATAGTCGTCACGTTTGTTCTCTCTTTGTTTTCAGAAAGACATGCAGCAGTGCCACTATGAATTTCTGTGGCTTTTCCACGATCATTATTTTAAATTTGAATCTTTATGTATCCAGTCGTGTGGTGTGAAGCCTATTCCTTTATTTATGCGTAGCCTGTCTCTTGTGAAATCGAGAAACATGGAATGATTTGAGATCCCCTGGCAATAGCACTCGCCACTCCGTGAGAATAAAGCGCTAGTTGAGTTTCGCAAGAAAGATATTTTCTGAAACAGTGCATTGTTTCAATAGAGTGTTACCTATAAGTTAATTCATAATTCAAAAAGAGTAATAAGTCAACTCGATTTTCAGGCATAACATTAGTTTTAACAATCGAAGTTGATATAATCTTCAGAAATTCTGTATGTGCAACTACAATTTCGCAAATGACAATTAAGAATGTGCTGTAGCTCCGGCAGATACACGTTCCTAGTGTGTTATCATGGTGATGAAGGCCCTTACATAGCAACATAATGCTCTGGTGATGAAAACATGATTTCAAAATATACAACAAATTGGCGAAATAAAAAACACTATTCTAAAAATAGGTGACGGATTATTTTGCTCGAGATTTCTAAACAATTAATTGTAATATTTTTGTGAGTGGCTTAAGGTTTAACTTACTTCTCTCCGAGACCAGTTATTCTGTATACGAGTTGTTGGAACACATGGAGCGTATCGATGCTAAAAGTTGTTCACTATGTAGGGATCGAATATGTGGCGATTTATATTAATAGAGGACCGGCAAACGTCAGAATGCTTGTTTGAGACCGTGATAGCTGAGGAGGCGACTGAGCAAAGTTTGTGGTAATCGTTTCGGATTACTGTCAATGTCCGCATCTTATAGGCCATCACAGGACTTAGGGATGTTAAACTGTACTACAAGAGAAAATTTACCTGCCTTTTTTGTAAGGAATGAATCTACAGGTTGGTCCATAGATCGGGACCGGGCCAAATATCTCACGAAATAAGCGTCAAACGAAAAAACTACAAAAAAGAAACTGGTCTAGCTTGAAGGGGGAAACCAGATGGCGCTATGGTTGGCCCGCTAGATGGCGCTGCCATAGGCCAAATGGATATCAACTGCGTTTTTTAAAATAAGAACACCTATTTTTTATTACATATTCGTGTAGTACGTAAAGAAGTATGAATGTTTAAGTTGGACCACTTTTTTTGCTTTGTGACAGATGGCGCTGTAATACTCACGAACATATGGCTCACAATATTAGACGAACAGTCGGTAACAGGTAGGTTTTTTAAATTAAAATACAGAACGTAGGTACGTATGAACATTTTATTTTGGTTGTTCCAATGTGATACATGTACCTTTGTGAATTTATCATTCCTGAGAACGCATGCTTTTACAGCGTGATTACCTGTAAATACCACATTAATGCAATACATGCTCAAAATGATGTCCGTCAACCTCAATGCATTTGGAAATATGTGTAACGACATTCCTCTTAACGGCGAGTAGTTCGCCTTCCGTAATGTTCGCACATGCATTGACAATGCGCTGACGCATGTTGTCAGGCGTTGTCGGTGGATCACGATAGTAAATATCCTTCAACTTTCCCCACAGAAAGAAATCCGGGGACGTCAGATCCGGTGAACGTGCGGGCCATGGTATGGTGCTTCGACGAGCAATCCACCTGTCATGAAATATGCTATTCAATACCGCTTCGCCGGCCTGGGTGGCCGAGCGGGTCTAAGCGCTACAGTCTAAAACCACGCGACCACTGCGGTCGCAGGTTCGAATCCTGCCTCGGGCATGGATGTATGTGATGTCCTTAGGTTGGTTAGGTTAAAGTAGTTCTAAGTTCTAGGGGACTGATGACCTCAGAAGTTAAGTCCCACAGTGCTCAGAGCCATTTGAACCAATACCGCTTCAACCGCACGCGAGCTATGTGTCGGACATCCATCATGTTGGAAGTACATCGACACTCTGTCATGCAGTGAAACATCTGTAGTAACATCGGTAAAACATTACGTAGGAAATCAGCATACATTGCACCATTTAGATTGCCATCGATAAAATGGGGGCCAATTATCCTTCCTCCCATAACGCCGCACTATACATTAATCCGTCAAGGTTGCTGATGTTCCACTTGTCGCAGCCATCGTGGATTTTCCGTTGCCCATTAGTGCATATTATGCCGGTTCACGTTATCACTGTTGGTGAATGACGCTTCGTCGCTAAATATAACGCGTGCAAAAAATCAATCATCGTCCCGTAATTTCTCTTGTGCCCAGTGGCAGAACTGTACACGACGTTCAAAGTCGTCGCCATGCAATTCCTGGTGCATAGCAATATGGTATGGGCGCAATCGATGTTGATGCATTTTCAACACAACGTTTTTGAGATTCCCGATTCTCGCGCAGTTTGTCTGCTGCTGATGTGCAGATTAGCTGCGACTGCAGCTAAAACACCTACCTGGGCATCGTCATTTGTTGCAAGTCGTGTTTGACGTTTCACATGTTGCTGAACACTTCCTGTTTCCTTAAATAACGTAACTATCCGGCGAACGGTCCGGACACTTGGATCATGTCATCCAGGATACCGAGCAGCATACATGGCACACGGCCGTTGGGCATTTTGATCACAATAGCCATACATCAACACGATATCGACCTTTTCCGCAATTCGTAAACGGTCCATTTTAACACAGGTGATGTATCACGAAGCAAATACCGTCCGCACTGGCGGAATGTTACGTGATACCACGTACTTATACGTATATGACTATTACAGGGCCATCTATCACAAAGCGAAAAAAGTGGTCCAGCTAAAACATTCATATTTCTTAACGTACTACACGAATATGTAGTAAAAATGGGGGTTACTATTTTAAAAAACGCAGCTGATATCCGTTTGACCTATGGCAACGCCATCTAGCGGGCCAACCATAGCGCCATCTGGTTTCTCCCTTCAAGCTAGACGAGTTTCGTTCTTTGTAGTTTTTTCGTTTGATGCTTATTTCGTGAGATATTTGGCCCGGTCACTATCAATGCACCACCCTGTATACAGACAGAAGTTTTGTTTTCAGTCCAAATGAATTGTTAATCAGTGTCCTAACTGAGGAACTTAAGGACAATTCTGTATTGTATAGAAAGATGTATGAGAGATGCTTTACAAATGTGAACGTGTGTTTAAGACGTTAATATGGTGTTTTCAATGCAGATTTCAACATGTGTGAACGCTCATTGGTTAAGGGCTGGGGCTCTGCTGCATTCAGATTTCAAGTGGCAGTTGAATATGAGTAACGAAAAGTGTGAGGTCATACACATGAGTGCTAAAAGGAACTCGTTGAACTTCGGTTACACGATAAATCAGTGTAACGTAAAAGCCGTAAATTCAACTAAATACCTAGGTATTACAATTATGAACAACTTAAATTGGAAGGAACACATAGAAAATGTTGTGGAGAAGGCTAACCAGAGACTCCGTTTTAGAAAATGTAACAGTCCTAATAAGGAGACTGCCTGCACTACGGTTGTCCGTGGTCTTTTAGAATACTGCTGGGCGGTGTGGGATCCTTACCAGATAGAACTGACGGAGGGCATCGAAAAAATTCAAAAAAGGCAGCACGTTTTGTATCATCGTGAAATACGGGAGAGAGTGTTACAGAAATGATACAGGATTTGGGGTGGAAGTCGTTAAAAGAAAGGCGTTTTTCGTTGCGACGGAAACTTCTCACGAAATTCCAATCACCAACTTTCTCCTCCGAATGAGAAAATATTTTGTTGACACCGACCTACATAGGGAGGAACGATCACCACGATAAAATAAGGGAAATCAGAGCTCGTAAGGAAAGATATAGTGTTCATTCTTTCCGCGCGCTATACGAGATTGGAATAATAGAGAATTGTGAAGGTGGTTCGATGAACCCTCTGCCAGTCACTTAAATGTGATTTGCAGAGTATGCATGTAGATGTAGATGTAGATGTAGATATTACCCAGCACTCAGTGACAGGTGAATATCATCTGTATATAGGTGGCAATGATGCTGAAAGAGTATGAAGGATATGTTGTTTATACAATGGGAAACCTACGTTTCTAGCATTTGTAGACTTAGAGAAAGCTTTTGACAATGTTGCCTGGAATACTCTCTTCCAAATTCTAAAGGTAGCAGGGGTAAAATACAGGGAGCGAAAGGCTTTTTACAATTTGTACAGAAACCAGATGGCAGTTATAAGAGTCGAGGGGCATCAAAGGGAAGCAGTGGTTGGGAAGGGAGTGAGACGGGGTTGTAGCCTCTCCCCGATGTTATTCAATCAGTATATTGAGCAAGCAGTAAAGGAAACAAAAGAAAAATTCGGAGTAGGTATTAAAATCCATGGAGCAGAAATAAAAACTTTGCGGTTCGCCGATGACATTGTAATTCTGTCAGAGACAGCAAAGGACTTGGAAGAGCAGTTGAACGGAATGGACATTGTCTTGAAAGGAGAATGTAAGATGAACATCAACAAAATCAAAACGTGGATCATGGAATGTAGTCGAATTAAGTCGGGTGATGTTGAGGGAATTAGATTGGGAAATGAGACACTTAAAGTAGTAAAGGAGTTTTGCTATTTGGGGAGCAAAATAACTGATGATGGTCGAAGTAGAGAGGATATAAAATGTAGACTGGCAATCGCAAGGAAAGCGTTTCTGAAGAATAGAAATTTGTTAACATCGAGTATAGATTTAAGTGTCAGGAAGTCGTTTCTGAAAGTATTTGTATGGAGTGTAGCCATGTATGGAAGTGAAACATGGACGATAAATAGTTTGGACAAGAAGAGAATAGAAGCTTTCGAAATGTGGTGCTACAGAAGAATGCTGAAGATTAGATGGGTAGATCACATAACTAATGAGGAGGTATTGAATAGAATTGGGGAGGAGTTTGTGGCACAACTTGACGAGAAGAAGGGATCGGTTGGTAGGGCATGTTCTGAGGCATCAAGGGATCACAAATTTAGCATTGGAGGGCAGCGTGGATTGTAAAAATCGTAGAGGGAGACCAAGAGATGAATACACTATGCAGATTCAGAAGGATGTAGGTTGCAGTAGGTACTGGGAGATGAAGAAACTTGCACAGGATAGGGTAGCATGGAGAGCTGCATCAAACCAGTCTCAGGACCACAACAACAACAATGGGAAATAGCATTGGTCTGAGTGTTGGTACTTGAGGATACCTAACATCACATCTCCCCACGTATATTTTGCACTTCATTGGACTTCCACCGGTGACGACGAATAACGTCTAAAGGAAAGCCTTTCTGGAACGTGACAGATAATATTAACGTTTACATCTACAGGATCAGGAAATCGAGAAGGGTAAATACGCTAACCTGCTGATACCACCTCCCCGATTGGAGTGTGGCAGTTTCAGTGGTAGCGAAACCAAATGGCAGTGTCTCCGGCCAAACGTCAGGTTCGCGTGACTGCCATACGAGCTATCGGCCGGAGACAAGGTGCAGCGTGTGGTGGAACGCGTGTGATGTCTGGCAGGAGACAATTACTGCGCTCCAAGAGGTCCGGCAGGTCGAGGCAACGACCGAGGCTACCGCCGGGGGAGATAATAATTCCCCAATTAAAAGCGAATGTGGCTCGCGTAATCTGGGAGGGGCGCCGGCTGAGCGAGTTTTGATTGCACGCCGGGTGAGGGGAACCTCTCCCCAGAACATTCGGCTGCCCGAGGCGGCGCACGAGCCGGCCAGGTCACGGAGCAGTAATGGCGGGCCGCTGGAATCTGGTGGGCGACACCGCGCCGGACATCGGCACTCCGGCGCTTTACTGCCGGAGATAAAAAGTGCGTGAAAGCAGCTGAAAGCTGCCATTCGATTGCTTCCTGCAGCACTGTCATCAAGACGAGATACGAATATCGTTGCCGTGAGGAAACGGACAGGGAGTGAGGTTATTTTAGTGCCTATTGCTGAGTGTTTACGTTTATTTTTTATTCCTACCGCAATACTAAATTCTGTGGTGATACCGGCCTATAGGACGCAGGTACATACTTTGCCTGGAGTGACAGAAGACTTCGTTACTAAAGCGACATGTGGTCAGCCTCTCTGCTGCTGACATCGTAGTTTGGAAGTTAGACAAATTCTGTTTTCTGAAACAATTCGTAAACATTCCAGACGAGTTTCTAAAACTTTTGTAAAAACTTGTTATGCAGCACTTGCGTAAGAAGTGAAACACTCAGAAACAATGGTCTCTAACATGCCGTGATAAGAGGACGTGTACGAGTATAGCAGCGCAACGATAATAAGTGATTTAAGGGGCTCCGGAAAGGCTCAAAATCATGAAAAGTTCAATTTTTACTTTTTTGCGTTTTCTGAATCTGAAAACTATTAGCTTTTAATAGATATATAATTTATTCAATTCCGAAGACTACAACTATTTTTAATTTTTTTTTTTAAATGTGGCGTGACCCACTGTGGCGCTGTTAAACTGCTGTCAAATGGTGTTATTATTAACGTCCGTGTTCATCAGGTACATTTTAGTGATGTGAGATAAAGTATGTGTTGTGGCTAACCTGTGATGGTTCAATATATATCGCTGGTGTCGATTGTTTCATGTTTATTTACTCTGTCGTTAGCTCGAAAATATTTGTAATTAATTCTGTTTCTTGAGTCTCTGTTTTGTTGAAGTATAATAATGAGTAAAAGTAAAGTTATTAGAAATACTCTGAAGGCTTTTAAGAAAAGGAGAAATGTTGGAAAGCCAAAGGTATGTGTTATTACTGTAAACAATAAAGACGATAACCAAGTGAGTGAACCTAACCTCTCAAGTACACCTGCCCATAGCAGTCAAAGTGGGAAAGAAAATACTTCACAGAAGAAGCTTGGTTCAATGAGTGAAAACTATGAATGTTTTATGGGCGAATCGGATGTGAATGAAATATTTCATATGTCGGTTCTCAAAGGAATTTTTTCAAACTCTGTAAGATGTATTCATTGTAGTGAAGTTGGTCTGGAACTCTCCATAATAAAGCACGTAGGACTTGCTAGTGAAATACAACTGAAATGTGATAAGTGTTCATACATGACCACCTTTTGGAACAGTGTTGCAGTAACTGCAACTGAAGTAAATGGTAGCAAAATCTACGAACACAACAACGATCGATGCTTGCTTTAGACAAGGAACGCCTTCGGGCTGCAGACAGGGCTGTAAAGAGTCTAGAAATACAAGCAAGAGTAAACAGGAGGAGGAACAAGAGGAAGCTGGAGGAGGAGTTTGCAGAGGATGAAGATAATCCATCCTATGGACCTGGAATGCACTAAAAAGTTAATCCAATCTTTGTCGCTCGATTCCCAAAACTTTTATTTTCTCACACTAATTACATGTTTTATAAGGATCTTCCAAACATATTTGTTTCAAACTTTCAGTAAATGTTACACAGTACCTTCTGCATAATTTAACACAGCCTTTTTCCAAAAAACTGTATATTTTTGAATATATAAATAAAAAATTGCAAAAAAATGTTGTGAATTTTCATTACAATTGAAAAAAAATCATCTTTAATAACTGAACTAAAATTTTGTAAAATCCCTGTGTTAAGTTGTAGCCCATATTCCAATAAATAATCTGTAAAAATTTCAACTACCTACCTCAAATACTTTGTGAGGAAAGATGTAATTTATAAGCGTTATTTTAACATTGCAAGTATAGGGCGTTCCGGAGCCCCTTAAATAGCAGAGAGTTAGCGTCCACGGAGGCTCAACAGTGCCCTCTTTTGTGTGTCCGGACAGGTCGATGTTACGCAACGCTCAGTCGCAGCGGAACCACTGTGACTCGGAGACATCCCAGTTGGGAACATCGCCATGTGAGTGCATTCGAATGGGGCAGAGTGATCGGTCTTCGGGAGAAGAGATTGTCGTTCAGTGACATTACGGCACGCACAGGGCACTCCGCTTCAACACTGAGACGTATGGGGAACCAGTAGACAGAAGAGGGGTGTACACAACGCCGACGTGGTACTGGACGACACAATATGACCACAGCGTGAGATCACCGCCACCTTCTCGGCTTGACCGTAGCGGTCAGCACAGTGTTAGCGCGATGTTAGAGCACTGTAACACGTGTGGACATGTTTGCGTCGACGGTTCGATGCCGTGTTTGAGGGGCTGGAATGATGATATGCATGTCATGCGTCCACTGATGAGAACCCACTAAAACCGGAGACTACAACGGGCACGTGAACGCCGGTACTGGAGGGCCGAGCGGCAAAAGATAGTGTTTTCGGACGAGTCCCGCGTCAACTTTTCCTGCAGTGATGACCGCGTCCGCTTTAGATACCGCCGTGATGAACGCAATCGTGCAGACCGTATTGTTGAGCAGCATAGCAGACGAACGTCAAGCGTGATATTTTGGGGCACCATTGCTTATAACACGCGATCTCGCCTCCCGCCTCTTGATGGAAATCTTGAACAGCTACTGCTCTGTCAGGGAGGTTTTACAGCCCGAGTCACTGCCCCTCCTGCAGGTCTCTCCACATGCTGTATTTCAGCAGGATAACAACCGGACGCATGTGGCGAGGAATGTCCAAGGTTTCTCCAAATGACGACGGATAGCCACTGCTTCACTGGCTTGCCTGTTCGCCTGAAATGAAGACTATCGTACATCCCTGTAGGGTCGATTGACAACTTGTTCGTCCAGGCCCTCCTGCAGCCACACTTCATGCTTTGTAGACGCACCTACAAACCACTTGGCAGAGCATTCCCTAGCATACTGTTCAGGTGCTCTTTGACTCCATGCTACGACGTCTAGCGGCTCTGATCGCAGCATGCGGTGGCGCTCCTGCGTACTGAATTTCCACAATCATAGTGCACGTACAGGTCTGTAATGCTAATTATTTGAGCAGGGTCATATACCTAATCGGTAGAATAAAGTTCATTATGATCACATCTCTCGTTCTTGATTTTTCTTTTTTTCCAAACAGGAGTGTTGTTATTGATGATGTGGTCTTCAGTCCAGAGACTGCTTTGATGCAGCTCTCCATGGTACTCTATTCCTCTTCATCCCCGAGTAACTACTGCAGTGTACATTCTTCTGGATTTGCTTAGTGTATTCATCTCTTGGTCTCCCTCTACCATTTTTATCAACCGAGCTTCCCTCCAATACTAAACTGGTGATTCCTTGAACTCTCAGAACGTGTCCTACCAACCGATCCCTTCTTCTAGTCAATCTGTGCCACAATTTCTTCTTCTCTCCATTTCTATTCGGTACCTCCTCATTACTGAAGTGATCTACCCATCTAATCTTCAGCATTCGTCGGTAGCGCCACATTTAGAAAGCTTCAATTCTCTCCTTGTCCGCCGGCCGGAGTGGCCGAGCGGTTCTAGGTGCGACAGTCTGTAACCGCGCGACCGCTACGGTCTCAGGTTCGAATCCTGCCTCGGGCATGGATGCTTGTGACGTCCTTAGGTTAGTTAGGTTTAAGTAGTTCTAAGATATAGAGGACTGATGACCTTAGAAGTTAAGTCCCATAATGCTCAGAGCCATTTGAACCATTTTTTTCTTCTTGTCCAAAGTATTTATCGTCCATGTTTCACTTCCATACATGGTTACACTCCATACAAATACTTTCAGTAAGGACTTCCTGACACCTTAATCTGTACTCGATGTTAACAAATTTAACTTCTTCAGAAACGCTTTCCTTGCCATAGCCACTCCACATTTTATATCCTCTCTACTTCGACCATCATCAGTTATTTTGTTTCCCAGATAGAAAAACTCATCTAATACTTTAGGTGTCTCGTATCATAATCTAATTCCCTCAGCATCACCTGATTTAATTCGATTATATTCCTTTATCCTCAGTTTTCTTTTCTTGGTGTTCATCTTATATCCTCCTTTCAAGACACTGTCCATTCCGTTCAGCTGCCCTTCTAGGTCCTTTGCTGCCTCTGACCGAATGTCGTCGGCAAACCTCAAAGTTTTTATTTCTTCTCCATGTATTTTAATTCCTACTCCTAATTTTTGTTTTGTTTCCTTTACTGCTTACTCAGTATACAGATTGAATAACATCGGGGATAGGCTACAACCCTGTGTCTCTCCCTTATCAATCATTGCTACCCTTTAGTACCACTCAACTCTTATAACTGCCTTTTGGTTTCTGTACAAATTGTAAATAGCCTTTCGCTCCCTGTATTTTACCCCTGCCATCTGCAGAATTTTAAAGTTTCTAGTCAAAATTATCAAAAGCTTTCTCTAAGTCTACAAATGCTAGAAATGTAGGTTTGCCTTTTCTTAAGCTATCTTCTAAGATAAGTCGTAGGGTCAGTATTGCCTCAAGTGTTGCAACATTTCTATGGAATCCAAACTGATCTTCCCCGAGATCGGCTTCTATCACTTTTTCCATTCTGTAAAGAATTCATGTTAGTATTTTGCAACAGTGACTTATTACAGTCAGAGTTCGGTAATTTTCACACCTGTCTACACCTCCTTTCCTTGTGCCTGTAATTGTTATATTCTTATTGAAGTCTGAGAGTATTCCCCCTGTCTCATACATCTTGCTCATCAAACGGAAGAGTTTTGTCATGGCTGGCTCACCCAAGGCTATCAGTAGTTCTAATGGAATGTTGTCTGCTCCTGGGGCCTGTGGACGTACACAAATAGAGTCAATGAGGTTCTGGAAGGTACCGACAAGGTTGTAGACCCATGCCGGGGCCAGCTGAGCTAGGTTTCTCGACTGAGTATCCCTGGCGGGAACAGTCCAATCGTTGTGTTTCCACAGATTCTCCATTGGGTATAATTCCGGGGAGTCTGGAGGCCAGGGGAGCACGGTAAACTCATCGTGGTGCTCTTAGTAGCTCGCACGTACACTGGTGCTGTGGGACACGTTGTGTTGTCCTGGTGGTAGAAGCCGTCGTGCAGAGACAAACAGAAACTGCATGGAAGGGTGCACATGCTCCCAAACGATAGATGCCTACTTTTATTCATCCACTGTGCCTTCCAGAAAGACCAAACCACACGGGGAATGCCGCGGAAACATTCCCCAGACCATAACGCTCCCTTCTCCAGCCTGGACCCTGCCGACTATCGTTGCAGGCCCTATAAGGCAACGGCCACCTGGCCTTGGGAGCATAAAACGTGATTCATCAGGAAAGGCCATCTGTCGCCATGGATGCATGAACGAGGCGCCTGCTTTGAACTGTCATGTATGGCCCGAGATGCACCACAACTGCCTTGGCACCATTTTGCCATGCTTGGTGTACTTTAACCGCGGTGGCATGCGAACAGTTTACAGAATTAGTCGTTTCGGAAATGCTTCCATCCTTGGCTCGGAAGCCAATGATGATATCATTTTGGATGTCAGTTAAATCGCTCCATTTCCGCATTACGACAACGACTGCACCGTTCGCCACTTCTTCCGACACACTTTATTTAACCCTCCACTGCTAGTTCTGCTGGCTGCCATCTGTGATCGGTTATCCCACGTTGGTCACTTTAATGTGACTGGTCCGTCATCATCCTGGTTAGACGACTGTCGCATTAGTGGGTACGCACAACATGCAAAATAAATAGTTCTGTTTGTCGTAGATGAGCAATATGTTTATTTCACTTGCCTCAGTCTTTTACCGCTCACGCAAGATATTTTTAACTGTATTCCAAACGGTTACTTTGAAACCACACTAACTTTAAAATTGTATCCATTTCATTGATTGCAGCAAATGTACCACACAGGTACTACTATGTCTATGAAATCGATGAGAATGGTTTGTATCTCAGGAGTTTGAGAATTCTAACCCATACCAGGCTGTAGGAAATTGGAGAACTAGAGAGGAGGAAAGCCCTAACATGGAGAGGGGGTATGGTTCCATATATACAAAAATAGGTAGAACTTGTGTCGAAATTCATCGCCAGAAAAAGGACCATAGTTATAAATTCCGTTGCACTCGAAAGAGGATGTGCAGAACAAAAATGTGGAGCACTGAAGAGGTGCCCAGCAGTGTAAAGGGACTGTAAATCAAGGTGGGAAACGAAATCAAATTTGTGGCAAATTCCCATTTCCGTAATGTCAGTAGAGATTACAAGAAAAAGGAACATATGATACATAATTCAAGGAATACCTTCTATGAAGTAAAAACTATAGGGGAAGGCAAAGACTGGATTGATCCAGCAAATAACTGATGACGTGGGATGCTAGTGCTACTCGGACTTTAATAGGTTCGTACATGAGAGTAATTCATTTCAGACTGCATGAAACCAGTCAGAAGACTGATGGTCCAGAAAGATTATATATCTGTTGGGCTGTTAGTAGGTAGCAAATTTTATTTACTATGGGTAGGAGAGTTGCAGGAATCACTTTCATATGCTGTTCGTTTTGCGACATCGATATCTTCCTTCCATTCTCCTACCCACATTCCCGGCGGGGTCAGGGATTTTCTCTGCCTCGTGATGGCTGGGTGTTGTGTGCTGTCCTTAGGTTAGTTAGGTTTAAGTAGTTCTAAGTTCTAGGGGACTGATGACCATAGATGTTAAGTCCCATAGTGCTCAGAGCCATTCCTACCCACACTGCGCATCACGTTTGAGACAGGCTTCCCATAACTCCACTTCTGTTTGTTTACATCCTGGCAGTATCAATTATGTTTTAAGGTAGCGGATGAATACATACCTTTTATGACTCGATTCTCTACCTACTACTACTCAACTGCATCGGACGGTCACTGCTTGGCTCATGCAATCAGTTCAAACAAAGTTCCACGACACAGACAAACAATTACAGTTTCAGAAAAAACGAATGATTCATTCAAAAGAAAGAGTTTCACAAACTGAGCAAGTAAATAACGCATCGGTCCACCTCGGCCCCACTTGCAAGCGGTTATTCAGCTGAGGGATATCGTGCCAAATTCTGTTTAAATGGCACTTCAGATGGACAAAGTTCCGAGCTAGTTGGAGGCCCGTGCCCGTAATGCTCCAAACGTTCTCAAATAGAGAGAGAGCTGACGATCTTGCTGGCCAAGTTATGGTTTGCCAAGCACGAAACAAGCAGTAGAAACTCTCTCTCTGTGTATGTGTTTGTGTGTGTGTGTGTGTGGGGGGGGGGGACATTATCTTGATGAAATGTAAGTCCACGATGGCTTCCCAAGAAGGGAAACAAAACAATCCGTGCGATATCGTCGACGCACCGCTGTGCTGTGAGGCTGCCACGGATGGGAATCGAATGGGTTCTGCTGTGGAATGAAATGGCACCCCAGAGCATCACTCCTGGTTTTCGGTCTGTGTGGTGTTAGAGAGTCAGGATAGTGTCTCACCAGTATCTGGTACGTCTCCAGACACATCTTCGCGGGTCATCGGGGCTCACTTCAAAGCAGGTCTCATCACTGAAGACAATTCCACTATAGTCGATGAGAGTCCAATCCGAAGAGGTGTCTGGAGGCGCCCCGGACAGCGGTGGGATGCCAACCTGATTGTCGCCCGCCATATAGGCCGACACCCAGGAGCGGTGATATCGGGTACCATTTATTTTCCACCACCGCTTTGGTTGTCATCCGCTGCACACTTACAGCACAGCGCCACGTCGACGATATTCTACATCCCGTTTTGTTGCTTTTCGCGCAAAGCCATCCCGGCTTTACATTTCATCAAGATCTTGCACTTTGGCACACAACGAGAATTTCTACCGCTTGTCTTCGTGCTTGCGAAACACTGTCTTGGTCAGCATGGTCGCCGGCTCTCTTCCCAACTGATAATGTCTGGAACATAGTGGGAAGTGCCTTTCAACCGGCTAGGGATTCTGACCATCTAACGGACCAGTTGGACAGAATGGAATCTGGCACGATGTCCCTCGGGAGAACATCCAATAAATCTGTCAGTTAATGCCAAGACGAATAACTGGTTGTATAAGGGTCAGAGGTTGACCGACGCTTTATTGACTTGTTCAGTTTGTGAAGCTCTTCCCCTTGATTAAATCATCCATTTTTTCTGAACCTGTAATCATCTGTTTATCTGTAAATGTTAGTCACATTTACTGTTTTTATTCCCATTCGGATAATTCCTTAGTGTGGGTCTTGTTTTTCTTATAGTGTACTTTATTTTAAAAATCTTAAAGAATTTCAGACTTGACACTTCGGCAACCTCGAACCAGAGGGATGCTTACTTTACTACTTTTAACAGGTATGTTTTATGCAAGAATGAAACAGGCAACATATTATAAACGAGTCCCGTGCACATCAGTTTCGCTATGGGTAGCATCGTAATCTAGATTGTAGATCATTTCCAAGTGCTAGACAACGGTGACGATAAGATTACACCACTTGTCAAAAGGAAATTAGAAACGACTATAAACAGTACCCATGATTCAACGAATCAGACAAGATTTACTATGTCTGCTAGTTATGACACTGCGGTTCACAATAACGTCCAGTTCGTAGGCAATCATTTTGTATCATTAAGCTGCAAAAGGAATTGAAACTGATCATGCGTTCATGAAAAATGTATTTTGCAAGCTGGCCATTATTTTTTTATACTACTAACAGCACTGCTATCAGAGCATCCCACTGCCGATGCCTTCATTTCAATCCAAAAAAATGTCTCAATAAATTCCTCGGAATTCTTTTACAGAAACTGGTACAGCCAAAGGAATTACAGATGGGAGAAACTTCGAAGGAAACGTAAGAAACGGCCTGTAACGGCAGATTTCAGAGTACTTGACGGCTCAACACAAAAGTTTTATCTCAAGTACAGATAATGTTGACGATCAGTGGACAAAGTTCAAAACCATCGTACAATATGCATTAGATGAGTATGTGACAAGCAAGATCGTAAGAGATGGAAAAGAGCCAGCATGGTACAACAACCTAGTTAGAAAACTGCTACGGAAGCAAAGGGAACTTCAAAGCAAACATAAACATAGCCAAAGCCTTGCAGACAAACAAAAATTACACAAAGCGAAATGTAGTGAGAGGAGGGCTAGGCGAGAGGCGTTCAACAAATTCGAAAGTAAAGTTTTATGTACTGACTTGGCAGAAAATCCTAAGAAATTCTGGTCCTATGTCAAAGCGGTAGGTGGATCAAACCAAAATGTCCAGACATTCTGTGACCAAAATGGTACTGAAACAGAGCATGACAGACTAAAGGCCGAAATACTAAATGTGTTTTTCCAAAGCTGTTTCACAGAGGAAGACTGCACTGTAGTTCCTTCTCTAGATTGACGCACAGATCACAAAAAGGTACATATCGAAATAGATGACAGAGGGATAGAAAAACAATAAAAATCTCTTAAAAAAGGAAAGGCCGCTGGACCTGATGGGATACCAGTTTGATTTTACACAGAGTACGCTAAGGAACTTGCTCCCATTCTTGCAGCGGTGTACCGTAGGTCTCTAGAAGAGCGTAGCCTCCCAAAAGATTGGAAAAGGGCATGGGTCATCCCCGTTATGAAGAAGGGCGTCGAACAGATGTGCAGAACTATAGACCTATATCTCTAACGTCGATCAGCTGTAGAAATTTGGAACACGTATTATGTTCGAGCACAATAACTTTTCTGGAGACTAGAAATCTGTAGGAATCAGCAAAGGTTTCGAAAAAAACGATCGTGTGAAACCCAGCTCGCGCTGTTCGTCCACGAGACTCAGAGGGCCATAGACACGGGTTCCCAGGTAGATGCCGTGTTTCCTGAGTTCCGCAAGACGTTTGATACAGTTCCCCACAGTCGTTTAATGAACAAAGTAAGAGCGTATGGACTATCAGACCAATTGTGTGATTGGATTGAAGAGTTCCTAGGTAACAGAACGCAGCATCTCATTCTCAATGGAGAGAAGTCTTCCGAAGTAAGAGTGTTTTCAGGTGTGCCGCAGGGGAGTGTCGTAGGAGCGTTGCTATTCACGATATATATAAATGACCTTGTGGATAACATCGGAAGTTCACTGAAGCTTTTTGCGGATGATGCTGTAGTACACCGAGAGGTTGTAACAATGAAAAATTGTACTGAAATGCAGGAGGATCTGCAACGAATTGACGCACGTTGCAGGGAATGGCAATTGAATCTCAATAGAGACAAGTGTAATGCGCTGCGAATATATAGAAAGAAAAATCCTTTATCATTTAGCTAAAATTTAGCAGGTCAGCAACTGG
The DNA here is from genome assembly GCF_023898315.1 of Schistocerca nitens. NCBI lineage: Eukaryota > Metazoa > Arthropoda > Insecta > Orthoptera > Acrididae > Schistocerca > Schistocerca nitens. Next base: position 482,237,856 of record NC_064620.1, on the reverse strand, counting down.
AAGCAGTTAATTTCATAAATTATGTGGGATTAGGCATTAGGAGTGATTTAAAATGGAATGGCTATATTAAATTAATCTTCGGTAAAGCAGATGCCAGACCGAGATTCATTGGAAGAATCCTAAGGAAATGCAGTCCGAAAAGGAAGGAAGTAGTTTACATTATACTTGTTTGCCCACTGCTTGAATACTGCTCACCGGTGTGGGATCTGTACCAGATAGGGTTGATAGAAGAGATAGAGTAGATCCAACAAATATCAGCGCGCTTCGTTACAGGATCATTTACTAATCGCGAAAGTGTTACGAAGATGGTTGATGAACTCCAGTGGAAGATTCTGCAAGAGAGACGTTCAGTAGCTCGGTACGGGCTTTTGTTGAAGTTTCGAGAACATACCTTCACCGAGGAGTCAAGCAGTATATTGCTCCCTCCTACGTATATCCTGCGAAGAGACCATGAGGATAAAATCAGAGAGATTAGAGCCCACACAGAGGCATACCGATAATCTTTCTTTCCACGAACAATACGAGACAGGAATAGAAGGGAGATCCGATAGAGGTACTCAAGGTACCCTCCGCCACACACTGTCAGGTGGCTTGCGGAGTATGGATGTAGATGTAGATGTAAAACAGTACTGCTATCAGCGCATCCCACTTCCGACGTCTTCGTTTCGATCCAAACAATGTCTCAATAAAATCCTCGGAATTCTTTTACAGAAACTGGTACAGCCAAAGAAATTACAGATCGGAGAAAGTTCGAAGGAAACATAAGAAATGCCCTGAAAAAGAAAGAGGATCCGCGGAGAAAATATGAGAACTGTTGAGGATATTACAGTAGGAGAGGAAAGTTTATGATTACAACATTCAGAAAACCAGTGGCAAAATAAAATATTCATACCAGGATGTTAAGATTATTTTGTGCCGTGCCTGCAGATGTTGTAAGTAGGGGATACTGCAGTTACCTCGTGCGGTATTTCCGGGAAATACGGAGATCAGGGCACAGCTGCGAGTAGTAAAGCTGTCAGGAAGTGCAGTAATGGGAGCGAAGGGGGTCTGGGCAGACCGCAGAGCGCCGCGTGCCTTACGGACGTGACCGCACGGGCCCGAGCCAGGGTCTCTGAACTGCCAGTAACGAGCGGCCCCGTGTCTCCGGCGAGCGTGCGCTGTGTGTGGGGAGCACTGACACAGATACACACCAGCGGATATTCACTGCCCCCCTCCTTCAAGGCACTGCTCCAAGACCACTGCTCATATTGGTCTTTAGAATGCAGAAGACTGCTGATAAAACAGTATACTTTCGCAAAACCATCATCACACATTTCCGAAGATAATAAAAGCAGACAAGTACGAAAACTATCGCACAGCCTGTTTAACAGATCATCCATCCAAGTGCCGACAAGAATAGTATACAAAAGAATGGAAAAGGAAATTGAGGATGTGTTATACGGCGATCAGTTTAGCTTAGGAAAGATGAAGACACCAAAGAGACAGTTCCGACGCTGCGGTTGATAATGGAACCAAGATCGAACAAAAATCAAGACACTTTCCTAGGATCTGTCAACCTGGAAAAAGCGTTAGATAGTGTAAAATGGCACAAGATGTTCGAATTTCTGATAAAATAGTGATAAGCTATAAGGTGAGAACGTTGATGTACAATATGTACAATAACCGAGAGAGAACAGTAAGACGAGAAGACCATGAACGGAGTGCTCGGATTAAAGAGGGTGCAAGACAGGGATCTAGTCTTTCGCGCCAACTGTTCAAATAATACATCGAAGAAACAATGTCGGAAATAAAAGAAAGATTCAGGAGTGGAACTAAAATTCAAGGTGATAGGTATCAATGACAAGATTCGATAATGATGTTACAATCCAAAGTGGAAATAAAGAAGAATTACAGAATGTGGAGAATGGAATGAGCAGTCTAATGATTACAGAATATGTACTGGGATTAAATCGAAGAGAGACGAAAGTAATGAAAACTAGCAGCAATGAGAACAGCGAGGAACTCTCATAATTGGAGTGACTAAGTAGAAGAAGTTCAGGAATTCCGCTACCTATGCAGCAAAATAACTTATGGCGAATGGAGAAAGGAAGACACAAAAAGCAGACTAGCAGTGGCAGAAAGGGCATTTCTGGTCAAGAGAAATCTACTTGCATCAAACAAAGATTTTAATTTGAGGAAAAAGTTCTGAGAATGTACGTTTGAAGCAATGTTGTATGGTAGTAAACATGGACTGTGGGAAAACCGGAAGACAAGAAAACCGAAGATGTGGAGCTACAGAAGAATGTTGAAAATTAAAGAGCAAGTATAACAGTGAGGAGGTTCTCCGCGGAATCGGCGAGGAAACGAGAATATGGAAAACACTGAGAAGAAGAAGAAGGAGCTGAATGACAGAACATCTCTTATGACATGAAGGAATAACCTGCATGGCAGCAGAAGGACCTGTAGAGGGCAGAAACTGTAGGGGATGACATAGATTCGAATACATCCAGCAGATAATTGAGAACGTAGGTTGCAAGTGTTATCCTGAGATGAAAGATTGGCACAGCAAAGGAATTCATTGCGGAGCGCACCAAACCAGTAAGAAAACGGATGACTTAAGCAGAAGTCGACCGAACGCAGTATGAATACATGACTAAATTCCTGTAAACCGCTACAGGACCATTATTTACGGTCCGTCACATTAATGTGTGTCCGCCGTCAACGTACGGCAGGTGGCACCACTAGCATTATGGCGGTGGCACATTAATATTGTGAAGGGTCCATGCCGAGCTGCAAGTTTTTAGAGGTCTACGGAAACCGAGTGGATAGTGATCGCTATAATAACACAAACGTTCGGCTGACCTACCTTGTTTCGTGTATTGGGACTTGAAGATGTTGCCAATGACACAACGGAATTGGTAGCTAAACTGAATTATTAAATGAAGTTACGGTTGTTGGTATGTACACTATGTGATTAAAAGTATTCGAACTTCTGCCTGAAAATGACTTACAAGTTCGTTGCGCCCTCCATCGGTAATGGTGGAAATCAGTATGGTATTGGCCCACCCCTAGCCTTGATGAAAGCTTCATCTCTCGCAGGGATACATTCAATCAGTTGCTGGAGGGTTTCTTGGGGAATGGCAGACCGTTCTTCACCGACTGCTGCACTGAGGTGAGGTATCGATGTCGGTAGGTGAGGCCTGTCACGAAGTCGGCATTCCAAAACATCCCAAAGATATTCTATAGGAGTCAGGTGAGGACTCTGTGGAGGCCCGAGCATTAAGGGAATGTTATTGTTGTGTAACCACTCCGCCACAGACCGTGCATTACGAACACCGTCTTGAAAGATGCAATCGCCATCCCCGAATTGCTCTTCAAGAGTGGGAAGCAAGAAGATGCTTAAAACATCAATGTAGGCCTGTGCTGCGACAGTGCCACGCAAAACAACAAGGTGTTGAAGCCCCATCATAACACCAGTGCCTCTGAATTTTACTGTTGGCACTACACACGCTGGCGGATGGGCAGCTGACGTTCACCGGGAATTCGCCATACCCACACGCTGCCATCGGATCGCCACATAGAGTATCGTTATTCGTCACTCTACACAACGTTTCTCCACCATTCAATCGTCCAATGTTTACGCTCCTTACACCAAGCGTCGTTTGGCATTTACCGGAGTGATGTGTCGCTTATGAGCAGCCGCTCGACCATGAAGTCCAAGTTTTCTCACCTCCCGCCTAAATGTCATAGTAATTGCAGTGGATCCTGATGCAATTTGGAATTCCTGTGTGATGGTCTCAATGGATGTCTGCCCATTGCACGTTACGACTCTCTTCGACTGTCGGCGGTCTCTATCACTCAACACACGAGGACGGCCTGTACACTTTTGTTCTGTACGTGTCCGTTCACGTTTCCACTTGACTATCACATCGGAAACCTCTGACGTGGTTTTGAGGCGAAAAGCTAATCGAACCATCTTCGGAAAGCATTTCCATCCGGAAAGTAAGTTCCTTGGAAGTTGCTGCATAGAGAGCGGGTAAGGTGAAAATCTGAGGGCAGAAGATCAGGTGAATAAGGTGGGTGTGGGAATGACTTCCCGACCCAACTCCAGTACAACACTTTTTTGTCAGTCTGGCAGAATGCGGTAGAGAGTTATCGTGGGCTAGCATCACTACAAACTGCTCTCCAGGTTCAAATGGCTCTGAGCACTATGCGACTTAACTTCTAAGGTCATCAGTCCCCTAGAACGTAGAACTACTTAAACCTAACTAACCTAAGGACATCACACACATCCATGCCCGAGGCAGGATTCAAAGCTGCGACCGTAGCGGTCGCGCGGCTCCAGACTATAGCCCCTAGAACCGCTCGGCCACCCCGGCCGGCTGCTCTCCTGATCGTTGTTTTTTATTTTAGTCTGCAAGACGTCTCAGTTGTTGATAATAAATATCAGCAGTGATGGTAGCTCCTCCAGGTGGCAATTTGTAATACACCACAGCTTCGCTGCTCACAAAGATGTATAACATTATGTCTTTTGGAAGCGTGCAAGTCTTTGTATGGGGAGTTACTGCCTTGTTTGGGCTCGACCATTCCTTTCTTTCCCTTATGTTAGTATAAGTTCACCATTTCTCGTCACCAGTAACGACAATAGGATACGAATGGTCGGTGGTCACCAACGAATTGAAGACGAGAAAGCAGAGATGCACATATGGCTACCCACTGATTTTTGGGATTTTGGCTTAGAGGATGCGGTACCACTACATCCGATTTTGAACCTTCCCCACTGATTGCAAATGTCATGCAATTGTGGAATGATCACAGTTCATTGCATTTGATAGTTCTCGAGCACACTCTCGTGGATCATTGTGGATTAATACTTTCAAACAATTTCCGTCCAGACTAGAACGTCTTCCTGAACGTGGAGTTCCTCCTCAAAACGAGAAAATCATTTTCTTTCCGTAGTTTGTCATACGCGGTGCAAATGTTTCTGACTACCTTCGCTGCTTTCACCCCTCAATCGAACTCGAACAGAAGAATGCTCCGCTTTCTCTGCTTGGTACTCCATTTTCTAGCGTCCACAGCTCCACTCACTATCTGATTATCTGTTGTTGTTGTGGTCTTCAGTCCTGAGACTGGTTCGATGCAGCTCTCCATGCTACTCTGTCCTGTGCAAGCTGCTTCATCTCCCAGTATGTACTGGAGCGTACATCCTTCTGAATCTGCATAGTGTATTCATCTCTTTGTCTCCCTCTACGATTTTTACCCTCCACGCTGCCCTCCAATACTAAATTGGTGATCCCTTGATGCCTCACATCATGTCCTACCTGTTGTGGCGTAACAAGCTCGCTACGCCACACTGAGAAGGAAGCCGAAAGGCACGCGTACACACACGCCGACTGGCGTCAAGTCTGGAACAGGATACGTAATGACTGCTATAAAGAAAATACGTAGCTTTGGAATATACTTAACTTTTAATCAATCCTTGTGATACATCTCTCTTGACTATACAAATGAGACTCGTAAGATACATGCACTGTGACAATTGGCGCCTTGCTAAGTCGTAGCCATTAACTTAGCTGAAGGCTATTCTAACTGTCTCTCGGCAAATGAGAGCAAAGGCTTCGTCAGTATAGTCGCTAGCAACGTCGTCGTACAACTGGGGCGAGTTCTCGTACGTCTCTCGAGACCTGCCGTGTGGTGGCGCTCGGTCTGCGATCACACAGTGGCGACACGCGAGTCCGACATGTACTAATGGACCGCGGCCGATTTAAGCTACCACCTAGCAAGTGTGGTGTCTGGCAGTGACACCACATTCCTCCCTCGCAAATCGGCGAACGGTCGTGTCATAAGGCTTCCGCCCGCCGTGGGGAGGACCCCATGTTGACGTATGCGAGGAGGTGGGGAGCCTAACAGGCGAGGCTGTGCCACCCGCACCCGGCCATTCGGTCCAAGAGGAGCTAGGAAACGCCTGAAAACCTAGTCCAGGGTGCACGTCAACATGCGGTGTATGCGCCCATAACGAGACAGGAGGGGCCGAAGGATCGACCTCCATTGCGTCGGGGCACCCGACGGGCGAAGACGACATCTGGTCCGGAGCGGGCAAGAGTTCCATGGTGGAGGACAGCCGGTCACGGTAAGCGAGCGGCGGCGCGTGACCCAGGGAGGCGCCAGGCGGTTGCGGCGACGCGTCCACTGCGGGCGGCGCCGGCGGGAGAACAGGCGGCGGCGGCGGCGTGTCGCCATGAGGCAAAATGGAAGGCAGCGTCGGTAACACCTGGGGATGAGGCGAGCCAGTAGATGGGTCCCCAGGGCGCTGACCAGACGGCACCGTCGCTGAAAGCAGACGGGGAGCGGCAGAACCCAGGCGACGACAGAGGCGCAGCTGATTGAGATGCCGACGCACCTCACCAGAGGCCCCCAAAACCAAATACATCGCGCGGGCGAGGCAGCGAAGAATGCGCCCTACGAGCCAACGCCGTGAACCGCGAGAGTTGCGATAGAAAACAACGTCGCCAGGAGCAAAAGCAGGAGTCTGCTGCTGCACAGGAACCGGAGGCGGCGGATGCAGCAAAGAAATCAAGGTTCGATGAGGACGACCGTGGAGCAACGCAGCCGGCGAGCGACCATCGCGGGGCTGAGAGCGATACGAAGACAAAAAGAGCAACAATGCGTCCTCCCTAGAATGCGACTCTTTCAACTTCAACATCTGTGACTTGAAAGTCCGGACCAACCGTTCAGCGGCACCGTTGGACTGAGGCGAAAACGGCGCGGATGTCAGATGTTGAATACCATTGGCCCTGCAGAATGTGGAAATTCTGCGGACATGAATTGTGGGCCATTGTCGGAAACAATAGTCTGTCGAAGACCTTCAATGCAAAAAATAGCGGACAACGCTTGGATGGTGGCAGATGACGTCGTGGAAGACAGCCGGACAACAAAAGGAAAATTACTGAAGGAATCCACCACAACCAACCATCGAGCATTCCAGAATGGACCAGCAAAATCGATGTGCAACCGTTGCCATGGGGAAGCGGCTGTCGGCCATGTAAAGAATGTCCGCGGCGGGGCGGATTGTTGTTCGGCACACGCCATGCAAGAAGAGCACATATTCGTAATCGCAGCATCGATTCCGAACCAAGTACAGTGCTGACGAGCAAGTTGTTTCGTGCACACTATACCGCAATGTCCTTGGTGAAGAAGCCGTAAGACAGAGGATTGTAACGAACGTGGGACCACGACTCTGGATTGATCATTATCCGAACGCAACAACAAAACACCAATTCGTACAAAAAGTCTCTCCTTGTGAGCAAAAAATCGGCGAACCAACGGATCCTCGATCCGTGACTTTGACAAGGGCCATTGCGTAGCAACAAAACGCAAAACAGTAGCAAGGACCGGGTCAGCAGCTGTGGCTGTAGCGACACGACGAAAATCAATCGGAAACGATTCGACCACGTCATCAGTTTCCGAATCAATGAACATGCAAGCAAGTTCGGAAGAATCGAATGCTTTATCCTCAGCAACAGGCAAACGGGACAACGCATCAGCGTTTCCGTGCTTAGCAGTGAACCGATACAAGATATCATAGCGGTACTGCGAGAGGAAAAGAGACCAGCGAATGAATTTCTGCGCTGTACGTGGAGCTACAGGCTTGTTCGGATGAAAAAGCGATGTCACAGGTTTGTGGTCTGTGATGATGGTAAAGTGACGACCATACAAGAAATCATGGAACTTAGTAACACCAAACACGAGAGCTAAAGCTTCTTTCTCTATCTGGGAATAATTGCGTTGCGCACACGAGAGCAATTTTGAAGCAAAGGCAATAGGGCGATCATGCGAACCATCTTTGTGCGCAAGCACAGCACCGATCCCGAAATCCGACGCATCTACCATCAACAAAAGGGGTTTCTGGGGATCGAAGGGCGTAAGGCAAGTATTGGAAAGCAACGCCGATTTCAACCGGCGAAAGGCGCGTTCGCATTCCGTCGTCCAGACGAACGGAACACCTTTACGGCGTAAGCGATGAAGCAGAGCTGAAATGGAAGAAGCGCGTGGCACAAACCTGGCATAGTAGTTAATTTTTCCCAAAACTCTCTGGAGCTGTTTCAAGTTCTGTGGCGAAGGCAACTCCTGTATGGCACGTAGGTGCTCTGGACTCGGATGTATGCCATGGGCATTGATAACATGGCCCAAATATGGTAAGTCACGAGCAAAAAACACACATTTGTCCTTCCTCAAGTGAAGACAATGTTGTCGCAAGACCGGAAATAACGTTCGTAGGTTTGCTAAATGTTCGGCTTCTGTCTTTCCGGAGATCACAATATCGTCCAGATAGTTCGCAGCAGTAGGGACCGACGCACAAACAGTTTGTAAATATTGCTGAAACAATGCAGGGGCGGATGCACACCCGAATGGCAGTCTTTTGAATCGGTACAATCCAAGATGCGTGTTAACCACCAAGACGCGCTGGGATTCTTCGTCCACTGGTATTTGCAAGTACGCATCTGCTAGGTCCAATTTCGAAAAGTATTTTCCCGGGCACAGTTTGTCAAAAAGATCTTCCGGGCAGGGCAAAGGAAAAGTTGCAGTCACAAGTTGTGGATTCACAGTTGCCTTGAAGTCCACGCAAAGTCTCAATTTTCCGGAGGGTTTTGGCAAAATTACTAAGGGTGAGGCCCAGAGAGAAGCCTGCACACGTTCAATTACACCTTGAGATTCTAAATCGTGTAAAGTTCTTGCGACCTCATCACGCAATGCGTGGGGAACATTGCGCGCTCTGAAAAATTTTGGTTGCGCGTTTACTTTCAGTTCCAAATGAGCTTCGTAGTTCTTAGCGCAACCAAGGCCCGGTGCAAAAATGTCTGCAAATTCGTCACATAGACTAGATACTCTGGCGGAAGGCACAGTCTGGTTCACTAATAGGACCTGATTTACGATTGACAAGTGAAACAACTGAAATAAATCTAAACCAAACAAGTTCACTGCCGTAGAAGAACGAAGAACGTAAAATGACACAAGTTTTGTTTGTCCCTTGTATGTGGCAAGAAGGCTGCACTATCCGAACACATGTATCTGCTGTCCTAAATAACTATTGAGCTGAACATTTGCGGCACGCAACGGAGGTTTGCCCAGTTGTTTGTACGTGTCTTGATTGAGCAATGAAACTGCAGCTCCGGTATCGAGCTGGAATGGTATCACTTTGCCTCCAAAGTCTAAGTCTACAAAAAGTTTATTGTCCTGCTGACGACAAGAGCGACTTTCACGTGCAATTTGAACTGATACAGGTACAGAAGCACTTGCGACTTTACGGGACTTCCGGCGACGTCGACGCACACTTTTTTTGTGGGACGAACACAGTCACTGTTAGATAAAGTGGCACTGGACGGGGTTCGATTCCGGCGCGAAGCAAAGGACCTGGAATGGTTTTGATTGTCTGATCTTAGCTTTTTCTGGCAAACACTTTGAACATGTCCTTTCTTATGACAGTAAAAGCAAATAGCTTGGCGTGACGGGCAATTGTCACGCGAATGTCTAGTTGCACACCGCGGGCATGATTTTAGAACTGCAATGGCATGCTTACGCGGCACACGTGTTTGCGAGCTAGGCTGCAGCTGCGCGGACGTGCGCGATGGCCGTTTAGCGTCCCGTGCTGCGCGCCCGGCGGGCCGGTCAATGCGACACACTGCTGGCGAAGTTTCAAATGATTCCTGAGCAAAGTCAAGTGTGTCTTGCCTATCCAATATGTCTATCACTTGTTGAAGGGAGGGATTAACTAGTTCCAAAATCTGTTCCCGTATGCGAACATCAGAAACGTTCTGTGCTATTGCATCATGCACCATAGTATCTGAATACGGAAGTCCACATTCACATGCAAAATCACAATCCCTAGTAAGTCCTTGCAATGTTGCAACCCACTCCCCATTAGTCTGACCGGCCGTACGTTTTGTACGGAAGAACGTATACCGTTGTGCAACTACATTGACTGTTTCCTTGAAATAGGCATCCAAAGCAGACAAAATTTCTTCGTAGGACAGAGTTGCTACGTCACGTCGGGGAAACAATTTCACTATCACACGGTAGGTGGACACACCGACACAAGAAAGCAAAAATGGCTGCCACTCATTACCTTGAATTCTGTAGGTGGCTAGATGAAATCCGAATTGTCGGGACCATTCAGTCCACGACTCTTGGGTTGAATCAAAACTACGGAAGGACGGTGCAACTGCTTGTTGTGGCTGCGGTAGTGATGAAGCGGCGGCGGCCGCATCGGGGTGCAGCGCACGTTGACCCTGGACGAGCTGTCCAAGGGCATCCAATAACGCCTGCGTCTGCTGATTATGCAAGCGATAAAATTCGGACAGTACATCTGGAGAATGTGGCGAAGCCATGACACAAATAATTCAGAGCAAAGCAAGTAGAAAGAACCCGATCCCATCCTCGTCGCCAATCTGTTGTGGCGTATCAAGCTCGCTACGCCACACTGAGAAGGAAGCCGAAAGGCACGCGTACACACACGCCGACTGGCGTCAAGTCTGGAACAGGATACGTAATGACTGCTATAAAGAAACTACGTAGCTTTGGAATATACTTAACTTTTAATCAATCCTTGTGATACATCTCTCTTGACTATACAAATGAGACTCGTAAGATACATGCACTGTGACAATTGGCGCCTTGCTAAGTCGTAGCCATTAACTTAGCTGAAGGCTATTCTAACTGTCTCTCGGCAAATGAGAGCAAAGGCTTCGTCAGTATAGTCGCTAGCAACGTCGTCGTACAACTGGGGCGAGTTCTCGTACGTCTCTCGAGACCTGCCGTGTGGTGGCGCTCGGTCTGCGATCACACAGTGGCGACACGCGGGTCCGACATGTACTAATGGACCGCGGCCGATTTAAGCTACCACCTAGCAAGTGTGGTGTCTGGCAGTGACACCACACTACCAACCGATCCCTTCTTCTAGGAAGTTGTGCCACAAACTCCTCTTCTCCCCAATTCTATTCAATACCTCCTCATTAGTTATGTGATCATCTACCCATCTAATCTTCAGCATTCTTCTGTAGCACCACATTTCGGAAGCTTCTATTCTCTTCTTGTCCAAACTATTTATCATCCATGTTTCACTTCCATACATATCTACACTCCATACAAATACTTTCAGAAGCGACTTCCTGACACTTAAATCCATACTCGATGTTTACAAATTTCTCTTCTTCAGAAACGCTTTCCTTGCCATTGCCAGTCTACATTTTATATCCTCTCCACTGCGACCATCATCAGTTATTTTGCTCCCCAAATAGCAAAACTCCTTTACTACTTTAAGTGTCTCATTTCCTAGTCTAATTCCCTCAGCATCACCCGAGTTAACTCGACTACATTCCATAATCCTCGATTTGCTTTTGTTTATGTTTATCTTATATCCTCTGTTGAAGACACTGTCCATCGCGTTCAACTGCTCTTCCAAGTTCTTTGCTGTCTCTGACAGAATTACAATGTCATCGGCGAACCTTAAAGTTTTTATTTCTTCTCCATGGATTTTAATACCTACTCCGAACTTTTCTTTTGTTTCCTTTACTGCTGGCTCATTATACAGATTGAATAACATCGGGGTAGGCTACAACCCTGTCTCACTCTCTTCCCAACCACTGCTTCCCTTTCATGTCCCTCGACTCTTATAACTGCCATCTGGTTTCTGTACAAATAGCCTTTCGCTCCCTGTATTTTACCCCTGCCACCATCAGAATTTGAAAGAGAGTATTCCAGTCAACATTGTCAAAAGCTTTCTCTAAGTCTACAAATGCTAGAAACGTATGTTTGCCTTTTCTTTATCTTTCTTCTAAGATAAGTCGTAAGGTCAGTAGTGCCTCACGTGTTCCAACATTTCTACGGAATCCAAACTGATCTTCCCCGAGGTCGGATTGAATTAGTATTTCCATTCGTCTGTAAAGAATTTCCTTTAGTATTTTGCAGCTGTGACTTATTAAACTGATAGTTCGGTAATTTTCCCATCTGTCAACACCTGCTTTCTTTGGGATTGGAATTATTATATTCTTCTTGAAGTCTGAGGGTATTTCGCCTGTCCCCTACATTTTGCTCACCAGATGGTAGAGTTTTGTCAGGACTGGATCTCCCAAGGCTGTCAGTAGTTCTAATGGAATGTTGTCTACTCCCGGGGCTTTGTTTCGACTTAGGTCTATCAGTGCTCTGTCAAACTCTTCACGCAGTATCATATCTCCCATTTTATCTTCATTTCCATCGTCTTCCATTTCCATATGTTGCCCTCAAGTACCACGCCCTTGTATAGACCCTCTATATACTCCTTCCACCTTTCTGCTTTCCCTTCTTTGCTCAGAACTGGGTTTCCATCTGAGCCCTTGATATTCATACAAGTGTTTCTCTTTTCTCCAAAGTTGCTGTAGGCAGTATGTATCTTACCCCTAGTGAGATATGCCTCTACATCCTTACATTTGTCCTCTAGCCATGCCTTCTTAGCCATTTTGCGCTTCCTGTCGATCTCATTTTTGAGACGTTTGTATTCCTTTTTGCCTGCTTCATTTACTGTATTTTTATATTTTCTCCTTTCATCAGTTAAATTGTAAACGCAAGTAGCAACAGTGAACCACAAACAAAAAATGACAATCGAGAAATAAATCCACACCACCATGCGAAACAAAACCACCACGACTTTATCCGCCAACCTAGTAGATCATCATTGTGCCGAAGTATCTGAACGGTACACTTTCGTTCTTTCGAGTTATAACACTAAAAACAGTAACTACAAGCAGCCGTTACCTAGCGAAATGTAGTTTCCTGTCATTTTATTACAACGAATCGTAGCTAAAAGAAACGTTTTCGAGAGATCCTCAATTTGCCGATGCTTTGTGACACCTTACATTCATTCTACGTGCTCTACGAGAAAGAAAATCAACTAAATAAATGTCTGATGTCATACAATATGGCTGCTCGCATGTTCTGCTTGTGACTTTGGATTTGAAACAGACGAAAGTCGAATCGGTGCAAATCGAAACTGCATGGAGAATGATCGATGATAGCGAACCCATAGCGTCGGAGTGTCGCAGATGTCACAGTTCTCGTATGCTGAAGGAGACGGGTCTCCATGAGTTGACTAAGTCTTCCGTGGATGGAAAGTGGACTGTAGCACGCTGTTCCTCACGCACCAACATAGTTACATTACACACCACCGTGCTACACGCTACAATTCTGAGACCTCTACCGGTAGAGGCGAAGCGAGAAAGCCACCGAATAATATACTTCACGGGTGGACACAATATCTGTGTTTATACAGTGTCTGCACATTCACATTACCTATACTTCACGGTTGGACACAATATCTGTGTTTATACAGTGTCTGCACATTCACATTACAATGTCCTTGCTCTTTAGTAGAACTGTTGCATCTTCTTAGTGTTCTGCCTTCCCACAACATTTTCTTTGTGATCGTGCCAACTGAAGTTGTTCGTATTTATGATTCCTAGGATTTAATTGAATTGACAGACTGCACATGTTTGTAAGTTGTCGTGTAATGGAAACTTAACAGATTTCCGTTAGTAGTCTAACAATGTGGATGACCTCATACTTTCCCTTATTTGGGGTCAATTGCCACTTTTCGCGCTAGACAGGCATCTTGTCCAAATCATTATGCAATTATTATTAATCTTCTGGTGACATTACTAGAACGTAAATGACAGCGTCATTGGCAAACAATCTAAGATGGCTGCCCATATCTCCTAAATAATTTACATATACACTCCTGGAAATTGAAATAAGAACACCGTGAATTCATTGTCCCAGGAAGGGGAAACTTTATTGACACATTCCTGGGGTCAGATACATCACATGATCACACTGACAGAACCACAGGCACATAGACACAGGCAACAGAGCATGCACAATGTCGGCACTAGTACAGTGTATATCCACCTTTCGCAGCAATGCAGGCTGCTATTCTCCCATGGAGACGATCGTAGAGATGCTGGATGTAGTCCTGTGGAACGGCTTGCCATGCCATTTCCACCTGGCGCCTCAGTTGGACCAGCGTTCGTGCTGGACGTGCAGACCGCGTGAGACGACGCTTCATCCAGTCCCAAACACGCTCAATGGGGGACAGATCCGGAGATCTTGCTGGCCAGGGTAGTTGACTTACACATTCTAGAGCACGTTGGGTGGCACGGGATACATGCGGACGTGCATTGTCCTGTTGGAACAGCAAGTTCCCTTGCCGGTCTAGGAATGGTAGAACGATGGGTTCGATGACGGTTTGGATGTACCGTGCACTATTCAGTGTCCCCTCGACGATCACCAGTGGTGTACGGCCAGTGTAGGAGATTGCTCCCCACACCATGATGCCGGGTGTTGACCCTGTGTGCCTCGGTCGTATGCAGTCCTGATTGTGGCGCTCACCTGCACGGCGCCAAACACGCATACGACCATCATTGGCACCAAGGCAGAAGCGACTCTCATCGCTGAAGACGACACGTCTCCATTCGTCCCTCCATTCACGCCTGTCGCGACACCACTGGAGGCGGGCTGCACGATGTTGGGGCGTGAGCGGAAGACGGCCTAACGGTGTGCGGGACCGTAGCCCAGCTTCATGGAGACGGTTGCGAATGGTCCTCGCCGATACCCCAGGAGCAACAGTGTCCCTAATTTGCTGGGAAGTGGCGGTGCGGTCCCCTACGGCACTGCGTAGGATCCTACGGTCTTGGCGTGCATCCGTGCGTCGCTGCGGTCCGGTCCCAGGTCGACGGGCACGTGCACCTTCCGCCGACCACTGGCGACAACATCGATGTACTGTGGAGACCTCACGCCCCACGTGTTGAGCAATTCGGCGGTACGTCCACCCGGCCTCCCGCATGCCCACTATACGCCCTCGCTCAAAGTCCGTCAACTGCACATACGGTTCACGTCCACGCTGTCGCGGCATGCTACCAGTGTTAAAGACTGCGATGGAGCTCCGTATGCCACGGCAAACTGGCTGACACTGACGGCGGCGGTGCACAAATGCTGCGCAGCTAGCGCCATTCGACGGCCAACACCGCGGTTCCTGGTGTGTCCGCTGTGCCGTGCGTGTGATCATTGCTTGTACAGCCCTCTCGCAGTGTCCGAAGCAAGTATGGTGGGTCTGACACACCGGTGTCAATGTGTTCTTTTTTCCATTTCCAGGAGTGTATTAGAAACATCAGAGAACCTATTAAACTTCCTTTGGGAATGCCTGATATCACTTCTGTTTTACTCAGCGATTTTCCATAAATTACTTAGTACTGTGACTATTCTGATAGGAAATCGCTAATCCAATGGCACAGGTGAGGCGATACTCAACAGACAGTCAAACATTAGAAGTCGATTTTGATGAATGGTATCAAAAGCTTCTTAAATCTAGAAATATGGAATCGGTTTGAGATCCCCGAACAATAGCGCACATGAGCATAAAGAGCGTGTTGTAACCCTTGAAAATTGGTGACCCGAACAGCAGATAAAAGAGAAGAAGGAATAACTGAAGACTTGCTTCGCAATGATCAATTTGGCTTTAGGAAGTGGGAAGGTATCGAAAAAACATTCTCACCTTGTGCTTGGTAATAGAATGAAGATACTTTTCCAGACATTTGTGGATTTGTAATAAAGCTTTGAAAATATATGATACGATAAGATGTTTACAATTCAGAAACAAGTGGGTCACTTACGGAAATTACAAAAGCCAAGAGGGCAGATGAAAATGAAAGAAAAAGACAAAAAGAAAGATAATTCTGATGGCCACAAGGTCATTGTAGCCAGCCTGAATACCGTAACATCGAAATAGACCAAAAATAAACGTAAAATATATTTATTTCAAAAAAGAGATAAAAATACGCATTTCTAGAGGACTATCTCCATGCATTCCGAGCTAACTTTATAGGCGTAAACCAGATGGTGGCTTACATTCAGCTTGGGAGATTTATACGAAATAAATTAATAAGAGCTGGAACTGAGCCACCCCTCCCCATGGACACAAAATAGATCATAACACTATTTCATTAGCAACGAAAAGAGCATGCCAAATTTAAAAACACGCAAATTCTCCAAGATTGGGGAAGTTTTCAGAAGCTTGAAACTTATCTCGAATTTTAATGCGATATGGTTTTCATACATGCCACAACGAAACTCTGTTTCGAAAGCTGGCAGAAAACACAAAGATATTCGGGTCGTATACAAAGCCCACCAGCGACAATCAGTACCTTCACTACAGGATAATGATGATTATGTTACTGATGACAGTAAGACTAAAGCAGAATTACGGAATAAGGTTTTCCGAAATTTCTTCACGAAAGAAGATGAGGTAAATACTCCTGAAGTCTGGCCAAGAACTGCTGAGAACCTCAATACCTTAGAAGCAGATATGCTCGGTGTAGCAAAGCGCCTTGTATCACTTAATGAAAGCATGTTGTACAGTACAGACTGTATACAGATTAGATCTTTCAGAGCATAATGAACATATTAACTACATACCTAACAATAATACGCAAACGCTCGCTGGTCAAAATATTCGTACCTAAAGACCGGAAAGTTGCAAAAGTCACAGAAATGCCCAAGAAAGGAAGCATCAGTAATCCACTGAATTACTGACCGATATCACTGACGCCGATGTGCAATATGATTTTGGAACGTATGCTGTGATATTAATAAAATTTCCAACGTTGATCCAGATCGAGATCTTAGGAATGTGTCGTAAAAATTTCAGCCATTTGCTATGAGTAGTTGCCTTGAAATCCACGGCTCTTCTGTGGTACCCAGAAGTTATGCTTTATGGATTTCTTCAGAAACTGCGCTTGAGCTAAATGGCGCCCCCATAAGCTTCATAAGACGCGCTATGGACACGTATAATGCAGAAAAACACACCGATTTAATCCATTTGCCTAAGTTGGAGAAAGTGTGTAACACTGAAACTTTACCTCTATATTGTAGGGTAATTGCAGCAAGACGATCCATTTGTTTTTTGTACAAGTTGTCACTAGCATAAGGGCTAACAAAACGCTTGATCCTACCTTTCTATCACCAATAGAACCCGAGATATGAGCCCTTAAAAATTCCGTTGTTACGCGCTACTTCTAGGAACATAATAGAAAGCGTATGTGTACCACTATGCCGAACCTTAGAGCAAGGTTTTGTACAAGCAGTAATAACAGGACATTATGTGCAATGTGACCATCTTGCACGGAGTCGAGAAGCTATTTTCATTAGTTTTTGCATGGCAAGCGACGCACAAGGTAAGCCTCACATAAAACGGTTTAACTTAAGAAGAAAATAACGGCGTCTCTCGAGAATTGCAAACGCAGCATAAGCAACGTTATCTTCTATTGTGCGTAGGCAGTTTTATCTGCACTTCATCTGTTGCAATTAGTCGTAACTCCACTTGTTCACACATCGCATCTGGGACGTAACGTACAGCCAAGTAACTACCCGTTCAACGTCTCCGTGTTGACACTTCGCTATTGTTTACGACACCTTGGTGAAGGGACTTTCGTCACGTTACGACCTATTGTTTGCTTGTGTTCCCTTCTTATGCACAGTTAATAACCTAAGTATGTTGTGTGTGCATTTTTAAAATATCTTCCGTATTCGATTTGTGGGCGCGGTGGAAATCTAAGAAAGATGCGTTGCTGTTCTTACGAAGTAAGACTGAGGAAAGAGGTGTCATTCTGTTGGGTACCAGGTCACAGGGGAATTCAGGGAAATGAAATACCAAAGAGACGTGTCTTCGAACTCAATGTGCTGTCAACCTAAATGCTCTAAGCTCGCGGTTGAGGTAAAGGGTCGTACATAAATGGTGAACAATAACTTGCCGTTGACGAAACCAACTACTAGGAAGTGCCTTGCCTGCTTCCACCCACGAAATAATTTTCACTCTCCTTCCTGAGAGCACTGTGCGATGGTGTGTGGTTTCTCCTGGATAGTGCTGCAGATCACTACTTGTTGCATGTGACCTTCCTGAATATTGTGTTTACACTATCACTTTTTCTTGAGAAGTGACGGAATAAACATAGCATACTATGAAGATCATATGCAACAAGTAGCAGTATGCAGCATGGTTTTTTATTCTCTTTTCTTTCAAAAGACTAAACATAACCTGCATTGCACTTGGTCTGCTGCTGTGAAGAGGCGTCTGTGCCTTACCAATAACACCAACAATGTCTCAAAACAAATCTCTAACTGAAGATGATAGTATGAACCATCGAATCGCCTAGTGGGGAAAAAAGTGACTTACGAAGTAAACTGTTGTACTTGTATATAACAATAGTCGCAGCCCTTATGAACGAAATATTCATTCCCTGGCACTGCCTCTCCCGCAACGCGTCACAGCAGTTGCATCATATGTGAAACATCCTGTACTTTAAAAACTGTTCTGGCCATAAACTATTGACATACTAACGTCAACTTCTCTTGCGATAGGTACGAAATCTGTGTGACTTGTATGACGTAACTTCCCTGGAACAGTAACATCTACTTCGTCAGATATGATGAAAGTAACTCAGAGACACTATTCCGATTGCTCTACCAACGCCGAAGTAATCCCTATCGAAACCCAGATGGGGACAGCGAAAGAGCTTCGTGTTAACGCCTTGAAAAGCACAAGAAATCGATACAAAACAATGAAATACATGGTTGTTAACACTTTGCAACAATTAAAATCTAAATCGAATGAAAACAGCTAATTCGTATCAGTTCTAATGTGCTGATCGCGAATACCACAAAGACAATTCAAAATTAGCGTTTTCATTTTACACTGCTGCTTTTTTTTTTTTTTTTTTTTTTTTTACGGTGTGGTAATTATATACGGATTTTTATGTTAAGTTTAAAATCAAATGTTGTAATGGTTTGTCAGATTCATAAATAGTTACAATGGATTGTATTACTGTTCCTGGTCTTACTTGTGTGCAATATTTTGGATATAAACATTTTGATACCAATTTTAGTGATCTTTTTGCCTCCCTCCCCTTCAACTTCATTGACTTTATTAATGCATGTAATAATTTTTGCACATTTATTTCCAGGTTAACTACCTGTTGTTCAAGTTGACTGCTATTGAAGTGAACAAAAATGCCACGAGTTTTTATTAACAGTGCTGACACATTTTGCTATGTGTGGATAAGTGACACTTGCTTCACAAAAACAGCAAATAACTTCATTGATTAAAAAAGCTTACAGTTGTCATTTTGGGTGCACAATAGGTGATCAAGATAAACCATGGGCTCCACATGTGATCTCCAACACTTGTGTTAGCAACCTCAGGAACTGGATGTATGGGAAAAGACCTTCAATGCTCTTTGAAGTGCGGTGCATCTTTGTAGGCCCACAGATTCAGGAGCTTTTTGCAGACCATACTTTTGATGGAATCATACAAGGCGATGAGAAGCATGCATGGGAATGTCTTAAGACAGTCTGTTTACAGTTCTTAGGGAGCAAACGAGCAAGAAGTTACAAGGAGATTGTAGATAGTATGTTGTCATGTTATGAATAACTTGGTTGCAGCAAGTCATGGAAAATGCGTTTGTTGCATAGTCATCTCGACTTCTTCCCCAAAGATTGTGTGCACTAACTGATGAACATGAGAGCGATTTCATCAAGATGTTGCCACATTTCAGAAGAGGTATGTCGGAAAGTGGAGCCCTATTATTTTAACAGATGTCATAAGGGGTGTTCCCGAGTTTGTGTATAAATGTCAAGCCAAGCGAAAACCATCATCTTCTGAATTTATCTCTGAACAAAATATGTAATTGTGTATACTGTACATATGGAAATTTAACATTTGTAATCCTTTATATACATTTGTGACTAGTTAATTTATATATTTTCTTTTGTGCTTTTTATAGTTCTGGTACAAAGTAGACTTACAATGTATTTCCATTTATATAATATTATCTTCTTTTTTTCTTAGTATTTTACTTTTGTACTTCCAGAATGACAATGAAATCTATCAATGCATAACACATAACATAATTCAAGTAATTATTCACTTAAAATTTGTTATGCTGAATCTTGGAATATGAATACATATTTAGTTAGTTATTTATACAAAATCGTAGATTACTTTTTTTAAAAAAACTAGAGCTAAATATTTATAAATACGATGATTTTGTACCATTTTATATTGAAATAAACATAACTAGCTCAATATCATGCAATTTACACACCTTCACTTCAAATTGGTTGTTCAGCGTAATTAATGTGAAAGTGGCTATATGTGTCCGCCATTTGTCTGAGGTAGCTTAGAATCGATAACCCCTACGTAATGCAACTAGTCCCTAAGAGACAATATGTTTGCAGTAACGAATGGTGAATACGAAGTAACGAAGTGAAAGAACTTTTCTGTCTTGGAACGAAAATAACACATGATGTATGATGTACGAAGCAAGGACAATAAAAGCGATCTAGAACAAGAGAGCATCCCTGGTCAAAAAATTTCTACTGTTAACAAAAATAAACCTTAATTTCAGGAAGAAGTTTCTGAGAATGTACGTTTTGACCTCAGCGTTGTAATGGAAGGAAATCGTGGGAGACTGCGAAGACGGGAAAACAAAAAAATCGGTTTGAAAGTTGGTGATGTAACAGAATGCTGAAAAATAATTTCATAAGAAGTGAGGTTATCTGCAGAATCGGAGAATAGAGTAACATGGGGAAAACATTGAAAAGAAGATGGAGTAAGAAGAAAAGGTGTGTGTTAATACATGAGAGAGCCACGATACTTGAGGGATATGTAGACGCTAAAATATGCAGGTAAAACAGAAATTGGCACACAGTCAAAAAATAAGTAAGGACGTTGGGCACAGGTGTGTTTCTGAGGCGAAGAGGTTAGCACAGGAAAGGAGCTCATGACGGACCGCAGTAAACTAGTTAGAAGGCTAAATAAATAATAAAAAGTGGTTGGACATCGTGAGGCTTGTCGGAATTGTCTTGACAGTAATTCTCAAATATGTAGAAATAATAGGTGTTTTGTCAGTCTACAAAAGAATAATTATATGCTGTTCGTCTCGGCGTGGGGAGATGCGACGGCCCCTGATCCAAACCGCCCGGCGGATTAATGACGAGGATCTCTGTGGCGGCTAGCCTGGCTGAGTTCCACAAATATTTACAAAACTTTCGCTCACTTTCACGTGAATAACACTGCACGCAGACAATTGGTATGCACATATAACATCCTGGGGCGTAACGGGCTGGCCATAGAAAGGGGATCAGGCCACTTCCTGAATTAACGATGCCAAATTCATATAGAACCATGCGGACCCCACGCCGATGCGGGACAAAGGCGCAAGAAAAACAAGAAGATACTATTTAACAGTCAATTACTACCTATTCATGAACGTCGTGTTTTTAATAGACTTCTTTCGTCTTTCTTATTTACAATGTAACTCCCTGAAATCCTACTGCAATACCAAGCCTAAACGGTGTGATATCTGAAGTTGGAGTCATTATCTCGGAATACGAAAAAAAGCGAAATATGGACAGGAAGGGAGATTAGTGTTTAGCATCTCGTCGACGACGAGGCAGAGCGGGACACAAAGTGCGAAGAGAAAAGAAAATTAGCTGTGCCCTTTAAGTGTAAACATGCCACCATTCGCCTTACGTGTTCCAGAGAAATCGCAGAAGACCTAAAATTGGACGACCGAGAGCTGGTTATTTCTAAATTGAAGCAGGTGACCAATCCCTGTCGGAGCGGTTCGGAACGGCCCAATACTGGCAGCCCGTAACAAACCTGTTAGGGTGTAAAGCCACCTCCGGGCAGAGGTTGAATGGGCCTTACGGCAGGTGTTGAACTGGAGCCGGCTGCGCGTTCTCGTCCCATCAGCTGCTCACGCGCCACCTCCACCTGTCCGCAGCTCTGGTTTCGTGGGGCGTAACAGTGATACCTTGTTTGTCCTCAACACATTCCGTTCAACCCTCTTCTACGAAAGTGGTCCTTACGTTGTACCTTTGCATTTGGTTGCCTAATTCATTCTTTATTCTGTGTTATAATCGTAACAATTCCTATCTCCACTGAATTAATCTTTTTTAATACGGAATAACGTATGTTTCTTACACGGAATGATTCACATAAGCTTTTTTTACTCCGGAACTAGAATAATGAATGATACAGGGGTACATTCAATAAGTAATGCAACACTTTTTTTCCCTGAAAGCAGGCTGGTTTTATACAGGATTCCAATAGACCATATTACTCCGCACTCTTTTGGCTACAAAACCATATTTTTTAACATAATCTCCATTCAATGCGACAGTTTTACGCCACCTTATTGGGAGGGCCTCTATGCCCGAAAGGTGCCACTCTACTGGTCGACGTCGGAGCCAATGTCTTGCTTCATCAATAACCCCCCCCCCCCCCCCCCCCATCACCTACGTGCTGCCTTCCGCGGAGTGCATTCTTCGTTGGGCCAGACAGATGGAAGTCGGAAGGTGCGAGATCCGGGCTGTAGGGTGGAAGAGGGAGAACAGTCCAACGAAGGTTTGTGGGGTCCCCTTGGGTGCGCACTCTTATGTGAGGCCTTGCGCTGTCATGGAGAAGGAGAAGTTCTTTTTCATTTTGGAGGCGAGGCACAAGCGAGGCACAAGTTTCAATTTCCTGAGGGTAGCACAACCCAGTTGATCGCTGCACCATGACGTAGGAAATCAAACAGAATAACCCCTACAGAGTCCCTGAAGCCCGTCATTGTGGCTTTACCGGCTGATAGTGCAGCTTTGAACTTTTTTTGAAGGAGAGGTGGTTCGGCACCACTCGACGGTTTGCCGTTTTCTTTCCAGTACGAAGTGATGACACCATGTTTCATCGCCTGTGACGACGTTCCACAAAAATTTGTCACGGTCAGACACGTGAGGCGCATGCAATTCTGGAGAGACGGTCTTTCGTTGCTCTTTATGACCTTGTGTTAGGCCCCGAGGAATAAGGCGGGCACACGCCTTTGAGTACCACAACTGGTGGACGAGTGTGTCAGCACAACAAACAGAGACGTCTAGTTGAACGGCGAGGTGTTTTGACTGTGATCCGTCGATCACCTCGAATGAGAGTGTCGGCACGTTCCAATATTGCAGGAATCACAACTGTGCACGGCCGGCCGGCAGACGCCTCGCCCGATGACCCACCGTGGTTTTGTTCACTGCCACGTCTCCGTAGGCATACTGCAAGTGCCTATGAATATCTGCGTTACTCTGGCTCTCTGCCAAAAGAAACTCAGTGACAACTCTCTGCAAATCCGTTATAGACGCCATTTGAAGGCTACGTACTGAGCGGCAACCAATGGGAACTTCATGAAACTGCAGAGGTGGAAGCAGGAATATCCCACAGATGTCCCACAACAAATTCACATTATCAGTTTGAAAGCGTCCTCAAATGTGTGAACTCTTAGTTAATGTATAAACTGTCCTTCCCTTCCTCCGACACATCCTTGCACTCGTCTAATTATGGTCTTGCAGACGCCTTCAAATACCTCCTGACGGTGGATTTGAGCGCTTTCACGACACTGCGAGTAAGAGTTCAGGAATCTAGGAATCTGTGTTGTCTGCTGCATAAAACAGTTGTTTAAATTGCGCCGCAGCCAAAAATCCAAACGACTGAGTTCGGGAGAACGTGGAGGCCATGTAACTGTACCAGCCGATACCTATCGAAAAATGAGAATAAAATGTGCTGAAACCCCATAGTGTATAAACGACATGCCTCTACTTATTTGCAGTGGCACATCTTCTAATGAGGAGAGTGTCTAGAGAGAACAAGTAAGAGCCATTGGGGTAACATATTGACCTACTGGACAATCACCAATAGTTCCATGCCCTGATG
This sequence comes from Schistocerca nitens, assembly GCF_023898315.1. Taxonomy (NCBI): domain Eukaryota; kingdom Metazoa; phylum Arthropoda; class Insecta; order Orthoptera; family Acrididae; genus Schistocerca; species Schistocerca nitens. The sequence continues at coordinate 482,214,065 of NC_064620.1, read as the reverse complement.
AAACATACCACCTTCAAAGACTCCTCTGAGTTAAAGCATTGAACATGTTGTGTTATATTTGGAAAGCATTTGAATGTAAGCTTTCAAAAACGACAGGTTTTTGGACAAACATTTATATGAAGTTCCTTCTTGTTTTGGTGTAAGGTGCCTGGGCTGAGAATTTGTGAAAGTACTTTGGAATCAACCTGTATAATAGATTCAAGGAAAACAAAGTATGCACAAAATGTACAAATCTCTTTGCAATGTAGCTGCAGACATGGAGAAACGATAGCCAAACATCTACAGAACAGTGGAGATACTGAAAGAAAAAGCAATTGTTGGTGACGGATGAGAAGTAAGTCAAAGAGATAAATAAAAAAACCTATTGTTCTAGAGTACTCATAATGAATTGGGAAAGCTGGATACTATTGCACTACTGGACAGAAAGAATACAGTTTTGATCCACCGTTAGGGAATCAACCTAAGCGAATGAAAATAACAAAAGCTTTAGTCTGAACCACACGCTCATTCCGTGGTGCCCTTTACACATATATGACTGATACTGAGAGAAATACGGAGTAACATTTAGAGACGTTTGTAGATAAATCCTAACCACGGTCTTGCCTTTACACGAAGATAGTTTCCTAAAACAATGAAAATGCTGTGTTTGCACAATAGCACATAAAACTAATAGTGAATATTTTATGTTCCATAGGGTCTGCAGCGTAGTGTAAGTCAGCAAGTAGCGTATTTTAAAAAGTGTCCAGACTTCTCATTATGAAGATGAGTCCAGGAATCCATTAGCCGCAAACAAAACACATTGTACATCGACTAAGGAAAGGGAGAAGCAAGCTTAGAAAGAACAAATTGCACAACATACCGTCTGCAAGTTTTGAGAGGAATCGTAAAATTGACCAATGAGCAGGATTTACGATTTTGTTTGGGTAATATATGATGGAAAAGGAACTAACTGATATTTAATAAAATCGGTATTAACAGCAACGCATTACTCCACCCACTATAGTGAGATGGGAAATCTATATGTCATTATATTTCATTAGGGTACTTGGAAAATTCAGAATGAAAGAGGACACTAAGCAAGTGATTACACCTTTCCAAAACTATTATCTGCTACTCTAGAGGAAATATGTAGTGCCAAAAGTGAGAAAACGTTGAAGGAATACGTTTTAATGGAACATATCTGAAGCCCTTTGTTATGCTACAGATACTATATCGTTTGCAGATTGAGCTAAACAGGGCAGACGCCAACGATAGCGCATATCTATTACTGTAAGTAATTTTGTAATATGTCCTGAGGGTATTGAAGATTTCAAAATCTAAATAATCTGGCTGAAGAAGTGTGACTGGTGGGTGAAACATGACAATCGTATACTTTTATAGACTACATGTTTCGGGATCTGTAGTGTCAGAACGGTTCAGAGAACATAGCGTGTTAATCCCTTGTCACGCTATCGCAATATCTGCATGTATATCTACGTCTACATCCATATCAATTGAAGTGCATGACAGAGGGTTCTTCACACGAGTAATTTTCGCTTTTTTCAATTCTATTCGTTTACACAGCGCAGGAAGAATGACGGTTTGAAGATTTTGTGTGAGCTGAAATGAACGTGAGTCTTGTCCACGCGATACCTAGGGGCGCGATGCATACAGGGGAGTAGCGTATTCCTAGATTCTGCATTTAAACCTATTTCTTGAAACTTTGTGAACAGGCATTCTCGGAACACTTTGCGTCTGTCTTCAGGTGTCTACCAAGCCAGTTTCTTCAGCATTTCTGGAATACCCTCATACAGAGAAAACAAACCTGTGCCCATTTGTGACGCCATTCTGTGTATACATTCTCTTCAATATCCCATGTTAGTCGATTTGGTACGTGTACAAAAAACTCAAACAGTATTCTAGGATGGGTCTCACGAGTGTTTTGTAAGAAATCTGCTTTGACACTGACTGCCTTTCCCTAGTATTCCATGAATTAGTCGAAGTTTACGACCAGCTTTACCTACGACTGAGCTTATGTTATCGTTACATTTCAAATCCCAACAAATTGTTACACTCTTGTAATTGTGTGAGTTGACAGATTCCAGTTCTGACTTGTTGATGTGGTATTCAGTGAATATGATCTTGTTTTTCGTTTTGTAAAGTACACAGTTTTACATTTCCGAACATTTAAGCGGTTTGACAGACTCTGCACGACTCGGAAATCTTATCAAGACCAGAAAACCCTTATTCAGTATCTCATCACCGGTACTGCTTAATTTCTGAAAAGTCTGAGGTTATTATTAAAATGTTCTGCAAGATAATTAATATAGGGTATGATGACCTATTTTCCGATAGCTAAGGCAATGTAAGGATATTGTTGGATAAAAATCGGCTGAAAGCACCCAAAAATGACTGCCGTACGTAAAACGTAATAGATTTTGCTATCTACAACGATATATAGCAAAAGTCAACAGATTACATTTCATAATTTATGTCAAAGAGACTTGTGCATTTTGGAGTGTACTAAAAGACTGCGCAATTTCAGATAGTGTGGTTCTTAATTTCGGACAGGGTTATTTTACAAGGAAAATTTAAGACTGCATACCTACAGGAATATTGCTTTGTTACAAAAAAGTATAAAAGGTAATGTTGAAACATTCTAGTTTGATTACAATAATGAAACACTTATAACTGCATTGAAGCTATTATTTGCACTTTTCACGTTTGTAAGTTCTCCAGCCATGTTTCTCAGTCCTAGCACACAGTTCTTGTACCAAACACAAACATTCTATACATCTTACACAATCTTCTCCAGATTTATCTTCCCGGTATAGGACAGAACACTAGATCCGTTCCTAACCTGCATTGTCTTCATCACATGTCGAGACAAGGGAAATAGAATTTTTGGAGTCCTCAGCAGATGATAGCTCACATGTCGATTTTCTTCGTCGCCTACTCATTTTAACCACCTCTGTGTTCTTTTGGCTGGTCTTTTGCGTGCTCTGATGTTTGCCCCTATTTTAAGATTCTACTAGTTCTTCTACAATTGTCCTCTTGAATTTCAGCTTGACTTGAGCTGAGGGTTCTTCCTAAAGCACATTCTCTGCCTATCCTAGGACCCAGTTTCTCTTCCACGTTTCCTCCCTTTACGTAAATACAAAAGTGTAGATTTTGGCACTTGAAACACTTTGGACGTCTTTAAGAACCCCATTTCTTTATTTCCAATACCTTTCATTGTCTTTCTCTGCACAACACTTTCATTTCTTTCAAGCCATCTCCTGAAAAGAAATGAAAAGGGGTGTATTTGTCAGATGGTCGAGATTGGGGACCCTAGCAGTAAACGAAGCTAGGCACTCGTACCCCTTGACAAACATGGCTGGACTACTAAACCATGCATTAAAATATTGCATTTAAAAGCTATGTTCAAGTGATTGTACTGTTTTTTCTTACAGAACTTGAAGAAATGGATGTGGGTGATGTCTGGTTCCAAGAAGACGGCGCCACAGCTCACACGGTACGAACATCGATGACCATGCTGCGCGAACACTTCCCCGATCGTCTCATCTCTTTGAAACCGGACTCCAGCGGCCGACACGCTCTCTCGCCTGATATAGCGCCATGCGACTTTTTCTTATGGGGCTATCTCAGATCCTTAGTGTATACCAATCGTCCGCAGACCGTGGCTGAGCTACGGGACAATATTCATGTTGTTATTGCCAACATCGACAGAGACATGTTGGAGAAAGTGGACCGAAACTTCAGATTTCGACTCTCGAGATGCATTGAGCAGAATGAGGGCCACTTTCAAGATGTCGTTTTCAAAACAATTTGAATTAAGCTTTAGATGTTACTCTTTGTGAAGAAAAAAGAATTAAATTGATGTCTCTAATACCTTCTGATTTATGATTTTTTTTAAATAAGAAAGTTCCCGCGCCGCACCCTGTACGTAGTCTTGCAGCATGACCCTACAACGTTTAATTTTCCGAAATTCAAATATGTATCAGCTGCATTTTGCATCAAAACTGTTCACAACAGCGCTACTATAGCTATTTCACAACACTTTCGCGTAATTTTATTTAAGATGTATTTTTATAAATATTTGTAGTCACAGTATTACAAACAGTTTTACGGGATGTTTTAATATGTTAAGATTGATATTGTGTACCCCTTTACCCTTCCTCCATTCTTAATAGCGTCATGGCGATCTACAATGTTTGTTCTTGACAGAAAACAATTTTATGGTCATACAACCACAGAAGATCTTATGTACGGTATCTTGTGTGTGCCCTTGTGTATTCCCTTAGAACCCTAGTCTATATAATTTTAACTGTTATTATAAATTTATGAACTTTTAATGAAGGTAGTATATTATGTGCTGTAAGTTGTAAATAAGACAAAAGATTTGTGCGTTAACAGACAGATGGCACCGACACCAAGCAGAGCGTAATTCCAATGTATTAGATAAAAAAACCTGTAACACATTGTTTTGTAAAGTAAAACGTTTTGAAAAACATAGTAAGTGATATCCATGTTCACTTACTATGTTATTTTATACGTTGTAACGATGAAAATTGTGGTTGTAAACAGAAACAAACTGCAGCGTGTACCACGTACCCAGTACCGCATAGGGTTTAGTCCACTTGACTTAGAAAATTTTCCCTTGGTAGCAATTTGCACTTGTCTCGTGATCGAGAATGTTGACGTGACATAATGTATCTAATGATTTTATGTGACTGACATAGCTCTGGTAAGCTAGGAAGCCACGTTCTGATCGTTGTAATATTACTCTTGTCAATGCTGAAATGTGTCATATTTTCATATCTGATACCAGTTTTGTGTTATATTTTATAGCCTTTGCAAATGACGGAAAGTCGAAACGCGTAAGGTTGATGAAAAACGAAAGTGTAGGCAAGATATATTAGAAGTCAAATATGTATTTCTTCTCTACATTGTTCTTGAAGCAGTATGGAATTCAACAGAATCCTCTGGAAAACGAATAATCAATTAAACTATCGAAAGACCAAGAAAAGCTACAAGGATTTGGGATGACGTGGCAGTCTGATACTGAAAAAACAACTTATTGAGCAAAATTACTTCAGTCACTTCGTCTAGAAGAAGACAATATTCTTTCTCTACCTCGACTGGATTTTCAAGTTTATTATCTTCTAGAGAATTAGGGGAAATTTTCTACAACCGCAAAATTCCAAGATTACCATACAACATTATCAAAGACCACTGCGATAATATGAAGATATATAAGCCGAACAACGGTCAACTAACCCCAGCTGGAGTTTTTTCGACCAAGAGGTTTCTCCCTCAGCCATAAGGCAAATTCCGGGATTAGGAATGAAGGAAATTAAAACTTCCCAGCAGATTAAAACTGTTTGTGGGACCAAGACACATATCAGCGCACACTCCGTCGCAGAGCGAAAATTTCATTCTGAAGAAAACTTAATGAACAACATCTTCGTCTCAGCTATCCATCAATATGCAATTAAAAATCCTACAAAATTAAATAAGTACCCAGCTGTCCTAAATAATGGTATTACATCAGCACAAACTACAACTATTGGCTGAAAAGGGGTCACCACCTCCTTCAGAGGGCAAAAAAAAAAAAAAAAAAAGAGAGAGAGAGAGAGAAGAAAAGGAGAAACACTATATCTACCTGGCTATCTTGATCCATGGGCTTCAGGATATCATGAGAGAAAAAGTGCAAGTTGTGTTTCATAAAATCCGTGTTTTAAAAACCCATACTGGTTGGCATAGAAGAGGTCGTTCTGCTCGAGATACCAAACGGCTGAAAGTGCTTTGAGTCCAGCTGACACCAGGTGCTGGTGGGATGAAGAATATTTCCACGAAATAACTAGAAATTATTGTGTAGTCTTAAAAAAAATGCTTTTGAGGGTCGGAGTGTTGGAGCCATTTTTCTGAAAGTTGAATATTGGAAGACCATGAACTGGTGCGCTAAAAAGAATCAATGAAATAGACTCAGTCCATTACGTTCTTGAAATAGTGCAGGTAGAAAACAGGCTGACTGACAGTGCAATTTGCACAATTCTTTGGTGGGAGAATAAAAGCAAATTTACAATTACGCCATCGTTCAGTTCAGTGTTGTGCACACCTTGGTAAAACACATTTTTCGTCATGGAGTCGGCGCTGAGCAGGGACAGGAGTCGCTGTTGTTAGACGGCACTTCTTTATTAGGTTTAGAACAGTACATTTCGATTCCAAACTTAGGGCAGATCCTTCTCTTGGTGACGTGGGAGGATGAAATGCAGCAGCAAGCAGAACTGCAGAGTTGTAAGTCAGCCTGAGGTACGTCTGTTGGGTACCAGTGATTCCCCCCCCCCCCCTCACTGCGCTATCCATAATCTAAATTTGGACACAGTTATGGTGAGAATATTGAGAGGAATCGGCTAGGTAGAACGGAGTGAGGTTTCGTATTTTTTTATACTTACTTAAATTGAGGAAGCCTCATCCAAGACCGAGCGAGAAGGAACAGTCGTATCTTGTTCTCAATGCACATTTGGTAAGATCTTACAATCACTGTGTCTACCGCGAATAGGTTTCATAGGGTTACCTTTTATCCTCATCTCCCTTTTACAAGATTTTGCCAAGTTAATTAATACTAATGTACCTCAATCTGTTCTTATTAGATCTTTCTTTTATCGTGTGCGGAATTAAATATTACGTTATGTCACTGAACGTGACTGGGATAAATTTTGTATTCTTTTGGGCCAATATTTTAAATTTAGTAATTAGTAAATACCTTTTCCATGTTCTACATTTTATTGATTTTGTGAAGGCCAACGCCCATGACTCCGTTATCAAGACCTGAATATCGTTAAGTCCTCTGAGAGGTAATTATTAATTTAGTAGCTAAGTCCTTCGGGGGCGATCAGTCTCTCAGTAGCCCTACTGGTACAAATCCAATAGCTTGCCAAGAGCAATGCTCTCAGGTTCGATTAGTTTCCAGGAATGTGTTTAGAATATGAAGACGGTAAATAAAGGGTTCTCCATAGCAACTGTGATTCTACATCAAACATACGTTTCTGAGCATGAAAATAAAATTCAAGTGTACTGAATGGTAATTTTTGGACTGTGAATGTAACGACCAAGATTCTGAGGAATGACAAATACCCGCAGTGTCTGAATAAAAAGAGTTCAACGAAGTACAACTCTCGTTGTCAAACAGATTGTTGAAAGATCCCAAAATGAAAACAATGGTGGCAATGCAAGAAGCCTCAAATGATCTTGAAAGCAAAATTTTGCCACCAGTATGATGAAGCGTGCTAAGATGCTTTCTTTCGTAATGTCAGTTAATCTTTCAAATCTGTGACCATACTAGCACCAAAACAGACGACAAAAGGCAGAAAGCCGAAATACTGAATTCCATTTCTCATAACTCTTTTTCTGGGGGAGATCATATTACAGTTCTTATTTACTATCATTTTATGAACTTCATAACAACTTATATAGGAAACACATTCATCTATAGCGTTGCTCAATTACCACGCTAACACTGAAATGGAATTAGGTCGGTGTACCTAATCCGGTCATTAAGTATTTTTTCGATTAGGAAGATACTAATGCAGATCAAATTTCGATCACCACCCAAACGTCGATATTATTGATATTCTGACCAGCGACCACATAGTTAAAAATAACTGAAATCACTCGACAGGGAAATGGCAACAGAATCGACTATTACTGTATATTGAGGGCACAAACGAACTTGCTCTACTAGAAGATAACATAGGGCGCAGGACCCACGAAGTGTTCCAGGTGATTGGGAAAATGCGCCGGTCAATATCCTATTCAAAAGCTGTCGGCAGACAGACGGTCATTTCTAATTGCCTACATTGCTGTCGTCAATCTGTTGTACAAATATGGTACACATTTTATGCTGACATGTAACGACCTTTATGGAGAACAATAATATCCTCTTCTAAAAATCAGCGTGGATTCTCGATAGGCGATTTCGTGAGACTGAGTGCGCCCTTTTTGTCAGTTACATCCAGAAGATAGTAAATCACCAGCAGGTCGATTTCGTATGCTTGGACTTCTGGAAGGCATTCCATTCAATTCCATACTGTCACCCTGTGAAAACGATACCACTTTACAGAGTAGCGAACCAGTCGTCCGATGGATTCAGGCCTTTCTAACAAAGAGAACAGAACGTTGCTCTAAACGCAGAGATATTATGAGATCACAGGAGTAACTTACAGCTTACACCAAATCAGTACACAGGGCGGTAGATCAACTTTCACATAGGAACCCATGTCCGGACACGTCGTCTAATGACGCTACAGAACGTCAGAAGTTATGGGCGTTGGCACCTGTTCGTGTGTGTATATACAGGAAAATTTAAATTAATTCCTCGACAGAAAGTACAATAATATTACAACATAACAAAGGGGAACCTTTAAAGGCAAGCATTTACGCAGTACAACAGAAAACCATCTTAAGAGAATTTGAAATACACTCCTGGAAATTGAAAGAAGAACACCGTGAATTCATTGTCCCAGGAAGGGGAAACTTTATTGACACATTCCTGGGGTCAGATACATCACAGGATCACACTGACAGAACCACAGGCACATAGACACAGGCAACAGAGCATGCACAATGTCGGCACTAGTACAGTGTATATCCACCTTTCGCAGCAATGCAGGCTGCTATTCTCCCATGGAGACGATCGTAGAGATGCTGGATGTAGGCCTGTGGAACGGCTTGCCATGCCATTTCCACCTGGCGCCTCAGCTGGACCAGCGTTCGTGCTGGACGTGCAGACCGCGTGAGACGACGCTTCATCCAGTCCCAAACATGCTCAATGGGGGACAGATCCGGAGATCTTGCTGGCCAGGGTAGTTGACTTACACCTTCTAGAGCACGTTGGGTGGCACGGGATACATGCGGACGTGCATTGTCCTGTTGGAACAGCAGGTTCCCTTGCCGGTCTAGGAATGGTAGAACGATGGGTTCGATGACGGTTTGGATGTACCGTGCACTATTCAGTGTCCCCTCGACGATCACCAGTGGTGTACGGCCAGTGTAGGAGATCGCTCCCCACACCATGATGCCGGGTGTTGACCCTGTGTGCCTCGGTCGTATGCAGTCCTGATTGTGGCGCTCTCCTGCACGGCGCCAAACACGCATACGACCATCATTGGCACCAAGGCAGAAGCGACTCTCATCGCTGAAGACGACACGTCTCCATTCGTCCCTCCATTCACGCCTGTCGCGACACCACTGGAGGCGGGCTGCACGACGTTGGGGCGTGAGCGGAAGACGGCCTAACGGTGTGCGGGACCGTAGCCCAGCTTCATGGAGACGGTTGCGAATGGTCCTCGCCGATACCCCAGGAGCAACAGTGTCCCTAATTTCAAAAATGGTTCAAGTGGCTCTGAGCACTATGGGACCCAACTGCTGTGGTCATAAGTCCCCTAGAACTTAGAACTACTTAAACCTAACTAACGTAAGGACATCACACACATCCATGCCCGAGGCAGGATTCGAACCTGCGACCGTAGCAGTCGCACGGTTCCGGACTGCGCGCCTAGAACCGCGAGACCACCGCGGCCGGCTGTCCCTAATTTGCTGGGAAGTGGCGGTGCTGTCCCCTACGGCACTGCGTAGGATCCTACGGTCTTGGCGTGCATCCGTGCGTCGCTGCGGTCCGGTCCCAGGTCGACGGGCACGTGCACCTTCCGCCGACCACTGGCGACAACATCGATGTACTGTGGAGACCTCACGCCCCACGTGTTGAGCAATTCGGCGGTACGTCCACCCGGCCTCCCGCATGCCCACTATACGCCCTCGCTCAATGTCCGTCAACTGCACATACGGTTCACGTCCACGCTGTCGCGGCATGCTACCAGTGTTAAAGACTGCGATGGAGCTCCGTATGCCACCTCAAACTGGCTGACACTGACGGCGGCGGTGCACAAATGCTGCGCAGCTAGCGCCATTCGACGGCCAACACCGCGGTTCCTGGTGTGTCCGCTGTGCCGTGCGTGTGATCATTGCTTGTACAGCCCTCTCGCAGTGTCCGGAGCAAGTATGGTGGGTCTGACACACCGGTGTCAATGTTTTCTTTTTTCCATTTCCAGGAGTGTATCTTGATGGCTGAAGGCCACAAACAATTAGTCACAATAATTAAAGACAAACCTTAAACTAAGCATTTACACAGTACGGCTGAAGGCCATTTTAAGAATTCAAGATAATTAAAGAGAAACCTTACAGACAGGAATTTACACATTACGGCTGAAAGCCACAGATTCTAAAACAAACGCGGCGGAAGGCCTAAATACAGAGCAAACAATAATTTTAAATAAAACACGGCTGAAGGCCTAATCTTAAAATACTTCACTTAAGGTTCTGCTGAAGGCCTGGCACAGTACTTGTGACAAAAGAAAATCACAATCACAAACAACAGAACAGTGGTACTCAGAAGTGTTCCAAGTGTCGGCCTGGGGCGGAAACTAACAACAGTTTAGGTGAGACGGGCAGCCAAGCGCAACACTAAGTAATCGGGTGGTAGCACGACCTAGGGACGGCTGAAGAACCAACCAAAAACCTATTCAATTCCCTTCCACCCGACCAACGGCACGACAACCTAAAATATCAGCGAGGACGAAGATCGCAGCAGCACTACGTCTTGACAGTTGGCGTCTAAACACAGTCAAGGCACAATAGCCACCATTTGTGGGTCCATTTCCCAGATCACAGGCAAGAAGCAAATATTCTCTGGTAGACAAGGCTACCTTTTTGAGGTTCTATTTGTAGTTTGCTACTAGACTGGTGGTCACATAACCTGTGACGTACTGGTTGATGAAAGTTTTCCGTACATTTGTTCCTTGACGAATGTTATTTTCTAATAATGACCTGGAATTTACCTCCAACAACCCAAGGGCGTTTGTTTTTGTGTTGGGATCAGGAATTCTGCTACTATGCCGTATTACCGGAACCCACCATTCGTTGTGAAAGTGAACTGTAATTCAAAGCTGACCTTGACTGCTTATGACCACTCAGACGACCCTAACTGGCACAAAACTATGGAATAGATAAGGAATGCCTTGAACAGCATCACGAGATGCATAAAAACGTGTCGATGGCTTTAATGTTTCCATTTAGAGCTAACTTCCCATTGGCTAACTTGTGGTCAATTGAGGTTTTGTTTCACAGAAGTATATCCTTTAAGGTGATAAGTGACATGTGGTGTAGCACATGGGAAAATATATTGGCAGCCCTTGATCAAGGGGTTCAGGCTTACAAAGGAAGGCATCGGAAATTTTTTAGAGTGGGAGATTAGGTATACGTCAGGAATTTGGGGAAGCAGAGTAGAGTAGACACCGAACTGACAGGAAAACTCCTGCCATGCTTTAAGTGGCCTTTTGAGATTATTCAATTTGTGATCCCAGTCACCTTGTTAATTACTGATATTTCTACTACTACGGAATTCAGAGTACAAATCTCAGCCGCGCGGGATTAGCCGAGCGGTCTAGGGCGCTGCAATCATGGACTGTGCGGCTGGTCCCGGCGGAGGTTCGAGTCCTTCCTCAGGCATGGGTGTGTGTGTGTTGGGACCTTAGGGTAATTTAGGTTACGTAGTGGGTAAGCTTAGCGACTGATGACCTTAGCAGTTAAGTCCCATAAGATTTCACACAAATCTCAGAGTAAACTATGGATTTATTGTATTGCAGTGGTGCTATCTCCTTCTGTGTCTTGGGAGGGCAGGAATCAAGATGAGACCGCTCTCTGTTATGATTTAAAACGAATGAACAGGTTGGCTAGGATACAAGGTGCATGATCAAGAACAGAAAGCATTTCCAAGTTGGAGCACCAAGGGGCTGTCTATAGGGCACTGCTAAAATAGTCAGTATGGGGTGTGGCCGCGATGTGGACTTAACACCTCAGAGGAGCAGTTGGTGTCCTTTCCCAAGTCAGAGGATAGCGATCCTAGTGGAATTGCGGAAAGGAGATTCTGTATTTCAAGGGGAGCACTATCTACATTCCGTGTAGCCGGGCACTACATCTTGCAAGTCATTTAGTCTAACATAATGTACGATGCAGAGTACAAGTTGTGCACTTAGTATGTCGGTTAAAAAATAATATCGTGCCCATCCACATGTCGCGAAGGTTGTTTCGACTACGGTGCGGAAGTTCCACTGGAAGCCCTTACACATCCCCCATTAAGACCCGATCTCCGCCCAACAATTTCAATACTTTTGGTGCCCTGGAGAAAGACTTTGGTGACCGTTGTTTGGTTTCGGACGAAGTAGTGAACGCCTGGGTAATACCATGATTTTGTAGGCAACTCCAAACATTTTTTCCATGAAAGCAGTGACTGTCTTGAATCACAGTGGGATAAATTTATTAACAGTTATGGCGATTACTTTTGACATAATAAATAGTTTACTTACTTTTTTCCCATCTGTAACGTTTTCATTTGACTGTTCCTTATATTAAACAGCAGAAAGAGCAATAGCAGTTTGAGATTGAAATTTTTAAGTAAATTTAGAGTGTTTTCACAAACTGTTGTTATTTTGTTATTAAAAGATCAGATTTTAGTTAATATTCTTCACTCACTTGTGCACAAAATATATTAATATGTCAGCAAGTCGTCAATGCTTTGTGTTAAGTAATTTTTTGTGTTATTAACTATCTTCTTCATAAAAGGTTATACAAAGTTTCAAAATAACTTAGTTATTAGAATAGTTTTAAAAATTCATTACGAAGTATTTAATATTCGATCTCTGTTCAGTGCATTTACATGGCTTGAAGAGCTAGCTGATTCACGTGATAACTTACAGTATGTTATTTCAGTGTCCGAAAGCATTGTCTGGGATCAAGTCTCATTGCGTGCGACGTGGACGCTGCTTTCATATTCCGTTTGAACGATGTACTTTTGTACGCCTAACACTGCTGCTAGCGCCTTTAATTTAATTGTAATAAGTCTTCGTCGTTCTGGTTTTCATCAACTAATTTGAATTGTTCTTTTTTCTTCTATAACTCAACCTGTTTTCTATTGTATGTTATAAACATTTCTAAATGCTACATCCCATTTTAAATATAATTCTTGTTACAACGTGTGTCGTTATGAAAATAATGCAAAGTATGTAGAAATCTGGTTAAATGTAAAGACGGTTTGATGACACTAAACGGGATAGGATAAATTAACTAACAAATAAAAAAAAGAATTCAAACGAACAGGTACAGAGTACGGGCATGGTAGAAGAAAACGTGATAATACAGGAACGGTGCGGGGGGACTGACGGTGCGGGGGTAGACATAGATACAGGAAGCGAAGTAGAAACTAACGAAGAGAAACGAGTGTTTTACGCATAGAAAGAGAAGAAAAAAATCTGTGCTTCAATTCAGATTCTGTTATATATAGAAGTACTGTCAAGCACCATCAAGCAGCATGATGGAAGAAGAAAGGAAGTCAGGTATGGAAGAAGAAGCAGTATGCTATAGCTGTAGCCCCTATTCTACTCAAGCACAAACAAGACTGAAGGAATCAACGACACTCCGTTGGAAGGAATAAAAGCAACGAAACATTAAAGAAACACATTAATTTTTACGGTGTGTAGAGCACGAGCAACAGAGATACATCATCAGATTTACCGAGAAGTGTTGTTCTCAAACGGTTACAGAATGCACTGTGAGGTACAGATGACTACCGCTCTCACCAGGTTGGTACCTCATTCTTTTACATTTGTGACTGGAACAACCCACAGAATAACAGGAAGAAGCAAAGATGTACTGTGCGGCGCTCTGTTCTTCCATAATTATCCATAAGAAGCACTTTTGGCGCATTGCTGAGTGTTGGAACCAATAGTTAGTCATGAAACTTCCGCAGATTATTAGATAAAGTGGAATAAATTCTTTGTAATTCTGAGGAAGAGGGGAATTGTCGGATCTATACCACAGAAACTAATTGAGAGTATTAAGAGAAAAACGCGTTCTGATTTATTGCGGAAACTTATCAGGTTGTCACAGATCATGTGTAATTTGTATTCGGACTGGCAGTGCAGGATCATAATCACTCGAAGAGAAGAATAAATGTGTTAAGTGAAAAGAGAGGAAGCAGATTCCTAACCTTCAGGAACAGCAACAGATTCCAAAAGTGCGAGACATTTACCTTCTACAGAAAGCAACTGACGCACCTACACAAAATTTATATTGGACATTGGTGATGTACGGTTTGGAAACAGCTATAAATCCTGAAGATTTTAATGTAACTAACATTTGTTTTAGACGGCAGAATGTGTGATTAAGTTTCAAAGACTGTTCCGTCTGTACTGTTAATGTTAGGTATCAAAACTACGCTATCCTTGATATCAATAAAACATAAGTATCTTAGATTTTGCCCCGATTTTTATTGCGTTAGAACATGATTTTATATTTGTTTTTGCAGCTTTATGCGTAATGAAAATTCTTCCTGTTTTTCTCTGATTAATTTTTTTCACGTGTAAGCGTTTGTTTTCACTGCATTGGTTTGCTCCTAATATTCGCAAACTGATGCCTTGCAAAGATGACTGCGCTGTGCCCGATACATATCGCAAATTATATTCAGATCATAACTGTTCCGGCCACCCCAACGGCATGCGCGTGTTGCTGGCGGCATAGCAATAGGCTGATTTAAATGCAACGTGTGAGCCGGGCTGTGGGTTTTAATCAACGACTGAAAGTGAGTACACCGCTGTTTGATATTTAAAACATTTAGTGAAGTTAAATAATACAGTGTACTGTCTGGTGAAATTAGTTGTCAATATACACTCATAAAAAGCATGGGTAAGTGCAAAAAAGGCAAGGCAGAACACATGAAAAGCTCAAAGTGATGTATAAAAGCGTATTTATTAGCACCTTACATAAAGCTATAAGTGTACCGCGAACGACATACTTCGAAATTTTGTACCAACAGTATGCTAAGTTCTTCTCACTATACTCTTTTCGGTAAGCCAGTTGTACGCTTCCTCAATTATACCTGTTGGAGACATAACTTCAGACAGTGAAGTCCGGGATTTTCTTCTTTTGGTTTTTATGTTGCTTATTTTAAATGCTGTTCTCGTAGCTACTGTATATATCATATTTTTGGTTGTGTCCATTTACACCCTTGTAACGCGCGTATGTGCATGGCGTATGATGTTTAACACTTACTTGGAGGATGCGTACCCAACCATTTGTAAGTAATCTCACTATGTATTTGTTAAGACACTACACCAAGTTTGGCTTCAAGACGCTTGTATTTTTATTCCCATCTTATTTTGGTGATTCAAAAATAAATAAAACTCAAAAGTAGCTAGTGGCACTAATGCAAGTAATTACTTCAATCACAGCCTTGTAAAAATGTATAACTTTAAACGAGCTTTGTTTGTTCGTCGTATCCAAATGAACGAGTGGAGCTAAAATGCTTTTATGGATAGTGTTTTCGAATTAATTGGTCTTAATGTTAGGAAAGAAACACGGATTAATTCTAGAAACTGACGAACATTTTAAAATGCGGTTATCCTAATTCCAGTTAATTATGTAAACCGTGCGGAGAAGAACAAGTGAAAATAATTCTGCAGAAACTTGATGCCTTCTGGTATGTCCATGATCTTCGTAGCATGATGATAAAAGTGAATCACCCAGGAGTAATGGTCGGATGTCTGTTTAACTTTGTACACGTTCACGAGATCGGCCGGTATGTAAATGATGGTGTTGTTGTGGTGGTCTTCAGTCCTGAGACTGGTTTGATGCAGCTCTCCAAGCTACTCTATCCTGGGCAAGCTGTTTCGTCTCCCAGTACTTACTGCAACCCACATCCTTCTGAATCTGTTTAGTGTATTCATCTCTTGGTCTCCCTCTACGATTTGTACCCTCCACGCTGCCCTCCAATACTAAATTGGTGATCCCTTGATGCCTCAGACTATGTCCTACCACCCGATCCCTTCTTCTAGTCTTCTCTCCAATTCTATTCAATACCTCCTCATTAGGTATGTGATCCTCCCATCTAATCTTCAGCATTCTTCTGTAGCACCACATTTCAAAAGCTTCTATTTTCTTCTTCCGTAAACTATTTATTGTCCACGATTCACTTCCGTACATGGCTACACTCCATACAAATACTTTCAGAAACGACTTCCTGACACTTAAATCTATACTCCATGTTAGCAAATTTCTCTTCTTCAGAAACGCTTTCCTTGCTATTGCCAATCTACATTTTATAGCCTTTTTACTTCGACCATCATCAGTTATTTTGCTCTCCAAATAGCAAAACTCATTTACTACTTTAAGCGTCTCATTTCCTAATCTAATTTTCGCAGCATCACCCCATTTAATTCGACTACATTCCATTATCCTCGTTTTGCTTTTGTTTATGTTCATTTTATACCCTCCTTTCAAGACACTGTCCATTCCGTTCATCTGCTCCTCCAAGTCCTTTGCTGTCACTGACAGAAGTACAATGTCATCGGCGAACCTCAAAGTTTTTATTTCTTCTCCATGGATTTTAATACCTACTTCGAACATTTCTTTCGTTTCCTTTACTGCTTGCTCAATATACAGATTGAATAGCATCAGGGAGAGGCTACAACCCTGTCTCACTCCCTTCCCAACCACTGCTTCCCTTTCATGTCTCTCGACTCTTATAACTGCCATCTGGTTTCTGTACAAATTGTAAATAGCCTTTCGCTCCCTGCATTTTACCCCTGCCACCTTCAGAATTTGAAAGAGAGTATTCCAGTCAACATTGTCAAAAGCTTTCTCTAAGTCTACAAGTTCTAGAAACGTAGGATTGCTTTTTCTTAATCTAGCTTCTAAGATAAGTCGTAGGGTCAGTATTGCCTCACGTGTTCCAATATTTCTACGGAATCCAAACTGATCTTCCCCGAAGTTGGCTTCTACCGGTTTTTCCATTCGTCTGTAAAGAATTCGCGTTAGTATTTTGCAGCCGTGACTTACTAAACTGATAGTTCGGTAATTTTCACATCTGTCAACACCTGTTTTCTTTGAGATTGGAATTATTATATTCTTCTTGAAGTCTGAGGGTATTTCGCCTGTCTCATACATTTTGCTCACCAGATGGTAGATTTTTGTCAGGACTGGCTGTCCCAAGGCTGTCAGTAGTTCTAATGTAATGTTGTCTACTCTCGGGGCCTTGTCTCGACTTTGGTTATTCAGTGCTCTGTCAAACTCTTCATGCAATATTATATCTCCCATTTCATCTTCATCTACATCCCCTTCCGTTTCCATAATATTGCCCTCAAGTACCTCGCCCTTGTATAGACCCTCTATATACTCCTTCCACCTTTCTGTTTTCCCTTCTTTGCTTAGAACTGGGTTTCCATCTGAGCTCTTGATATTCATGCAAGTGGTTCTTTTTGCTCCTAAGGTCTCTTTAACGTTACTGTAGGCAGTATCTATCTTACCCCTAGTGAGATAAGCCACTACATCCTTACTTTTGTCCTCTAGCCAAGCCTGCTTAGCCATTTTGCTGTTCCTGTCGATCTCATTTTTGAGACGTTTGTATTCCTTTTTGCCTGCTTGACTTATGCAATTTTATATTTTCTCCTTTCATCAACTAAATTCAATATTTCTTCTGTACCCAAGGATTTCTACTAGCCCTCGTCTTTTTACTTACTTGATCCTGTGCTGCCTTCACTACTTCATCCCTCAAAGCTACCCATTCTTCTTCTACTGTATTTCTTTCCCCCATTCTTGTCAATTTTTCCCTTATGCTCTCCCTGAAACTCTGTACAACCTCTGGTTTAGTCAGTTTTTCCAGGTCGCATCTCCTTAAATTCCCACCTTTTTGCAGTTTCTTCAGTTTTAATCTACAGTTCATAACCAATAGATTGCGGTCAGAGTCCACATCTGCCCCTTGAAATGTCTTACAACTTAAAACCTGGTTCCTAAATCTCTGTCTTACCATTATATAATCTATCTGAAACCTGTCAGTAGCTCCAGGCTTCTTCCATGTATACAACCTTCTTTTATGATTCTTGAACCAAGTATTAGCTAAGATTAAGTTATGCTCTGTGCAAAATTCTACCAGGCAGCTTCCTCTTTCATTTCTTACCCCCCCCCCCCCCCAAATCCATATTCACCTACTACGTTTCCTTCTCTTCCTTTTCGTACCATCGAATTCTATTAAATGTTCGTCTCCCTCCACTATCTGAATAATTTCTTTTATCTCATCATACATTTCTTCAATTTCTTCGTCATCCGCGGAGCTAGTTGGCATACAAACTTGTAGTACTGTAGTAGCGTGGGCTTCGTTTCTATGATTAGAGTTTGCAATTCTCTTGAGTTGGCATACAAACTTGTAGTACTGTAGTAGCGTGGGCTTCGTTTCTATGATTAGAGTTTGCAATTCTCTTGAGAGATCGTCAGGAGATCAGACTACACAAGTATTGTTCGTGTTTAGCGTTGTTACCAGGCGAATTAGGGTAGACAGGATGGTCTGAAACGGTCTGAAAGGCTTGTAAGGGTGTTGCAGGGTAGGTTGTGGAGAAACATAATTGCTAAGAAGAATATTAGGCAGGTTGCGCCGTTAGAGATAATTATTATTTAAGTTAGCCAATCAGGGAGTTGCGTGCGCAGATCCAAGCGGCCTGCTAGATAAAATTAGTGTCAGTTCTCTTCATAGCGTAGATGACAGCTCACGGGACTGCTCAGCCTTTGGATTGGGTTAGATCCTTAGTACCACCCCAGGTCCAATTTTGTTTCGATATCTTGTTCTGTTTTATTAAACCAAACGAAGAAGCTGCTTAAATTTGCATGCAACACTGTCTCATTAGCTAACTTAAATGCTAACTAAATGGGAAACGGTGCAGCTTATGTAACTTTTCTTTGTTAACGATTATGTTCGAGCACCTTACAAGCTTTTCAGGCTGTTTCTGATCACCCTGTATAAGGGGCTCACAGCGTCGGATATTGAGTGTTACTGTGAAGGACTCGGGGATGCCGTGTACTGCAACGAGACAGCGTAGTCAGCACCTGAAACTGTTTCCAACGGTCTTCGTTGTGGGTCTTGACTTGGCTCTCTGGTCAAATAGTGCAATATCCACATTTTTGGAACATTCGGATGTGAGTGGACCGGTGTTGGATTACGTGATAAGGCGAAGGCAATTTTCAGTCGACCACGTCTGGCCACCACAAGGGAGGGGCACAGTAATGTGGACCAGATACATCGTAACCCCTTCACCTTCTGCGCCAGCCACACAAGAACGAGTAATCGACTGCCTGCGAAATTTTGTGTCATCCCGCATCGTAATTCGGAGACTAGCAGCAAACGAACTAGGGAATTAGCGTTCTTTCCGTAGGATGCGGTAGACACCAGAGTACAAACGGCCGTGTTTGGAGTGATTTCGTGACCAGGAAGCATGGATTGCTGTTGAATGGCCTCGAATTGTGTTCCCCGATGAATCGCGGTTCTGCTCTATGCCAGATGACCATCGTTGGCGAGTTTGGCAGCGACCTAGGGGGATCTCGGTAGTAAATCTAAAAAGCTTGTTGTTGTAGCTTGATTCCCAATACCATACTAAAGAATCTACATCATTCACCCTTTTATTAATTATAAACACCCAAAGTTTAAAAATTCATTTACAGCGATTTCATATACTACCAATGATGAGGTCCCACACTCCGAGGAGCGTAGGAAACGATGCGGGAGACCCGCACCGCTGTACTAGGCAAGGTCCTAGCGGAGGAGGTTTGCCATTGCCTTCCTCCGACCTTAATGGGATGAATGATGGTGATGAAGACGACACAACACCCAGTCATCTCGAGGTAGGGAAAATCCCTGACCCCACCGGGAATCGAACCCGGGGCCCCGTGCGCGGGAAACGAGAACGCTGCCGCAAGACCACGCGCTGCGGACATGTATACTACCAAATAATAACAATAATAAATTGCAGTTTACTGGACTGTTTGGTACATATCGTGATTACTATGAGAATATGTTTGGTTTTTCTTCCTTTTGCCCGCTATCCTGAACAACTAACTCACTAGCAACCTTGTGATGAACAAATCAAAGCATACATTACACATATTATTTTAGTGTAATGTAGCTACCATCTCTTTTTGCTATTTCAGTGAACTAAATTATGCTGTCTATGACACATTAATTTATGGATTATTTAGGTATAGAGGAGGAAAAATGAAAAACTTCTGTGACTATTTGTAAGTGCGGATGGTTGGAGTACGTTTCGTTACAGCCAGTTCGAATATGTCCTGCATATTTGATGTTTTGGCAAGAAAAATATCAACACTCATGTCATCACATTAAGTCTTTAGTGAGTAATAGCGAATGAAGACGAAGCATCATAGAAGGCTCTAAGTAACTGTGAATAGGATCTGCAGAGTTAGTAAAATGTTAGTAAATCAGAACATAATAAATTACTCCCCGCAATCGCATTCAGACTCAACCAGGACATTCCCAACCAGACAATAGCATCCAGAATCCTAACTAGCAGCAACAACGGCGTTGCATGTCACAAGTAATGTCGACACTATGCAGCAGATTTAGAATTAAGTCCTATTGTCGTTTTAGATTACTGTGTTCGTATGTGCTTGCATAACCAAAAAAATATTCATATTGTTGAGTGAAAAGATTTGCGAGGGAAAGAGTGAGTATTGATGTGTGTACTTTGGGAGTGTCCTATACAAGGTGAGTCAAAAAGGACTTTACAACTATGGAATGGTAGATGTGTCATTTTTTAGCAAACAACCTCAAGTTTGATTCACTTGGTGCGTCAGTTCCCCATTCCGCCACCAGGAGCGCCAGCGTAGTGCACAGTTAAACTGGCTACTTTTACTAGAGTGGAGTGTTATTTGCTGTGTGTTTTGGTTTCGTGGAATGAGCTCTGCAGCACCTGTTCGGCGTAAATTTCGCATCGAATACGCTACAGAACCTCCAAGCAGGCCTACAATTTACTCTTGGCACAAGAACTTTGTTGAGACGGGTTGTTCACTGCGTTATGATAAATCACCAGGTCGTCCCCGTTTCGATGATTATGTCGGACAGATTAGGCAGTGCTTTACCTGAAATCCACAAAAATCAACGCGACGTGCATCTCGCAGGACAGACATACCCCAGAAGACTGTTTGGCAAGTGCTGCATAGACGTTTACACATGAAACCATACAAATTCACAATGGCACAACACACAAGTAACGCAGATAACGTTGATCGTGCGTAATTCTGTGCGGAAATATTGCATCGGATGGAGGATGATGAGACGTTCCTGAACACAATAATCTTCAGCCAAGAGTGAACAAGTCATACCAGTGGCATGGTGAACACTCGCAACTGCAGAATACGTGATAACAAATATCCACATGCAACCTTGGAACACATTCGTCACAACCCCAAGGTTTAATGTCTTGTGCCCTTTCCACACTGGAAGTGTACGGTCCTTCCTTCTCCATGGAGAAAACTGTCTTTGGTATTGTGTATCTGGATATTCTTGAAAATTTTTTAGTACCACAGATCCATGAAAATGACCGAGACAGGATGGGTTACTACCAGCAAGACGGTGCACCACCTCCTTTCGTCACGGAAGTTCGAGGTATCCTCAATATCGCTAACCAGGTCGATGGATTGGCCGTGAACGACCAGTCGCATTGCCACCTCTCTCCCCAGACTTCTCACCGCTGGATTTTTGTCTCTGGGGTTTTATTAAAAGCCGTGTGTATGGTCCTCCCCTACCAAAATACACTCCTGGAAATTGAAATAAGAACACCGTGAATTCATTGTCCCAGGAAGGGGAAACTTTATTGACACATTCCTGGGGTCAGATACATCACATGATCACACTGACAGAACCACAGGCACATAGACACAGGCAACAGAGCATGCACAATGTCGGCACTAGTACAGTGTATATCCACCTTTCGCAGCAATGCAGGCTGCTATTCTCCCATGGAGACGATCGTAGAGATGCTGGATGTAGTCCTGTGGAACGGCTTGCCATGCCATTTCCACCTGGCGCCTCAGTTGGACCAGCGTTCGTGCTGGACGTGCAGACCGCGTGAGACGACGCTTCATCCAGTCCCAAACATGCTCAATGGGGGACAGATCCGGAGATCTTGCTGGCCAGGGTAGTTGACTTACACCTTCTAGAGCACGTTGGGTGGCACGGGATACATGCGGACGTGCATTGTCCTGTTGGAACAGCAAGTTCCCTTGCCGGTCTAGGAATGGTAGAACGATGGGTTCGATGACGGTTTGGATGTACCGTGCACTATTCAGTGTCCCCTCGACGATCACCAGTGGTGTACGGCCAGTGTAGGAGATCGCTCCCCACACCATGATGCCGGGTGTTGGCCCTGTGTGCCTCGGTCGTATGCAGTCCTGATTGTGGCGCTCACCTGCACGGCGCCAAACACGCATACGACCGTCATTGGCACCAAGGCAGAAGCGACTCTCATCGCTGAAGACGACACGTCTCCATTCGTCCCTCCATTCACGCCTGTCGCGACACCACTGGAGGCGGGCTGCACGATGTTGGGGCGTGAGCGGAAGACGGCCTAACGGTGTGCGGGACCGTAGCCCAGCTTCATGGAGACGGTTGCGAATGGTCCTCGCCGATACCCCAGGAGCAACAGTGTCCCTAATTTGCTGGGAAGTGGCGGTGCGGTCCCCTACGGCACTGCGTAGGATCCTACGGTCTTGGCGTGCATCCGTGCGTCGCTGCGGTCCGGTTCCAGGTCGACGGGCACGTGCACCTTCCGCCGACCACTGGCGACAACATCGATGTACTGTGGGGACCTCACGCCCCACGTGTTGAGCAATTCGGCGGTACGTCCACCCGGCCTCCCGCATGCCCACTATACGCCCTCGCTCAAAGTCCGTCAACTGCACATACGGTTCACGTCCACGCTGTCGCGGCATGCTACCAGTGTTAAAGACTGCGATGGAGCTCCGTATGCCACGGCAAACTGGCTGACACTGACGGCGGCGGTGCACAAATGCTGCGCAGCTAGCGCCATTCGACGGCCAACACCGCGGTTCCTGGTGTGTCCGCTGTGCCGTGCGTGTGATCATTGCTTGTACAGCCCTCTCGCAGTGTCCGGAGCAAGTATGGTGGGTCTGACACACCGGTGTCAATGTGTTCTTTTTTCCATTTCCAGGAGTGTATTTAGCTCGCCTGAAAAATCCAATCGACGCTGCTGTTACACAAGTTGCTCCAGATCTGCAGCAACTAGTGTGGGAAGGAACTGATTACAGGTGGCATGTTGGTCGCATCACAGATTGAAGTCACATCGGACCAAAATGACACTTGACGCTTTTATATGGAATCTGAGTTTGTTTGGTACAAAATGACACATCTACCGATCCTGTAAGTTATCTAAAAACAAATTCTGTTTCATTCCAAAGTCTTAGAATGAAGAATGTAATTTTCTTGTTATCTACTAAACAAAATGGTGTAATTGGGTTAGGAACACTCTTGCGCTGGATGTTAAGAGAGAAAAATAGCAAGATCTATCTCAGGAGTGTGAGAAGAGTGGACTGCTTCTAGAAGAGCAGGCCGAAAGTTTGGTCACGTGTACCGCAGTGGGTAAAGAGTACACAGACGTAGTAACAGTGTGATTCTGGTCCCTTTAGAGGGACATCGCTCATTATCCTTGCTAGTACTCGTGCTTGCACCAGAAAGGTCGTACCTGCAAGTCGATCTACAATGCTGACCCCTTGACGAGTTGTTAAGTAGTCCCGTTCTCCACAATGCCAGTAAATGGA
The DNA here is from genome assembly GCF_023898315.1 of Schistocerca nitens. Lineage (NCBI taxonomy): Eukaryota > Metazoa > Arthropoda > Insecta > Orthoptera > Acrididae > Schistocerca > Schistocerca nitens. Next base: position 482,190,356 of record NC_064620.1, on the reverse strand, counting down.
ATCGTCGCAAGTAGAATTCTCATGTCAATAGCTATTTTAATGCCGGCCGGAGTGGCCGAGCAGTTCTAGGAGCTACAGTCTGGAACAGCGCGACCGCTACGGTCGCAGGTTCGAACCCTGCCTTGGGCATGGATGTGTGTGATGCCCTTAGGTTAGTTAGGTTTAAGTAGTTCTAAGTTCTATGGGACTAATGACCTCAGAAGTTAAGTCCCATAGTGCTCAGAGCCATTTGAACAATTTTGAGCAACGGTTCTTCTGTCACGTGATGACTATCTGGGAAAGATGGATCCCTTACTTGAGGACTCGGCATACAGAACATTGCAGGAAGACCCAACTGAACGGATAAAACGGAAGACGCTTTCACTGCTGAAGAAGAGTTCTTTACCTGACGACGTTCTCAAAAAACTTCGTCCTGGTGCTGCCGTGCCACCGAGGCTATATGGCCTACCCAAGATTCATAAGAAAGGGGTCCCGCTTCGTCCGATCGTGAGTAACTTGGGTGCTCCTACCTACAATCTAGCCAAGTATTTAGCATCTGTTCTTGGCCCTCACGTCGGTAAATGCGAACATCACATTCCAAATTCTATGGTGTTTATTCAGAGATTGAAGTCCTTGTCTCTTAGTCCCTGCGATTTGCTTGTGAGCTTCGATGTCGTGTCGCTTTTTACCTTGGTTCCTCTGGAAGAATCCTTGCAATTAATTGGTGAGAAACTGGATGAGGAAACAACCAGGCTTTGTCGCCACGTGCTGACGTCGACGTACTTTTTATTCAATGACAAATATTTTGAACAGACTGACGGAGTGGCTATGGGGAGCCAATTGTCCCCAATAGTCGCCAACCTTTTTATGGAAGATTTGGAGGACATGGCACTGAAGACGGCGTCCTTAAAACCAACCTGTTTCTGGAGGTACGTTGACGACACGTTTATGGTGTGGCCTCATGGGAGAGAAGCTATTGACCGCCTCCTAGATCATTTTAATTCCCTGCATCCTAGCATCAAGTTTACCATGGAGGTGGAAAGTGATGGAAAGCTTCCGTTTCTGGATGTTCTGGTGTACAGAAAGGATGATGGGACACTGGGACACAGTGTTTATCGAAAGCCTACGCACACGGACCGTTACCTGCATGCTTCTAGCTGTCATCCATCGTTCCAGCGTACGGGGGTCCTGCGGACGTTGGCGAGAAGAGCTTATGCCATTTCAGATGGAGAAAGCTTGACGCAAGAATTAGACCACCTTAAGGTTGTGTTCAAGCAGAATGGCTATACAGATAAACAGATCCGTCGTGCTTTCCAGTTTGGACCATCACCTGAACCACCAGAAGATACCTGAAAATCGGTGGCTTTTCTACCTTTTGCTGGGAGCATTTCCTCGAAGATAGGAAGAATTCTAAAAAGATATCATATCAAAAGTATTTTTCGTCCGCCAGCCAAGATTAGAGCGCTCCTTGGCTCTGTAAAGGATGACTTGGGTTTGAGGAAGCCCGGTGTGTACAAGATCCCCTGCCACTGTGGGAAGGCTTATATTGGTCAGACAATCGGACCATTCAGGACCGATGTGTTGAGCATCAGCGGCACACACGGCTGCTTCAACCTGAGAAATCTGCAGTGGCGGAGCACTGTCTCACCGAGGGACACAGAATGCTCTATGACAAGATACATGGTTGCACCTTCATCTCGCTATTGGGACTGTGTTTTAAAAGAATCCATAGAGATTCGTTTAGCTGACAATCTTATTAATAGAGACAAGGGTTATCTTTTAAGTAAGACTTGGGACCCGGTGTTATCTGACATTAAAAAACAACGGTCTGTGTTTCAATCGTCGGAATAAAAATTTTTAAAATTTCTTTTATTTTTGACAGCGATATCTCGATTTCGCCTCTTTCCACCACTGGCGGCGCGGCATGTTTACTGCGCTAGAGGGCAGCTACGGTACCTTCTCGCGCACGCGTTGTGGGTCTTCTTCGGCCTATATAGGGGCTGCCGCTTGCGCTGGGAAGTCAGTTCCGGCGAGATTGTGCACCAGCGCTCTCACCTGAAGATAGCGGCCAGTTCGACCGCGGAAATATTGTGTTATGAAGACGTTATGATCCGGCTGCATGCCCGAGAAGAATATTATCAATTATTACGCTGGGAAAGCCTTCGTAATTTTGAGCTACTTTAATGATGTGATGTAATTACTAGTGAAGGCCAAGAAACGTCGTCAAAGAGGAAATTGTATACAAGAACAACGAAGTACTGGAGTCCTTAGCAAATGACAGCGTCTACAGCTTACGATTTCCGACTTTCTCACATTTTATAAAATGAGGCACAAAAGCAACGGGAATAGCAGTCACAGCAGGAAAAGTGGCTTATACACCGTTCAGTACAGCGCATCATACAAATAAAATCGGAGCACAATAAGAAGAGTTTACATCAGTCTACATGGAAATTTTTTTGCCTCCTGCATAGCATGTTTTAACTAATTTTATATAATATTGGCACGTCTGATTACAGGTATACATATAACACGCAGATAAATGAAAATGAGAAAATTTCAAATGAGAATGAAAGAAATAAGCAAACGGTTTATTATATCAAAAGTTGATGAAACGCTAGAACACATCAAACACCACGGAATCTTCAAAACATAAATTTATTTATTTATAGTACACAATATAAATCACACGTAGCTGTTTATCTTATGTACACCCCCATACAGCTTGTAACATTAGGCAAACATATAGAAATTTCTTCTTCTTCTTCTTCACTTAGCATATTAGGCAAATTGCCTGTTACAATATTCCATCTCTTGTATGGTCTTCCAACATTTCTTCTTCCACTACATTTACAACTAAGAGCCTTTCCCGGGAATTTTCTCCTCCCCTATGGCCTACATATTCCTTCCATTTTCGCCTATTTTCCTTTATTTTTTCGTTTAGGTTACATATTCTTAAATCATTTCTTATATCTTCATTTCTTTTTCAACCTTTCCTTGTACATCCTCCCATCTCTCATCCAACTGTCAAACTCGCCTGCCAGTGGGGTACCCTATCAAACAGATGAGGCTCTGGTGACCGAGTACTGGCGGTATAATCGTAACACTGAATACAGAGGAAATCCTGCAACATTATCACCCACTTGCGTTACAAGGTGCGGCTGGTAAAGCTCAGAGATGGTAATCCCATTACCAGTCTTACCTGTAGTGGTTCAGTACCTCAATCAGAGACTTAATAAATGTAATTGCAGTACTCAGTCTAGCCTCTAATCACAGTTTGAAAACCATAAATGATTTATCCTCAAAAACATGTAGAGTGTAAAAAATTCTATAAATATGAAGTACACAACGTCAGATTCGACATTGACAGAACATATGCTTGACATTCTTTAGACCACACCCCCTTTTATAAGATGGAAACAAAGTTAACTGTTTACTGATGAGCCATGAGAAACAAAAGATGTGCTTCCTGACTGTCACTTTCAGAAATAGCTCAGAAGACGAGAAAATGGAGCTCAACACTTCTAGTGTGAGTATTTCTCTATCCACTGAACCGAAGTGTGCACGTCACTTATTGTAGTACGGACAGCAGTTATTTTGCACCGATGATCTGTTCATAGAGGTGCTGGCTGCTTTGCAGATGATGTTCATGGCGTGTCTGTAATTCTCTGCGTACACAGTGGATGCAATATGCCGTCCGAAAACTTCTAGGGCTGAAATGACCTCAGTTCCAGACAGAACACGAGTCAAGATTTTTGTTTACCCATTATCCAGGAACGAAAATTCGACTCAGACGTTCTCCCGTAAGAAAGCACTTCAGTGAGAGTCAGACTCCACAGAAAGGTAAAGAATCGTCACTGGAATAAGCAGAATAACAACTCAGTTCACAGAGAAACGACTTAACGTACTCCTTGTGGCGAAATCAACAGTTCTCAAAATCTAACCGCCAGATACCCCGCTATGGCTCTTGCCAGCGAAGACTCTAGGTCCATCCCGAGAAGGAAGTGTGTCTTCATGCCACACACCTGCTACCTCCTGGACACGCAGCGTCTACATTTGTGGTCAGGCGACGAACCCAGTGGCCTTTACAAAAGCTTTACCACCCACTGAAAGGGTTATGGATCTGTCAGCCAATCGCCTGAAGCTCATACTCCTTTCAGAAGATTTCCTGGAAGTATCTATTTCCGCTCCTCCATCCTTAGCACTACACCAATCAAATATGCGTCTCTGCTTTTTGGTGGGAAGTAAGCCCCAGCGCCTCCTGCGAGAAAATTTCTTGGAAGTCAACTAGCTACGATTGTTTGTCATCCTGTGCATTCCTTCACACTAAAAAGGATATCTCTTCGTCTTGTTCCGCCCCCTACACTCTTTGTGGCCCATCGGACTGCAACTTCCCACCTGCACCATCTGTGCTGTGGGGATTCTGTGGCCTTCATTGTTGTACACCACCACCTCATCGCACTGCTCTCTCCCAGGACAGTAAACGTCTGCCCCTGCAAAACAAACTCTCTTCTCAGTGCCTCTTTAGCCAACAGCAGCTTCTGAGAAACACATTGCAGACGTCACTCTTTCTGTCAACACTCAGCTCTAATTAACTGTCAAACATGCAGCGCTACAGAAATTGATAGAAGGTAGGGTGAGCCAGTATGAAACGATTAATAAACTGATTGAGCTTTCCATATCAGACTTACAAACCATCAGCTATACCTTCACTTCGACAGCTGCCACTCATTAAATACCAAAATGTCCCTTCCAAACACCATAGCCACCCGAGGCTATCCCATCCGTAATGACGAGTCGTCCCTCTCGAAATACATCAAGGGCCTCACTGAGGCATTCACAGACCGCAATTAGCCTTTTTTTGAGTCATCAGTCTACATCCTCAATAATTTGTGGATGTATTCTAATGTCTGTCTTCCTCTACAGTTTTTGCCCTCTGCAGCTCCCTCTAGTACCATGGAAATCATTCCCTGACGTCGTAAGAGATGCCCTACCATCCTGTCCCTTCTACGTGTCAGTGGTTCCCACATATTCCTTTCCTGTCCGATTCTGCGCAGAACCTCCTCATTCCCTACGTTATCAGTCCACCTAATTTTCAACATTCCTCTGTAGCATCACATCTCAAATGCTTCGATTTTCTTCCGTTCCGGTTTTCCCACAGTTCATGTTTCACTACCGTACAATGCTGTGCTCTAAACGTATATTCTCATAAATTTCTTTCTCAAATTAAGACCTTTGTTTGATACTAGTAGACTTCTCTTGGCCAGAAATGCCCTTTTTGACAGTTCTAGTCTGCTTTTGATATCTTCTTTGTTCCGTCCGCCATTGGTTATTTTGCTGCCTAGGTAGTAGAATTCCTTAACTTTATCTACTTCGTGACCATCAATCTTGATGTTAAGTTTCTCACAGTTCTCATTTGTTCTACTTCTCATTACTTTCGTCTTTCTTCGATTTGCTCTCAGTCCGTACTCATTAGACTCTTCATTCCATTCAGTAGATAATGTAATTATTCTTCACTTTCACTCAGGATAGCAATGTCATCAGAGAATCGCATCATTGATATATTTTGACCTTGCATTTTAATTCCACTCCTGTGCCTTTGGCCGGCCGGAGTAGCCGTGCGGATCTAGGCGCTACAGTCTGGAGCCGAGCGACCGCTACGGTCGCAGGTTCGAATCCTGCCTCGGGCATGGATGTGTGTGATGTCCTTAGGTTAGTTAGGTTTAATGAGTTCTAAGTTCTAGGCGACTGATGACCTCAGAAGTTAAGTCGCATAGTGCTCAGAGCCATTTGAACCTGAACTTTTCTATTATTTCCATCATTGTTTCTTCGATGTACAGATTGAACAGTAGGGGCGAAAGGCTTACACCAATTTTAGTCCGAGCACTTCGTTCTTGTCGTCCACTCTTACTATTCCCTTTGGCTCTTGTACATATTGTGGCTCAAATGGCTCTGAGCACTATAGGACTCAACTGCTGAGGTCATTAGTCCCCTAGAACTTAGAACTAGTTAAACCTAACTAACCTAAGGACATCACAAACATCCATGCCCGAGGCAGGATTCGAACCTGCGACCGTAGCGGTCTTGCGGTTCCAGACTGCAGCGCCTTTAACCGCACGGCCACTTCGGCCGGCCTGTACATATTGTGTATTACCCGTCTCTCCCCATAGCTTACCCCTATTTCTCTCAGAATTTCGAACATCTTGCACTATTTTACATTGCCGAACGCTTCGTCCAGCTCGACAAATCCTATGAAAGTGTCTTGATTTTTCTTTAGTCTTGTTTCCATTATCAACAGCGATGTCAGAATTACCTCTCTGGTGCTTTTTGCTTTCCTAAAGCCAAACTGATCGTTATCTAAGACACCTTCTATTTTCTTTTTCAATCTTCTGCGTATTATTCTTGCAGGCAGCTTGTAAGAGCTGTTACGCTGATTGTGCGATAATTCTCACATTATAATGGTTTTTTTGCTTCTCCAATGATTTTAGAAATTCTGATGGAATGTTGTCTGTCCCTTCTGTCTTATTGGATCTTAAGTCCTCCAAAGCTTTCTTAAATTCTTATTGTAATACTGGATGCCCTGCCTCTTCTAAATCGACTCTTGTTTCTGCTTGTATCATATAAGACAAATATTCCCTCTTGTATAGGCCTTCACTGTAGGGTTTCCAACTGCCCACTCTCCTCTGCATTTAACAGTGGAATTTCCGTTGCACTCTCAGTGTTACCACCTTTGCTTTTCATAATACCGAAGGTTTTTTGACTTTTCTTGTATACTGTGTCAGCCTTTCCGAAAATCATTTCTCATTCGATTTCTTCACATTTTTCATGCAGTCATTTCGTCTTAGCTTCCATGCACTTCGTATTTATCTCATTCATCAGCCCCTTCTATTTCTGTGTTCCTGAATTTCCCTGAACATTTTTGTACTGCCTTCTTTCATCGATCACCTGAAGCATTTCATCTGTTACTCATGGTTTCTTCTCATTTACCGTCTTTGTACCTACGTTTTTATTTCCATCTTCTGTGATTGCCTGTTTTAGAGATGTCCATTCCTCTTCAACTGTAATAGCTACTGAGCTGTTCCTTATTGCTGTATCTATAGTCTTAGAAAACTTCAAGCTTGTATCTTCATTCCTAAGTATCTCCGTATGTCACTTATTTGCGTATTGATTCTTCCGGACTAATCTCTTAAACCTGAGCCTACTCTTCATCAACACTACATTGTGATCTGTGTCTGCTCCTTGGTACGCCTTACACTTCAGTGAATCTCTGTTTGACCATGATGTAACGTAACTGAGACCTTCCCGCATCACCCGGCCTTTTGCAAGTATACCTCCTCCTGTTGTGATTCTTGAAAAGAGTATTAGCTGTTACTAGTTGAAATTTATTACAGAGTTCAGTTAGTCTTTCTCCTCTCTCATTCCTTGTCTCAAGCCCATATTCTCGTGTAACCTTTTCTTTTACTCCTTCCCCTACACCCGCATTCTAGTCCCCCATGACTATTTGATTTTCATCTCCCTTTACGTACTGCGTTACACTTTCAGTATCCTCATATACTTTTTCTGTCTCTTCATCTTCAGCTTGCGACGTCAACATGTATACCTGAACTATCGTTTCAGTGTTGGTTTGCTGTCGATTCTGGTAAGAATACTCGTATCACTGAACTGTCCACAGCAACACACTCTCATGCCCTATCTTCCTATTCATAACGAATCCTACTCCCGTTATACCATCTTCTACTGCTGTTGATATTACGCTATACTCATCTGACCTGAAATCTCCGTCTTCTCTCCATTTCACTTCACTGACTCTACTATATCTAGATTGAGCCTTTGCATTTCTCTTTCCAGATTATCAATCTTCTGACATTAGACGCCCATACTCGTAGAACGTTGTCCTTTCTTTGGTTATTCGAGTTTTTTTCTGGTGATCACCTCTCACTAGGCAGTCCCCTCCCAGAGATCCGAATGGAGGATTATTCCGGAATCTTTTGCCGATGGAGAGATCGTCATCACATTTTATCAGTTACAGGCCACCTGTTCTGCGGATACATATTGCCGATTCTTCTGCCTTTAGAGGCAGTTTTCCAAACCAAGAACAAAAGGGCTCCCTGAAAATCTGTCCGCTACCCCATCCTCTTTGACAAGGCCGTGACTTCTTATGCGAGAAGCCTTCGGCCGCCAATGCTGATTATTACTCAAAATTTATGCGGCGGCGGGTTTCGTACCCGGGTCGGACAACGTTCTGATTACTAGTCAATGACGCTATCTCATGGTCAGCGGGTACCGTCTTTGATTATCGTCGTAACCTTGTACAAAAAGCGATCTCTCCTGTGTTATCTCTCCAGTCACCAACCAACTCCTAAATCCCCATTGTCCGGCTACAGAGAAGCAGTCACCTTTTCAACTATCTCTCTTCGTGCCGTGGAATGAGAAATGTCCAACCCACTATCCTTCCTACCCCTCCCTAAGTGATATTCCGCCAACCACTGAATCTATACAATATCCTTCCCGATCCCTACAGAACCGCTGCTCCCAAACCCTCACCTCATAGCTCATGTCCCTGTAATAGACCTACATGCAGGATCTCTCCCATACATTCTCCCACCACCATCTCCTCCAATATATTCACAAACATCACGTATCCCACCAAAGGCATAGCTACCTGTGAAACCAGTTATGTGATCTACAAGCTAAGCTGCAACCACTGTGCTGCATTCTACATGGGCAAGACAACCAACAAGCTGTCTGGCCAAATGAGTGGCCACTGACAAACTGTGGCCAAGAAACAGGTGGACCATCCTGTTGCTGAGCACACTGCCCAACACGACATTTTCCATTTCAACGGCTGCTTCACAGCCTGTGCCATCTGGAACCTTCCCATCAACACCATCTTTTCTGAACTGCACAGGTCGGAAATCTCCCCGCAATATGTCCTACGTATAGTAATTCCCCTGGCCTCAGCCTTCATTAGTAATTATTCTTACCCATCTAGCCCATTCCCTGTGCTCATTCCAGCACTACATAGCACTCTACTCCACCAAAGCACCCTCAGTCTTCTTACTTCTGTGCCACTATCCCACCGCCTAGCATCCCAACTGCACCTAGCTGCTCTATCCTGTCTCCACCTCGTCCCTGTACACTCCCACAAGGAGTACTTTGCCATCCCTCACCCCTAACCAACTATCCCTCTCCTCCCTCCCCAGCTTCCTCCTCACCCCCATTACCCTGTTGCCTCTCCCACAATGCACTTCTGTATGCAGTCTGACATCAGTCGCCAGTGACTATGGTGACATGTGTGTGAGTTGCATTTGCGTGAGTGTGTGTATGTTGTCTGGTTTCGACGAAGGCCTTGTTGGCCGAAAGCTAACTTTCTGACAGTCTTTTTGTCTATTCTGTATCCTTTTAATAATACTGTTACATTCCGTTCTGGATTTTCCATTGTTTGAAAACACACATAGAACTCAGAGGCCGTTAGGTCCCAAAACGAATATTGCCTACTTTGAAGGACACAGGAAACTACTCGAAACTTCCTGGCAGATTAAAACCGAGACTCATTCAGGAAACTACTCACTTGGCTGTATTACATTAAACCAATGCGATCTCCCAAACGTTCCATGAACCACATATCCCGGCAACATCAATTTCCATGAATATAGAAAGATCCATCAATAATCTTGGAGCCGGCCGCTGTGGACGAGCGGTTCTAAGCGCTTCAGTCTCGAACCGCGAGACCACTACGGTCGCAGGTTCGAATCCTGCCTCGGGCATGGATGTGTGTGATGTCCTTAGGTTGGTTAGGTTTAAGTAGTTCTAAGTTCTAGGGGACTGATGACCTCAGATGTTAAGTCCCATAGTGCTGAGAGCCATTTGAACCAATAATCTTGGATAATTACGGGTCGCCACTGAGGGACATACAAATTTGAGCCTGAAAAATAGGCAGTCAAGCGGAAGAGCACGAAACTGTGGCATCTAAATCCTGTAAATATAGTACGATAGCAGCTTACTGGTGTTGAATTCCTGATAGTAAAAAAGAAAAAAAAAACAGCTATCTCGACTGCGATGAGGAAATGACGTCGTGTGCAGACGCAGGTTCTAGTTAGTCATAGCAGAAACTGACATGGCCAATGAACCGACCTGCTTTGTGATTTCTAGAAGATACTGGTAGGTGGCGTAAGGGTTATACAGGGGCGTGGTATCTTATTTTTAGAAGGTTGGGTTTCGTTTTACGAATGAAATCTACACTGGAGTTAAATTATGCAATAACATCGGATGTTGCTTGTCGTTCGTAACATTAGTAACATTTTTAAGACAGTGGAAAAATCTTGGGTGATGTACTTAATATTTTAGCTTTCGTACAAACCCTGCTCATTAAATCTTAAAACTGATCAAAATATGAGTTTATTAACTGGCTTTCGTTCCCAGGAACAACTAGTTTAACGATTACAATTCCAAGCTAAAATAGGAAAATAAAATTACCCAAAAAGTTGTGGTAATGCAAGGTGAATGAGAAACGAAAGTCAAAATACAGTGAAAATGAGTTCCTGCAATTGTTATTGTGAAGGGACTACTCGTAAAGGAGGGCATGAGCATTCAAAATTCGAGAAAGCGGCTCTGTCTCTCAGCTCCAGCTGACCGTTGAGCTTCTGGTTTGATGTAGCCTTAGGGAGTGCATAATATGGATTTCTTAGAGAATACTGAGAGTATTGTACTTGCTTCCGTTATATAAGATCTTTAGGTTGGTTGTCGGTCGGATCCATAATGGTATGTCCGGCATCACGGAAATGACGTGATTGCGGGTTTTGAGCCAGTCACGTACATTATGTTCTTTGAAACGGATACGAAAACTTCACCGCGTTTGTCCAATATAACATTTTGTAGAGTCGGGTATCTCGGTCCTGTACAACCATTACGCCACGGTCCTATACAACTCGTACGCCCTCTACAAGCATGTAGCAGCACTTGTGCAGCAGGTCGGCCCACTGCACGTGTCAGTTTGTGTTATTTCTTATTAGCTAGCAGCGGTTGCGTCTGCACACGATTTATAACTGTGTTTTTTGTATATGCTATCAGGAATTCAACACCGCTAAGCGGTTATCTTACTATATTTTCGAGGATCTGATACTACAGTTTTATGTTCTTCCAGTTACCCGACCTATTCTTCAGGTCCAAATTAATATGTCCTTCAGTGACAACCTGTAATTATTTAAGATCATTGATGGATCTTTTAACATTTATGGCGTTTTATTTTTCCATGATGTGTGCCTTACAGAACGGTGGGAGATAGTACTGGTTTAATGACCTTAATGTAATCCAGCCAAATGAGTACTTTCCGATCGCCTTCATAGAAGGCACTATTAGTTTTTGGGCCTAACAGCCTATAATTCGTATGTATATTGTCGTGGATTAACCTGAAAGTGTGAAGGTGCGAATTATTATTGCGGAACCGGTTGTAGCTTTATCCCACAATAAATGAGAATTAGCAGTTAAAAGCGGAAAAGATCTGTTAACTATGTGCCGATTAAGCTGCGATTGACATCACAGAAAGCTGTTTAAGAAGAATAACTGTTTAATAGCCCCATCTGGGGTGTAATCAGTGTAATCATGTTTTCGTGGAGCCTTAGAGAGCAATACGTCGGACTGCAGAACATTCCTAGGTTCCTTCCATAACAATGATTCTTGAAACTTCTTACAAAGACTTCGCGAAATAGTTGACTGTCTTTAAGCTTACCAAGCCAAATTTCTTCAGTCGTGTAAGAGTTACGTACGCGCCATCATCGTCTTCTTCCAGGGATTAGGTATTGTAGTCATCTGTTACGGTCTCTGTTATCCATTCATCCATGTCTTACGAGATCTACCTATTTCTCTCTTTCCATTCGTCTCATAGTTCACTATCTTTTTAGGCAGTCTGTTTTCTGACATGCTATCAACAAGATACTTCCATTTCATTACAACCTCTTCTATCTTGGCAGTAACTGAAAAGATTTTTAAATCTGTTATTATCGTTTCATTTCTCCTTTTATTTATGCATCTTACATATTTCAAGAACTTCATCTCTGCTGCTTGTATACGGGATTTTTCCATGTTTTCTACCGTCCATGATTCGGAACCATATACAATAGTGTGTACAGCCATAAATTTATACAATTTCATTTGTGTTTCCTTTCTTGTTATTCTTCACAAAGTTCTTTCGATGGATCCACAGTTGGACTGAAATTTATTACTCATCTTCTCAACGTCTTTTTCATAGTTAAAAATAATATCACATCATAGATAACTGGAACGGAATACTTCTCTTAAAATTCTCTCACTTATTACTATTATCAATCTGACTGGAAATTTTTCCTTTGAAACACATTATCTTTGTCATATTTGCAGATATAGTTGTAATATATCCCGTTTTCGCTCAATCTATGTACAGCTCTTTGTAAATTATCTTCTGTTTCCTGTATAATTATCTGGTGATCAGCTCATAAGAGTATTTAGTGGCGTGGTAGATTCTATTTTAATTCCCAATTATATTTCATCTTTCCACTTCATAAATAAGTCGTCAGGACATACAATATTTATCAAAAGTACCTGGACACCACCAAAAACATACGTATCTCATATTAGGTGCTTGTGGTGCCACCTACTGCCAGGTACTCTATATCAACCACCTCAGTAGTCATTAGACATCGTGAGAGACTAGAATGGGGCGCTCCGTGGAACTCACGGGCTTTGAACTTGGTTAGGTGATTGGGTGTCACTTGTGTCGTACGTCTGTACGCGAGATTTCCACACCCCTCAACATTCTTAGGTCCACTGATTCGATTTAATAGTGAAGTGGAAACGTGAAGGAACACGTACAGCACAAAAGCGTATAGGCCGACTTCATCTGTTGACTGACAGTGACTGCCGACAGTTGAAGAGGGTAGTAATGTGTAATAGGCAGACATCTATGAAGACCATAGAAATTCCCAAACTGCATCAGGATCCACTGCAAGTACTATGACAGTTAGGCGGGAGGTGAGAAAACTTGGATTTCATGGTCGAGGGGCTGCTCATAAGCCACACATCACGCCGGTAAATGCTAAACGACGACTCGCTTGGTGTAAGGAGCGTAAACATTAGACGACTGAACAGTGGTAAAACGTTGTGTGGAGTATTCTATACAATGTGGCGATCCGATAGCAGGGTTTGGGTGTGACAAATTCCCGGTGAACGCCCTCTACCAGCGTGTGTAGTGCCAACAGTAAAATTCGGAGGCTGTGGTGTTATGATGTGGCAGTGTTTTTCATGCAGGGTGTTTGCACCCCTTGTTGTTTTGCGTGGCACTATCACAGCACAAGCCAACGCTAATGTTTTAAGCACCCTCTTGTTTCCCACTGTTGAAGAACAATTCGAGTATGGCGATTGCATCTTTCAACACGATCGAGAATATGTTCATAATGCACGGCCTGTGGCGGAGTGGTTACACGACAATAACATTCCTGTGATGGACTGGTCTGCACAGAGTCTTGCCCTGAATCCTACAGAATACCTTTGGGATGTTTTGGATCGTCGACTTCGTGCCAGGCCTCACTGACCGACATCGATACCTCTCCTCAGTGCAGCACTCCCTAAAGAATTGGCTGCCATTCTCCAACAAATCTTCCAGCATGTAATTGAACGTATGCCTGCGAGAGTGGAAGCTGTCATCAAGGCTAAGGGTGTGCCAACACCTTACTGAATTCCAATATTACCGATGACGGGCGCGACGAATTTGTACGTCATTTTCAGTCGGGTTTCCAGATAGTTTTGGTCACATAGTGTAAAGTAAATAAAGTTGGTGATAGACTGTACCCTTGTCAAACACCTTGATTTATTAAAATTTCATCTGCCACTTCCGAACCTGTTGTTGTAATTACATTTGTGTTTGCATATAGACTCTTTATGGTATTGCAAAACCTTTTACCTCCAATATTGTCTGCAAAAAAACACTTTTTACCATATCCAAGGCTTTCTCCTAATCAGTCTGCACTTTTGCAGTATCCTACCGATGGAGTGAAGTTTGCCATCTACCTTGTCTAAGACTGAACCTGTGTGACGAAATTCTCACAAGCCGTTTCACTTAGGTGTTTCTCTGAGTTGACTGATTCCACGTGAGACTCATTGATAATGTAGTCAATAGGCACTATATTTTCCGTTTTGTTCAAAATGGTTCAAATGGCTCTGAGCACTATGAGACTTAACTTCTGAGGTCATCAGTCCCCTGGAACTTAGCTTAAACCTAACTAACCTAAGGACAGCACACACATCCATGCCCAAAGCAGGATTCGAACCTGCGACTGTAGCGGTCATGCAGTTCTAGACTGTAGCGCCTAGAACCACTCGGCCACCCCGGCCGGCTTCCGTTTTGTGACTTTTATTCTTGAACATTGAGAGCAAACAGCCATATTTTGTATCACTTTGAGCTCTTATCAAGACTGATAACTGTGTGACCTGCGGAGTGTTCGAGCTTACTATTAGTACTGACTGACAGTTGATTCATATACAAAATGAAGGGAGAGTCTCAGCACACTTCCCTCAGGCAAGCCTGAGCTTATTTATGCATCTAAGATAAAATAGTGTCCTCCCTATTAAGAAATCCTTAGGCAACGCATAAATTCTGATTGATATCCATGTGATAGTGTGCGCGTCCACCTCATTATCGTGATACAAACCTTTCAGGACGTCATAAGAGCGAAGCACGATTTGGCTTTTTCATGATCCATCTTTTGTATTCAATGCTAGATGGTATGGAAGATGTCATTCTGTAAGAGATACTTAATTACGTTTGAGCCCAGAATATTTTGTAATATTCTACTAGAACGTCACTGCTGCCTAACAAGAACGCCTTTCTTGGTGCTCTTATTGCTTTTAGTTGGTATCCAATTACACCGTCATCATTGTGTTCTTGTTTATTATAATAGTGTGTCTCTCGCAACTCTTACCTGTGCGCAGAGACTTTATTGTCGTTCATTTTCCAATGGGCATTTCTGCCGGTACTCCAAGCAGGTAGCTTGTCGCCTCGACCGTCGTGTAGCGCTTAACTCATAAAGAGAATAATCTGTCCGCCTACTTCACGAATTAATAGCACTTAATAGACATCAGATGGAGCAGTAATAATGTTCATTTACTGCGTTGATGGTATTTCAGTAGCTTATAACATAGCACTTTTTATACAGTGATTTGCATTAGGGTGTCATGTACTTATGTCTGTTGTAAGAGAAATTACGATGTATGCCTTACATCTGAAAACCTGTTTGATTACTGACATCTGTCCGCACAAGAAGTGAAAAGTAGTAGTACTGTGAAAGCTATCAGGAAGTTCTTTTTTTGAAGAAGTATGCGCTGACGTAAGTAACTGCGTTTACAGATTGGTAGAATTTCCTTACATACGTCTTTCCACTACTGTGACGTGTTCAGAGCTGAAACTATTCACACTACCCTCGGAGATAGACAAACATTTCTTGTGCATTTCCACTGTCTGTACGTACATTCATCTATGTATCGGGTGATCAAAAAGTCAGTACAAATTTGAAAACTTAATAAACCACGGAATAATGTAGATAGAGAGGTAAAAATTGACACACATGCTTGGAATGACATGAGGTTTTATTACAACCACCCCATATTGCTAGACGCGTGGAAGATCTCTTGCGCGCGTCGTTTGGTGATGATCGTGTGCTCAGCCGCCACTTCCGTCATGCTTAGCCTCCCAGGTCCCCAGACCTCAGTCTGTGTGATTATTGACTTTGGGGTTACCTGAGGTCGCAAGTGTATCGTGATCGACCGACATCTTTAGAGATGCTGAAAGACAACATCCGGCGCCAGTGCCTCACCATAACTTCGGACATGCTTTACAGTGCTGTTCACAACATTATTCCTCGACTACAGCTATTGTTGAGGAATGATGGTGGACATATTGAACATTTCCTGTAAGAACATCATCTTTGCTTTGTCTTACTTTGTTATGCTAATTATTGCTATTCTGATCAGATGAAACGCTATCTGTCGGACACTTTTTGAACGTTTGTGTTTTTTAGGTTCTAATAAAACCCCATGTCATTCCAAGCATGTGTGTCAATTTGTACATCTGCATTATTCCGTGATTTATTCAGTTTTCAAATTTATACTGACTTTTCGATCACCCGGTCCATTGAATTACAAAGTTAAATTAAATGGCTCTGAGCACTATGGGACTTAACTTCTGAGGTCATCAGTCGCCTAGAACGTAGAACTACTTAAACCTAACCAACCTAAGGACATCACACACATCCATGCTCGACGCAGGATTCGAACCTGCGACCGGGACGGTCGCACGGCTCCATACTGTAGCGCCTAGAACCGCTCGGCCACTAAGGCCGGCCATTGAATTATTGGCAACTGCTTTGTTGGAGAGAGAACATTCTTATCGCGACAGTGAATGCATGAGCTGCGCGTGTCACGTAGTCAAACCTACTACTCGTACTAGCCGTCAGGTTTGTGGACGTGGTGAGTTGATGGTAATGAAGAATGCCTTTAAAGTGACAAAGGCGCAATTATCAACATCGCACTAAGTTTTAACGAGGTCGTGTAATAGTGCTAACATAATCGGTTCAAAAATGGCTCTGAGCACTATGGGACTTAACATCGATGGTCGTCAGCCCCCTAGACATAGAACTACTTAAACATAATTAACCTAAGGACATCACACACATCAATGCCCGAGGCAGGATTCGAACCTGCGACCGTAACAGACTCGTGGTTCCGGACTGAAGCGCCTAGAACCTTTCGGCCACAGAGGTTGGCACAACAGTGATATATGGGTGAGCGTTGTCCTGTTGGAAAACACCCCCTGGAGTGCTGTTCATGAATGGCAGCACAACAGGTCGAATCACCAGACTGACGTACAGATTTGCAGTCAGGGTGCATGTGTTAACCACGATAGTGCTCCTGCTGTCATATGAAATTGTACCTCAGACCGTAACTCCAGATGTACAGGGTAGTCCATTGATAGTGACCGGGCCAAACATCTCACTAAATAAGCATGAAACGAAAATACTAAAAAGAACGAAACTCGTCTATCTTGAAGAGGGAAACCAGATGGCGCTATGGTTGGCCCGCTAGATGGCGCTTCCATAGGTCAAACGGATATCAACCGCGTTTTTTAAAATAGGAACCCCATTTTTCTATTACATATTCGTATAGTACGTAAAGAAATATGAATGTTTTAGTTGGACCACTTTTTTCGCTTTGTGATAGATGGCGCTGTAATAGTCACAAACGTATAAGTACGTGGTATCACGTAACATTCCGCCAGTGCGGACGGTATTTGCTTCGTGATATATTACCCGCGTGAAAATGGACCGGTTACCAACTGCGGAAAGGACGATATCCTGTTGATGTATGGCTATTGTGATCAAAACGCCCAACGGGCGTGTGCCATGTATGCTGCTCGATATCCTGGACGACATCATCCAAGTGTCCGGACAGTTCGCCGGATAGTTACGTTATTTAAGGCAACTGGAAGTGTTCAGCCACGTGTGAAACGTCAACCACGACCTGCAACAAATAATGATGCCCAAGTAGGTGTTTTAGCTGCTGTCGCAGTTAATCCACACATCGGTAGCAGACAAATGGCGCGAGAATCGGGAATCTCAAAAACGTCGGTGTTGAGAATGCTACATCAATATCGATTGCACCCCTGTCGTATTTCTATGCACCAGGAACTGCATGGTGACGACTTTGAACATCGTGTACAGTTCTGCCACTGGCACAAGAGAAATTACGGGACGACGACAGATTTCTTGCACGCATTCTATTTATCGACGAAGCGTTATTCACCAACAGCGGAAACGTAAACCGGCATAATATGCACTATTGGGCAACGGAAAATCCACGATGGCTGCGACAAGTGGAACGTCAGCGACCTTCGCGGGTTATAGTATGGTGTGGCATTATGGGAGGAAGGATAATTGACCCCCATTTTATCGATAGCAATCTAAATGGTGCAATGTATGGTGATTTCCTACGTAATGTTCTACCGATATTACTACAAGATGTTTCACTGGATGACAGAATGGCGATGTAGTTCCAACAAGATGGATGTCCGGCACATAGCTCGCGTGCGGTTGAAGCGGTATTGAATAGCATATTTCATGACAGGTGGATTGGTCGTCGAAGCACCATACCATGGCCCGCATGTTCACCGGATGTGACGTCCCCGGATTTCTTTCTGTGGGGAAAGTTGAAGGATATTTGCTATCGTGATCTACCGACAACGCCTGAAAAAATGCGTCAGCGCATTGTCAATGCATGTGCGAACATTACGGAAAGCGAACTACTCGCTGTTGAGAGGAATGTCGTTACACGTATTGCCAAATGCATTGAGGTTGACGGACATCATTTTGAGCATTTATTGCATTAATGGGGTATTTTCAGGTAATCACGCTGTAACAGCATGCGATCTCAGAAATGATAAGTTCACAAAGGTACATGTATCACAATGGAACAACCGAAAAAAAATGTTCAAACATACCTACGTCCTGTATTTTAATTTAAAAAACCTACCTGTTACCAACCGTTCGTCTAAAATTGTGAGCCATATGTTTGTGACTATTACAGCGCTATGTATCACAAAGCGAAAAAAATGGTCCAAGTAAAACATTCATATTTCTTTACGTACTACACGAATTTGTAATAAAAATGGGGGTTCCTGTTTAAAAAAAAACCGCAATTGATATCCGTTTGACCTTTGGCAGCGCCATCTAGCGGATTAACCATAGCGCCATCTGGTTTCCCCCTTCAAGCTAGAGAAGTTTCGTTTTTTGTAGTTTTTTCGTTTGACGCTTATTTCGTGAGATATTTGGTCCGTTCACGATCAATGGACCACCCTGTAGATCCAGTGTTTCTAGATATTAGTCAGGTTGGTTGCAGGCCCTGAAATGGTCTCCTCTTGATCAGTGGCCGTAATTGGCAACGATGCAGTACATCTACATCTACATCTACATTTATACTCCGCAAGCCACCCAACGGTGTGTGGCGGAGGGCACTTTACGTGCCACCGTCATTACCTCCCTTTCCTGTTCCAGTCGCGTATGGTTCGCGGGAAGAACGACTGTCTGAAAGCCTCCGTGCGCGCTCTAATCTCTCTAATTTTACATTCGTGATCTCCTCGGGAGGTATAAGTAGGGGGAAGCAATATATTCGATACCTCATCCAGAAACGCACCCTCTCGAAACCTGGCGAGCAAGCTACACCGCGATGCAGAGCGCCTCTCTTGCAGAGTCTGCCACTTGAGTTTATTAAACATCTCCGTAACGCTATCACGGTTACCAAATAACCCTGTGATGAAACGCGCCGCTCTTCTTTGGATCTTCTCTATCTCCTCCGTCAACCCGATCTGGTACGGATCCCACACTGATGAGCAATACTCAAGTCTAGGTCGAACGAGTGTTTTGTAAGCCACCTCCTTTGTTGATGGACTACATTTTCTAAGCACTCTCCCAATGAATCTCAACCTGGTACCTGCCTTACCAACAATTAATTTTATATGATCATTCCACTTCAAATCATTCCGCACGCATACTCCCAGATATTTTACAGAAGTAACTGCTACCAGTGTTTGTTCCGCTATCATATAATCATACAATAAAGGATCCTTCTTTCTATGTATTCGCAATACATTACATTTGTCTATGTTAAGGGACAGTTGCCACTCCCTGCACCAAGTGCCTATCCGCTGCAGATCTTCCTGCATTTCGCTACAATTTTCTAATGCTGCAACTTCTCTGTATACTACAGCATCATCCGCGAAAAGCCGCATGGAACTTCCGACACTATCTACTAGGTCATTTATATATATTGTGAAAAGCAATGGTCCCATAACACTCCCCTGTGGCACGCCAGAGGTTACTTTAACGTCTGTAGACGTCTCTCCATTGATAACAACATGCTGTGTTCTGTTTGCTAAAAACTCTTCAATCCAGCCACACAGCTGGTCTGATATTCCGTAGACTCTTACTTTGTTTGTCAGGCGACAGTGCGGAACTGTATCGAACGCCTTCCGGAAGTCAAGAAAAATAGCATCTACCTGGGAGCCTGTATCTAATATTTTCTGGGTCTCATGAACAAATAACGCGAGTTGGGTCTCACACGATCGCTGTTTCCGGAATCCATGTTGATTCCTACATAGCAGATTCTGGGTTTCCAAAAACGACGTGATACTCGAGCAAAAAACACAACAGACTTTCACGCTGACCTCCAGTGACATCACGAAAGTCGCAAATTGTGGCGGTTTGGAATCAGTGGAATGCACGCTACAGGGTGTCCGGCTCGGAGTTGTTCTTGAAGTAACCGACGCGCAACCATTGATTGTGTCACTGTGGTGCCGACTGCTGCTCAAACTGCTGCGGCAGATGCAGTGCGACGCGTCAGAGCCATACGGCGAAAACGATGGTCTTCCCTCTCTGTAGTGCCACGTGGCCGTCCGGAGCAGCCGTTCATTCTCGTGACTACTGCTGCCATCAATCACGTACACTGGCTTCGTTCCTGCAAAGACTTCCTGCAGTTTAGCAGAAGGAACATCCCGATTCTGGTTCGATTCCCGGCGGGGTCAGGGATTTTCTCTGCCTCGTGATGACTGGGTGTTGTGTGATGTCCTTAGGTTAGTTAGGTTTAAGTAGTTCTATGTCTAGGGGACTGATGACCTCAGCTGTTAAGTCCCACAGTGCTTAGAGCCATTTGAACCGCAGTTGTAACCTAACCTGCTCAACATAGTGACGAAATGTTGTCTTGGCCCACTCGATCATCAGATCTCCAGTCGAGCACATATGCGATATCGTCGGACTACAACTCCAGCGCCATTCACGATCAGCATTAACCATTCCTGTATTGAGCTAACAAGGGCAACAGGTATGCAACTCAATGCCACAAACTCACTGCCGGCACCTGTACAACACAACCCATGCACTTCTGCATGCTAGCGTTCAACATTCTTGTGGCTGCACAGGTTATTAATGTGCCATCATTTCATATTTGCAATGGTTTATTCGGCCCTTACATTAACCTGTGAACCTGAAATGCATGCTACTTAGGCAAATATCTTCCCGAAATTTCATTACTCTAAAGTAATTACTTTTGGTGTTGTGGTTTTTTTCTGTCAGTGTACTTACGATCACAATTATACTAGACGAAGTGAAGGGATCCTGTTTGGTTCAAATGGCTCTGAGCACTATGGGACTTAACATCTGTGGTCATCAGTCCCCTAGAACTTAGAACTACTTAAACCTAACTAACCAAAGGACATTACACACATCCATGCCCGAGGCAGGATTCGAACCTGTGACCGTAGCGGTCACGCGGTTCCAGACTGATGCGTCTAGAACCGCACCGGCCGGCCGGATCCTGTTTCCATGAAAATAAAATAACTCAAGATATGCGAAACAGGGAGGACATAAGAAACAGATTAATATGGGCAAAGAGGGCAACCCTTGCTAAAATAAGTCTACTACTATCACGGCCTTAGGTTTCTCCTGAGAATATACGTTTGGAGGTCAGCATTATATAGTAGGAAAATAAGAGAATCGAAACTTTTGGGATATGGTGCTACAGGAATCTGCTGAAAATTATGTGAACTGATAGCATAAGTGATGAGGAGGTTCTCCGCTGAATGGGCGAGGAAAGAATAACAGTGAGTAAAACGAAGAGCAGGGTGACGGTATGTCTGTTAAGGCATTGAGGAATAACTTACATGGTACTAGAGGAAGCTGTGAAGGTAAAAATTACCAGGATTTACAGTGATTCTAACACATACAACAAATAAATGAGTAAATTAGAATTATATTAATACCGTCAGCTGCGCACGGGCGTTGATATAGATCAACGGGGACAGGTGAAAATGTGTACCCCGACCGAGACTCGAACCCGGGCTCTCCTGCTTACATGGAAGACGCTCTATCCATCTTAGCCACGGAGAGCACAGATGATAGTGCGACAGCAGGGACTATCTCGCGCACGCCTCCCGTGAGACTCACATTCTTATCTTGTATGTCCACCCACTAAATTCGTAGAGTCCCACCCCAACACACTCATTACTCGTGGAAGACATTCTTCCAAGTTCAGTAAGAGTTCGGGGAATATGTGTGCATCCGCACAGAAGAGGAAGGTCATGGCCGGTATCGCCAGAACTATATACTTATATGGGTATGGTGTCTATTCTTTCGGACATGTTCTGGAGATACCGGCCACGACCTTCTTCTTCTGTGCGGATGCACACATATTCCACAAACTCTTACAGGACTTGGAAGAATGTCTTCCACGAGTAATGAGTGTGTTGGGTTGGGACACTACGAATGTAGTGTGTGGACATACAAGGTGAGAATGTGAGTCTCGCGGGAGGCGAGCGCAAGATAGTCCCTGCAGTCGCACTATTATCTGTGCCCTCCGTGATTCAGATGGGTGGAGCGTCTGCCAGGTAAGCAGGAGATCCCGAGTTCGAGTCACGGTCGGGGCACACATTTTCGCCTGTCCCCGTTGATCTATATCAACGCCCGTTCGCAGCCGACAATATTAATATAGTTCCAATTTCGTTCTAGACGGTTGCGGGTCATCAATTGTGTGTTCTTTCGGACATGTCCGAAATAACGGACACCGTATCCATATAAGAAATGAGTAAGTTACATGTAACTGCTACTCTGAGATAAAGATCTTATCATAGAGCGTGCTGTCGTCACGGAATGCAAGAAGTCAATCAGACGGCTGGTGACACAAAAGAATTAATCATACGGTGCCCATAAACAGGACAGGTCAAAGTGGAGGAAGTTCAAATTTCACCGTAAGAACGACGAGAAGAAATGGCGAAGATGATGATTGTGTTTATAACAAAACAAATAAATGGTATCAGCTACCAGGGCACGTGCTGGGATCCTTCCGCAGCCTACCAGAGGCACGTCACCGGTGGCTGCCAGCCGCCGCCAGTGGAGCTGTGACGTCGCCGAGTCGTGCGGCTGCGCGACCTTCCAAGGCTGCGCCTCCGTGGGGGGCCGGCGAGGCGCGCCTCTGCTCGCCACAGCACAACACGGCGCACCACACCCGCATTCCGGCACAGGCGCTCCCAGGCAGCTGACGCAGGAGGCCACGCGCCCCAGGGAACTTGCCGCGTGAGCTATGCAAACACCCGTTTTCAAAATACGCGTTTTCAAAATACACTACTGGTCATTAAAATTGCTACACCACGAAGATGACAGGCTACAGACGCGAAATTTAGCCGATAGGAAGAAGATGCTGTGATATGCAAATCATTAGATTTTCAGAGCATTCACACAAGATTGGCGCCGGTGGCGACACCTAGACGTGGTGACATAAGGAAAGTTTGCAACCGATTTCTCATACACACACAGCAGTTGACCGGCGTTGCCTGGTGAAACGTTGTCGTGATGCCTCGTGTAAGGAGGAGAATGCGTACCATCACGTTTCCGACTTTGGTTAAGGTCGGATTGTAGCCTATCGCGATTGTGTTTTATCGTATCGCGACACTGCTGCTCGCGTTGGTCGAGATCCAATGACTGTTAGCAGAATGTGGGATCGGTGGGTTCAGGAGGGTAATACGGAACGCCGTGCTGGATCCCAATGGCCTCGTATCACTTGTAGACGAGATGACAGGGATCTTATCCGCATGGCTGTAACGGATCGTGCAGCCACGTCTCGATCCATGAGTCAACAGATGGGTACGTTTGCAAGACAACAACCATCTGCACGAACAGTTCGACGACGTTTGCAGCAGCATTGACTATCAGCTCATACACCATGGCTGCGGTTACCCTTGACGCTGCATCAATGACAGGAGCGCCTGCGATGGTGTACTCAACGACGAACCTGGGAGCACGAATGGCAAAACTTCATTTTTTCGGATGAATCCAGGTTCTTTTTACAGCATCATGATGGTCGCATCCGTGTTTGTCGACATCGCGCTCAACGCACATTGGAAGCGTGTATTTGGCCTGCCGGAGTGGCCGTGCGGTTCCAGGCGCTACCGTCTGGAACCGAGCGACCGCTACGGTCACAGGTTCGAATCCTGCCTCGGGCATGGATGTGTGTGATGTACTTAGGTCAGTTAGGTTTAATTAGTTCTAAGTTCTCGGCGACTGATGACCTCCGAAGTTAAGTCGCATAGTGCTCAGAGCCATTTGAACGATTTTTGAAGCGTGTATTTGTCATCGCCATACTGGCTATCACCCGGCGTGATGGTATGGGATGCCATTGGTTACACGTCTCGGTCAACTCTTGTTCGCATTGAAGGCACTTTGAACAGTTGACTTTACATTTCAGATGTGTTACGATCCGTGGCTCTACCCTTCGTTCGATCCCTGCGAAACGCTACATTTCAGCAGGGTAATGCAAGACCGCATGTTGCAGGTCCTATACGGGCCTTTCTGGATACAGAAAATGTTCGACTACTGCCATGGCCGGCACATTCTCCAGATCTCCCACCAATTGAAAACGTCTGCTCAATGGTGGCCGAGCAACTGGCTCGTCACAATACGCCAGTCAATACTCTTGATGAACTGTGGTATCGTGTTGAATCTGCATGGGCAGCTGTACCTGTACACGCCATCCAAGCTCTGTTAGACTCAATGCCCAGGCGTATCTTGGCCGTTATTACGACCAGAGGTGGTTGTTCTGGGTACTGATTTCTCAGGATCTATGCACCCAAATTGCGTGAAAATGTAATCACATGTCAGTTGTAGTATAATATATTTGTCCAA
This sequence comes from Schistocerca nitens, assembly GCF_023898315.1. Taxonomy (NCBI): domain Eukaryota; kingdom Metazoa; phylum Arthropoda; class Insecta; order Orthoptera; family Acrididae; genus Schistocerca; species Schistocerca nitens. Next base: position 482,165,634 of record NC_064620.1, on the reverse strand, counting down.
TGAATACCCTTTTATCATCTGCATTTCTTCTTGGTGTAGCAATTTTAATGGCCAGTAGTGTACAAGGGGAAATATTGTTTTTCGCGGTTGCATCCGCTTACAAAATTTTTTCAGTGTTCAGATTGCTTCAGGTCAGAGTTAAAACTCGAGCTTTCGAAGATCAACACTATCTTCGTTGTCAGGAGATGGGTGAGACTGTCTGCCGGGGGCGGAGTCTGTGTGGCGTTCAAGCTTATCATTCGTCGGATGATGTCGCTTGGAATTCGAACTGCTATTGGCAGTGACGTCACCTGTAGTACGGGATTCGTATGCGCAAATGCAGAAATCGGCAACTGTGTGGTTTACCCTCCTCACTGGGCCGCGATTGGAAGGTGCAGGGGGAACGGAGACCGTCCCAGTGTCACTTATTCCTTAAGAATTATGGTTTTTGGTTGTGTTCATTCGAAAACGCTCCGTCTCAAGTGCTCGTCTCCGCGCATCACTCAGACTATAACCTCCATATGTGTTAAAATTGTGAATGGAGACGCGAATTTCTACCGCTTCTTTTATTGCAGAATGGCAGTAGGTCGACGCGTGGGAGAGGACCTACTTTTTCTCAAAGTTGATCTTGTGCCCTTCTGTTAAGTCTGTGTCCCCATATCACTGATTTCTCAAAATCTCTACGCTTGATGTGCCGCTTATGTTCAGCGCAGCGCTTGGCTATGGTACGGGTAGTGCGCCAAACGTAATTTTCACCACATTCACATAGTGCTCTCCAGGCTGTCTTTCACTAGATGCAGTAAATCGTTAAGTTTCTGCGGTGGTCGGTATACAGATGTGACACAGTATTTGTGTAATATGCACTCCAATTTGCTTGAGGCTGTATGCTTCCGTAGGCTGGATGGATTTGCGCCTACGTTTGCCAGAAAATTCAGGTTTAGTTTGTTTAGGTTTGTATCCGTTTTTCCTGAATAGGTTCTTAAGTGGTTTCAGTTCAATTCCCATCTGGTCAGAGTCTGAAATTATCAGCGCTCTGTATAATGCAGTGCTCAAGACAGAATGCTTCTGAGCTGGATGGTGGAAGCTGCGCTCGATTAAATAAAAGCCAATGTGAGGCGATTTTGTGCACACAGAATGATCCAATCGTCCATTCAATTTGCGTTCAACCAAGACGTCAGAAAATGGAATGAGCTTTTAATCTCAAATATACTCGTAAAATAAAGACCCTTTATGGTTTACTGTATTGCTTAAGAACAACTTGAAGGGGTCAAGTCAGGTGCATTTGGATACTGGGGCATTATTATAGTATCGTTTTTGGGCCAAAAATCCACGAACAAACAACGAAGTGTGAGTAGGCACATTATCGTGGTGCAAAAAGCCATGAACTGCTTCACAACGTATCCGGGCGGTTTTACCTCATATTACTTCACGTAAACGGCGTTAGATATGTAACTAGTACTCTTTATTGATGATTTTATCTTTTGCCGAGAACTCGTGGTGCACTATGCAGCTAAACTCGAAAGGAACAGTGAGTATAACTTTACAATTTGACCGCACATGTCCAGATTTTTTTTGGTCTCGGCGATCCAGATTGCCGCCACTGGGACGACTGAGCCTCAGCCTCGATGTCATATGCAAAAACATATGTTTCATTATCTCTTATGAGGTTCCCAGAGTTCTAAATTACTGCTGACTTCATTTATCGACTCTTGATGAACTGAATTTTCTGCCGTACTGAAAGGTATCAGATTATTTATCGAAGTACAGAAAGACATTGACCTGCTGCATTTGCACGACAGAAGTACATGGCCTTCCTAATTTACAGGTAGAGCTGCATTTGCCAGCGGACATAGTTCAATTAATGTACTACACACAGTGCAAGGCACAGCAGGATGCTAAAATTAAATATTTTTACATCTACAGTAACTGCATTATTTATCAAAATATGGGTGACACTAGTACATTACAGCGTACAGAGTATACAGCACTTGTGGACGTGCATATTTCAGTCCCTTTACCACACTTGGTGTAAGATAGAGATAGATATTTTTGCATTCAAATTTTCTGCCAAAATACATCGATTTCGTTATGCTAAGAGACGCATGCACAGACACGCACAAACACGCACACACACACCACACAGACACACGAGTTATGTGCTGGCAGGGAGTATCTATACAATAGAAATTTTCTCTCAAGTTGGAAGGTATCGGATTATTACTGTAAAGATACTTTACGTAAGGGTTATTACGTAAAGATATTGACTTACTGTTGTTCCCAAGTCTAAATTGTTACTAAACACATAAGGGCTAAAAATAGTATGCCAACCAGGTAGATGACATTTCATTTTCGGGCTAAATGAGGCTACGTACAAAATCAAAACTGAGGAAGTCTACAATGGGACAATACACATTGGTAAAATACTGCGTCAAACAGACATACAGGGATAGCTGATACAGTCAGGCAGTCTGAATCACTGTTCTATAACTGTCAATTAAAGAAGAGTCAAGTGTCACCATGTTTTTACCACGATTATCCTAATGCCTAAAGCATGACTGGGAAATCTCGAGATGCCCCAATTATAATATAAGGAGAGATATCGACATTTCTACTGCACGTCTGTCTGAACTTAAGTTAATTGTGGTACATTGATCGAACTTTTGACACGTGATGCGGTTAGTAGCTTTCTTAGTAATGCTTTACATCATCAAAAACCATTTTATAAGGGGAGAAGATATTGCATCATGCTTCACACAAAAATGTAATTGATCTTATTACCTCAACAAAATAGCATTTTTAATTACTTTCCATCTTGAACCTACCTATAGTTATCAAGTCTCTGTACGTCTATCTTTCCACAGATGGTTGTCGAACATCGTCTATTTAGTACGGAACGTCAGATCAAACACATTTCAGACGTTTAAATTTCCAAATTGTTATTTTATTGCGCTACCAGTTTCGGCATATGTTACGCCATCTTCAGGCTCCTGACCGACGTGTAGAAAGATTCCGTCCTTTGGTCCAGTCGAAATAGGGACTAGCATCACCAGCTGAGAGGTCTGCAGGTGATGTTTGAACTGATCACTGTCTCAGTAATCTACAGACAGCAGTCTTTGAATGCTGGCCCCTATTTCGACTTTACCAAAGGTGGGAAGCTTTCTACACGTCTGGTAGCGTGTCTGAAGATAGCGCAATATATCGCCGAAACTTGTAGCCCAATAAAGTAACAATTTGGCAATTAGAAACAGTGAGTATAGCTTTCACATTTGACCGCACTTGTCGAGATGTTTTTCGGTCTCGGCAATCTGTACCTACAGTTGTGTTCAATTAGTGTTCTATACAGTGATGACACATTTTTGAAAACTCTTGTGGAGAATCGCTGAAATGGTGCTTCCGCACTGCATTATATCTGTGAATTGTTGGTATTATGTTACGTAATCTCTGTGATACAGATGCACTGTGCATATAAAGCTAACTATGTTTGAAGTTTAAAATTCACTTTCCAGTTCTTTTCAAAAATTTTCAGGTGCCGAAACCCTGGAAGAGGCGACACAGATGGGAAATCTCAGAACCACGAGGACGTCGAAGACATTTTAATGGAGCGCGCCCGATTCCGAGAGACTGCGCGGAACCTACACGGCAGTATCTCTTCGCGTGTGATGCGCTATCCACGCCTCCAGCTAAGTCAGTCACACGATTCTGTTTATCTGTAATTGTCACTGTAACATACTGCATTAGTACCAGTGGTATCAACGTTCGACACCACACTCGTTAGGGGTTGCACTTATCGACCGCGGTCCGTATTAGTATCGTTGGACCCGCGAGTCGCGACCAGCGCCGCTCCACAGCCTGTATCAAGTTTCTAGCGAGCTCTCGTCCACTCTTGCTCGGGAAGTCAAGTAGTAAAGTAGCATAGCCTTCAGCTGATAGGAAGCAGCCTGTAACAAGGCTCTTAGTAACGTATGGCCTAAATGAGGCCTCAATAGCTGTTTATAATTATATATGTATGCAGCCAAAAAGAATCCTGTACAACCAGTTAAGTACAATATATAATATTTTTTACCAACGACTTCTAATTATTTTAGTCGTTGCAGATCCAGACCATGCAGCCAGCACCTTGTCGACGTCACTGACAAACCTGCTGTGATTTATATGTTTCTCTTTAGCATTAGCTACTAGTCAACACTGGCGACCACTCGTTCGTCGTCATCATAACAGTACCCGCTTACTAGTAGCTGAAATAATAGTTGATTATAGCGTGGGAAATTAATTGATTACGTAACAACCCATAGTGAGAAGATCAATACGGAAACTTGCAGACTACTGTCACGGATCATGGCCAGGAATAGCGGAGCAGCAGATTACAGGGTGACAGTTATTAAAATATATGAAATAAAATCGTCATAACTTCTGAACGGTTTGCGTTCGGAATTTAAAACTGCAAGGTTGGTTACTGGGCATGATGGGAAATAGTATGTGATGAACTGTTGGTTTAGTGAGGAAGCCCACTTTTTATTTGGATGAATAAGCAAAAGTGGCGCATTTGGGAGACTGAGAATCCACATTTCGCGATCGAGAAGTCTCTTCACCCTCAACGGGAGACTTTGTGGTGTGCATTATTCCTTGATGGCACGGTGACTACCAAACGGTATGTGAAGGTTCTGGAAGATGAAATCATCCCCATTGTGCAAAGTGACCCTGATTTCGACAAGATGTGGTACATACAAGACGGAGCCCGACCTCATCGAAGCAGGAGAGTGTTTGATGTACTGGAGGAGTACTCTGGGGACCTCATTCTGACTCTCGTGTGCCCAGAGGCCACTGGCTTGGGCCTCGATTGGCCATATTCTCCGGATCTGAACACATGCGACTCCTTTTTGTGGGACTATGTTAAAGAAAAGGTGTACAGCAACAACCCCGAAACCATGTATCAGCTGAAAACAGCCTCTCAGAAGGTCATCGAAGCGTCGATGTACCGACACTTAAGCTGACCATGCTATTCGTCTTAGTCACATCATCGTGAATGATGGCAGGCATGTCGAACATGTCACAACTTAAATCCGAATACCTGTACTGACGTTTGCATGTTGAATGAAGTGTGTGCACGCTGTAGTTGGTAACAAATTTACGTTTTTTTTTATATAGTTCAATTATTGTTACCCTGTATCTCTTCAAGCTAAAAAGTGGACGAAGAATGCGACATTCCAATGTTACTCGCTCCGTCAGCCAAATAAATTAGCTTAATGACTTCATGACCGGAAATGAGGTGGAAGATGTCAGAAGGGGCCTGAAGATGACTTTAGCTAATTTGATCACCTTGACTAACACTATTCAAGACTTTCGATGACGTAGAGTACGAAGGACATGCATCGGCGTATAAGGAATACACAGAAGTGGCGAAACGAGAGATCCTGAAGGCAAAACGGGGTACTAAGGCTTGAATTTCAGACGTCGTGGCCGTCAGGAAGATTTAGGGGTTTCTGTGCAGCCGCGTGACAGTGTTCGATCATCACAGATTAAGCGAGAGCCGTTATCCGGTAGCATCGAGCATTGGACCATCTTCTGAGGATAGTTTGTATCGTCCATTGACACAGACGCAAACTTTCCAGCTGTCACATAAACAAGGGTTTCTTAGAGGCTAGTTTGAGAGAGAACCCAAGAGTTTGGTTGGAGGAACAGCTTTAACGGAGCATCCTAACAGCACACTGTAGAACTTTTGAATACGCTGTGTTGTGACAAGGGCAGAATTGTAACTGATTATCTGGAAGCCGTCCGCACCTAACATTATACTCCTGGGTAGCTCTCAGCCTAAAGTTTTATTGAATCTAACAAGTGCACCCAGGCTCTATAATCACTAAGAGGTAACGTTTTAGTTTCTAAATCACTCATTCACAGGACGTATGGCGGTGCTGGAAGTCCTTACAAAACGGGTACAATTGTCACAAGCAAACATTCTCATATAATGGAACTCCTGACAGAAGAGTTAGATAGGGCGCTGGCTGACGGTGAGCCGTGCGTGGCTCGTGCTCCCGCCATCATGTATTTTACTCGCTGTTTTTAACGTACTTCCATCTCACTACGTTAATTTTAATTACTACTGTCACTGAGTTGCTGCTTTTCCTGACCGTGAGCAGCGTTAGCAGCGCGTATCGATATATCCCCTCTCCAAATATCTTTGCTTGACTGCTATTACTTCCCGCTCGTTGTCTTTTGTAAGTCAGTTGGTCGCAGTTCGCGACGCGAGTTCGGCTTTGCCAGTCAGTTGGAACGCGTCTGGGGCGCAGTGCGGACCTGCCAGTCGGGGAGTTGCAATGCGGCACTAGTGTAGTCGGGTTGGAGGAGTGAGGTCTGTGTAGACATGGCTCGCCCGACTATTGCCGTCGCCCATCACTTGAGCCGGGCCACGGTCTTGGTGGATCGTCGGTCGGTCGTCCTACCGGACGATGCTTTTTGGTTCGCCGATCGTTCATGAGTCGTATATATATATATATATATATATATATATATATATATATATATATATATATATATGTGTGTGTGTGTGTGTGTGTGTGTGTGTGCATCGACTTCCGATTTGTCTTCGTGTGTGCTTAGTTACTGTTGCGTATCGTTCAGGTCTTCGTGCAAGTTTTCGTCAGGTTGTGTGTGTTGCTGGCGTTACTTCCACTGACGACTATTTTAAATCAGGCGACGTGTAACTGGTTCTCCCTCCGAACGCTTCTGGGCCCCTTCACTTACCATCTTGTGGAACTTGGGTCGGTCCTTTCCTGGTGCAGGGATGTCGTTTTGCCAGTGGGCGTGTTTCCTCTGCATGGTTGGGTCCGAGCCAGTATTTCCGCCGCCGTGTGTCTGCAAGTGAGTGGGAGATGCACCAGCAGTGCAGTCGCGACGGAGCAGCAGTCGCGGACGGAACAGCGGGCAGTCGGTCGGTTGGTGACGACCAGGGAGGACATCTCCGTGCGGCGCAGTCGCCTGGGTCCGCTGCCGGGCCGTGCGCAGTGTCGCAGCGTATGTGGAGCTGTCCTATCGCTACGAGCTTCGTGGTTCACCGACCCAGGACGTCGAAGCTGAGTGTAGTTTTGACAGCTAATACAGGGTGTTTCAAAAATGACCGGTATATTTGAAACGGCAATAAAAACTAAACGAGCAGCGATAGAAATACACCGTTTGTTGCAATATGCTTGGGACAACAGTACATTTTCAGGCAGACAAACTTTCGAAATTACAGTAGTTACAATTTTCAACAACAGATGGCGCTGCGGTCTGGGAAACTCTATAGCACGATATTTTCCACATATCCACCATGCGTAGCAATAATATGGCGTAGTCTCTGAATGAAATTACCCGAAACCTTTGACAACGTGTTTGGCGGAATGGCTTCACATGCAGATGAGATGTACTGCTTCAGCTGTTCAATTGTTTCTGGTTGGTTGGTTCGTTTGGGGAAGGAGACCAGACAGCGAGGTCATCGGTCTCATTGGATTAGGGAAGGATGGGGAAGGAAGTCGGCCGTGCCCTTTCGAAGGAACCATCCCGGCATTTGCCTGGAGCGATTTAGGGAAATCACGGAAAACCTAAATCAGGATGGCCGGACGGGGGATTGAACCGTCGTCCTCCCGAATGCGAGTCCAGTGTCTACCCACTAATTGTTTCTGGATTCTGGCGGTACACCTGGTCTTTCAAGTGTCCCCACAGAAAGAAGTCACAGTGGTTCATGTCTGGCGAATAGGGAGGCCAATCCACGCCGCCTCCTGTATGTTTCGGATAGCCCAAAGCAATCACACGATCATCGAAATATTCATTCAGGAAATTAAAGACGTCGGCCGTGCGATGTGGCCGGGCACCATCTTGCATAAACCACGAGGTGTTCGCAGTGTCGTCTAAGGCAGTTTGTATCGCCACAAATTCACGAAGAATGTCCAGATAGCGTGATGCAGTAATCGTTTCGGATCTGAAAAATGGGCCAATGATTCCTTTGGAAGAAATGGCGGCCCAGACCAGTACTTTTTGAGGATGCAGGGACGATGGGACTGCAACATGGGGCTTTTCGGTTCCCCATATGCGCCAGTTCTGTTTATTGACGAAGCCGTCCAGGTAAAAATAAGCTTCGTCAGTAAACCAAATGCTGCCCACATGCATATCGCCGTCATCAATCCTGTGCACTATATCGTTAGCAAAAGTCTCTCGTGCAGCAATGGTAGCGGCGCTGAGGGGTTGCCGCGTTTGAATTTTGAATGGATAGAGGTGTAAACTCTGGCGCATGAGACGATACGTGGACGTTGGCGTCATTTGGACCGCAGCTGCAACACGGCGAACGAAAACCCGAGGCCGCTGTTGGATCACCTGTTGCACTAGCTGCGCGTTGCCCTCTGTGGTTGCCGTACGCGGTCGCCCTACCTTTCCAGCACGTTCATCCGTCACGTTCCCAGTCCGTTGAAATTTTTCAAACAGATCCTTTATTGTATCGCTTTTCGGTCCTTTGGTTACATTAAACCTCCGTTGAAAACTTCGTCGTGTTGCAACAACACTGTGGTCTAGGCGGTGGAATTCCAACACCAGAAAAATCCTCTGTTCTAAGGAATAAACCATGTTGTCTACAGCACACTTGCACGTTGTGAACAGCACACGCTTACAGCAGAAAGACGACGTACAGAATGGCGCACCCACAGACTGCGTTATCTTCTATATCTTTCACATCACTTGCAGCGCCATCTGTTGTTGAAAATTGTAACTACTGTAATTTCGAAAGTTTGTCCGCCTGAAAATGTACTGTTGTCCCAAGCATATTGCAACAAACGGTGTATTTCTATCGCTGCTCGTTTAGTTTTTATTGCCGTTTCAAATATACCGGTCATTTTTGAAACACCCTGTACATACTCCATTGTGGATTGTCACGCTGTAAAATTGCCGGTTAGAGTTCTCATGTACTCACTGACACGAAGCAAGTCGTTGTGTCGGTCGGTCCGTGGCTGTCCCCTGGTTGGGTTCCTTCGGATCAAGTATAATTGGGCTCACCACCTGTCTCACCTAAGTGAACGAGGGTAGACCACCTGCCTGGAGGCGTCTGAGTGCCACCGGTATTTAATTATCTGTTGTCAGCTGTTTTAAATTTTAGGCTTCTGGTTATTTGTTTTGGTTTCCTAAAATTTTGCTAAATTAGTTTTTAAATTTATCTTTCAAGCTTAAACACTGCGGCCTTCTGCCTTTAAGTATATTTTAATATTTTGAAGTTTAATTGTGGCCCTCAACCATTGGTATTGGCCCTTGCACATGTTGCTTTTTGGGTTTTTTAATTATTTTATTGCTTTCTTAATTGAATTTTGATGTTTTTAAGATTTCTTGTTGGCCTTCTGCCTTTAAAGGTCTATGGTAATATATTATAAAATTTTGAAATCTCATTATGGCTCTCAGCCATTTGTATTCCACCTTGCATATGTTGTTTTTTGAATTATTTTATTGCTATTTTAATTGGATTTTTTATCTTGTTAAGATTTCTTGTTGGAGGCCTTCAGCCGTGAAAGAGTTGCTAAATTAAAATAAGTGACAATTAGAAACAGAAACTGACCTCAACCTTTGGCCCCTTTCCACAGTCCTATTACCTGTTCTGCCTAGCGGGTTTAGCCATCGTCTCAGACGGCACGATGCATTCGAAGGGCATTAGCTATGTGTAGGTAATTTTTTGACATGGTTTTTGTATTTCTGTAAATATCATTTTTATTATCTGGGACGATGACTTGAAAATGTGTCACTGCCCGAAACTAGCCACTGAGTAAATAAAAAGAAATGAAATCTGCAACTTTTTTTCGTTGTATAGATTAACAGAAGCTACTGACCTGCAATTATTCCAGCTTGATAACAGTGTGAAGTCTACGGGAGCTCTCAGTGTCCACTGTAGGCCGCTACATACATTACATAACCTAGTACGATAGGTTAAAACCTGTTATGTGTTTTGAGAACAGTGTGATCACTGGGTACAAGATTGTGAGACCATAAAGAATGTTCAAATCCGTCTGAAGATTTTGAGAACCAGCAACAGGTGCTTTCTTGGCCTTAACCCAGGCAATACAGCAAAAGACTGCGGGGAGAAGGGAAAAGCGTTTTGCTTCTTTTGCAATAAAGATCACGATAAATCATTCTCTGCAAATTCGGAACATTCTACTTTGACAGTTACCCCAGCCGAACACTGTGTCGCTGGCAAGTGAATACGGAACTTCTAAATACAAATACCTTCAAACGGAACGGCTGTATGTAACAGGGCACACAGGGGTAAAGAGGCATAAGCACTGCATTCTAGATGGTGGCAGCCAATCTAGTTTTATCAGTAGATCGGTGATCGATAACTTAAAAGTAAAAGTCATGCAAATCATCCACTGACTTTTGATGCATCTGAGTCCTCATTCGTTACATCACATTCTCGAGATCTGGCTTGACTAACACCGAGAGACCCGTAGAGCCATGCTCATATCGAGGTTACTGCATTTGATAATTTTCATTCCTTTTTAGGGCATCCACCGGTACCTCAAAAATTCAAAACCAAATCAGTTACGAACTTTCAACTGACCGATTCGGCAGAAGGATATGATGATGTTCCCATCGAGTTATAAATCGGAGCAGGTCATTAACGCAGAACTGTTAAGGATACAGCATCGATACGTGTCACTCAATCTCCGGCCTTCGAAATTCTGATGGATCTTTAACGAAAGCAGCTTTAGCATTTCCGCAGACCGAACCGTCGATAACCTCGTCAGCCTGCAGTGCAATCAAGCATTTAACAACACAGTCAGGAGCTTTCGGGATTTAGAGGCAGTAGGGATATGCCACGATCAATATAGCACGATATGTGCGAAAGATTCAGAACTTCTCGAGGAATTTCACGCTTCCTATTCTGTCGAGGATCAACGAAGAGTAGTCCGTCTTCCACGAAAATTCGATGATGATGATGATGATTATTAGTGTTTTAGGGCGCACAACAGCGAGGTTATCAGCGCCCGTTCCCAAAAGTTCAATTCAGAGCCGAATTGTGAGAGAATCGGTATTGTTCAAATTGCAAGATTGGACATAGCACATCAAAACAGGGAGATAAAACTAAAAATAAAATAGCAGTACAAACAGGTAAAAATAATTAACGGTGGCTGAGTGACCACTTAAAAATAATGGGTGACCAAACCACTGGACAGCACATTAAGACTTGAATCCCAATATTTTGGGAAGAAGGCCAGACATCACACAAAAACGTAAAACTCTAGCGACACTCGCCTCATTATTAGTTAAAAGAGAGGGTAGGTCTGGTGGGAAACTGAAATCTTCCCTCAAACCCGCATATAAAACACAGTTAAAATATGTCGTATCGACAGCTGTGTCCCACATGTCTGACATGTTGGTAGCTCCTCACGACGTAACAGAAAACCATGTGTCAAAGGACAATGTCCTATTCTAAGCCGTGTAAGGGCTACTTCCTCAGCGCGTCGTTGTCGGAAGGAGGTGAGCCACGGTCGGACAGAATCCTTCACCGCTCGCAACTTATTATCCCTCACGTCCAGCCACTGAGCCTCCCACCAACGCATGACCTTCCGAGTCACGAAAGACGTAATGGCCTGCAGGGGGACGGAACAGCGAGCAGGAGGTGGGATGGAGCAAGCCTCCTTGGCAGATATCATTTCCCCAAATAACTTTGTTAATGCCAAAAACGGTTTCCTTACGTTGCAGAGAAGTCTAGAGATGACGCTCTTTGTGCCACATACGAGACTCTTATGTCAGACTACGCGCTCCCACCACAGAAATCAACCGACGTCTCTTACTTGCCTCAACAGATAGTTATGAGGGAGAAACATGGAAGCACGAATTGGCGAACCATGTTCGGCGCATCTTCACACGAAAAGGACTCTTCTTCGCTTAATGATGTCTTAGAAAGAGGACCTAACCTGCTATCTGAGCTGGCCGGTGTGGCCGTGCGGTTCTAGGCGCTTCAGTTTGGAAGCGCGTGACCGCTACGGTCGCAGGTTCGAATCCTGCCTCGGGCATGGATGTGTGTGATGTCCTTAGGTTAGTTAGGTTTAAGTAGTTCTAAGTTCTAGGGGACAGATGACCTCCGATGTTAAGTCCCATAGTGCTCGGATCCATTTTTTTTTTCTGCTTTCTGAAGTAACCACAGTACTCATGCACTTTCGAACGCACCATTTCGCTGTTGTCGCAGATATTACTCAAGCATTTTTACAGTTATTTCTCCTTCCTCCCGACAGAGATTTGACTAGATTTTTCTGGTACAGTGACCGTAATCACGTAGTAAGCGAAGCAATCGAAGGACGAGCACGTACTAATTTAAGGCATTCATTTTGGGCTTAAATGTAGTCCGTTCTTGCTTTCAGCGGCTGTGATCGGGTAAGAGCTTTGTGCACACTTACATCTGAAGATGGGACTGTTGTTCACCAATCGATCATGTAGGAAAGACATTACAAAACCGTCCTTCCAGCCAGAGGCTACTTTATTCGTTATTGCTAAGCATATAACCTTCTTGGGTTATGGAGTTGTAGGTAAGTACATCTGTATATTATGCGTCTTTTATTTATTTATTTATCGTATTGTGTACACAAAGTATAAAAATACAGGTGTACCGAACCGTGCTGCGGCTCGCGTTGGTGCTGTTTGTAGGTTTCCGTCCTCTGTTGGAGGCCAGACTGTATCGTTTAGCTGACATGGTTGCAGTTGTTTGTCTTCTTCTCGTGTTGACTGGCGCCACTTAGTTTCGCAAGCGTTGCCTGCCGCTAGGGGCAGCAGTGGCGGTTATCGATATGTAGTAACTGTGGCCCTATCTTTGGGGCGACATCGTGGTTATTCCGGGTCCTGTCAGTGGGCAGTTCAGTTGGGGACTCCGGAGGAACCAGGTCTGCGCAGTGCGTGAACACGCCGGGACCTCTGGTGGCGTGCATGGACTGCCGGATCGATGGTCACGAGGGTGTACAACCTGGTCGTAAACTGGATCCTGCAAGCTTTAAGTTTATGCATTTGGATTCAAGTAGAGAAACCTCCACCATTGTGAAATCTTGACATTCTCCAGTGATTTGGGTTCGTGTTGCTGCTCGTAGTGTTGCTGAGGTGAAGAGCAACGAGTGGAGTGCTTGGGGAAGGCGGATCTGATTACCTTTCCTGGACTTCTAATTACTATTTATTTCGTTCAGTTTGTTACTATTTTTTAAGTTCAACCAGCGGAATTTTTCTCCCTCATGGCCGCTAACGCCCCAGTTACCTGCCCTGGGGGTTAGTGTATGTAACGGCAGTGTACGTTTCCTCGCCTTGCCGCTGCTGTCCGGTAATGCGTGTAGTTTTGACAGCTTTCTTGATTGTAGGTTGGTTGGCGATTCTTCTACTCTGGTGGTAGTGATTTCTTTTTCGTTCTGGGCGCTCCAAGCACAATATTCTGCAGACGGAGTCCAGACCACTGGTTCCGGCTTTGGCGTATTTTTACATCTACATCTATATGGTTACTCTGCAATTCACACATAAATGCCTGGCAGAGGGTTCATCTAACCATTTTCATACTACTTCACTAACATTCCACTCTCGAATGGCGCATGGGAAAAAGGAACACGTAAATCTCTCTGTTTGAGCTCTGATTTCTCTTATTTTATTATGATGATCATTTCTCCCTACGTAGGTTGGTGTCATCAAAATATTTTCGCATTCGGAAGAGAAAGCAGGTGATTGAAATTTCGTAAATAGATCTCGCCGCAAAGAAGACCGCCTTTGTTTCAGCCTTTGCATTTGGTTTATTGGACGTCAGGTAGCTTCAGCAAGATTATCATTAGTCATTCGTTAGACTGCCACTAGTCTGAGTTCCCGTATTGTGAAGTGAACGCAACTCTTGGCTGCCTGTCTCATCGCTCGTGAAAGTGTTTTTTGCCAGACCCACTCAGATGTCGATTCCTGGTGCACCGTCTGTGACTGGCCCTTGTGTTTTATTATTGTATTTGCTGTTTTTTTTGTATGTTTCTAAAAATTTTTATATAATTGCCACTCTTGGCGCTTTTTTTTTTTTTTTTTTTTTTTGTCATCAGTCTACTGACTGGTTTGATGCGGCCCGCCACGAATTCCTTTCCTGTGCTAACCTCTTCATCTCAGAGTTGCACTTGCAACCTACGTCCTCAATTATTTGCTTGACGTATTCCAATCTCTGTCTTCCTCTACAGTTTTTGCCCTCTACAGTTCCATCTAGTACCATGAAAGTCATTCCCTCATGTCTTAGCAGATGTCCTATCATCCTGTCCCTTCTCCTTATCATTGTTTTCCACATATTCCTTTCCTCTCCGATTCTGCGTAGAACCTCCTCATTCCTTACCTTATCAGTCCACCTAATTTTCAACATTCGTCTATAGCACCACATCTCAAATGCTGCGATTCTCTTCTGTTCCGGTTTTCCCACAGTCCATGTTTCACTACCATACAATGCTGTACTCCAGACGTACATCCCCAGAAATTTCTTCCTCAAATTAAGGCCGGTATTTGATATTAGTGGACTTCTCTTGGCCAGAAATGCCTTTTTTGCCATAGCGAGTCTGTTTTTGATGTCCTCCTTGCTCCGTCCGTCATTGGTTATTTTACTGCCTAGGTAGCAGAATTCCTTAACTTCATTGACTTCGTGACCATCAATCCTGATGTTAAGTTTCTCGCTGTTCTCATTTCTACTACTTCTCATTACCTTCGTCTTTCTCCGATTTATTCTCAAACCATACTGTGTACTCATTAGACTGTTCATTCCGTTCAGCAGATCATTTAATTCTTCTTCACTTTCACTCTGGATAGCAATGTCATCAGCGAATCGTATCATTGATATCCTTTCACCTTGTATTTTAATTCCACTCCTGAACCTTTCTTTTATTTCCATCATTGCTTCCTCGATGTAAAGAGTAGGAGCGAAAGGCTACAGCCTTGTCTTACACCCTTCTTAATACGAGCACTTCGTTCTTGATCGTCCACTCTTATTATTCCCTCTTGGTTGTTGTACATATTGTATATGACCCGTCTCTCCCTATAGCTTACCCCTACTTTTTTCAGAATCTCGAACAGCTTGCACCATTTTATATTGTCGAACGCTATAGCAGGTTTAAATGATTGTGCTACCAAGTTCACCATCATTTTGTCTCACCCGTTTGGTGATCAGTTGTCTGTCTTTTTAAATTAACCTTAGCTATTGCATTGCTGTTTTACAGTGTGTTTGTTAAATTTTTTATAGTTGCCCTTCTTGGCGTTAAAGGCCTTCAGCCGTGACTGTGGTTACTTGCCGTAAAATTCTAATTGGGACCACACTGGCTTTTTTGTAAAACATTATTTGCTGTGTCTGTATTTTATGCTCATTTGTTAAATTATAACGCACTGAAAGCTGCTATTCACTATACCCAATCAGGATATTGCGGGTGTCTGCGGTGCTTATCACGGATGCTGAAAAATTAGACTTGCAGTTGTTGTGACGTTCAATCCTAACACTAGTTTCATCCAACTCCCCTAAATAGTCTGATCTCTTTCACATTACCCCATAGGGGTTATTTTCAGAGAACGCGGTATCCACTTGGTTGGTCCATCAAGTCCTGTTCATCGCTGTGGAAATGTTCACATCAGGAAGTCACGAGCATGTAAACTTAAGTGTTTCTGCTGGAAGTTCACATTTGGCTGAGGCGGAAGAATCCGAGGGACACCTAATTGCTTAAGCAAATCCAGTCATGTTACTACATGCTCGATGAGGATAAATTGTCCAACTATGCTGTCTTTCATCAGTGCACACGACACAATCACCATTTCACTCTCTTGACATGTTCAGAAAAAGTTTGAGTGTTTTCTGAATCCCAGATCCTAACGTTGTAACCGTTTCATCATATGTGCGTTATCTGACAGAACATGTCTGTATACATTACCAGTCTCTAGGATCTTGTCGTTCCAAGCATTTATCGTCTGGTGAACCCTCTGAGAGCAATAGTTGATTTAGTTTTCACAAACCACACTTTGCATTGAGCTCTGTGTTAAGGTATAGTCATTTCTGGCAATTATTTATCACTGGAAACAAAAGAAAAGGAATCGTTTAGAAAAAAGTCTACACGATACATTTTGCGTTGTTTTATGTGATGCCGTAAATCGGAAGTATCTACGTATCATAGGTTTTTTAACTGAATTTGGTAATCAGAGAGGTTTCATGTGGACACACTGTAGTACTCCAAGGCCTGCGGCACCCGTGTTTGCCAGACACATGCTGACATGTGAGTTGTTTCCACCATCGATTTGGCTGTGATCCTGCACCTTGGCCTTAATGTCGTGTGTCTTACCCGTAATACTCTCGACTGTTGTTACTCCTCAATCGTCACAGTAGACTCCAGTTCGACAACCTTTTTGGGGTTGTTTCAGTGGCATGGGTTATGTCGGTTGGTTTGGGGGAGGGGAGGTCATCGGTTCCATCGGATTGGGGGAGGATGGGGAAGGAAGTCGCCGTGCCTTTTGAAAGGAACCATCCCGGCATTTTCCTGATGCGATTTAGGAAAATCATAGAAAATCTAAATCAGTACGGTCAGACGCGGGTTTGAAACGTCGTCCTCCCGAATGCGAGTCCAATGTGCTGACCAATCCGCCATCCCGACCGGTAATAGCGTATGTCCCTGACATGCTTAGCTATTTTACTTTTCTTTAACAGCGCTCATTCTTGTCACGTAACAATAACCTTATACTGCGCTACACAAGTGCATATAATATTCACCCACATGATGCAGAAACATATTGTACATTTTTACAACAGATCACAAATGGACAACGGCAAACGATCCTATATGTATCTTATCCTGATCAGTAGTGTGAGTTCACCTACATTGTCTACAAGGCTGTTCACGAACAAATAAGTAAAATAAATTTGATATTATTTCTAATAAAAGAAAATACAGACTGTAATTTTCTTTTTTCAAGTGAGCGAAGTGGGCAAGTGGTTAAGGATCAAGATTCGATTTCGAGAGGAGGTGGGTTCAAATTACTGTCTGGTCATCAAATTGAACGCTCCCGGCGGTGCCCCTAAATTGTTTAACCCTGTGGTGCATGAATTTCACTGCAGTGGACAACTTTCAATGGTCAATTCTCTGGCGGTTTCAATCAGTCACGAGGCTGCAAATACATGCAGGACACAACACCAGTAGGGAGTGCTCATTGCAGTGAACTGTGTACATTTGCTTGCAGCCTCATGACTGATTGAAAATTCCAAAGAAGAAACCATTAACAGCTGTCCTCTGTAGTGGACGCTAAGCGCCACATGGTTAAGGCAAGATCAGGAAGATAAGAAATTGAAACCATTTTTACCAATTACCGTAGAAACTTGTAAGGTACTGTCAACTTACACGCTAGAAAATGTTTATATGCATAACGCCAAAGAAAATAACCTAATTTGTCGAACATCTTAATTGTAATAAATTATTTTCCACGAAGTCACATTTTTAAGTAATCAGAGTTGCTACGTGGGCAAGGAGTAATCCGTAGTGGACAGTGTCAAGTGAAACTGTTGTACTTAATCAAGCACTAGCGGTGTATAATGATTAGTAGATAAAAAAGTAAAAGGCACACAATACAGTTAACTTGTAAAATGCCGCTTTCCTTTTCCTTGGGTACAATTTTATAAGCTCAAAGTATGGAAAATAACATGCAACAACCATTAGTAACAGCTGTAACCTGTGATAATTCCATTTATCAGCAAAAAAACATTTGAATACAAACTTTCTTGCAATCTAGGCTGTTTCAGCATTTCTACTAGCAGAGACCTAAGCCACTGTGAAAAAATTCTGGAAGATCATCTTGTCATTTCGTCTTGTCTAATGTGGGTTGTCAGCAAGTTGTCGTTAATAGAGAGGTTAATGATGAACGTGTTTGTAAGTTGTGGTCCAAACTGAGTGCTTAAAATATCGTCTGGGAGCGATGGAAGAAGTAAATGACTATATAATCGCGCGAGAAATAAATTGGTCATTACAGCCATCTTTCAGACGGACTACGCTACGTCAAGTACAGCCAGAACAGCAAAAGTACAAGAATGATCACCACCATAGTGAGCACTGCCCATCTGCAACCACTGGGGACATACAGGACATGTGTGGTAGTGAAGGGCCATTACTGGAAAGAGTTTAGGAACTCACACAACTTCAGTTTTGAGCAAGTGCACTTACGCACTTCCTACGATTTCTGTGGGTCTGGCTTTACAGAGAAAGTGTTTCTGGTATCTTACACAATGTATTTCAAGGGTGTTTTACTATTATCGAAGACCATTTGGTGTTTTGTTGTAACATTATGTAAGAATAAGTTCTACTGCACCGGGCATACACTAATATAATCTCCGTCTGAAGAAGCTTCGACCGACTCCTGTGTCATCCTCAGCCAACAAGGCATTACTGGAAGCGAATACGAAGGGGCGAGTGGTCAGTACACCGCTCTCCGGCAGTTGTCATTTTTCGTGACCCGAGCCGCTGCTTCTCAATTGATCTCACAAGGACTGGATGCATCCCGCTTGCAGGCCGAGACGGTCACCCAGCCCAGTGCTAGCCAAGCCCGACAGCGCTTAACTTCGGTGATCTGACAGGGATCGATGTTACCTCTGCGGCAAGGCCGTTACCGAACGTACAGTACCTAACAAAAAAAATAAAGCTTCCAGAAGAAATGGTGGGGATTCACTGTAACTTCGCGCACTTACACACCAACAGAGGTGAGCCGTGCGCGGCTCGTGTTCAGGCCGTTTCTGGCTTGACATCTTGTCTTTACGGAAATGTCGCCTCGTTTCTTATTCGAATTACTGGCGCCACTAAGTTGCTGGCTTGCCTGCCCGTGAGTGGCAGCAGCAGCGCCTATCGATAAGAGCACTGTCTTATCTTTGAAGCGACCCCTAGTATTTCCGTCTCGTCGTGCGTCGGGGTTCAGTTGGGACGGAGCGTCAGTGAGGTGCGGAAAGCCAGTAATCACCGACCGCTGGCGACACACATGTACTGTCCGACGGAAGGAGACTGGAGCGGGAACAACCATTGGTTGGTCGTACGCTCGGTCGTCTCATCGGGCGATGTGTATTTGGTCTTTTGACCGTTTCTGGGCCTCGTCAGTTGGTCATCTTGCCGGGCGTGGGTCAGTTCCTTTCTTGTGCAGAGATGTCTGGTGGCCAATGGGCAAGTGTTTCCTCTGCATGGTTGGGTTCGAGCCAGTGTGCCTGTGTCGTCGTGTCCCCGAGTTCCGAACGGACATCAAGGAGTCGGGATGAAGCTGCAGTCAGGTTCGGACAGCCAAGACTCGCCCAGTCGTTGCCGACACACATGACTTGAGTGGGGACGACCTTGGTTGGTTGTTCGGTCGGTCCTTTCACCGGATGACGTGCATTTGGTCGCCGACCGCTTGTGGGTTCTTTGTGTGTCTCGGCTTGTGATTCGTCCGTGCTCTTCCACAGTGACTGCTTTTAGGATTGTTGGAGTTCTTGTGGAAGTGTTTTCGTGCAGTGTCTAGCTTGTGTGATTTATACTGAGCAGTTATGTTAATGCTGCCTGCCTACTGGAGTTGTCAAACGGTTGGTTGGGACAGAGTTCGGCACGGCGTGTAGTTTGGCAGCCTTTGGTGTTCATATTTTTGAATGGTTATTGGGCCTTGGCTGTATTTAGACGCCAATATTTGAAGACGTAGTGCTGCTAGTGTCTTCGTCCTTGCTGACATTTTCCGTTGTCGTGCCGCTGGTCGGGCGGAAGGGAATTGATTAGGTGGTTGGTCGGTCCTTCAGCCGTCCCTGGGTCGGGTTGCCATCCGATTACTTGATCTTACTTTTGGCTGCCTGTCTCACCTAACTTTACGTTAGAGTTACCTCCTCAGGTGACGCTTGGAACACTTCTGAACACCACCTGTTGGTTTTAGATTGTGATTTTCTTTTAGTCTGAAGTACTGTGCGAGGTCTTCAGCCGTCTATTACTATAATTTGTTTTAATTTTAAAATAAGACCTTCAGCCGACTTTAACTAAGCTTTCAAGATTGATTTGTTTAAAACTGTTTTAAAAAAGAGATTTGGCCCCAAAAAATGGCTCTGAGCACAATGGGACTTAAAATCAGAGGTCATCAGTCCCCTAGAACTTAGAACTACTTAAACCTAACTAACCTAAGGACATCACACACATCCATGCCCGAGGCAGGATTCGAACCTGCGACTGCAACGCCTAGAACCGCTCGGCCACTCCGGCTGGCAGATTTGGCTCCATTTGAAAACTTTTTTTTTTTCAGGCCTTAAGCCTTGAGTTGTTGAATGTTCAGTATGTGGCCTTCAGCCGAGCTCTTACGTGAGATATTTTTAAGATAAGGCCTTCAGCCGTGCCGGCCGGTGTGGTCGAGCGGTTCTAGGCGCCACAGTCTGGAACCGCGCGATCGCTACGGTCGCAGGTTCGAATCCTGCCTCGGGCATGGATGTGTGTGATGTCCTTAGGTTAGTTAGGTTTAGGTAGCTCTAAGTTCTAGGGGACTGATGACCTCAGAAGTTAAGTCCCATAGTGCTCAGCGCCATTTGAACCTTCAGCCGTTTTAAATTAAAACTTTGAAGATTCTTGTCTAAACTAACTTTGTTTAAAAAATAAACTGGAATTTTGCTCTATTGGAAAGGCCTTAAGCCTTGAGTTGTTCTATGTTCAGTATGTGGCCTTCAGCCGAGCTCTTATGTGAGATATTTTTAAGATAAGGCCTTCAGCCGTGCCGGCCGGTGTGGTCGAGCGGTTCTAGGCGCCACAGTCTGGAACCGCGCGACCACTACGGTCGCAGGTTAGAATCCTGCCTCGAGCATGGATGTGTGTGATGTTCTTAGGTTAGTTAGGTTTAAGTAGTTCTAAGTTCTAGGGGACTGATGACCTCAGAAGTTAAGTCCCATAGTGCTCAGAGCCATTTGAACCTTCAGCCGTCTTAAATTAAAACTTTGAAGATTCTTGTTTAAACTAATTTCGTTTAAAAAATAAACTGGAATTTGCTCTATTGGAAAGGCCTTAAGCCTTGAGTTGTTCTATGTTCAGTATGTGGCCTTTAGCCGAGCTTTTACGTGAAATATTTTTAAGTAAGGCCTACAGCCGCGTGTATTCCTTAAAGCAATTTTAATAACTTGTGTTCGGGCTTTCAGCCGTATTGTTTTGAGTCCTTTTAAAGGCATGTGTGATTAAGTGTTTTTAGGAAAATAAAGTCTGTGTGTTTTGTGCAACTGACAGTAACTGATTTTGGTCTCTATCCACAACTACAACCTGATCCGCTCCGTCCTGCAAACCAGATTTCTAGAGGGTATGTCAGTGACTGGTTTGAAGTTATCTGTGGCAGAATGATCACAAGAATGCATTAGTATTGTTCGTGTTTAGTGTTGTTATCGAGCCAGCTATGGTATGTAAGGGGCGTGAACAGTGCCAGCTGTCCAGTGTTCTCTGTGAGGCTCTCGTGTCAAACAGAGTTATCAGCACCTGATAAAGTTTGGAAGGGGTGTTCTTGTTGGCTTCCATTTGGCCGGCTGATCGAATTGTGTAAACTTAGTGTTGTGTGGCAATCGGATGTGACAGTGGCGCAAGGTTGGGCGTTATGGGAACATCAGGACAGACATATTTATCGTCAAGGTTAGGTCGATCCCGTCTGACCACCATAAGAAAGGTTCGCCATACTGTGCACCAAGCACACCAAGCACCGTAACCGATTCACATCTTCGCATGCCATCCGGGAATTAGAGCTAGCTACCATTCCTCACCAACCAGAAATTTTCTTTTAAGTGTGATTATAAGAGTAGTGCTCTGTAAAAACAGAAAAAAAACAGGTCACAGCATAACATCATTTAAAGACTGCTCACCGAAAACTCCAAGCTAGTCCAATTTCATAGCATCTTGTTCAGTGTAAACACTTCCTTGATTCACTGCGAACAACCCACTTCGCTTGGAATCAATTGTGGTGTAAATAATCGATTAAGGCTTTCCACTGTTGCCCTAAATAAGTTGAGACAGACATAGGGTAGTTTCTTAGGAAAGCTTGTTGATACTTTCCATCCCCATCCTCCTCCAATATGATATTTACAAACCAATGAAGGTAGAAAATAATAAAATTTGTTACAAGATGGTGGAACATTTTGATAACTTGAGTTACGTAGGATGCTAAATTACCAGTAGCATGATATGTATCATCTAATCAAGAATTATAAAGATTGGACAAGTAAATATATAAACATGTTGTTAGTAGCAGTCAGAGGTAGTCGATTTTCCCACAAAACATTACAATCTAACTTTTCCTTCCTAGGCTACTCTCAAGAAGATCACAACTAACGGCCATTGACTTCGTTCATTCACTTTTATAGTAGCACTGTGCGCCGAGTAAATAATGTGGGTGCTTCTAAAATGAACTCGACGCACTTGTTTTTCTAACTCGTCGTTAGCTGTTATAGACTGCCGCCAATTACCTAGCGGTTTCTCGGAAGTTCAGTTGAGAGCATTAACCGTTAGATGCGATTTTAATCATATGCTCACGTAGAATTACATTTACATGTATTTCAGGAAAGTAGCTTTCGAAGTATGCCTAAGAGGCCATGTTTTAAGCAGTCCTGTAAATGCGTTTCTGATGAAGTGGTGTTGTTGCGAATTACCGGTACCCAACAATTATTTGTAATCTACTCAACGCCTTAGCGGGATATAATGACAGCAAGATGAACGTTTTACTTACGGCATACATAGCACAATAATACTGTAAATTGGCATATCTTATTACAATTTGTGTAGACCAATACAGTGTTATGCAGTATGTTGCATATATCTTGCAGAAGTGTCTGTTTTTTCTACAAATATTCAACAATTAAAACAGCTTAGCTTACGGATTATGTAGTTTCAAATGCAAATTGGAACTTTTAGTGGTATTTAGTAGGGGCCTGTGACTTGACAATTCACTTCTTTTATCTTCGAAAGTGACTTATCTTCCAGTCTTAAAACAACTTGCATCATCGACCTCCAAGACATTCCTTACTTTGATGTTAGTTTGAAACTGCATATAAAAGTAAGCTGCTTAAATTATATTTAATTATAAGACCTTCAGCTTCCCAGATCAGTAAATTAACCGCACTGTGTATTTTTTAGCAACTTGGTGGTATTTGAAATAATAATTTCCATAGTGCGCTATTTTACTGTATGAGTAGAAAATAATGAACGTTTCACATCCATGCCAGTATTATCATCATCATCATCGCAACATCACAATCATCGTCGTCATGCTGTTTATGACCACTGATGGATAACCGATTTCGTTATAGTATTGTATATAATACAGTCTTGAACGTTGTGCATCCATATGCTCCTGCACATTTTTTTAATGTTTTCCATTCCTTAACCAGTACACTATCCATTCTCCTACCTACATGCATTTCATCGACAATTCTTTTTCTTTGCATTCCTTCATTGATGTCTTCCACCCCAGCCTTTACGCTAGTCCATTTATTCGTATGCCGATCTCATCTAGAATAATCTCAACATGCAAATCTTATATTTGGAATTATTTGCGATTTTAACGTCCACGTCTCACTGCCGTAATTCAAAGCTACTAATACCCACTGACTGTAATATTCTCGTACCAGACACGTGGGAACATAGTTTTTAAAACTCGAATTACTTAAGTCATCTACACTCCTGGAAATTGAAATAAGAACACCGTGAATTCATTGTCCCAGGAAGGCGAAACTTTATTGACACATTCCTGGGGTCAGATACATCACATGATCACACTGACAGAACCACAGGCACATAGACACAGGCAACAGAGCATGCACAATGTCGGCACTAGTACAGTGTATATCCACCTTTCGCAGCAATGCAGGCTTCTATTCTCCCATGGAGACGATCGTAGAGATGCTGGATGTAGTCCTGTGGAACGGCTTGCCATGCCATTTCCACCTGGCGCCTCAGTTGGACCAGCGTTCGTGCTGGACGTGCAGACCGCGTGAGACGACGCTTCATCCAGTCCCAAACATGCTCAATGGGGGACAGATCCGGAGATCTTGCTGGCCAG
Organism: Schistocerca nitens; assembly: GCF_023898315.1. Classification (NCBI taxonomy): domain Eukaryota; kingdom Metazoa; phylum Arthropoda; class Insecta; order Orthoptera; family Acrididae; genus Schistocerca; species Schistocerca nitens. The sequence continues at coordinate 482,141,634 of NC_064620.1, read as the reverse complement.
GGTAGTTGACGTACACCTTCTAGAGCACGTTGGGTGGCACGGGATACATGCGGACGTGCATTGTCCTGTTGGAACAGCAAGTTCCCTTGCCGGTCTAGGAATGGTAGAACGATGGGTTCGATGACGGTTTGGATGTACCGTGCACTATTCAGTGTCCCCTCGACGATCACCAGTGGTGTACGGCCAGTGTAGGAGATCGCTCCCCACACCATGATGCCGGGTGTTGGCCCTGTGTGCCTCGGTCGTATGCAGTCCTGATTGTGGCGCTCACCTGCACGGCGCCAAACACGCATACGACCATCATTGGCACCAAGGCAGAAGCGACTCTCATCGCTGAAGACGACACGTCTCCATTCGTCCCTCCATTCACGCCTGTCGCGACACCACTGGAGGCGGGCTGCACGATGTTGGGGCGTGAGCGGAAGACGGCCTAACGGTGTGCGGAACCGTAGCCCAGCTTCATGGAGACGGTTGCGAATGGTCCTCGCCGATACCCCAGGAGCAACAGTGTCCCTAATTTGCTGGGAAGTGGCGGTGCGGTCCCCTACGGCACTGCGTAGGATCCTACGGTCTTGGCGTGCATCCGTGCGTTCTGCGGTCCGGTCCCAGGTCGACGGGCACGTGCACCTTCCGCCGACCACTGGCGACAACATCGATGTACTGTGGAGACCTCACGCCCCACGTGTTGAGCAATTCGGCGGTACGTCCACCCGGCCTCCCGCATGCCCACTATACGCCCTCGCTCAAAGTCCGTCAACTGCACATACGGTTCACGTCCACGCTGTCGCGGCATGCTACCAGTGTTAAAGATTGCGATGGAGCTCCGTATGCCACGGAAAACTGGATGACGCTGACGGCGGCGGTGCACAAATGCTGCGCAGCTAGCGCCATTCGACGGCCAACACCGCGGTTCCTGGTGTGTCCGCTGTGCCGTGCGTGTGATCATTGCTTGTACAGCCCTCTCGCAGTGTCTGGAGCAAGTATGGTGGGTCTGACACACCGGTGTCAATGTGTTCTTTTTTCCATTTCCAAGAGTGTATTTTCACTCTTCTGTTTTTTAATTCTGCTGTCGATCAAGTCTTTGTGTTCAGCTGAATACTGTCGCTTGCGGTATTTTATTTTCATCACGCTGATTATCTATTACTTTAGTCTTAATATAATAGACTTACTGGTTTTTAAGTGTCTTAAATTTTTATTTCTTCCCACTCACAACGTCTAGTTCCAGAATTTTGTCTCTACAGCAAACGATACTCCCGCACCTCACTCTTCCACTATGCGGTACTTCTCCACTGATTTGCTGTGGTCCCAGTGGCAGTTCTGATGTTTACCCTTGTGAGAGGAAATGTTACACTACTTCTGCGTTTAATATACTTATAAAAGTTTTATAGCATTCCCCAAAAGTAATATAGCAGTGTATTGTGCGGCACACCTTGTTTGAATTTGTGATATCACATGGACAGACAGAACAGTGGCCTATCCGCGATGACACTGGCTAAACCCCGTTATCTATGAAATCATCGTTGTGATACCGCAAGCAAAGCACCTTTTTCGATGATGTCATCAAGATTATGGGCTGCAGGGGAATTAAAAATCCAAGACTGTGGAGCTTAAGAAATTCAAAATTAAAACTGGTAGATGGCGGGAAACTTAAAAATCAAAGATGCCGCTAAGTTCAAAAATTAAAGATGAAAGATAGTAGTAAATTTGAAAGTTAAACATGGCAAATGGCTAAAAATTAAATAAAAGTAGAGGTTGGAGTGAGTTTCCTATTTTTTGGCAGGATTCTGTTTTCTAAACTTCACACTTTTTTGGGACGCAACAGCTACCGGGACTGATTCGCTGCCTTCAGCAAACGCAGCAGAATACGCCAGCACCGAGTGAGAAGCTATTTTCTAAAGAGGCGTAGGTAGCAGGTGGACCATATGCCGCGATAGTGAGTCATTGGGTCAGAAGAGCTACGTGAACCTTGAGAAAGAATCTTGCTTGGCGGTTTATTTGTAAGTGAACCTCATACGTTGAGACATGAAACTGAGAATTTTCTTTATTAAATACTGATTTTCAATATACACTTTTGGTATACTAAAAGCTAGGGGAACCCTAGAGGTGATTAAAACTTTGATACTATAATAACAGTTCGCGATAAATCATATAAGTTACCAAATACATGAACATCATTCTGCTACCGACCAGACGCGAGTAGCTACAGCCTTATACAAAGCACGGACAAAATTTCTACTAAGCACCAATATCGCCATTCGGCTTAGCATTGTAATATGAATCTGTTCTCTGTCTTCTCTACACCCTCGAATTTTGGTACCTTTTTGCGATAAAATGGTTCACCTACTTCAAGGTAAACTATTTAGCAGCGGTTGTTAATAAATACAGCTTAATAGCATCCCGGTGCTTATTTCAGAGTAATCAGTTACCCCACCCCACAATTATAAACACACAGGTGACGTGGTTGTATCGTTGAATGATGAGCTGCTTTAAGGGACCACATAAAAAATAGGTAGCGTGTAGGAGGAAGTCCCATGCGGCGATTCATTGAGGTAATCGATGAAGAGGTTAACTCAAGTTCCGCAGTCTTGAGTGGGACGGTATGACCAGTTGTACTGTACGTCACTGATAACTGTTTCTAAGGACTCGTCACTAAAGTGAAAAACATTTATGGACATTTGGTATCCTCGAAGTGATCTGGTAATATCGATGGCGGTAAATTAAAAAAAAAATGCTAGATGGCACTAGAAGGGAAAATGTTAAAACCAATCACAGTGCTAGATAGCGCTGTTGGGAAATATTTTTTTGCCAGTCACAGTACAATTTAATTCTTTTTCCAAATTCTGCGATGTTAAAAAGTATCCACTGGCTATTTACAAACAAATAAAAAATAAAATAATAAAATCGTGAGCATACATACAAGACATGGTAAACAGTTAAAGGGCAAATAGTAAACAGTGAAATTTTTAAACATTTAAATAATTGGTAAACAGCAAACAGTTAATCAGTTGAGTTGTTAGCCTGCCGATGTGACCGAGCGGTTCTAAGCGCTACACTCTGGAACCGCGCGACCGCTACGGTCGCAGGTTCCAATCCTGCCCCAGGTATGGATGTGTGTGCTGTCCTTAGGTTAGTTAGGTTTAAGTAGTTTTAAGTTCTAGGGGACTGATGACCTCAGATGTTAAGTCCACACATATTGAACTAGGATTGATATGCGACCTTTGTACGAGGGCTACTCAGAAAGTAAGGTCTGACAGATTGCGAAATGGAAACCACAGTGAAAGTCCGATGAAGCTTCGCATAGGTAGTTTCTCTAGTATGACCATCGATCGCATCACGCCGCGCTTTTCAACTCTGGTCGCACAGTGAGCGCGTAAAGAAGCCTGGAAAACGGTGTGTCCCGCCAATTATTAGCGCCTGTGAGAGGTTTCGCCTGATTTCATGCAGCCCACACAACGTAGCTGTCATGCATTTCCTTCACGTGGCAATCCTCGGCCACACACTGCAGAGGCAATGAGGATGCTCCTGCATCGTTTTCCATGGGAAGTGTTTCGTCACCCACCATACAGCCAGAACTTGCCTCCCTCACAGTTAACTCTCTGCTCACATGAACCGCTGGATATGAAGATAATATTCTGGTACAGACAACAAGCTGCAGATCAACGTAGAGAATTGGTAGCAAGCACAGGGGGCTGCCTTCTGTGACGAGGTTATTGCTATGTTGGTACAACGTTACGGTAAATGTCTCAGTCAGAGCGGCGACTGTGCAGAGAAGTAGTTGGAAGGCGCAGCTAACTGTTGCAAAGAAAACATTTCTTATTTACTGAGACGCCCTGCTGGTCCCGCAGGACAGAACAATTAGTAGGAATTGTGGCTCAGATGGTTCAGATGGCTCTGAGCACTATGGGACTTAACTGCTGAGGTCATCAGTCCCCTAGAACTTAGAACTACTTAAACCTAACGAACCTAAGGACATCACACACATCCATGCCCGAGGCAGGATTCGAACCTGCGACCGTAGCGGTCGCGCGGTTCCAGACTGCAGCGCTTAGGAATTGTGGAAGGGGGCCAGAATGAGCGGCTGTCAGTTACGCTTCAAACATAACGCTTTATTTAGTTGTCCAAACATTACAGCGCAAGTTCTAAGCTTGACTATCGACAGAAAAACGTCTTTAATTCCAAAAGCGGCTGAAGGCCCATAAATTTAAAACAACATAACTACAATAACCTTTCAATAGGCAGAAGGCCCAAGCTTTATGACCAATAAGAAACGTTACTTCAAAACGGCTGAAAGCCTTTGTTTAAAAAAAAAAAAAAAAAAAAAAAAAAACTGAACCAATTTTCCAAGGCAGAAGTCCCAAAGACTTTAACCTCGTTGTTGCTCCCAGGAATACCACCAACAGCGAATCACCAACCAACGGGACAACGTGAACAGACGTGGCTTCGGTAATTAAATCATCACTCAACTTTCATGTCTTGGGTCGGTGAGCCACGAGCCTCGCAGCACCCGGAACAGCCCCCACAACGGGCCCGGCCGACCGCCGCGCGGAGACTTGCTTGCTGATCCGCTCCAGCCGACCGACTTACTGCCAGTACGCAGACAACATTTAAAACCAGTGGTCAGTGGAGATGACACCAACTACGCACACAGTTTGACAAACACTTGCACGAAGACTTGAACGACACTCAGCAGTGGCTGTGCAATCACGAAGACAAATCGGGAGTCGATACACACACACACACACACACACACACACACACACACACACACACAACACACACACACAGCCTACCCAGAAACGATCGGAGAGCCAATTCACGTCGTCCAGTAGGACGACCGACCGACGATCCACGAATACCGTCCACGGCTCAAGTGATGCGTGGCGGCAACGGTCGGGCGAGCCATGGACATCCGGGACTCAGTGCTGCTCCAACCCGACTGAATTAGTGCCGCGTTCCAACTCCACGACTGGCAGGTCCGAACTGCCCTCCTGGTACGTTCCAACTCCACCACAGACGACAACCTGGAAGTAATAGCAATGCAGCAAAGATAACAAAAAAATGGCTCTGAGCACTATGGGACTTAACTTCTAAGGTCATCAGTCCCCTAGAACTTAGAACTACTTAAACCTAACTAACCTAAGGACATCACACACATCCATGCCCGAGGCAGGATTCGAACCTGCGACCGCAGCGGTCGCGCGGTTCCAGACTGTAGCGCCTTTAACCGCTTGGCCACCACGGCCGGCCAAAGATAACACGTGAGGGGTATATCGATAGGCGCTGCTGCTGCCGCTGACGGGCAGACAAAGCAGCAGCTCAATGACAACAGAAATTGAAACTAACATAACGGGGTGGCAACACGAAAAAAACAGGATGTAAAATAAGGGATGGCACGAGCGCGAGCCACGCACGGCTCATTTACCCTGTGATTTCCATTTCGCGGCCGATCGGACCTTACTTTCCGAACAGCCCTCGTATAATGTTGCTTGTTGCGCAAAGACATTGGTTACAAAAATGATGAAAACAGAAATACTTCGAAGTACTTTCCACACATAAGTCTAAAAAAGTCCAGCTATTGATTATCATCGTAAAATCATGTACTCAGGCGTCTCACAAGACTGAGCTATAAATCAACGTGAACAGATTTTAACAGATTTTAAAGTAACAAAAATCTGTTATGAAGTTTTCTACTGGTGCGTGAAACTCACTGTAATAAATAACAGTAAAATAGATCAAGAAATACCTTACGAAGTATTGAATATTCCTACACTGCAGTTAAACTTTCGATAAAGTGCATTCAGTTCATGCGCATACCCAATCTAATCTTTCAGATTCTATGGCACTGATAATTTGTACATGTTCACGTTAGATGTTCCGCCATTTAAAATTCAGGTTAACTTACACGTCGACGAAATCCACGTCTTTCCATCGTCATCGAAGGAGTTTTACTAACTGAAACTGGTACACAGTTCTTGATTCCCATTTGTACCGTTTACACTCCATCGTCGTCTGCCGTTACCAGGGCAGACATGATGCAACTTATTGCTCAGCTACCCGCACCATTTTTGTTAACTGGAGACTTCAATGCCCACCATCCCCTTTGGGGCTCTCCAGCATCCTGCCCGAGGGGCTCCCTGTTAGCAGACCTTTTCAACCAGCTCAATCTCGTCTGCCTCAATACTGGCGCCCCTACTTTTCTTTCGGATACATCTCACACCTATTCCCATTTAGATCTCTCTATATGTACTCCCCAACTTGCACGCCGGTTCGAGTGGTATGCTCTTTCTGATACATATTCGAGCGACCACTTCCCGTGTGTTATCCATCTCCTGCAGCATACCCCCTCTCCGTGCTCATCTAGTTGGAACATCTCCAAAGCAGACTGGGGGCTCTTCTCTTCAAGGGCGACCTTTCAGGATCAAACATTCCCAAGCTGCGATAGTCAGGTCGCACACCTCACGGAAGTCATTCTCTCTGCTGCTGAATATTCCATCCCTCACCCTACTTCTTCTCCACGTCGCGTACCGGTCCCCTGGTGGACCGCAGCATGTAGAGACGCTCTACGTGCTCGTCGACGTGCTTTACGCGCCTTTAAACGCCACCCTACAGTAGCGAATTGTGTCAATTATAAACGATTACGTGCACAGTGTCGTCGTATTATTAAAGAAAGCAAGAAAGCCAGCTGGGCTGCTTTCACAAGCACCTTCAACAGTTTTACTCCTTCTTCTGTTGTCTGGGGTCGCCTGCGCCGGCTATCTGGCACTAAGGTCCACTCACCAGTTTCTGGCTTGACGGTCGCGAATGACGTTCTTGTGGCCCCTGAGGCTGTCTCCAATGCCTTCGGCCGCTTTTTCGCAGAGGTTTCGAGCTCCGCTCATTACCACCCTGCCTTCCTCCCCCGCAAACAGGCAGAGGAGGCTAGGCCACCTAACTTCCGCTCCTCGAATCGTGAAAGTTATAATGCCCCATTCACCATGCGGGAACTCGAAAACGCACTTGGCCGATCACGGTCCTCCGCTCCAGGGCCTGATTCTATTCATATTCAGATGCTGAAGAACCTTTCTCCTGCGGGTAAAGGTTTTCTTCTTCGTACTTACAATCGCATCTGGATTGAGGGACATGTTCCCGCATGCTGGCGCGAGTCTATTGTTGTCCCGATTCCTAAGCCGGGGAAGGACAAGCACTTGCCCTCCAGTTATCGACCCATCTCGCTTACCAGCTGTGTCTGTAAAGTGATGGAGCGAATGGTTAACTCTCGATTGGTTTGGCTGCTCGAGTCTCGACGCCTACTTACCAATGTACAATGTGGATTTCGTAGGCGCCGGTCTGCTGTTGACCATCTGGTTACATTGTCGACCTTCATTATGAATAACTTCTTGCGGAAGCGCCCGACCGCGGCTGTGTTCTTTGATTTGGAGAAGGCTTACGACACCTGTTGGAGGGCGGGCATTCTCCGCACCATGCATACATGGGGTCTTCGCGGTCGCCTCCCTCTTTTTATTCGTTCCTTTTTAACGGATCGACAGTTCAGGGTACGTGTGGGTTCTGTCCTGTCAGACACCTTTCGCCAGGAGAATGGGGTACCACAGGGCTCAGTTTTGAGCGTCGCTCTCTTCGCCATAGCGATCAATCCAATAATGGATTGCCTCCCAGCTGATGTATCAGGCTCCCTTTTCGTGGACGATTTTACCATCTATTGCAGCGCGCAGCGTACGTGTTTCCTGGAGCGCTGTCTTCAGCGTTCTCTTGACCGTCTTTACTCGTGGAGTGTCGCCAATGGCTTCCGTTTTACTGCCGAGAAGACGGTCTGTATTAACTTCTGGCGCTACAAAGAATTTCTCCCACCGTCTTTACGACTCGGTCCCGTTGCTCTCCCATTCGTGGAGACAACAAAATTTTTAGGTCTTACATTTGACAGGAAACTTAGTTGGTCTCCACATGTGTCTTATTTGGCTGCCCGTTGTACCCGTTCTCTCAATGTCCTCCGTGTTCTCAGTGGTATGTCGTGGGGAGCGGATCGAACCGTCCTCCTTCGCCTATATCGGTCGATCGTCCGCTCCAAGCTGGATTATGGGAGCTTCGTATACTCCTCTGCACGGCCATCCATCTTACGCCGCCTCAACTCCATACAACATCGGGGTTTACGACTTGCGATCGGAGCGTTTTATACTAGTCCCGTCGAGAGTCTTCATGCTGACGCTGGTGAGTTGCCACTCACCTACCGGCGCGATATACTGCTTTGTCGGTATGCCTGTCGGCTACTGGCAATGCCTGATCACCCATCTTATCGTTCCTTTTTTGATGACTCTCTCGACAGTCAATACGGGTTGTATGTCTCCGCCCTGCTACCCCCTGGAGTTCGCTTTCGTCGCCTCCTTCAACACCTTCATTTTTCACTCCCTGCCACCTTTCGAGTGGGCGAGAGCCACACGCCACCTTGGCTCCAGGCTCAGGTTCGCGTCCACCTTGACCTCTGCTCGCTCCCGAAGGAGGTTACCCCCGATTCAGTCTACCACTCCCGTTTTGTCGAACTTCGTACGAAGTTCATTAATATGACCTTCATTTATACAGATGGCTCTAAGACCAATGACGGGGTCGGGTGTTCTTTTATTGTCGGGGCACAAAGTTTCCAATATCGGCTCCATGGCCATTGTTCGGTCTTCACAGCTGAGCTCTTTGCCCTCTACCAGGCTGTCCTTTACATCTGCCGCCACCGACATTCTGCATATGTCATCTGCTCCGATTCCCTGAGCGCTATCCAGAGCCTCGGTGATCCGTACCCGGTTCACCCTTTCGTGCACCGGATCCAACGCTCTCTTCAGCAGCTGGTGGACGTCGGTTCTCCGGTTAGCTTTATGTGGATTCCTGGCCATGTCGGTATCCCTGGGAACGAAGCTGCAGATGCCGCGGCCAAGGCTGCGGTCCTCCAGCCTCGGACAGCTTCTTGTGGTGTCCCTTCGTCAGATTGTAGCAGGGTAATTTGTCGGCGCATTGTCTCGCTGTGGCATGCCGATTGGGCTGCACTTTCAGACAAGCTTCGGGCCTTGAAAGCTCTACCCGTGGCTTGGACGTCCTTCTCACGCCCTTCTCGGCGGGAGGAGGTAGTTTTGGCCCGGTTGCGAATTGGCCGCTGCCGGTTCAGCCATCGCCATCTGCTGACGGCTGCGCCGGCGCCGTTCTGCCCCTGTGGGCAATTGCTGACGGTCCGCCACATTTTAACGTCGTGTCCGAATTTTAACACCCTACGTCTCGATATTGGCCTGCCATGTACTGTAGAAGCCATTTTAGCGGATGACCCACGAGCAGCTGCTCGCGTTCTTCATTTTATCAATTTGACAACCCTCTCAAAGGACATTTGATTATGCTGTTTTCTTTTTTAATCCTATGCCTGTCAGTATGTCTTTCATCGTGTTTTCCGTTTTGTTGCTGTTTTAAACTGGTGACTCGCGGTGCATTCCTAAAGTAGTCTGGGCGCTAATCACCGTTGACGTTGTGCGCCCTAAAACCACAAAAAAAAAAGTTCTTGATTCAGCTGTGAACATACACTCCTGGAAATGGAAAAAAGAACACATTGACACCGGTGTGTCAGACCCACCATACTTGCTCCGGACACTGCGAGAGGGCTGTACAAGCAATGATCACACGCACGGCACAGCGGACACACCAGGAACCGCGGTGTTGGCCGTCGAATGGCGCTAGCTGCGCAGCATTTGTGCACCGCCGCCGTCAGTGTCAGCCAGTTTGCCGTGGCATACGGAGCTCCATCGCAGTCTTTAACACTGGTAGCATGCCGCGACAGCGTCGACGTGAACCGTATGTGCAGTTGACGGACTTTGAGCGAGGGCGTATAGTGGGCATGCGGGAGGCCGGGTGGACGTACCGCCGAATTGCTCAACACGTGGGGCGTGAGGTCTCCACAGTACATCGATGTTGTCGCCAGTGGTCGGCGGAAGGTGCACGTGCCCGTCGACCTGGGACCGGACCGCAGCGACGCACGGATGCACGCCAAGACCGTAGGATCCTACGCAGTGCCGTAGGGGACCGCAGCGCCACTTCCCGGCAAATTAGGGACACTGTTGCTCCTGGGGTATCGGCGAGGACCATTCGCAACCGTCTCCATGAAGCTGGGCTACGGTCCCGCACACCGTTAGGCCGTCTTCCGCTCACGCCCCAACATCGTGCAGCCCGCCTCCAGTGGTGTCGCGACAGGCGTGAATGGAGGGACGAATGGAGACGTGTCGTCTTCAACGATGAGAGTCGCTTCTGCCTTGGTGCCAATGATGGTCGTATGCGTGTTTGGCGCCGAGCAGGTGAGCGCCACAATCAGGACTGCATACGACCGAGGCACACAGGGCCAACACCCGGCATCATGGTGTGGGGAGCGATCTCCTACACTGGCCGTACACCACTGGTGATCGTCGAGGGGACACTGAATAGTGCACGGTACATCCAAACCGTCATCGAACCCATCGTTCTAGCCGGCCGAAGAGGCCGTGCGGTTAAAGGCGCTGCAGTCTGGAACCGCAAGACCGCTACGGTCACAGGTTCGAATCCTGCCTCGGGCATGGATGTTTGTGATGTCCTTAGGTTAGTTAGGTTTAACTAGTTCTAAGTTCTAGGGGACTAATGACCTCAGAAGTTTGGGTCCCATAGTGCTCAGAGCCATTTGAACCCATCGTTCTACCATTCCTAGACCGGCAAGGGAACTTGCTGTTCCAACAGGACAATGCACGTCCGCATGTATCCCGTGCCACCCAACGTGCTCTAGAAGGTGTAAGTCAACTACCCTGGCCAGCAAGATCTCCGGATCTGTCCCCCATTGAGCATGTTTGGGACCGGATGAAGCGTCGTGTCACGCGGTCTGCACGTCCGGCACGAACGCTGGTCCAACTGAGGCGCCAGGTGGAAATGGCATGGCAAGCCGTTCCACAGGACTACATCCAGCATCTCTACGATCGTCTCCATGGGAGAATAGCAGCCTGCATTGCTGCGAAAGGTGGATATACACTGTACTAGTGCCGACATTGTGCATGCTCTGTTGCCTGTGTCTATGTGCCTGTGGTTCTGTCAGTGTGATCATGTGATGTATCTGACCCCAGGAATGTGTCAATAAAGTTTCCCCTTCCTGGGACAATGAATTCACGGTGTTCTTATTTCAATTTCCAGGAGTGTATTTGAAATCCACCATATTGCTATTCTGCAACATTTCTGTCGAACTTTTATTCGTCCACCTACGCTACAAATAATATTTGCTGTTTACAGTTCAGTATCACATAGAGTTAGTAATTTCTTACTTTAAAATTGTTGGGTCTGACCTAAAGCCCAACAAGCTAGTGCCATCGACCTCTCTCTCTCCCTCCCTCTCTCTCTCTCTCTCTCTCTCTCTCTCTCTCTCTCTCTCTCTACTCTCTTCTCATCGTAGAGAATAATATGTCGTGGCCAATGAAAATTATTTTAGTGTCGCTCGATGACAGAACTTGCCAAAATAATCAACATTTTTATCTCATACTGAACATTTTATATACAAAGAGTTCACTTCGCCTAATTTGCTGACTGATTTAAAGTGAGTTGTGGTCTAGTCTCTAATATAAAATCACATAATAGGTCACTCCTTTCTACTTTCTCACATGTCACTTATATCGTGAAAGCGAAAATTATCAATATTTTGCATCATGTCATAAAATGCCAAGAAAACGTTGGGATTTTATGACGTTACGCAGTATACACGAGGTAACGGATACAAGTGCAGGTCTTTCTCTTGACGGTTGAGGGCGAAGTACTGAACAACATTACATCAGTATTTATATCATTTGCAGATCAGTATTTATAGCTGTTAGATGTCGTGTATTTTTTTTTTTTTTAGGTATGTTAGTACCCCCAAGTAAATCTGGCAAGAGCAGGCCATTAATGCTTATTTTCCTCTGCGCATAGTCAGGTGTTGAAGTGTGGACTCGTGGAGCCAAAAGGGTTAGTCTATACTGACAGGCACAGTCCAGTTAGTGGTGCAGTTGCGGCCGTGCAGAAAACACCAGGTTAGAAACATTGTAACATGTTTCCGGGAAGAAGCAGTGAAAAAGCAATCAACACTCAAGTGTGTGAACGTAGTAGGGTGCTATATAAATAATTTCTGCACTTACATCCGTTGCATTCTATAATGCATTTGACGACAGCAATGTTTTTGTATAGATGTTCTGTATGGAATATAGGTGTTGAATATTTTGTCGAATTCCGCCATCAAGTGAGTGTACTGCATGAATGAAAACAAATAGAATACAGGACAAAATTACTGAAATAACCTAAATTTTGGTTAAACGTCCTCCATCAACAACATTAAATTATACACTGTTGGTTCTCCAAAGTCAATCAAAGTAGAAGCATTCTAAAAGCAAATTCTCAACCGGAATTTACATATTTTCCAGGGAAAGTGCGGGAACGTCTGTTTCGAGTTGTTTTTCAGTATTTGTAACGCTGTCGGTTCCCGCGTGCATTGTACGATTATTTTGCCGTCTTTAAGGCTGTCGTTCGTGGATCTCGTAAGTGTCACCGAGAAAAATTTGCTCCAAACAACAAGAAATCGAAGGGTCCCGTAGTTAACGCTACATGCGTTGAAAGGCACAAATGCGGACCATACTATTTGAATAATGGGTCAAAACAACACGAGATGGATTTGCAGACACAGTAAGCTGCACTGGAGAAAATATTTACGGCATTTGCGTCTTACGTAGGAAAGCACGAAGCATTTGGCGACAGAGCTGTCGGAAAAACAGCTCTGTTTGCGCGCAGGGGACACAGCGCGGTACTCTGACTGTCGCCGCACCATCGCACACGGGGCGTCATGTTCAAAAGAATCTGAATTTTCCACTTTCAAAAGTATCCAGATGGTTTGTTGGATTTTTCGATAGTGTTCCTATATTTATTATAATCAAAAATCATACTGTGGATGTTGGGTAATGATATGATGCTTGACAACCTAATGTCGGATGCTTCTATGAACCATTTAATTTCGTTAAATGGTGATATGGTGAAGCTTATTTACCGTGATAGCAACTACCTGGAGCAAGGTAGCGGTAAGTACTAGGGCTGCTCGAGCGGTCTAAGGCGCTGCAGTCATGGACTGTGCGGCTGGTCCCGGCGGAGGTTCGAGTCCTCCCTCGGGCATGGGTGTGTGTGTTTGTCCTTAGGATAATTCAGGTTAAGTAGTGTGTAAGCTTAGGGACTGATGACTTTAGCAGTTAAGTCCCATAAGATTTCACACACCTTTGAACCACTAGGGCTGCTGATAAAATATCTACATATTTACCAAGAAAGTGTCGTCATACACTCCTGGAAATGGAAAAAAGAACACGTTGACACCGGTGTGTCAGACCCACCATACTTGCTCCGGACACTGCGAGAGGGCTGTACAAGCAATGATCACACGCACGGCACAGCGGACACACCAGGAACCGCGGTGTTGGCCGTCGAATGGCGCTAGCTGCGCAGCATTTGTGCACCGCCGCCGCCAGTGTCAGCCAGTTTGCCGTGGCATACGGAGCTCCATCGCAGTCTTTAACACTGGTAGCATGCCGCGACAGCGTGGACGTGAACCGTATGTGCAGTTGACGGACTTTGAGCGAGGGCGTATAGTGGGCATGCGGGAGGCCGGGTGGACGTACCGCCGAATTGCTCAACACGTGGGGCGTGAGGTCTCCACAGTACATCGATGTTGTCGCCAGTGGTCGGCGGAAGGTGCACGTGCCCGTCGACCTGGGACCGGACCGCAGCGACGCACGGATGCACGCCAAGACCGTAGGATCCTACGCAGTGCCGTAGGGGACCGCACCGCCACTTTCCAGCAAATTTGTTGCTCCTGGGGTATCGGCGAGGACCATTCGCAACCGTCTCCATGAAGCTGGGCTACGGTCCCGCACACCGTTAGGCCGTCTTCCGCTCACGCCCCAACATTGTGCAGCCCGCCTCCAGTGGTGTCGCGACAGGCGTGAATGGAGGGACGAATGGAGACGTGTCGTCTTCAGCGATGAGAGTCGCTTCTGCCTTGGTGCCAATGATGGTCGTATGCGTGTCTGGCGCCGTGCAGGTGAGCGCCACAATCAGGACTGCATACGACCGAGGCACACAGGGCCAACACCCGGCCTCATGGTGTGGGGAGCGATCTCCTACACTGGCCGTACACCACTGGTGATCGTCGAGGGGACACTGAATAGTGCACGGTACATCCAAACCGTCATCGAACCCATCGTTCTACCATTCCTAGACCGGCAAGGGAACTTGCTGTTCCAACAGGACATTGCACGTCCGCATGTATCCCGTGCCCCCCAACGTGCTCTAGAAGGTGTAAGTCAACTACCCTGGCCAGCAAGATCTCCGGATCTGTCCCCCATTGAGCATGTTTGGGACTGGATGAAGCGTCGTCTCACGCGGTCTGCACGTCCAGCACGAACGCTGGTCCAACTGAGGCGCCAGGTGGAAATGGCATGGCAAGCCGTTCCACAGGACTGCATCCAGCATCTCTACGATCGTCTCCATGGGAGAATAGCAGCCTGCATTGCTTCGAAAGGTGGATATACACTGTACTAGTGCCGACATTGTGCATGCTCTGTTGCCTGTGTCTATGTGCCTGTGGATCTGTCAGTGTGATCATGTGATGTATCTGACCCCAGGAATGTGTCAATAAAGTTTCCCCTTCCTGAGACAATGCATTCACGGTGTTCTTATTTCAATTTCCAGTAGTGTATATAAGCAATAATTCTTCTACAGAAATATCGATAGTGAAGTGGCAACATCGAGTCCTGATACTTTTAATTTATATTATGTATTTTCACAGTGTTCGTTAAATATTTCAAGCTGTTCTTTTCAAATTGTAGTAGATCATAAGTTTACTTTCACTGTGTGAAGTAGTCTTACTACTTGTTGAGCTTTCATCACGTCCAATCTTTCCCTTTGAATGTGTGAAGCTAGTAAAGGCGGGCACAAAAGAGGAAGTCTGGTTGTAGTGGGGTGAAGGTGTGAACGGAATAACAAGATCTCCGACGTGAAGAAACAGCACACCAGTTGCGTTAAAAAAACGGTCGGACGAGTCTCGTTTCAAATTGTGTTGAGCGGATTGACGTGTAGAGGTATGGAGACAATCTCATGAATCCATGGACCCTGCATGTCAGCACGTGAGTGATGATACGTCTAGATACTGCTGTGATAGGCGAGACATTCGAAAGCATCCTGTCTGATCACCTGCATCCATTCTTGTCCATTGTGCATTCTGACGGACTTTAGCAATTCCAGTAGGACAATGTCCGCAGCTCGTGGTCTTGCGGTAGCGTTCTCGCTTCCCGCGCACGGGGTCCCAGGTTCGATTCCCGGAGGGGTCGGGGATTTTCTCTGCCTTGTGATGACGGGGTGTTGTGTGTCTTTCGTCATCATTTCATCATCATTGACTCGAAAGTCGCCAAAGTGGCGTCAACTAAAAAGGGCTTGCAATACGGCGGCCGAACTTCCCCGCATGGGGCCTCCTGGCCAACAATGCCATACGATCATTTCATTTCAGTAGGACAATGCGACAAACCACACGTCCAGTATTGCTACACAGCAGCTCCAGAAACATTCTTCTGAGTTTAAACACATCCGATGGCCACCAAACACCCCAGACATTAACATTTCGAGCATACCTGGGATGCCTTATAACGTGGTGTTCAGCAGTGATGTCCACCCCTTCGTACTCTTACCGTTTTATAGACACCCCTGCGGGATTCATGTTGTGAAATTCGTCCAGCACTACCTCAGATATTAGTGGAGTCCAAAGTCCAAGCCATGTCGTGGTGCGACACTTCTGCGTGCTCGCGCGGGCCCTACACGATATTAGGCAGGTGTGCTAGTTTCTTTGGCTCATCAGTGTACAGGTTACGAATACCACTCGCTCCAATGGCGCTACATGAAACATGCAACGCGTGCCACAAATAATTACTAATTAAGCCGTGATTGGCAGTAGGAGGACTTAATAGTACGATGGCACAAGTACCGTCAGCTTATGTAACGTCAAAACCAAGTCGGCTCGTACTTTACGTTTACAGACTTCAGGAAACCAACCAGAATACAGGCCGGTTTCACCACAAGAATGACCTCTTAAAACAATGTTCAACAGAACTACTGAATATCGACAAAGCGCTGCCAGAAAGAGTAGAATCAAAATGGGACACGCGCAGAAGAAAACGCAAAGGCTCATGTTAAAAATGCTCACCAAATGCAACAATATACTGCTACACGGGTGAGATGGCTATAAATCAGCAGTGAATCTGCTTCGGCAACCTGTAGCCAAGTTTAAACCTTGGTTGGCAGAAATCTTCAATGCAAGCAACGCAACACGCTGCCGGACCCTACTGGTCAATAGCCGGTACATAGCGTCCACTGCAGTATGCGGCGTCTCTGTTCTCTTTCATTCCAGGCGGCGTTCGAATCAAGAGTCTGGTGCAACGTTCGGCAACCAAGACCTGTCTCTCCCTCCGCTGTGTGGCACTAAATCCTGACGTCTTCTCTTCCGCGCCTTCTGTCAGCCTGTCGGGAGACCATCGCGCTGCGATGCAGCAAAGTGGTCTTTGACCAAACTCGTCAGTTGTCAAGAGGAGTCGCCAAGCGGTTCAAAATCCCAGCCCTAATCTGATGCCTGGGGCATCAGTATTAGTTCCTTCTAGGTCTGACCTTTTTACATCTTTAATCTGGCTTAAATGAACCCTAGCTACTTTTCCTGCGGTCGTGCTTTCTAACCAAAAGGCAACTGTCATAATGACCCCCACAATTTCATAGAGAATCACGAAATGAGACAATACTTTCCCAGTAACTTTTTCTTCTGCCTTACTTTGAACAAGAAAACTTTTTACCCACATCAAATCCCTGACTTTCACCAAGGCAGGGTACCTCTGCAGGATATAGCGCTGAGCCTCCTCTCCAGTGCGCAAGCCGCATATTTCTGAGTCCCCAAAACCAGTTTTTTAAATCATTTGCCATTACTTTTTTTCGGTAACAAATCATGGCTAGTCTACAAATATACTAATGGTGAATTAAGTGGATATGCTAACATCTACCTGGAGGGAGTGCCCTTATGGACCACATGGGCCGCCTAATTCGGGGAAAAGTTTATCCATCGCAGAGATCAGTCCCAAATAGTTCACGGTTTTCCATGGAATATGATCAGTACAGCTTTTAAATTACGGTTGACCTTCTACTCAAACGAGGGTTGTCCCGGGAAAGCGGCCCCAAATACTCGATGAACAGTTTTTAGGTGGGTGTCCGTTCCTCCTTAGAACTCAACAAGCCCCTACGAACATTCAGAATTTTCATTGCACCTTACATTCCGAGCATTCAGTTAGTAACTTACTCTCGTCGATTTTCTACATGAACCACATCACATTCATCTTAATTTTTTGAATAAATTGTAAGTTCCTAAGCCTCACCCTCACAATGACCAGTGGGAATGTGGAAAGACTGCTCTTACAAGCTGATGAGTAAACACAACTTCAGCCTCCTGCCACGTCAAGTACAATGGCACAGATGTCCTCTAACGGGCTAGTATCCATTTACTGGGTCATTGCGCTGTGAATTCACGAAAATTCACAACATAAATTACTCTGTGCAAAACGATGTGTGTTTTATACTTCCTGGTAAGATAAATACATTTCCTTGGGGTCACTAGCACATGAAAAATAATGACTGGTTTTATTGTAAAAAATTGTAAATAATGTAAATACCTGTAAAATATTATGGAAATAAGTAAATTGTAGATTGGAACTGAGAGTGCAATTTTTGATCACTACCGTCTTTATAACTCATGTGATTTCACATACTCCCTACTCTTGTTCTAATTGTCTTGACGTACACTTTTCGATGGAAATTTAGTGATCCATCAAAACTACTTGGAAAATGAAAATGTGAAAGACATTGTATACATAAATGTTGAATATAAGAGCATAATATGTGAAAACAATGTGGCACGAAAAAAATTATAAGATATATTTCCTGCCTACCGTATTTCTAATTATTTTCCTTCATGTTCCCTCTGCAATATATTATTTGTGCTACAGTATGTGTGTGTGTGTGTGTGTGTGTGTGTGTGTGTGTGTGCCCGGGGGGAGGGGGGGGGTTACTAATATATTATGTATTTGTGCTTCAATGTGTCTGTCTGTGTCTGTGTGTGTGTGTGTGTGTGTGTGTGTGTGGCGCACTCACGTGCTTGTGTGTGAGTGTTGATGTGGGTGTGGGTGTATGTATGTGTGTGTGTGTGTGTGTGTGTGTGTGTGTGTGTGTGTGTGTGTGTGTGTGTGGTTGTGTGTGTGTGTGTGTTTTATAACGACAAGACTCGAGTATTTATACTTCTTTTAATATGGTGCAAATAGTTTAGTCAGTTACTTGTTCGATGCTTTGAACGTGATCAAAAAATGAATGTCGCAGATATTGGACAAAAATTGCACATTGCACCTTCATTGGCTGAAAAACAATTCCCACAGGCACCATCTTGCACTGTTTTTGGTAGAAAATTTTTCCCTCCAGGCTATTTGCCTTTTTTGGATTCACCACCATCTGAATCCTGTAATTTTTTTTAAATTTTCTGTCACTAGTCATCTGCAATTTTTAAATTTACCTCCCCAATGTCTTCTTTAACTTTTAAATTTATCTCCATCTCAAATTTTTATACTTATTGTCATCTACCATTTTTATCTTTTAAATTTGCTGCCATTTTTCAGTTTCAAATTTCCAACCACGTACCACATTTACAATTTAAATTTCTTGCCATCTGTCATCTTGAAGATTTCATCAGAAAAGGCGCATGGCTTTTGACGTCACACTAATGTTGTCAAAAATGTAATAATATATTGCTATAGTACACACAAATAGTACTACCAGTGTTTTCAAGTTCTTGCCTATTTACATTACCGACAATAACATCAATTATGCAATGAATTTTTCCTGTAGTATCTCATTTCAACACTATATTTCTGCATAAATATCTTCCAGTATCTCTTAGATGCCATTATTAACCAATGCATTGGTTTGTTTCTCTTTAACATGTTTGTGTGAATATAGCCAGAGAAAATTATACTAAAAGCATCTCTAAATAATGAATTTCCACACTTAACGCTTACAACTTTCTTGCAAAGACGGCTGCTCCTTTTCCCATCTTCCAGGAACTAACTAGTACCATTGGACATGATTAATCACTAACCTCACAGTTACCTTCATACTTCACCGTCTAATCACTGATCAAATTATTATCCAAAAGTGTAAACTATTCACCTCAGCATCAATTCAGGTATTATTAATATCATTTTTAGAGTACAGTATGCTGCTCACCGTATCCACAACTCCATCTGCTAAATTCTCTTCTTTGACATGAGAATGTGTCCCTTTCCCTCATGACAATCAAGATTGTTGGAGCTCTGTCCCAAATTTTATCAAAATAATTCAGGATTCCTATTTTACCCATATTTAACAAGGATGAACCGATTTATCAAGAATTATAATTTATTTCGCTTGTATATATGTGTTTAAATGTTAGTTTTAGTTAAAATGAAGAAACCTTTTGACAACGAGGCTCTGCTATCACCAATGAATACTTACATTGTTCAGCAGAAGGCACAAAGCTAATTAAATGGCCACCATATGTCATCTGTAGGTGCGTAATCGTATCAGTTGTATTGTGTGCTTTACTATATTGCACTATCATACAAATTATGATGAAATTTGTGTTGAATCTTTTTCATATGTGCTGTCGAAGAAAACAGATGTGCTTAAGAAAATTCACAGCGTTGAATATTTGCTTACGCTACTTTATAATAGAAGATAGTAATAAAATATACATTAATGTACTTTTGTAACAAATTAAATAGATATTTTGCAATTTTGTATTTATTACGATTATTTACTATGCACTTTCTTGCAATATGAACTTTTTTTTATTGTGTCTTGCATTTGGGCCAAGAAAATATGGTCACTTTACACACAACATAAATATCGTTGGCACTTACAGTTCCCCATATATATCCATTAAATGAAAATTGTTCCCTCCTCCTGTAACTGTTCTCTTTGAACTGCACCACAGCCATTGCAGGTGATCGACATTGATTGAATCAATTCTAATTCATGACTACTTTCTTTATACAATTCCCTTACATTAAATTGTTGCCTCTGAGATATTTTCCTGCAAGCTTTATTTTCGTTTACTTTCCTTTTCTCATTCCGTTGAAAGTAACATACTCTAAAATCACTCTTTTACATTATTGCATCTATTTTATATATCCTTCTCTTTTGCTGTTTATTATTACCATAAAATTCGCCATTATTGCACTTATTAAAATTATTTTATAAGGAGAATTCTTATATGTGGGTCCACAGTTGATGCCGGCCGGTGTGGCCGTGCGGTTCTAGGCGCTTCAGTCTGGAACCGCGTGACCGCTACGGTCGCAGGTTCGAATCCTGCCTCGGACATGGATGTGTGTGATGTCCTTAGGTTAGTTAGGTTTAAACAGTTCTAAGTTCTAGGGGACTGATGACCACAGATGTTAAGTCCCATAGTGCTCTGAGCCATTTGAACCATTTTGAACCATAGTTGACAATCTACCGTTCCCTCCAAAAACAATACCGCAGCCGTTAAAATAAACAAAGGAGTGTAGCTGTGGAATTGCTCTTTCCAGAGAAAAAAATTCCATCTCTTATTCCTGTTCATATTATGACCTTTTTTCTTATCTCGGATCAACTCTGGAACAATTTTCAGTTTCTCGAAAGCTGACTTTGCTGTATCTCTCTACGTGACCAATGATTCTGATGCCTTGTATCCAGTCTTTGTCTGTGCCCATTCCTGTTCTTATTGTTATTATTTTCCTATGATCTCTTTGGTTCCTATTCTCAATATTAAATTTCCGTCTATTGTTCTTCCAATCTGTACCACTATCTTTCTTGCCTGACCCCCCAGTTCTTATCTTGTCTGTGCTCATTCCGAATTATAATTCCCAACATTGAGCCCCCTCTATTCTTCCCCCAATTTCCATCAGGGCCTGTAATATTTTACCCCGATTTATTATCCTGTCTGTGCTCACTGAGTCATACGTTTGTTTCTTGGACTGTTTGCCGAAGAGGAATATGCCATACTACCTTATCCATCTTTTCAAGGAAATCTAAAAAAGCTACATTAGGATAGTAGGAGAACATATATGGGCCTGTAAGGAGGTGGGTGTGGTGTGGTAAGGTGATGACTTAACAAACAGTGGTTTATTGTCAAAAAGCAATCCAACACAATTAATAAAACACACAATTAATAGTGAGACCACTGATGACTAGTAAAAAATGTATCTAAACCGAAGGCTAATCACATCAATAAACACGATTCTTAATACGCTTGAGTGCAAGGTGATAATCAGAAAAAAAAAATACAAAGATCGCTGCGCTTTGGCGAACCCAAAGTAACATTAAAAAAATCTTCTTGGGCTTCCAGCCAAGTGAGATGATTAAAACCCCACTCGAAAATGGCAGAGGAGAGCTCGGTTGAAAGCTCGTGCGATTTTAACACCTGACGTGGCTGAAAGCCGGAGAAGATTTTATTAATTCATATTGCCGCGGGACCATGCATCTGTACACCAAAATAGAGTCTCCTTTCTTTTCTTGTCAAAATAAATTCAAGCGCTAAGCATTTGCTGCAAGAATTATTCATTGCCATACGGTGTGGCTCATAAGCAGACAGGTGAAAAATTTCTGTTGATCAAACGAATAACTACACTTAGCAACTGCACAGATAAGGCCGAGTGATAAATGTCTTCCATGGCGAAGCCCTTACAAGTAATTACATTTTTCATAAAAATCTCATTAAGAAACAATACTCCAATCCCTTCAAGAGCAGTTTGTAGCAAAATTGATCAGTCTTAAGTGAAGAAAAATATCCTGATAAAAAACTGTTTAGTAAGGGTGAAAACAGATACAGGATAAAGTACAAGCGGCCGTGCAAATAAGTTATACAACGGGTGACTGTGCTTTAGGATTGACAATTTAAATTTGGTTAAGAATACACGGCCTCCATTAGTAATTAATTTAAGGGACGTTAAGCTCACGTGCAAACACGCCTCCGTGGGCAGCAGGCTATCATACTTATAAATGCAGTGAGCCTTACGGCGCATTTTCCGATCAAAACTACCAGGTACAATTGCCTAGAACATATAGGATGCCGCAAACGACCGAACCAAATTTATACTAGCAGCCGCCTGTAGGTGGTACTGCTTGGATTTACTTAAGAGGGATTTAGAAAGAATTTGTTGTTTTAAATCCTAAGGTAAGCTACTTATAGATATAAATGTTCCCTTGGTTGGTATCATAGACAGCTGAAATACAGAACGCTAAAGCAAGTCGATCATACCGAAAGTCTTAACTGAGCCCGACAAGCAGCATGGCAAACATACAAATCACAATACAATTTTACACAGGTGGCTCATTTGGCAAACAGCTAACAACAAGTAATAAAGGTTTACTAGAATCAGGTGGTTAGTTGTCTTAAAAAATTACACCCATGCTCATAAATTAAGGATACTGCTGACACATGGTGAAACAATGCTCTGGTGAGCGCTTTGCGGGTTTAAATCACCTCAGGCCCGTCGGGGTATGACCATGCGTCGCACTTGACCCGCAGTCGTCGCACGGTGGCGCTGGCCGCAATCCACATATGCAGAGATGTGTTGGTGCATGTCAGGGTACGGTGCAGCGAGTAAGTGTGCAGACGTTTTCAGACGTGCTAATGGTGACTGTGTGTTTAAAGTGGCTCAAAGAACACATATTGATGACGTTATGAGGGGTAGAATACTAGGGCGACTAGAGGCTGGTCAAAGGAGGCCGTAGCACGGGCCCTCCGTGTGCCACAAAGTGTAATCTCAAGATTATGGCAACGATTCCAGCAGAGAGGAAACGTGTCCAGGCGCTACAGTACGGCACGTCCACAGTGTCCAACACCGCAAGAAGACCGATATCTCACCATCAGTGCCCGCATACGGCCACGGAGTACTGCAGATAGCCTTGCTCGGGACCTTACCGCAGCCACTGGAACAGTTCTCTCCAAACACACAGTCTACAGACGACTGAATAGACATGGTATATTCGCCCGGAGACCTGCAAGGTGCATTCCACTGACCCCTGGTCACAGGAGAGCCCGTAAAGCCTGGTGTCAAGAACGTAGTACTTGGTCATTGGAACAGTGGTTCAAGGTTATGTTCACGGACGGATCCAGGTATAGTCTGGACGGTGATTCCCGCCTGGTTTTCATCTGGCGTGAACCAGGAAACAGATACCAACCCCTTAATGTCCTTGAAAGTGACATACACTCCTGGAAATGGAAAAAAGAACACATTGACACCGGTGTGTCAGACCCACCATACTTGCTCCGGACACTGCGAGAGGGCTGTACAAGCAATGATCACACGCACGGCACAGCGGACACACCAGGAACCGCGGTGTTGGCCGTCGAATGGCGCTAGCTGCGCAGCATTTGTGCACCGCCGCCGTCAGTGTCAGCCAGTTTGCCGTGGCATACGGAGCTCCATCGCAGTCTTTAACACTGGTAGCATGCCGCGACAGCGTGGACGTGAACCGTATGTGCAGTTGACGGACTTTGAGCGAGGGCGTATAGTGGGCATGCGGGAGGCCGGGTGGACGTACCGCCGAATTGCTCAACACGTGGGGCGTGAGGTCTTCACTATACATCGATGTTGTCGCCAGTGGTCGGCGGAAGGTGCACGTGCCCGTCGACCTGGGACCGGACCGCAGCGACGCACGGATGCACGCCAAGACCGTAGGATCCTACGCAGTGCCGTAGGGGACCGCACCACCACTTCCCAGCAAATTAGGGACACTGTTGCTCCTGGGGTATCGGCGAGGACCATTCGCAACCGTCTCCATGAAGCTGGGCTACGGTCCCGCAAACCGTTAGGCCGTCTTCCGCTCACGCCCCAACATCGTGCAGTCCGCCTCCAGTGGTGTCGCGACAGGCGTGAATGGAGGGACGAATGGAGACGTGTCGTCTTCAGCGATGAGAGTCGCTTCTGCCTTGGTGCCAATGATGGTCGTATGCGTGTTTGGCGCCGTGCAGGTGAGCGCCACAATCAGGACTGCATACGACCGAGGCACACAGGGCCAACACCCGGCATCATGGTGTGGGGAGCGATCTCCTACACTGGCCGTACACCACTGGTGATCGTCGAGGGGACACTGAATAGTGCACGGTACATCCAAACCGTCATCGAACCCATCGTTCTACCATTCCTAGACCGGCAAGGGAACTTGCTGTTCCAACAGGACAATGCACGTCCGCATGTATCCCGTGCCACCCAACGTGCTCTAGAAGGTGTAAGTCAACTACCCTGGCCAGCAAGATCTCCGGATCTGTCCCCTAATGAGCATGTTTGGGACTGGATGAAGCGTCGTCTCACGCGGTCTGCACGTCCAGCACGAACGCTGGTCCAACTGAGGCGCCAGGTGGAAATGGCATGGCAAGCCGTTCCACAGGACTACATCCAGCATCTCTACGATCGTCTCCATGGGAGAATAGCAGCCTGCATTGCTGCGAAAGGTGGATATACACTGTACTAGTGCCGACATTGTGCATGCTCTGTTGCCTGTGTCTATGTGCCTGTGGTTCTGTCAGTGTGATCATGTGATGTATCTGACCCCAGGAATGTGTCAATAAAGTTTCCCCTTCCTGGGACAATGAATTCACGGTGTTCTTATTTCAATTTCCAGGAGTGTATATGGAGGTCGTGGTTTGACGGTGTGGGGTGTGATTATGATTGGTGGACGTACACCCCTGTATGTCTTTGACAGAGGACGTCATTTTGCACCTTTTCAGGGGTGCAGTTGGTCCCACCTTCCTCCTGATGGATGATAACGCACGGCCCCACCGAGCTGCCATCGTGGAGGAGTACCTTGGAACAGCATATATCAAGCGAATGGAGTGGCCCGCCTGTTCTCCAGACCTAAACCCCATCGAGCACATCTGATATGCTCTCGGTCGACGTATCGCTGCACGCCTTCAAACCCCTACGACACTTCAGGAGCTCCGACAGGCGCTGGTGCAAGAATGGAAGGCTATACCACAGCAGCTGCTCGACCACCTGATCCAGATTACGCCAACCCGTTGTGCGGCCACTGTACATGTGCATGGTGATCATATCCCATATTGATGTCGGGGTACATGCGCAGGAAACAGTGGCGTTTTGTAGCACATGTGTTTCGGGACGGTTTTCTCAACTTATCACCAATACCGTGGACTTACAGACCTGTGTCGTGTGTGTTCCCTATGTGCCTATACTATTAGCGCCAGTCTTGTGTAGTGCCACGTTGTGTGGCACCACATTCTGCAGTTATCCTTAATTTATGAGCATTAGTGTAGAAACCATTTCCTCCACACATGTACAAGGAACTTAAATTTCCGAAAAATATCCGATGAAAGACGCAAGACCAACTAAAGCCTGCAGTGAGGCCCCTTTCTGGGTTCTTTCTTGAATTCAATAAACAGGTTGTTAAAATTGTCTAATCTGCCCTGTAGCACAGACACACAGACACAAACACACACACACACACACACACACACACACACACACACACACACGAGCGTGCACGTGCGTGCGTGAACAAAGAATTAAGCTCTACTCTATTAAAATACAAAACAATAAAAAACGAAACAAGGCTGACAAACATCGAAGAAGTAATAGGCCAGACTAGTGGGTTAAAGAAATATTTTAACAATAAGCGCGGGCTTGTGTACGCAACCAATCAACGCTCACCATCCATTAACGAGGTAAGTATAAACAAAATTCAAAATTACAATAAAAAAATGGCTCTGAGCACTATGGGACTTAACTGCTGAGGTCATCAGTCCCCTAGAACTTAGAACTACTTAAACCTAACTAACCTAAGGACATCACACACATCCAAGCCCGAGGCAGGATTCGAACCTGCGACCGTAGCGGTTACGCGGTTCCAGACTGAAGCGCCTAGAACCGCACGGCCACACCGGCCGGCATTACAATCCACATTCGACACAAGTGGTGAATACATGTCCAGAAGATGGCCTAAACACAGCTGATAGAAAAATACAAAAGAGCGTCTGCGTTCACAATATATCGGAGGAGCGATAACATATATCAGGTAAATCCGAAAGAAACTGAGACAGAGTAAGTCACACGTGAATTAAGAACAAAATCACTACCCATTTCAGAAAGTGGCTCATCATAAAGTCGACAGTATGGGCACACAACAATTCTCTGAACAGGCTCCCTTCCTCGAACGGTCGAACAGCTGACAGTTATACTGTAACAGGCGTGATGGCGACTGTAGCACTCCACAGGCTAGGCCGCCGCCTTCCGGCTATATTTGGCCCAAAGGAGCACTCACGATTCTTAGTTAGAAGTGGGCAGTTACTTCTCCAGACGGCTGGCAGATAGTGACTTCACTCTGCTTGCCGCGTGCACCCTTCCAGCCACGCCTACCGCTGCTCGTGCGCCCCCTTGCATGCGGGGGCCCTCCAGTTTCTTATCAACGGCGCAGAGAAGTACATAGGGCAGATAATATCTATAACTGCACAGAGATGATTCCCAACGTAGTGGCTCTAGAGACCTATTTCATGAAACTGGAATCTTTGTTACTGCATCAAGAGGCAGTTGTGCCCTACCTTTCTTCATTCTTACTGAAAACATCGTGGCTTAGGGAGCATTGGTGTATGTTATCTTCGTTACAGTATTTCTTAAGGCAATAATCAGTTCATTGCAGCCTACGAAGTGACAAAATTCGTAAAGTAACGCTTGCATCCATTTAGGAACTTTACATCATCTCTCTCGTCTTAACGGTCGTTAGCAGGGATGTCCTGGAGCATGCCACCTACAAGCGTTTTGTGACCCATCCAAATCATTTTAGAAGAAATCTTATTTACCACATCTGACAGTACGTGGACCTCACATGACTCAGTCGCGTACACGAGAAAATAAAACTTCATACTGGAATGGAAACGATGTAAATTAATATACACATGATGTAAAACACATTTTCACAGTTAATTAGTACATAAAAAATATTTCGAATTAAATGAAGAAGCTATACAGACAGCAGAAAAAATTAACGGTTGTGTGCCTTTGTGATGAATATCGTATCTGGAAATGACCCACTGAGAGGACATAAGACAAAATTTCAAATTTCGCTGTGTCTAGTGATATGATGTGTTGTTTAAGGCACTAGAGAAATATTTAGGAGAAAGGTTCACATCCCAGTCCGACCACCGAGATTTAGCTTTCCATGGTTTCCCTAAATTGATTAAAGGATATTTAAGGATGATTTCTTTGAAAATGACACGCCCAATATTCATCTCCACATGTATCTTCCATGAGCGTGTTCTGTGGTTGTATTGACTTTAAGTGATAAGCACTTCCTTTGAACATGACTGAGAGATCGATTTACAACTTCAGTGTGTCGCTGGCTTCTTTTCACTCCTCTCAAACTACATTGAGCTTCTTCCACAGACTTGGATGACTAATGCGTATATTTTTTATTTAATAAAATTGCAGCCAAATAGCCATATACAGTTACTTTGCTTAATATTTTACATTTACATTTTACATTTTTGCATATTCATTTATCGATTTCACTCTTTTACTGCACAGTTCTATGTGATATCGTTCACAGGCTTCGTTACACAGTTCACATACACATGTTGCGATTGGGTCATGATAAGTTTTGTTCTTGCAGATTAGATGATGAAAGCCGTGAATAGAAAGTCTAGTTACGACATGTCGCTGTTCGAAGTTTGGTGCTGTCCATGAGCGGTTCGTCATTGCTTCGGTGCCATAAAACTCCGGCCATATTTTTTCTCGTTTGTCCTCCATGATCTTCAGTTGCTTTCTGGAAGCCCTGGTGTGTGGCATCATATATCGAAGTCTGATGTCTTCAGTTAGGAATGTCTCTCTCGTTAGCAGGTACACTAGTCTAGATCTTGTTGTCTTTGAGAGACCTAGTGCTCTTTTTAGATAGGTCGATTTTACCTTTTCTAGTGTTTCTAGATTTTTTTCTGTCAGGTGGTCCCATATAACCTCCATCCCATAGGCCAGGATTGGCAAGATTTTTGTGTTGAATAATTTCATGGCTGTTTCTAGACTGAGTAGGCGGATGTTTTTGATGTCCTGTATTGCTATTATTGCTTGGGCTGCACGTTCTGTTGTATGTTTTGTGAAGCATTTGGCTGTTGGTTGCAATGTCACTCCTAGGTATTTAAAGTCTGATGAGATTTTTATTTTTTGTCCTCTGATACTGATTTCCGCATTCTTGGGTGTTTTGCCTCCTTTTCTGAAAATTACCATTTCTGTCTTTGTTATGTTTATGTGTAGTTTGTGTTCACTGCACCATCTGTCTATTTTCTCAATGATTCTCTGCAGCTTCTGTATATCTGTTGAACCTACGGCTATGTCGTCAGCGTATGCATATACATACACATCTTCTTCATTTTCTCCAATTCGGGGTACTTCTTCAGTGGCAAGAATGTACAGCAAAGGGCTCATTGGGTCACCCTGTAAGACTCCGTTCGATTGCAGAATGGGGTTCGAAAAAGAGAGGTTGTCTGATGCGTATATTTGAATGGGTGCAATGCTGTCTTTCTTCAAACGTTATCACGCCATCGTAAACTGGAAGACTTGTATATTCAAAAAATGAAAGCTTTCATAGTCACTATTTACTTATTTGATTGGATAATATAGAGTACTTGGCATGTGACCTTACCCACGGTTTTGTCATATGTTCAGCGTGATTCTTCTCATTATTGGATTTACGAAGCGTTTTACATCGGGGGATATACGGAACACACAAACAGAATAACAAAACAGCATATGGTCGGCACATAAACGTCACTGGGCACACTCTGAACGGCAGCCAATCAAACTTATGAGTTCTTCTTTCAGAACAAAAATGTGCTCCCCTCAACATATTTGAAAAACCAACCAAAATGATAACCACATGAATTTCCGGAATGATCAACGTGAATTCTGCCACAGCAGGTATATCGACATCTTTAGACATTTTCTGTGCCAATAGAACTTCTATATGGTACCTGGGTGCACGGTAGCTCATCGTACGGATTTCTGTGTATCATCTATGTTCACAGCATCTCCTTTCGATCGTGCGAACTATTTCCCCAATGTATGCTTTACTGCAGTGGCAGGGGATATGGTAGACACCTAGTTTGTGATTCCTTCATTATCGTGCACTGAACCTAGTTGTGCCACGATTTTATGGTGTGGACCTTATACACATTTAACATTACCTCCCTCCAAGATCCTGCCCTGTTTCTCGAAATATCCCCGACAAACGGAAAGCACGCTAGTGACTTGTGCTTTTCTTTTTCTTCCTCCTGTTGTCTATGTACAGCTTGTATAAACGCATGCCTTATGTGCTTGCTGTTTTACCCATTATTATAGGAATGTCGTCTCGAGCTGCGTTAGCTAAGTTTGGAGGCTGTCTTGGTCGAAGATGGACTGCACCATTTGAACAAGTATGTCTAAAATGCCTTCACGTTGGCAGTCCTGATACTATAGACATGCAGATACAAATCAGTGCATACGACTTTTCACTATAGCAGTCCCAGCTTGCCATCTCGTTTCCGTTAAGGTAGGACGTCAAAAATTCAACGTAATTCTTGGTACAAGGCAATAGTTATAAACCGACGGACATTATCGACATGGGATGACACCTTTCGAATGACAATGTAGAAATTCAAGGAGATGGCCTTGGGACAACCACAAATAAAATCAACTAGTTTTTACATTTATGTGAATGAAACGTTTGTCGTTTAGAGACATGGCGGAACTGCTTAAGCGAATTTCTTCATCACCTCAACCCAGTGAATCCCAACATACAGTTTACCATGAAGATGGAACAGAATGGCGCCCTCGCGGTTCTTCGGCAGGATCTCGGAGCAGCACAATGTTAACTGTATATTTCTTCTAGCACCTAAAATTTGAGTGGCCGCGTGGTGGTCTAGCGGTTCTAGGCGCGCAGTCCGGAACCGGGCGACTGCTACGGTCGCAGGTTCGAATCCTGCCTCGGGCATGGCTGTGTGTGATGTCCTTAGGTTAGTTAGGTTTAAGTAGTTCTAAGTTCTAGGGGACTGATGACCACAGATGTTAATTCCCATAGTGCTCAGAGCCATTTGTGAGTGGCCGAGCGGTTCTAGGCGCTTCAGTCTGGAACCGCGCGACCGCCATGGTGGCAGGTTCGAATCCTGCCTCGGGCATGGATGTGTGTGATGTCCTTAGGTTAGTTAGGTTTAAGTAGTTCTAAGTTCTAGGGGACTGATGACCTCAGAAGTTAAGTCCCATAGTGCTCAGAGCCATTTGAACCATTTAAACCTACCAGGTTCAGTAAAAGACAGCCAAATCCTTCCCCGAAAGGGTGTACCAAACCCCCTGTCACTGTGGCAAATCATGCATTTGGAAAAATGTTCTCATTGTCGATGAGACTTGCCATGACAACACTGAATTGCACCATATCACTATGTCATTCGAGGTCGACCATAATAAGAACTAGCCGCACTATAGATCACAACACCAAAATACTTTGGCAGTCTTCCTCCACGCATGTTATGAGGACTGTGCTTCACGCAAACATTCCTCACAACTCACCAAGGTCAGCACACCCCGCCGCCGCTTGTTCCGCCGCTATATTCGCCAATCTTTGGTGTGACGTCATAAGCGCGTGACTGCGCGTGAGATCGCTCTCTAAGTTTTCATCTATTTTTAGGTTTCGGATATATATTTTAACTGTTTTTGTGATAATATTTACTATATAAGTGACTTATTAGTGGTTTCTTCATTCACCTCTGCATTTCTTGTGTTGTGGCCTGATATTTGTGAGTGTTTCGTATCGAGCAATTTAACCTCTTACCCGTGTTTACATTCCGCGCTGACCAGTTGCAGCTGTAGCGGCGCATCGAAAGCTAAGTACTAATTAATTGTTTGTGTATAGTAGTTTATTTAGGAACTTTAGTAGTCTTCAACCGGTGTTCTTGGTGTTTTCCGGTGAAATAACTTCAGAAGAAATTTTTGCGAACTGCTTTCAGTTTCGTTACTGTCATTAGACGTTTGATTTTCTTTCTGTGTTAGTATTTTGTTATATTCTCATTTGTTGTTGATTAATACTGTCAATAATAGTAGTTACTTCCCTTGTAGAGCAAGTTTGTGATTATTGTAGTCAGTTTTTAACATCTTCTTATTGTAGTAGCGGAACTTAGATAAAGTTGTTTTCTTGTTTCAATAATTGTAAAATTTTACCATGAGTGAGAAGTGTGGGCTTTGCCGTAGGTTCGTGAGTAGTGGATTGCGGTGTGAGACTTGTTCGAAGTTTTTTCACTGGGGGGAATGCAGTGGGGAAGCCAGTGGGCATTCTGGTGAGATCCTCTCCTGGAACTGCAGGTTATGTAGCAAGAGTAAGTTGATAGAGGAGCAGGAGCGTAAGATCTGTGCCCTTCAGGTGCAGTTGAAAAACGCACGGGAGGAGCTAGATAGGATGAGGAGGGAGAAGGGGGTTGGGGAATGGGAGCTGGCTGTTGGCAAGAGATCTGCTAGGAGAAGGAGATTTTCAGATAGTTTTACTATTGGTGTTTGTAAGAGATATGACCAACTGTCAGAGTCTAGTGGAGAGGAATCTCTAGTAGCTGTAGATGTAGGAAGTATGCAGCAGACCTCAGCAGTTACGGTGGCTAGGACAGTTGCAAAGTCTAAGAGAAAGAAGAAGGTTCTGCTGTTAGGTAGTTCTCATGGTAGAGGTATAGGCCAGCAGTTGCAGGAAGTTTTGGGGAGTGAGTACCAGGTCACCAGCATTGTGAAGCCTAATGCAGGATTGGCTCAGGTGACTTTTAACATAAGGGGGTTATGTAGGGATTTTACTAAAGAGGATCAGGTAGTGATTGTGGGTGGGGCTGGTAATAGTATTGATAGGGATGGGGAGTATGACATAGATGGTGACCTGAAAAAGATAGCCACTCAGACTGGCAACACGAATGTGCATTTCGTGGAACTGTTTCAGCGTCATGATCGGCCTCATCTTAATACAGCCGTCAGGTGTAATAACATGAGACTTGGGGGTGCGCTGATGACAGAAGGCATGAGTCACATTTCAGTGGTGTCGGTGGAGTCTATCAGCAGGACGGGTTTCACTAGACATGGCCTGCACCTCAACATGTATGGGAAGGGGAGGTTGGCAAAACTTATAGGTGACAGCATAGGTGGGGGTGGTGGGATCACTCATGGAAAATTCCGGTAGTTGTGGGTGTTAGAGCTGTACCCTTTTTAGATTGAAGTCAGCTGATAGGTATTCCTGCTTAAGGGAAGTCTCTCTAACAAAGAAACCACTTTCTACAAAGCTTGGGTATCCGATTAATGAGGGAATTAGTATATTTCATCAAAATATACAAGGTATTAGAGATAAAGTTAGTGAACTGCTTATAGATGTTGACTCTGAAATTATTGGTATATCTGAACACTTCTTAAATAAGGAGATAATTCAGAGGCTTCCTTTACCAGGATACAGGTTGGCTGGCAACTTTTGTAGGAGCTCTTTGTGGTGTGGGGGAGTAGCCATGTATGTGAAAAACGGTATCCCATTTGAGTCAATTGATGTTTCAAAGTACTGCACTGAAAAGGTGTTTGAATGTTGTGCAGGTGTGGTTAAATTTAGTGGAGCTAAACTTCTTACTGTTGTTACTTATAGATCCCCAGACTCCGATTTCACAACATTTTTGCTAAAGCTAGAGGAGGTTCTTGGTTCACTTTATAGGAAATACAAAAAGTTAGTTATATGTGGTGACTTCAATATTAATTGTATAAGTGATTGTGCAAGGAAAAGGATGCTGGTAGACCTCCTTAATTCATATAATCTTATGCAAACCGTATTCTTTCCAACGAGAGTGCAAGGGAACAGTAGAACAACCATAGACAATATTTTTGTTCATTCGTCATTATTAGAAGGGCATTCTGTTAGCAAAAAGGTGAATGGCCTTTCAGATCATGATGCACAAATTTTAAGTCTAAAAGATTTTTGTGCTGCATCACATGTTAAATATAGTTACCAACTTTTTAGGAAAGCTGATCCAGTTGCTGTACAGACTTTTGTAAACCTTATCAAGGAATTCGTCAGTAGGAAAAGGGAGAGAAGGAAACATAGTAGGTGAATATGGATTGGGGGGAAGGAATGAAAGAGGAAGCCGCCTTGTAGAATTTTGCACAGAGCATAACTTAATCATAGCTAACACTTGGTTCAAGAATCATGAAAGGAGGCTGTATACATGGAAGAAGCCTGGAGATACTGACAGGTTTCAGATAGATTATATAATGGTAAGACAGAGATTTAGGAACCAGGTTTTAAATTGTAAGACATTTCCTGGGGCAGATGTGGATTCTGACCACAATCTATTGGTTATGAACTGCAGATTGAAACTGAAGAAACTGCAAAAAGGTGGGAATTTAAGGAGATGGGACCTGGATAAACTGAAAGAACCAGAGGTTGTAGAGAGTTTCAGGGCGAGCATAAGGGAACAATTGACAGGAATGGGGGAAATAAATACAGTAGAAGAAGAATGGGTAGCTCTGAGGGATGAAGTGGTGAAGGCAGCAGATGATCAAGTAGGTAAAAAGACGAGGGCTAATAGAAATCCTTGGGTAACAGAAGAAATATTGAATTTAATTGATGAAAGAAGAAAATATAAAAATGCAGTAAATGAAGCAGGCAAAAAGGAATACAAACGTCTCAAAAATGAAATCGACAGGAAGTGCAAAATGGCTAAGCAGGGATGGCTAGAGGACAAATGTAAGGATGTAGAGGCTTGTCTCACTAGGGGTAAGATAGATACTGCCTACAGGAAAATTAAAGAGACCTTTGGAGAGAAGAGAACCACATGTATGAATATCAAGGGCTCAGATGGAAACCCAGTTCTAAGCAAAGAAGGGAAGGCAGAAAGGTGGAAGGAGTATATAGAGGGTTTATACAAGGGAGATGTACTTGAGGACAATATTATGGAAATGGAAGAGGATGTAGATGAAGACGAAATGGGAGATAAGATACTGCGTGAAGAGTTTGACAGAGCACTGAAAGACCTGAGTCGAAACAAGGCCCCGGGAGTATACAACATTCCACTAGAACTACTGATGGGCTCGGGAGAGCCAGTCATGACAAAACTCTACCATCTGGTGAGCAAGATGTATGAGACAGGCGAAATACCCTCAGACTTCAAGAAGAATATAATAATTCCAATCCCAAAGAAAGCAGGTGTTGACAGATGTGAAAATTACCGAACTATCAGTTTAATAAGTCACAGCTGCAAAATACTAACGCGAATTCTTTACAGACGAATGGAAAAACTGGTAGAAGCCGACCTCGGAGAAGATCAGTTTGGATTCCGTAGAAATGTTGGAACACGTGAGGCAATACTGACCTTACGACTTATCTTGGAAGAAAGATTAAGAAAAGGCAAACCAACGTTTCTGGCATTTGTAGACTTAGAGAAAGCTTTTGACAATGTTGACTGGAATACTCTCTTTCAAATTCTGAAGGTGGCAGGGGTAAAATACAGGGAGCGAAAGGCTATTTACAATTTGTACAGAAACCAGATGGCAGTTATAAGAGTCGAGGGGCATGAAAGGGAAGCAGTGGTTGGGAAAGGAGTGAGACAGGGTTGTAGCCTCTCCCTGATGTTATTCAATCTGTATATTGAGCAAGCAGTAAAGGAAACAAAAGAAAAATTCGGAGTAGGTATTAAAATTCATGGAGAAGAAGTAAAAACTTTGAGGTTCGCCGATGACATTGTAATTCTGTCAGAGACAGCAAAGGACTTGGAAGAGCAGTTGAACGGAATGGACAGTGTCTTGAAAGGAGGATATAAGATGAACATCAACAAAAGCAAAACGAGGATAATGGAATGTAGTCAAATTAAGTCGGGTGATGCTGAGGGAATTAGATTAGGAAATGAGATACTTAAAGTAGTAAAGGAGTTTTGCTATTTAGGGAGTAAAATAATCGATGATGGTCGAAGTAGAGAGGACATAAAATGTAGACTGGCAATGGCAAGGAAAGCGTTTCTGAAGAAGAGAAATTTGTTAACATCGAGTATAGATTTAGGTGTCAGGAAGTCGTTTCTGAAAGTATTTGTATGGAGTGTAGCCATGTATGGAAGTGAGACATGGACGATAACTAGTTTGGACAAGAAGAGAATAGAAGCTTTCGAAATGTGGTGCTACAGAAGAATGCTGAAGATAAGGTGGGTAGATCACGTAACTAATGAGGAGGTATTGAATAGAATTGGGGAGAAGAGAAGTTTGTGGCACAACTTGACTAGAAGAAGGGATCGGTTGGTAGGACATGTTTTGAGGCATCAAGGGATCACAAATTTAGCATTGGAGGGCAGCGTGGAGGGTAAAAATCGTAGAGGGAGACCAAGAGATCAATACACTAAGCAGATTCAGAAGGATGTAGGGTGCAGTAGGTACTGGGAGATGAAGAAGCTTGCACAGGATAGAGTAGCATGGAGAGCTGCATCAAACCAGTCTCAGGACTGAAGACCACAACAACAACAACATCAAGGAACAAGAGTGGCAACATGTTTATAGTGCTGATACAGTAGACGATAAATATAATGCTTTCCTCAAGACTTTTCTCGTGCTCTTTGAAAGTTGCTTTCCGTTAGAACGTTCAAAACAGGGTACTAGCACAAACAGGCAGCCTGGGTGGCTGACTAATGGGATAACAATATCTTGTAGAACAAAGTGGCATTTATATGAAAACGTTAAAAACAGTCAAAATCTAAATGCAGCAGCCCATTACAAACAGTATTGTAAGGTGCTTAAAAAAGTAATTAGGAAGGCAAAAAGTATGTGGTATGCAGATAGAATAGCTAAGTCTCAGGATAAAATGAAAACCATATGGTCAGTCGTAAAGGAAGTGGCTGGTCTGCAGAGACAGGTCGAGAATATAGAATCAGTGCGTAGTGGGGATGTCCGTGTTACTGATAAGTCGCATATATGTACAGTACTTAATAATCACTTTCTGAATATAGCAGGTGAACTAAATAGAAACCTAGTCCCAACAGGGAATCATATAGCGCTCTTAGAAAAAAGTGTTCCGAGACTGTTACCTGAAATGCTCCTCCATGATACTGACAAGAGGGAGATTGAGTTAATAATTAAATCACTAAAGACCAAGAACTCTCATGGACATGATGGTGTATCTAGCAGAATACTGAAGTATTGTTCCACGTATGTTAGCTCAGTACTTAGCCATATCTGTAACTTTTCCTTTAGGAGTGGTCGGTTTCCTGACCGATTAAAGTACTCGGTAGTGAAGCCACTTTATAAAAAGGGAGACAGGGATAATGTTGACAATTATAGACCTATTTCTATGCCATCGGTGTTTGCTAAAGTTATCGAGAGGGTTGTATATACAAGGTTACTGCAGCATTTAAATTCACATAATTTGCTGTCAAATGTACAGTTTGGTTTTAGAAATGGCTTAACAACTGAAAATGCTATAGTCTCTTTTCTCTGTGAGGTTTTGGACGGATTAAATAAAAGGTTGCGAACGTTAGGTGTTTTCTTTGATTTAACGAATGCTTTTGACTGTGTTGACCACAGAAGTTGGAACATTATGGAGTAAGGGGAGTAGCTTACAATTGGTTTGCCTCCTACTTTAAGAACAGAAAGCAGAAGGTAATCCTCCGCAATATTGAGAGTGGTAATGATGTTCAGTCCCAATGGGGCACTGTTAAATGGGGCGTTCCCCAGGGGTCGGTGCTGGGGCCACTGCTGTTTCTTGTTTATATAAATGATATGCCTTCTAGTATTACAGGTGATTCAAAAATATTTCTGTTTGTTGATGACACCACCTTGGTAGTGAAGGATCTTGTGTGTAATATTGAAACATTATCAAATAATGTAGTTCATGATATCAGTTCGTGGCTTGTGGAAAATAATTTGATGCTAAATCACAGTAAGACTCAGTTTTTACAGTTTCTAACTCACAATTCAACAAGAACTGACATTTTAATCAGACAGAATGGGCATGTTATAAGCGAGGCGGAACAGTTCAAGTTCCTAGGCGTACGGATAGATAGTAAGCTGTTGTGGAAAGCCCATGTTCAGGATCTTGTTCAGAAACTAAATGCCGCTTTATTTACCATTAGAACAGTATCTGAAATAAGTGACATTTCAGCACGAAAATTAGTATACTTCGCATATTTTCATACGCTTATGTCATATGGTATTATTTTTTGGGGTAATTCTTCTGATTCAAACAGGGTATTTTTGGCTCAAAAACGGGCTGTTCGAGCTATGTATGGTGTAAGTTCGAAAACCTCTTGTCGACCCCTATTCAATAGTCTGGGAATTTTGACATTGCCCTCACAGTATGTATTTTCTTTAATGTCGTTTGTTGTTAGCAATATTAGCTTATTCCCAAGAGTTAGCAGCTTTCACTCAGTTAATACTAGGCAGAAATCAAATCTGCATGTGGAATGCACTTCCTTGACTCTTGTGCAGAAAGGAGTGCAGTATTCTGCTGCATCCATTTTCAATAAGCTACCACAATAACTCAAAAATCTTAGCAGTAGCCCAAACACTTTTAAATCTAAACTGAAGAGTTTCCTCATGGCTCACTCCTTCTATTCTGTCGAGGAGCTCCTGTAAGAGCTAAAAAATTAAGCAAATTCCAGTGTTACATTCTTGATTTTCTTTATTTAAACTAACGACTTGTCGCCTGAATATGTTTCTTATATTTCATATTATCTGTTTCTACAATCGTGTTATAATTTCATGTATTGACTCGTTCCATGACCATGGAGACTTCTCCCAAATGTGGTCCCATGGAACAATAAATAAATAAATAAATAAATAAATAAATAAATGGTCATCCTGAGCCCGTCTGACTTCTGACGTCACTTCGACTGCTTCACGTACTCCTACATTCAGAATCACCGTATTTTAATTGTCTATTTGTAATACTATTTATTTTCTTAAATTCTTATTCAAGTTATCTTACATTCATATCTCGTGCTTTGAAGCTTTTTAAAATCGGGTTTTTCACTCGATATAATGTCCTAACACTATAAGGGTGTCACGTATAAGTTGTGGCAGCTGCGATGCGATGTACCGCTTTTCTTACTGTATAACGACTTTGTGATTCACGTATGTACGAGGGCCGTTCAGAAAGTAACCTCCGGTTGATTTTAAAAAAAATACACCAAGTTAAATAAAAATATTTTAATATATACGTCTTACAACTACATCTTTGCACTATTTTTCTACATAGTCTCCATAGCGATTGAGGCACTTATCGTATCTCTTCACAAGCTTTGAAATTCCTTCTGCATAAAAATCACCCACTTGTGCCTGGAGCCAGCCTGTGACCCCATCTTTGAGCTCTTCGTCGTCATCAAACCGCTGTGACCCGAGCCATTTCTTCAAATGCATGAAGAGGTGATAATCACTTGGCGCCAGGTCTGGGCTGTAAGGTGGATGGTTGATAACGTCCCACTTGAAGGACTCAAGAAGGGCCGTTGTTCTGCGAGCAGAGTGAGGACGGGCGTTATCGTGCAAAAAAACGATACCGGAAGTCAGCATACCACGGCGTTTGTTCTGTATAGCCCGTCGTAACTTTTTTATTGTTTCACAGTACACGTCTTGATTAATGGTCGTACCACGTTCCATGAATTCAACCAACAAGACCCCTTTGGCATCCCAAAACACCGTTGCCATCAGTTTTCTGGCAAAAAAATCTTGCGAGGCTTTTCTTGGTTTGGTAGGCGAATTTGAATGTGCTCACATCTTTGATTGTACTTTTGTCTCAGGGTTCACGTACTTAATCCAGGTTTCGTCACCGGTCACGATTCTGTTTAACAACGGTTCTCCTTCGTCCTCATAATGTGACAGAAAGTCTAATGCAGAGGCCATTCTTTGAGTTTTGTGGTGGTCGGTAAGAATTTTGGGCACCCATCGTGCACAGAACTTACGGTAACCCAATCTTGCTGTCACTATCTCGTACAAGAGAGTCTTAGAAATCTGTGGAAAACCAGTAGACAACTCCGACATTGAGAGCCGTCGATTTTCACGAACTTTTGCATCAACTGTCTGAACGAGTTCGTCAGTC
Source organism: Schistocerca nitens (assembly GCF_023898315.1). NCBI lineage: Eukaryota > Metazoa > Arthropoda > Insecta > Orthoptera > Acrididae > Schistocerca > Schistocerca nitens. The sequence continues at coordinate 482,102,457 of NC_064620.1, read as the reverse complement.
ACCAATGATGGTCTACCACTCCTCTCTTCATCATGAACGTTTTCTCGTCCACTTTTAAATAAACGTACCCATTCACGGACAACTCCTTCACTCATAACTCTTGGTCCGTACACGGCACAAAGCTCACGATGAATAGCTGCTGCAGAAAATCCTTTGGCTTATGACAGCACGCACTTCACATTTGGCAGGGTTTTCTATTGTAGCACACATTTCAAAGTGCCACAAAAACTAAACTAGCGCAGGTACGACGTTCACTCGACCACGGCTTGATGCCGACTGACCTGTTGAGTGCGTGAACGCACAGATGGCGTCGCTACTCCCCCCGCAACCCGCACTGTGACCAATCGGAGGTTACTTTCTGAACCGCCCTCGTAGGTAAAGACTTCAAGTGCATTTTAAATAGTTTTCATGCTTTAAACTTTTATCTTTCATAATTTGTTACATTCTTTTATCACGTGGGAAACGAGTTTATCTATATCTTTTACTTGTATCAAATTTAGTAGCTCTTTTCAAATATACTGATTATTGCACATTTTGGAATATTCATTATATTTTATATACATATACTTCCAGTTGCCTGTAACTGGTATTCTATTAGCGCCACTAGTGACGATTATTGTAAGCGTTATTTAATCCATAAATATGCACTCACTGCTCTTGTTATTTTATGTACTGACTACGTACCTACGTGACATTGCTAAGTTTTTTAGGTGGCTTGGTCATTTTTTAGCATACGTAGCGTCCACTTTTTCTTCGTTTAAGTAAATTTATTCATATGTCTCTGTCTGTATATTCCAATTTTTAGATCTGATGATGCCTGAAAAGCCGAAGTTGGTAAAGATTTTAATAAAATTTTATGTAAACAACGTATTGACAATTACAATCTATCATATTTACAGACCTGAAAACCACCATAAATAGTGAACGATGTAGCTTAGAAATGCCCTCTGTGTAACACAAAAGTAAAATTGTTTTAACTCAAAAAAATCGTCAAAAGGTAGGCCGATGTTACCAGTTCCAGGGATCGGCCATGGAAGAGTGTCTGCACGTGGTCCCATTCAAACTCTAAACTCTCCGCCATGCGACATGAGTGGCTCACAGGGCTCTGTGCTCAAAGTACAGCTTCTAGGTACGCTCCTTAGGTACAACCAAAGACACAATTTCTCTAGCGGACAAAAGCACGTACTACATAGCTTTTGAGCGATGCAAGTGACTCGCAACTCGCGCATAGATACATAATATGGAAGACGTTTCTAATAGACAACTTTCACATATTTCCCCAAAATTTTAGTGCTTCCCAGTTTTTGCCTTTCTTCTTATTCTTCCATTTGTAGTTCTTTACCTACTACTACCTCTCCTACTTCAGCCTCCCCCTTCCTCTTTTCCTTTATTTTATTTTTTTTTTTTCGCCTGCCGAAAAAATGCACCCTCACGTTAACGTCGATCACAGCGCGGGCTCCGTCTGTCAAACCGTAGCTGACAAACTCGGCACTGCCTGGGTATTCATTTTGCCAATTTTCCACTAGAAGCGGAAAAAAAATGAACTTCATTTATAGTGCAATATAGAAAAACTTTCATTTCCATGTATTCGTGAAAGCAGCTTTGAAATGATGAAACAGTTGTACAAAGAAATATGCATAACGTACAAATGTATAAGTACGGCTGCTCGTGTGTCTGCAACGCGATTTTTGAAAGGTTTTGTGCCAACACCTCTTCGTAGCTCTGTAGGCGGTTATTGTTTTCGAGTACAGCCGTCTGCGCGTCGCAGTTGAAATCTGTCAAAAGCGCTGTCGGGTGTCAGCGATTTCCTTACACTTTTGTTAAGTAAGATCGTGGTCGGATTAAGCAGTGAGAAAACGTATTTGGCAATAAACTAAAACGTATACACACACCCTATATCAAAAAAGGCAAATGCAGTTACGATTAATAATACATCCAGTCACTTGCAGCGTCGATAATTGCTTGGCATCTCCGAGGTAGGCTTGAAATCAAGTTTCCGCATATTCACGTGAAAGATGCGTCGAATTTGCGTTGAAAGCTGTTTCAAAGTGAATTTTGCTTGTGCGTGACCCAATGTTAAGAACGGGATTCCCGAAAAAAGGTTAATAATCATATTTTCTACTTTTGGAGTGCACAATGCGGCATTTTTTCACGTAACTTCGTGTTAATGACGTCATATCTCTTGAAATAAGTGTCGTACAATTACGTATATGTTTTGTGGAATATGTTGCGAATAGACGTCGTGGCAAAGAAGTAATGAATCTAAACGACGTGCATGATGCGGCAAATTTTCACGCATCTCAGTGTCTATGAAGTCATACCTCCTGATCTATGTGCCATACAACGATAATCATTTGGAGATAAATTGGGCGGCATATGTTTGTACTCTCTACAAAGTGTGTTGCGAATATAGTTAATGGCATAGAAGTAAGAAATTTAAACGTCATGCAAAGAGCGAAAGTTTTTCACACATCTCAGTGTTTATATCGTCATATCTTCTGGACGTTGAAATGTGTGTGAAATCTTATGGGACTTAACTGCGAAGGTCATGAGTCCCTAAGCTTACACACTACTTAACGTAAAGTATCCTAAGGACAAACACACACACACCCATGCCCGATGAGGACTCGAACCTCTGCCAGGATCAACCGCACAGTCCATGACTGCAGCGCCTGAGACCCCTCGGCTAATCCCGCGCAGCATATCTTCTGAAGCATGTATGGTACCATCATATAATCTTGTAGGTACATATAGCGAAATCGTACATACTGTGTGTGTGTAACTCGTTGCGAATAGAGTTAGTAGCACAGAAGTAATAAATTTAAACGACATAGACGATGCTGCAGTTTTTCATGCATTCATTGGTTATGATGTCATATTTCCAGAAATATGATTGGTAGGAAGTTTTTATCCGGACTGCAATTGTTACCTGACAGTAAGATATATGTGTACCAACTTATGTTGAAATCGGTCTTGTGGTTTAGGAGGAGATGCTGAAGGTTCAAATGGTTCAAATGGCTCTGAGCACTATGGGACTTAACAGCTATGGTCATCAGTCCCCTAGAACTTAGAACTACTTAAACCCAACTAACCTAAGGACAGCACACAACACCCAGCCATCACGAGGCAGAGAAAATCCCTGACCCCGCCGGGAATCGAACCCGGGAACCCGGGCGTGGGAAGGAGATGCTGAACTCACACACACACACACACACACACACACACACACACACACACACACACTGAGGTGACAAAAGTCATTAGAAAGTTCCTAATATCATGTCAGACCGCGTTTTACCGGGCGTAGTGCAGCAATTTGACGTGGCGTGGACTCAAAAAGTCGTTGGAAGTCCCTTGCAGAAATTTTGAGCCATGCTGCCTCTATAGCTGTCCAAAAGTCCTAAAATGTTGCCGGTCCAGGATTTTGTGCATGGAATGACCTCTCGATTATGTCCCATAAATGTTCGATGGGATCTATGTTGGGTAATCTGGGTGGCCAAATCATTCGTTCTTCAAGCCAATCGTGAAAAATTGTGGATCGGTGACATTGTAAGTAGGCTGTTTAGGTTTTTTTATTGGTAACGCCACCTCTCTATGAAAATCACTGGCTGTGCTGTGTGCAATCTGTGGCTGCTTTGCATTGTTGTAATACTCGCCATTGTAGTGTTGGGCAGCTGGGCTGTTACCAGCGCGTAGCGTTGCGCAGTTGGAGGTGAGCCGCCAGCAGTGGTGTATGTGGGGAGAGACATGGCGGAGTTTGGAAATTTGTAAGATTGGATGTCATGAACTGCTATATATATTATGACTATTAAGGTAAATACATCATTTGTTCTCTATCAAAATCTTTCATTTGCTAACTATGCCTATCAGTAGTTAGTGCCTTCCGTAGTTTGAATCTTTTATTTAGCTGGCAGTAGTGGCGCTTGCTGTCTTGCAGTAGTTCGAGTAACCTAGATTTTTGTGAGGTAAGCGATTTGTGAAACGCATGGGTTAATGTTAGTCAGGGCCATTTTTTTGTAGGGATTTTTGAAAGTCAGGTTGCGTTGCGCTAAAAATATTGTGTGTCAGTTTAAGCACAGTCATGTATAATTGTTCAAAGGGGACGTTCCATATGTCGACCCTTAGCCGAGGATACCTCACTGGAATCTTCTGATTTTTTCTTTTAGTTTGTGTAATTAGTGTAGCTTTAGTTTATTGCTAGCGCGTAATTGTAGAGAGAATCTCCTTTGTAGTTGCAGTCTTTCATTGTTGTACAGTAAAACAGTTGTGGCATGCATGTAAATTTGCACCAAGTATTTCGCAGCTGCGCTTGCAATTAACTAGATATTTTTTTCAGTGCTATGTTAATGTGTTCTCTTATTTTTGCTCTTCAAATTGTGCTTTTCTGTGTTATCGTGTGAAATATTGTGACAATAATGGCGTGTGAAAAACGTAACACTAGGCTTCAAAGTAAACTGAGAAATAATAGTGACGACGAGCGTAGCTTATCAACACCACTGTGTAATGAATTAACAGACATTCAAAGTAGTAATTTGGTAAGTGTGCATAGGGAAATGGAGCGGGCGGCAAATAATGGCGTAGACAGTGAAACAATTACTGAACAGGGAAGCATTATCGATCGATCGGTCGGCAACAGCTCGCCTCAGGATTCCGAAATGACAGGACACAATATTGCAAATACTGTAGACTCAGGTTTTGGGTTCTCACCGTTTTCTCAAATGAGTCAAGACACATTTTCAGCATGTCAAAATGTGAATGTTGCCGGTGCAAATTCACTGCCGAAAAGTACTGATGAACATGTTTCAGACACCAGTGCATTGTTATTACAGTTGATGCAACAAATGGGACAGAGGCTACAAAAGTTAGACACAATGGAACAAAATCTTCAAAAGTTAGACACAACGCTTGAACAAAATCAGAAACAGATGGGACAAAATCTTCAAAAGTTAGACGCAATGGAACAAAATCTTCACACCACGCTTGAACAAACACGTGAGGATTTAACTACGGAGTTACATAAAATCGAATCGAAATGTCAAAAAGTCTGTAACGACGTAAAAACACAAATTTGTGAGCATTTTTCAACCTATTTTTTCGCGGCATGAAAATGCATTACAGAATCACGAAGCAGCCACAAAAGAACTGCAAATTATTGTTCATGAAAATCATGAGACCTTGCAAGCTAAAATTGACCCAGTTGCATCTACCGATTCGGTTACAACTTACAAAAACTCAGGAAAATTTAAAGGACATAGTAGAAAGACACATGGAGGAAATTAGTTCATTATCAGAGAAAGTAGTTGAACTTACGGATCAGCTAAATAATTTATCTACGAAGGTAGATGATAATCTGAATGACACAAAACCGGTAGTCTTTAATGACACAGAAGAGTGCGAACAAATTAGGAAATTCAAACAAAATCAGAATCAATTTAATACGCAACACCAAAGAGTAATCCGGGAAGTACAAGATCAGCTGACACAGGTAATACAAGAATTACGTATTTCAGAGGCCACTCACGCTCCAATGCGGGAAGAGGGACATAGAAATACGGAACAGCCACAAAATAATAACTCAGGGCACTTCGGAAATTATGAAAGAAATTGGCAAGGCACACCGAATTTTGAGATGGAACCGCCGAAACGACGTAACAATGACCGACATGTGACTCGCCGACATGATGATTTTGACTGTAAGCTGTTCATTACTACACGTAAATTCAAAACATTTAAGAATTCTGGCAACGACATTCATCCACAAGCATGGCTCCATCAATTCTCTCATTGTTTTCCTCCCAACTGGTCATTAGAGCACAGATTAGAATTTATGTGTGGCTACTTAGAGAATGAACCAGCTGTGAGAATGCGATCGGTCATTCACGATTGTCACAGTGAAGGAGAATTTTATCTAGCCTTCCTCTCAGCATATTGGTCTCAAGCTACACAAGACCGAGTAAAACATAGCATCATAATGATGAAACATTTCCAACAATCTGAATTTCCAGTCTTGTGAAATATTTTGAAGACATGGTGCACAAGAATCACTACCTGTCAAACCCGTACAGCCCCTCAGAACTCATCTGCATTTGCTTAATCAAATTACCTGAACATTTACGACATATTATTTTGGCAGGACGTTACAAAGACGACATTGAAGCATTTCAGGGACTCTTACAAGAATTATAAATTGACACTGATAATCGCAGAACGGGAAAACAGGAACACAACAATTACATGTCACATCCGTCGCAATTCCGCGATGAAAGAAATAATAACTGGACACGACAAGGGTATTCTCACAACACAAATCGTGACGAAAACAGACACCAGCCGTATGACAACCGTTGGCAGAGTAGTAATACCTACAGGGAAAGATCACCTCTCCGCGGTAATGACTATCAGAGAGACAATCAGAGAAACAGACAATATGGGAACCAAAATAAATATTATCAAGGGAGACAGAATAACTTTATACGCAACGGACCAGCCCGTAGTTACGATTCAGGGAGAAGTTCTCCACCACGTGATCGACAAGAAAGAAACTATGGAAACTACCGACAAAAAGACAGACCTGAATTCCATCAGAACTGGCGGGATTCAAACAGAGCAGGGCACTCTCGACAAGGAGAATTTGTAGAAGTTTGGTCTCCTAATCCCAATAACGACGCACGCCAACAAAGAGACAGACAATGACTCGCACCGTAGGCAGCCACGTGCGCCGGCTGGCTCAGAGAAAAATTACATGGACGCTAACTTTGAGAAAAATTTTAGCATTCTTTACCGATGTACCATATACCACATGATAATTGCATTGAAGTTGAAACTCTGCGTACTAGGAAGAGTAAAGGTTTACACCGCATTTCACATGTAAAACCGTTTATTGAGAGATAATCTGCTTTTTAACTTTGTCTTTGTCATATAACTTTTCACTTTACATTGCTAGTATGCTTTGTCAGACTTAGAATCTGTTAACATGCAACAATGTTTGAAGTTAAATATCCAGTCAAGAACCAAGAGAACTTATTGAAACAGAAATTACGAATGCATTGTTATAGTGAACAGACGTCACAGTGTTATTGTGTGTGTACATTCTTGCTTGTTAGTTGCATGATTACGTAACGACTATAAGGCTCACATTCTTAGAACATTTACCAGTACTGCTAATGAATTTTAATGCAACATTTTGGTTTACTTGAAAATACATTCTGGATTTAAAGTACTTTCAGTGAGATACCAGATGACATAGTGGTTAGATTATGTGACAGCTACACGATTTTATCACGACGCTACTAATGAGTGACAATTTACAATGTTGCTTTAGCAGTGTTTCTGTTTTATATCTGCACAGTTTTCTGTTTTATTCCGGAAAGTAAAACATGTTTTAGTAGTAACTTTTGTGGTATAGCTACAATGAGACAGCCTTTTCCGTAGCACAACAATACGTTACAGTACAGTACTTTCTTCATCACAACAATAAGCGTAATAACTACGATATCTATACACAAAGCATTTCAATTTTGTTTATCATCAGGTAAGTACATTGACTTCTGCAGAACTTAGCTTTCGGAGGACGATAACTACGAGACTTCTTCAGAGATTATCTTATAATATGATGCACAGTTAAGCGCTACAGTACACGTATTTGAGTGATTAATTTCGCACTTAAAACATTTATTTTTTAAGATATTTGAAGTACAATGATACAAAGGTTTTCCGTGATACATTTCATTCCATAGCTGTAATCTGTAACACCTGAGGATATAATTACATTAATCCTCAGGGGGGTGCACGCTTACTTTGTGTACCATGTGTTTGGCAAGCACAAGGAGCCCTAGCTAATATGGTATTTGCTTATACAACTTTACACATCGGTACCACATTTCTCTAACACATAAATTACACAGCTATCAGATCATTTAACAGAGAGAGAAACATTTTTTTTACTACGTCATTGACAGATGTTTACGTAATTACACAGTTGGATAACTTCACACTTACGAAATTGTATTTTGTCTGTACTTTGTGAACTCTTCATATTTTTTCAGAACCATTGTGATACTATGAGAGCTTTGAATGATGTATTTGGTATGAGATCATGATTTTTAAGGTACGTTTGAGGTAGATGACACTTTTGAAACAAGCAGAGAATTTTTTGTAGGTTTTAAAATATTCAGAAAGCTACGACGATTTTGAGATGTGATCGATCTGTTATTATGTTATTATTATGACGACGATGTGTATTATGCTGTTGAGGTATGTTTATGATCAATAAGCTGATGCTATATGAGGAATCTGATTATGCTACGTATTTCTCATGATGAAATATTGAAGAAGTGTCGATGAATATGTATATCTATAATGAGGTAAGGAATAATGTGTAGTGGTTAGGGACTCTGATTTGTGGAAAAGGATGTTGGAAACCAAGAATCGTACTTTAGAATTATGAAATGTGTGTACATGTGTGAATGTATCGCAATGCCACTGAAAATTTTTTGGACACTGTTATATTCATACGATTTTGTTTCTACACATTTGCAACGCAAATTCTCGACATGTGAAATTTTTATGTGAGACTGTCACTGTTGTGCAAACTGGTGTCGTAAATATTTCGGTAAGAAAGTTAAGTGACCTTCACGTAATGCGTCGTGGGCACCCAGATGGGCGACAGTCGCCTGGAAAGAAGTCATTAGTGAGTGCCTTTCAGAGGCAAAGGTGGAGAAAAAAAGAGGCCATTATCCTTGCTATTGACATTCCTTTGTAGAAAGCATCGCAAAAACAAGGTCGAAATTGAAAACATATGATTACACTGTGGAGCTCTTAATTTATGATATTTACTAAATTGCCTAATGAAAAGACGAGAAACATTTCACGGCTATTGTCTTGCTAGTTGAGAAAAATGCCATATGGCTTGCTTTATGTATTTATTTACTTAATTTGTTTAATATCTAGTTTCTAGCTGCACTGCAGCATTGGTTAAAATAAAATTTATAGATGTACTAATATAAATATTTTCTGTCTACAGATCGAGTAAATAATAACTTTTTTCAAAAAAATGAGGGAGCACAAAAAGACATTTAGCTTCACAGGAACTGCATTCATAATTTTCTTTTCAAGTACTTGGTAATTGATTTTGTAGAATAAGTTGTGGTGCACCACTTTAATTACATAGACATTAAGATGTGAATAGACATTTCCCTTATCTGCATTGTTGTCTTTACTGTAATATTTTTCTGCTTGAGCTTTGTCATGTTTAGATATAATTTATTGCATTTGCTGCTGCTGTTTGCCAGGCATAGTGCTACTAAATTACACTTTACATTACTCTGTTAAGCCAGTTTTACTACTGATTTATTTTTCTCGTTTGCTGCTCATTGCATTATATTAGTTGTAATGTTGCATTGCTTGGTAATTTAGATTTACTGTAGCTTGCTTTGCACTTTTCCATTTTTTTGTCATTGCTGTTTGTATTAATTGTTTTATGGTGCTGCATTGCCTCGTCCCTTAGTTTATGCATCTGAGCTCAGTAGATTTAAGTTAGCTTAAGATGGGGTAGCCTATAAGAGAATGAGTTGCGATGAATTTGAAGAAATGCACTGAGAGGCTATACGAGAAAAGTACAGAAAGCAGGTATAGATAGGACCTTTGGGAATAATGATGAACGAAGGGAGATCTCCAAGAAAAAAAAGGTTTTGTTTGCAAAATACTGCAGTACCAAATGTTACACTGAAAACAAACCCTGTCTTTTCCCCCTGTGTTATTCTGCTATGTGTTTGTGCACTCTTGCATTTTTGTGTTTTTCCTGTCTTTATATGATTATCTGATAAGACCTATGTTGTAGAATTTTTCTAATACTCAGCTACATGAACTATGACGAGGAATACTGTTATCCTCAAATTTAATTTGCATTAATAATATGTTATTTACTTTGTAAAGATGTTAGACATTATTAATTCTGTTCTGTTTTAATGCTCATGTGTGAAGTTGATGTTTCAATAATTATTCTGATCTTTTATGTATTTACTTATGTCATAATTCCTGTAACACTGATGTATATGTTTATTTCTATTCTTTTGTAAAACCCCTATTACAACAAATGTTATCTGTATTATTATGTATTTAATGATGTATTTTGTACCTTTGTTATTGTATTCTTATGTTATAAAATTGTAATTGATGCCAGTTCATCATATTATTAACTTGTAAGTTACATTTCACTGCACACGTTTCTGTTGGTCATAGTATATGGACAATATGTGAGAAGTAGAGACTGATAGTGTTTGCACGTGTGTTAATAATTCAGCAAGGGACTGGATAACAACATTGCTGGTTCTAAGGACAATTGAAAAAAAAAAAAACTTTGTGAGTGCACAAGTGGTGGTTTACGGACTTGGTATATTCTCCGCAAGACTCTTCGATGGTGATTGTGCACCTGCACAGTCGCAACAGATGGCTGCTGGCCGTCTCTACATGGACTACAGTGGGTCTGCACCTTCTATGGCCCACCAATACCATTATTTCTACAATGACTGCAGTGGGTCTGCTCCTCTGGTGGCCCACCAGTACCGTAATCTCTACCAGGACTATAGTTGGTCTTCTCTGTGATGACCTACCTACCAATATTCTTCAAAACTTCGACTGACTCTGCGGTGGGTTTGCTCTGTTGTGGCCCATTACCTGTCTTCATGTCGAAAGTCAGTACTGTCCTTCCATTGGAAGGACAACACTACTTCTTCAAGACTGCATGGAAATCCACTACTTCCATGTGCATTTTCTTTTACTGCTCAGCCTTTGAGAAAAACACTGCAATTTTACTGTGATGAATGATCAGGACTGTCTGTCTTTATGGACTGTGAGAAAATTTAAGCTGTTGACCAACATTGGATCAATAAGTGTGTGCATTTGATATCTTTGTTATTGTAATTATGAAAAATTTTATCAAATCATTATTGGTCACTGCCCAAAACAATTTGTAAAATTTTTTGTGGGGAGCATGGGGGCTATGTAAGTAGGCTGTTTAGATTTTTTTATTGGTAACGCCACCTCTGTATGAAAATCACTGGCTGTGCTGTGTGCAGTCTGTGGCTAGTTTGCATTGTAGTGTTGGGCAGCTGTATGTGAACAGCACGTAGCGTTGCGCAGTTGGAGGTGAGCCGCCAGCAGTGGTGGATGTGGGGAGAGAGATGGCGGAGTTTTGAAATTTGTAAGACTGGATGTCATGAACTGCTATATATATTATGACTATTAAGGTAAATACATCATTTGTTCTCTATCAAAATTTTTCATTTGCTAACTATGCCTATCAGTAGTTTGAATCTTTTATTTAGCTGGCAGTAGTGGCGCTCGCTGTATTGCAGTAGTTCGAGTAACGAAGATTTTTGTGAGGTAAGTGATTTGTGAAACGTATAGGTTAATGTAAGTCAGGGCCAATTTTTTGTGGGGATTTTTGAAAGTCAGATTGCGTTGCGCTAAAAATATTGTGTGTCAGTTTAAGCACAGTCTTGTTTAATTTTTCTAAGGGGACGTTTCAACATGGCGGATTGTCATCCATAAACATTCCATTGTTGTTTGGCTACATGAAGTCCATGAATAGCTGCAAATGGTGTCCAAGGTAGCCGAAAATAAACATTTCCAGTCAATGATCGGTTCACTTGGACCAGAAGACCAAGACCAATCCATGTAAACACAGCTCACACCGATATGGAGCCACCCCCAACTAGCACAGTGCCTTGTTGTCAACCTCAGTCCATGGCTTCGTTGCATCTGCGCCTAAGTCGAAACTTACCATCAGTTCTTATCAACTGAAATCGGGATTCTTCTGACCAGGCCACGGTTTTCCAGTATTCTATGGTCCAATCCATATGGTCACGAGCCCAGGAGAGGCGATATGGTACTTTTGGCAAAGACATCCTCGCCTGTCATCTGCTATCATAGCCCATTAACGCCAAATTTCACCGCACTATCCTAACGGGTACGTTCGCCGTACGTTCACATCCGTTTCTGCTGTTATCTACAACTACATCTACATTCATACTCCGCAAGCCACCCAACGGTGTGTGGCGGAGGGCACTTTACGTGCCACTGTCATTACACCCCTTTCCTGTTCCAGTCGCGTATGGTTCGCGGGAAGAACGACTGTCTGAAAGCCTCCATGCGCGCTCTAATCTCTCTAATTTTACATTAGTGATCTCCTCGGGAGGTATAAGCAGGGGGAAGCAATATATTCGATACCTCATCCAGAAACGCACCCTCTCGAAACCTGGCGAGCAAGCTACACCGCGATGCAGAGCGCCTCTCTTGCAGAGTCTGCCACTTGAGTTTGTTAAACATCTCCGTAACGCTATCACGGTTACCAAATAACCCTGTGACGAAACGCGCCTCTCTTCTTTGGATCTTCTCTATCTCCTCCGTCAACCCGATCTGGTACAGATCCCACACTGATGAGCAATACTCAAGTATAGGTGGAACGAGTGCTTTGTAAGCCACCTCCTTTGTTGATGGACTACATTTTCTAAGGACTCTCCCAATGAATCTCAACCTGGTACCCGCCTTACCAACAATTAATTTTATATGATCATTCCACTTCAAATCGTTCCGCACGCATACTCTCAGATATTTTACGGAAGTAGCTGCTACCAGTGTTTGTTCCGCTATCATATAATTATACAATAAAGGATCCTTCTTTCTATGTATTCGCAATACATTACATTTGTCTATGTTAAGGGTCAGTTGCCACTCCCTGCACCAAGTGCCTATCCGAAGCAGATCTTCCTGCATTTCGCTACAATTTTCTAATGCTGCAACTTCTCTGTATACTACAGCATCATCCGCGAAAAGCCGCATGCAACTTCCGACACTATCTACTAGGTCATTTATATATATTGTGAAAAGCAATGGTCCCATAACACTCCCCTGTGGCACGCCAGAGGTTACTTTAACGTCTGTAGACGTCTCTCCATTGAGAACAACATGCTGTGTTCTGTTTGCTAAAAACTCTTCAGTCCAGACACACAGCTGGTCTGATATTCCGTAGGCTCTTACTTTGTTTATCAGGTGACAGTGCGGAACTGTATCGAACGCCTTCCGGAAGTCAAGAAAAATAGCATCTACCTGGGAGCCTGTATCTAATATTTTCTTGGTCTCATGAACAAATAAAGCGAGTTGGGTCTCACACGATCGCTGTTTCCGGAATCCATGTTGATTCCGACAGAGTAGATTCTGGGTTTCCAAAAACGACATGAGACTCGAGCAAAAAACATGTTCTAAAATTCTACAACAGATCGACGTCAGAGATATAGGTCTATAGTTTTGCGCATCTGCTCGACGAGCCTTCTTGAAGACTGAGACTACCTGTGCTCTTTTCCAATCATTTGGAACCTTCCGTTCCTCTAGAGACTTGCGGTACACGGCTGTTAGAAGGGGGCCAAGTTCTTTCGCGTACTCTGTGTAGAATCGAACTGGTATCCCGTCAGGTCCAGTGGACTTTCCTCTGTTGAGTGATTCCAGTTGCTTTTCTATTCCTTGGCCACTTATTTCGGTGTCATTCATTTTTTCCTTTGTGCGAGGATTTAGAGAAGGAACTGCAGTGCGGTCTTCCTCTGTGAAACAGCTTTGGAAAAAGGTGTTTAGTATTTCAGCTTTACGCGTGTCATCCTCTGTTTCAATGCCATCATCATCATCCCGGAGTGTCTGGATATGCTGTTTCGTGCCACTTACTGATTTAACGTAAGACCAGAACTTCCTAGGATTTTCTGTCAAGTCGGTACATAGAATTTTACTTTCGAATTCACTGAACGCTTCACGCATAGCCCTCCTTACGCTAACTTTGACATCGTTTAGCTTCTGTTTGTCTGAGAGGTTTTGGCTGCGTTTAAACTTGGAGTGAAGCTCTCTTTGCTTTCGCAGTAGTTTCCAAACTTTGTTGTTGTACCACGATGGGTTTTTCCCGTCCCTCACAGTTTTACTCGGCTTTACCTGTCTAAAACGCATTTTACGATTGCCTTGAACTTTTTCCATAAACACTCAACATTGTCAGTGTCGGAGCAGAAATTTTCGTTTTGATCTGTTAGGTAGTCTGAAATCTGCCTTCTATTACTCTTGCTAAACAGATAAACCTTCCTCCCTTTTTTTATATTCCTATTAACTTCCATATCCAGGGATGCTGCAACGGCCTTATGATCACTGATTCCCTGTTCTGCACATACAGAGTCGAAAAGTTCGGGTCTGGTTGTTATCAGTAGGTCCAAGATGTTATCTCCACGAGTCGGTTCTCTGTTTAATTGCTCGAGGTAATTTTCGGATAGTGCACTCAGTATAATGTCACTCTATGCTCTGTCCCTACCACCCGTCCTAAACATCTGAGTGTCCCAGTCTATAGCTGGTAAATTGAAATCTCCACCTAAGACTATAACATGCTGAGAAAATTTATGTGAAATGTATTCCAAATTTTCTCTCAGTTGTTCTGCCACTAATGCTGCTGAGTCGGGAGGTCGGTAAAAGGAGCCAATTATTAACCTAGCTCGGTTGTTGAGTGTAACCTCCACCCATAATAATTCACAGGAACTATCCACTTCTACTTCACTACAGGATAAACTACTACTAACAGCGACGAACACTCCACCACCGGCTGCATGCAATCTATCCTTTCTAAACACCGTCTGTACCTTTGTAAAAATTTCGGCAGAATTTATCTCTGGCTTCAGCCAGCTTTCTGTACCTATAACGATTTCAGCTTCGGTGCTTTCTATCAGCGCTTGAAGTTCCGGTACTTTACCAACGCAGCTTCGACAGTTTACAATTACAATACCGATTGCTGCTTGGTCCCCGCATGTCCTGACTTTGCCCCGCACCCTTTGAGGCTGTTGCCCTTTCTGTACTTGCCCAAGGCCATCTAACCTAAAAAACCGCTCAGTCCACGCCACACAACCCCTGCTACCCGTGTAGCCGCTTGCTGCGTGTAGTGGACTCCTGACCTATCCAGCGGAACCCGAAACCCCACCACCCAATGGCGCAAGTCGAGGAATCTGCAGCCCACACGGTCGCAGAACCGTCTCAGCCTCTGATTCAGATCCTCCACTCGGCTCTGTACCAAAGGTCCGCAGTCAGTCCTGTCGACGATGCTGCAGATGGTGAGCTCTGCTTTCATCCCGCTAGCGAGACTGGCAGTCTTCACCAAATCAGACAGCCGCCGGAAGCCAGAGAGGATTTCCTCCGATCCATAGCGACACACATCATTGGTGCCGACATGAGCGACCACCTGCAGATGGGTGCACCCTGTACCCTTCATGGCATCCGGAAGGACCGTTTCCACATCTGGAATGACTCCCCCCGGTATGCACATTGGTTTTCTTCCCCTCTCTTGCTGCCATATCCCTAAGGGGATACTATGTGATCCAAAGTATCCGGACACCCCAAAAAACATACGTTTTTCATATAAGGTGTATTGGGCTGCCATCTACTACCAGGTACTCCATATCACTCCTAAACATCCCTAGGCCCACTGTTTCCGATGTGATAGTGAAGTGGACACGTGAAGGGACACGTACAGCACAAAAGCGTACAGGCCGATCTCGTCTGTTGACTGACAGAGACCGCCGACAGTTGAAGAGGGTCGTAATGTGTAATAGGCAGACATCTATCCAAACCATCACACAGGAATTCCAAACTGCATCAGGGTCTACTTCAAGTACTATAACAGTTAGGCGGGAAGTGAGAAAACTTCAATTTCATGGTCGAGCGGCTGCTCATAAGCCACACATCACGCCAATAAATGGCAAACGACGCCTCGCTTGGTGTAAGGAGCGTAAACACTGGCCGCGCGTGGTAGCCGAGCGGTCTGAGGCGTCTTGTCACAGTCCGCGTGGGTCTCCCCGTCGGAGGTTCGAGTCTTCCCTCGGGCATGGGTGTGTGTGTTGTCCTTCTCGTGAGTTAGTTCAAGTTAGATTAAGTAGTGCGTAAGTTTAGGGACGAATGATCCCAGCAGTTTGGTCAAAAAAGACCTTACCACATATTTCCAATTTCCGTAAACATTGTACTACTTAACAGTGGAAAAACGTTGTGTGGAGTGACGAATCACGGTACACAATGTGGCGATCCGAAGGCAGGGTGTGGGTATGGCGAATGAACGTCATCTGCCAGCGTGTAGTGCCAGCAATAAAATTCGGAGGCGGTGGTGTTACGGTGTAGCAGTGTTTTTCATGGAGTGGCCTTGCACCCCTTCTTGTTTTTATGGCACTATCACAGCACAGGCCTACATTGATGTTTTAAGCACCTTCTTGCTTCCCACTGTTGAAGATCAATTTGGGGATGGCGACTGCATCTTTCATTTGAAGACGATGTTCAAAATGCACGCCCTGTGGCGGAGTGGTTACACGACAATAACATTCCTGTAATGGACTGGCCTCCACAGAGTCCTCAGCTGACTCCTACAGAACACCTTTGGGAAGTTTTGGAACGCCGACTTGGTGCCAGGCCTCACCGACTGACATGGATACCTCTCCTCAGTGCAGCACTCAGTGAAGAATGCTCTGCCATTCCCGAAGAAGCCTTTCAGCTCTTGATTGAACGTATGCCTGCGAGAGTGGAAGTTTTCATTAAGGCTAAGCGTTGACCAACACGATACTGAATTCCAGCTTTACTGATGGAGGACGCCACGAACTTGTAAGTCATTTTCAGCCAGGTGTCTGGATACTTTTGACCACTTAGTGTATGACGGCTCCGTAAACGCTCTGCCGTTCATTCTGTGTGTTCGAGAAGAGACTGCCATCTGTATATGTGCATGTCGCTATCCAATAGCATTTATCATCTCATTGTGCATGCATATACCCATCTTTATGGTAACTGTGGTCAGGGAAAGCTTAAGTCCAGTAAACCGGCCAAAGTAAAGAGACTTCCTTAAGTTATTGCGCAATGTGAGGAGCTGGACTTAGAAAGTCCGCCTGGACGACACCCTCCGTTCTCGAGCTCGTAGGACAGGAGACGTTACTAACGAATCAATAACTCATGTCAGCGTGTAATTTGGTCAGGTTACGGAACACACGTCCTTGGTGCTCCGTCTGCTATTAACTGCGCACAGCGTAGAGTGCTTGCCTGCGAATAAGGGCAAGCAGCGTACCCCGGCAGGGAGTTAGCGATAGCTGCGCGGAGCGCACGCCGCCTCGTGCGCTGATTGGCTGCGGAAGCGGCGCGCCGGCTCTGCTGGATCACCGCCGCTAACGATCGGCCCGCGCAATGGAGCGTGCCCGATGGAGAGCCGGCCCCAGCCAGTCGCCACTGTGCGCGCCGCCGCCGCCGCCGCCGCCGCCGTCCGGGCGCGCCTCGAGATCCCAGCAGCGGCACGACGGCACGCGTATCGCTTACACCGCTGCCCGGGAGATGCCTATTCAACTCCCGGGGTCCTTTCAGGCCATTCGGAGATCGACATAGCGGCGATTCCTTTGCAGCTGCAGTGAGCTGCCGCATGATGTTACCAATGCAAACACACGCGGCGGCTTCGTACGTGACCTCAGAGCTTTCTGAAACGTCATTTATACGGTTTCTTCTCTTGTAACAAAACAGGGTGGTCGACAATTTTTTTTAAAAATACAACTAACGGCGTACGTATGTTTTGGACTAAACTCATCTTGTATGTACTGCCACGAAAAGAATGGGATCGAGGCATTTTAAATGCGGCGCCGTGGGAGGATGTTGAAAATTAGGTGCACTGGTAAGATGTTATGCACGTTAATAGGGTTAATCGTAATGCGATGCGCTGACGGAAAAAGCTCGCAACACCAAGAAAGAGTTGTGCGACATAAACCAAAGCTGGTAGTCGTGTGCGAGATGGCTATTTTTTTGTTGATGGTATTGGATGTGTTAAAATTTGTAAAGGAAAATGATATTGAGCGGTGGCATGGCTAGCGCCAGTGTTCACTTACAATTGCATCGCTGCCATCGTTTATAGGGTCACCATCTTTGCCTTCCGCGATTCAGGCCGGTGGTCGGGTGGTTAACGGTGAGAGAAAAGAGACAGCGGAGTGCATATTCGCAGGGTCGCAGGTGGTGGCTTGTTGACGATTACCGTGAGGCCTGTGGTAGAACGCCTGCACGCTATGGACAGGGTCAGCGAGAGATCCCGGCAGTGGCTTGATGGGACCTCGGGTTTGGTATCGCGGTGGTGCACTGTTGTGTTTTGGGGCTTTTCTGCTGCGACGGCATGTATAGGTTCTTGTTACTGGCCACTGAAATTGAGATGTGTCGATGGCGTGACGGAGGAAATATGTGATGCTCGCCGCTGTTGCATGTGAAAACGCTTCGTCTGTCTTGTGTCTGTGCAGGAAATTATGTGAAGCAAATAGCTGATACCACGGTGACGTCTTGCTCACACGCGTTGTTGAATATATTTCGGACTTACTGAACGGTGAAGATATCCCACGTGTAAATGAAATGAAGCCATTTGCGTCATACTAAGGTACTGTTTTCTTCTGCTCAGATCTGTAAAGTTCAGGTGGACTGGCGGGCCGATTACAGACAGAGAAAAACAGGGCGCCGTCATAATCCGTTTTGTATTCGGAAGAGTTGTCAGTGAGACTGTTGGGACGCCAACTTCATGTCGCTCGTCGCCAGCCAAGTGTAAGCTCACTTGTAGTGCTCAATGACTGTACTTTGCAGTGCTGCTTTTGATTGCTACTTCTGTTAGCTACCATCAAAGGGACTCTTTCACACTGCCTTGTCTTGAGGAACCAGACGCACTCTTTGTTATTCTAATGCTTAGAATTAGTCTTCAGTGTAGAAGTTAGTCTCAAGGAAATACATTTTTTTATTCAGATCCTAGAGTGCGCTGAGTCTCTTACTGTGAGTATCTTTATCGAGTCCACAATCCGCGGCTGTCGTAGGTGCATTTCAGATCCTAGAGTGCGCTGAGTCTCTTACTGTGAGTATCTTTATCGAGTCCAGAATCCGCGGCTGTCGTAGGTGCATTTCAGATCCTAGAGTGCGCTGAGTCTCTTACTGTGAGTATCTTTATCGAGTCCAGAATCCGCGGCTGTCGTAGGTGCATTTCAGATCCTAGAGTGCGCTGAGTCTCTTACTGTGAGTATCTTTATCGAGTCCAGAATCCGCGGCTGTCGTAGGTGCATTTCAGATCCTAGAGTGCGCTGAGTCTCTTACTGTGAGTATCTTTATCGAGTCCAGAATCCGCGGCTGTCGTAGGTGCATTTCAGATCCTAGAGTGCGCTGAGTCTCTTACTGTGAGTATCTTTATCGAGTCCAGAATCCGCGGCTGTCGTAGGTGCATTTCAGATCCTAGAGTGCGCTGAGTCTCTTACTGTGAGTATCTTTATCGAGTCCAGAATCCGCGGCTGTCGTAGGTGCATTTCAGATCCTAGAGTGCGCTGAGTCTCTTACTGTGAGTATCTTTATCGAGTCCAGAATCCGCGGCTGTCGTAGGTGCATTTCAGATCCTAGAGTGCGCTGAGTCTCTTACTGTGAGTATCTTTATCGAGTCCAGAATCCGCGGCTGTCGTAGGTGCATTATGACAGTTGTTGGCGCTGATCCAAGGAATTAAGCTGCCATCACTGGAAGTTTGTTTTCCTGCATTTTCTCTGAACCACTTGGGAACTACAGGCTGACCTGAATCCCCTGGCCGGCCGGTGTGGCCGAGCGGTTCTAGGCGCTTCAGTCTGGAACTGCGCGACCGCTACGGTCGCAGGTTCGAATCCTGCCTTGGGCATGGATATGTGTGATGTTATTAGGTTAGTTAGGTTTAAATAGATCTAAGTTTTAGGGGACTGATGACCTCAGCAGTTAAGTCCCATAGTGCTCAGAGCCATTTGAACCATTTTTGAATCCCCTGTCTTTCCTTTACCCTATGTTGGCACACGACAAATTCTACTAAAATATGATTGTTCTGGGGATGGTCATGGCTCCAATGTCAGCCTGCTTCGATCTGCGCCTGTCTTATACTGAGCCTCTGTTCTATCTCCTTGCCAAAACACTTCGCTCACTATGAAAATAGTTAATTCAAAATTTAGAAAACTGTACTTTAGCGATATTAAATTTGTTAACCCATTGATCTTAGCATTGTTACTAAGCGACATAACGGCTTTTGACCCCAAATTTCCAAAGTAAACATGGAGTAGTAAGATGTAAAAAAAAAAAAAAAAGAAAAGAAAGAAGGAAAAAGAAAAGAAATTAAGAAAGAAAGGAAGAAAAAACAATCGTGTTGATCAGCTGTCAAGTGTGTCACTGACGTCAGCTGTTGATCAGTCAGAAATAAGATCGAGATTATAACAGGTTACCTACGTGCCGAGTAACGGCGGATATAGATTTCATCGCTCGAAAATTCGAAATAATTTCTATGCCGAAAACTATGGTCTGATAATTTTGGAAAGCGTTGTACGTAATTCAGAACAGTTGTGGCATTTATTACTGAAACTATTGTCAAGGATCAAATGATTCATAGAGAAAGAGTGTTAACCAGATGACAGGGAGTTCAGTGACCGAAATAACAATGGGTATCCAAGTAGCTTAGGATTTATTATGAAATGAATTAAGATTCCACGTTACATAGAAAAAAGATTAGTATGTACTTTAGGTAACTTTTTTTGTTGTTGGGTCACAATCTTATAGATTTTTTTTAAAGACAACGTGTTCGCCGTTGATTGTGCTATTTATTATAATTTCGACTATTGCAGTTTTGACCTTGTCGTGTCGGCTACTGTGGTAGTCAGCACCGACACAAACAAGGAAGGAGATATGAGGCTATGGCTAGTGGCAGGAATCCAAATTTATCTGCACATATAGCATGCTGATTAACGTAATACTTTCTTTCTAATAAGAAGGCAACCATAACGTAACTTGATTCCTGTGCTTCCTGTGCCTCCTACGTACAAGTACTTTACTCTCTATTATTACTCACAGAACGCTGGCTAATTGTCGTCTTCCTATTACTTAGTACGGTACTTATGTTCTCCGAGTATACGACTGAACAGGGCCGACCAGCGATGGGCGGCTGATTAAATCAGCGTTGACAGAGGGTGCTGAACTCTGTGTTCCTGGAGGTGTGGCGCTGCCCGCTCTTTCCATTGGCGTACGGGTCAGCGCCTTCTCGATGCCGTTTCGCTGGTCGGTGTGCTGTCGATGCTTTAAGACAGTTAGGTTATGTTCATGTTGTTACAGGTGCCGGAAACACAGCTGTAATCAACATTAACAACAGAGGATCGTATCCTTTTGATTTATTTTATTAATTTTTACTTCTGTTGTATTTTCAGCAGCTGCAACCGCTCGAAAATGACTTACGGTCAAATTCCAAGGGCAGAAATTATAATAAATACGAGTCGTACAGTCGATTCGGAATACACTGTCATTAAAAAAATTATGCCAGTAAGAGCTTACTTTCCGTAACGGTTCATCTCATAAGTGCCTGAGTTTTGTCGGCACCTTACATCGTAGCTGGGTTCCAAGCTGTTGAATGGACAGTACCTGCTGGCGCTGGTATTAATCTATCCAGAACTGAAGTTGTTAATTCCAACTTAATTACTCGTCCGTTTTAAGTGATGATCTAAGTAGTATCCTGGTCCATAAGTGGTCCGTTGTTCTGGGACTTTAGTTTTGAACCCCTATTACATTTTCAGACAGGGCAGATACTATTGAAGGTGTCGTTGCACACGCAGATGATAACCTAATAGTTGTGTCGGGCGACTCCAGGGCGAGACTTAAGGAAAAGACGAATGATGTGCTTGCTCAATGCAAAACTGGTCCAAGGGCAACAAACTGACTATATCTGTTCATAAAACAACATACATACTTGTAAATGGCAGACTTTCTCTTGCCAGATATACCTCTCTGATTATTGACGGAATCCCTGTAAGACGCAGCACTGTTTGTAGATATTAAGGCATTCTTCTAGAAGAGAAAAGAAACGCACTATGGGACTTAACTTCTGAAGTCATCAGTCCCCTAGAACTTAGAACTACTTAAACCTAACTAACCTAAGGACATCACACATATCCATGCCCGAGGCAGGATTCGAACCTGCGACCGTAGCGGTCGCGCGTTTCCGGAGTGTAGCGCCTAGAACCTCTCGGCCACCCCGGCCGGCCCTTCGACTAAGCAGCTGCAAAACAATACTGCAACGAATTCAGCGGAGCATACTTCTGGGGCTCACCGGTGTCTTTCACACTACACCGTCGAGGGATGACTGGTGATTCTCGGCATATGTCCGATGAATATCGCGGTACGTTACATCGCAGCAGTTTATTTGTTGGGGATTGTAGAATATGATCGTGCGTACGAGAACACAGGAACTCATATTACTGAAAAGACATTTACGAGCCTGAACGTCATATGAATGGCAATCTGCCTGGGACACTAGAAGCATTGCAAGGTGGATTTGCATCATATTACCAAGCATCAGGGACAGGCTGTAACGGCTCGACATCGCCCCTACTCGAGGTATGGTACACCTTTTAACAGGTCATGGTGCATATCCATAACGTTTGCGTGGAGTGGAATAGTAACACACCAATCTGTGAATGTGAAGAGGAAGGCTATGCTGATCAGGTCGTTCTCAGATGTCCGTTTTTGAGGTAGAGAGAGACTGCAGACAGCTTGACTGCCATCTTCAAACAACTGTTGGTGACCAAAACTTGTGGACTACAGTTAATACGACTGCACACAGAATATCTAAATACACTCCTGGAAATGGAAAAAAGAACACATTGACACCGGTGTGTCAGACCCACCATACTTGCTCCGGACACTGCGAGAGGGCTGTACAAGCAATGATCACACGCACGGCACAGCGGACACACCAGGAACCGCGGTGTTGGCCGTCGAATGGCGCTAGCTGCGCAGCATTTGTGCACCGCCGCCGTCAGTGTCAGCCAGTTTGCCGTGGCATACGGAGCTCCATCGCAGTCTTTAACACTGGTAGCATGCCGCGACAGCGTGGACGTGAACCGTATGTGCAGTTGACGGACTTTGAGCGAGGGCGTATAGTGGGCATGCGGGAGGCCGGGTGGACGTACCGCCGAATTGCTCAACACGTGGGGCGTGAGGTCTCCACAGTACATCGATGTTGTCGCCAGTGGTCGGCGGAAGGTGCACGTGCCCGTCGACCTGGGACCGGACCGCAGCGACGCACGGATGCACGCCAAGACCGTAGGATCCTACGCAGTGCCGTAGGGGACCGCACCGCCACTTCCCAGCAAATTAGGGACACTGTTGCTCCTGGGGTATCGGCGAGGACCATTCGCAACCGTCTCCATGAAGCTGGGCTACGGTCCCGCACACCGTTAGGCCGTCTTCCGCTCACGCCCCAACATCGTGCAGCCCGCCTCCAGTGGTGTCGCGACAGGCGTGAATGGAGGGACGAATGGAGACGTGTCGTCTTCAGCGATGAGAGTCGCTTCTGCCTTGGTGCCAATGATGGTCGTATGCGTGTTTGGCGCCGTGCAGGTGAGCGCCACAATCAGGACTGCATACGACCGAGGCACACAGGGCCAACACCCGGCATCATGGTGTGGGGAGCGATCTCCTACACTGGCCGTACACCACTGGTGATCGTCGAGGGGACACTGAATAGTGCACGGTACATCCAAACTGTCATCGAACCCATCGTTCTACCATTCCTAGACCGGCAAGGGAACTTGCTGTTCCAACAGGACAATGCACGTCCGCATGTATCCCGTGCCACCCAACGTGCTCTAGAAGGTGTAAGTCAACTACCCTGGCCAGCAAGATCTCCGGATCTGTCCCCCATTGAGCATGTTTGGGACTGGATGAAGCGTCTGCACGTCCAGCACGAACGCTGGTCCAACTGAGGCGCCAGGTGGAAATGGCATGGCAAGCCGTTCCACAGGACTACATCCAGCATCTCTACGATCGTCTCCATGGGAGAATAGCAGCCGGCATTGCTGCGAAAGGTGGATATACACTGTACTAGTGCCGACATTGTGCATGCTCTGTTGCCTGTGTCTATGTGCCTGTGGTTCTGTCAGTGTGATCATGTGATGTATCTGACCCCAGGAATGTGTCAATAAAGTTTCCCCTTCCTGGGACAATGAATTCACGGTGTTCTTATTTCAATTTCCAGGAGTGTATTAGCTGCTTAACTTTCAGTCTGAAAAACAATGTGAACGATCTGAATACCAAAACAACGTCAACAGACCACAATAAGCGTTTCCTCCATTACACATAATGATGGGCAAATATAAAGTTAGAGAAACACAGATATATTAAGGAACATTTTGTTTCAGAAAAGGAAGGAAAGAAAGAAATAAATAAATAAAGAAAGAATGCTATGGCCACCCACACAGGTTTGCGTAGACTCGAGAATTGTCGAAGCGCGCACTTACCACTGTGGTCAATGTAGGATACTGCAGCAACAATACGCTTAGAAGTAGATATACACTCCTGGAAATTGAAATAAGAACACCGTGAATTCATTGTCCCAGGAAGGGGAAACTTTATTGACACATTCCTGGGGTCAGATACATCACATGATCACACTGACAGAACCACAGGCACATAGACACAGGCAACAGAGCATGCACAATGTCGGCACTAGTACAGTGTATATCCACCTTTCGCAGCAATGCAGGCTCTATTCTCCCATGGAGACGATCGTAGAGATGCTGGATGTAGTCCTGTGGAACGGCTTGCCATGCCATTTCCACCTGGCGCCTCAGTTGGACCAGCGTTCGTGCCGGACGTGCAGACCGCGTGAGACGACGCTTCATCCAGTCCCAAACATGCTCAATGGGGGACAGATCCGGAGATCTTGCTGGCCAGGGTAGTTGACTTACACCTTCTAGAGCACGTTGGGTGGCACGGGATACATGCGGACGTGCATTGTCCTGTTGGAACAGCAAGTTCCCTTGCCGGTCTAGGAATGGTAGAACGATGGGTTCGATGACGGTTTGGATGTACCGTGCAGTATTCAGTGTCCCCTCGACGATCACCAGTGGTGTACGGCCAGTGTAGGAGATCGCTCCCCACACCATGATGCCGGGTGTTGGCCCTGTGTGCCTCGGTCGTATGCAGTCCTGATTGTGGCGCTCACCTGCACGGCGCCAAACACGCATACGACCATCATTGGCACCAAGGCAGAAGCGACTCTCATCGCTGAAGACGACACGTCTCCATTCGTCCCTCCATTCACGCCTGTCGCGACGCCACTGGAGGCGGGCTGCACGATGTTGGGGCGTGAGCGGAAGACGGCCTAACGGTGTGCGGGACCGTAGCCCAGCTTCATGGAGACGGTTGCGAATGGTCCTCGCCGATACCCCAGGAGCAACAGTGTCCCTAATTTGCTGGGAAGTGGCGGTGCGGTCCCCTACAGCAATGCGTAGGATCCTACGGTCTTGGCGTGCATCCGTGCGTCGCTGCGGTCCGGTCCCAGGTCGACGGGCACGTGCACCTTCCGCCGACCACTGGCGACAACATCGATGTACTGTGGAGACCTCACGCCCCACGTGTTGAGCAATTCGGCGGTACGTCCACCCGGCCTCCCGCATGCCCACTATACGCCCTCGCTCAAAGTCCGTCAACTGCACATACGGTTCACGTCCACGCTGTCGCGGCATGCTACCAGTGTTAAAGACTGCGATGGAGCTCCGTATGCCACGGCAAACTGGCTGACACTGACGGCGGCGGTGCACAAATGCTGCGCAGCTAGCGCCATTCGACGGCCAACACCGCGGTTCCTGGTGTGTCCGCTGTGCCGTGCGTGTGATCATTGCTTGTACCGCCCTCTCGCAGTGTCCGGAGCAAGTATGGTGGGTCCGACACACCGGTGTCAATGTGTTCTTTTTTCCATTTCCAGGAGTGTAGTTGTGGTTAGTCGGCAAACCTCGAGTTATTCCAAGGCTGCCACTAACATATCCAGTGATGGCTCTGAGCACTATGGGACTCAACTGCTGAGGTCATAAGTCCCCTAGAACTTAGAACTACTTAAACCTAACTAACCTAAGGACAACACACACATCCATGCCCGAGGCAGGATTCGAACCTGCGACCGTAGCGGTCGCGCGGTTCCAGACTGTAGCGCCAGAACCGCTCGGCCACCAGCGGCCGCCTCTCCAGTGATATAAGCCAGAGATTGCTCTTGGAACTTGAATTGATTCCTTTTATTTATTATCTACTTTTTTTATATTGATATTTATTTTAAACTTCCTGTTTTATTTTTACATTAGTATTACAAATCGTTGCTGCTAACATAATTAATTACTATATACAGACGAATCATGGTATGTCACCATGATTATTGAATATGTACCATCTGTTTAGAATTTCCAGATCATAGTTCAAACACGCATGGCAACAATTTAAAAAGAGAAAATTGAAAACCAAATAACTGATCACTCTTGATACACTATTACAGTGCGTAGTCGACACGATATCACAATTTAGAACCATTCTAATATATCATTTACTTTTTCAGTCCCAGTTGCACATTTTAATACGCCGCATTTTTCGATCAACAGAGCACTCCGACGCGTGGTTCTGAAACAGACACGACGCTTTGATGACCCAACTACATAGATCTGGAGATGATCCAGGGAGATCTAAGAGCGTCACTATTTAAAAATGTGCAACTGGGACTCAAAAATAGACGACATGTTAGAACTGGTTTAGATATCAATACAGTTACGGTCCTCTTACGACAAATATGACGAGTATAGAGATATCACAATTGTTTCTTCGCTGTTAACTCACAGTTCATAGTTTGTTTTTAGTCACACGTTACTCCCATCCCTCAAGCAGTCCATTTTCATATCATGAAGCAGTGTTCCAGCTGCAAGTTAGCTCTTGTAGTCTACCACCCTCCCGAAAACGTCCATTTCTTCACTGAGTAAGTCTCATTAATTATTGTTCACCTGCTGTACGAATTAGACGACTGTTTTCTGTAAATCTGTACCGTGACTCGTTCCACACCTGTCCATGTTGTCCATGGTGGGATCTACGATCACGATGGGTGAATGAATATATTAATTAGTTCCATCTACGTTTAAACTGGATCTCATAACATGTAAAACTCTCTATCAGCCACATCTGCGCTCCTCACACTTTCACGTTGCAGACTCCAACACTGCACTATCCATACTCCTCGTCTACTATACAAGCTCCTCTTACAAAGATGCTTATCCAATGAACTCTATGATTTACGAATCAGACGCTATTCCAAAAATGTGATAAACTGGACATTTTAAAAATAAAATGAAGAAGTAAAGAAGAAGTTGACTCACAACTTATTACTTCGTGTCGTTAGGAAGCACGGTGTCAGTTGTAGCACAATCTACAGAAGTTGTTATAGAAACACTAAAGAAAGGAGATCATAACACAGACGTTTTCCTTCACTTTATCAAAGTCTTTAAGACAAGTAGACCACAAAACAGTGCTTATAAACTGGATGCACTAGGCATAATGGTGCAGTAATTAAGGGGTTTATACATACATGTTAAACAGAAGGCAATGCGTCGCTGTCTCTCAAACAAATTCCAGTAACACCACAAAACAGCTTTCTAATCCAGAATAGATTCATACGGGTGGCCCTCAAGGAAGTGTGCTTGGCCCAGTTCTGTTATTGAACCATATCAAAAAGTTTTCCCGGAGTGTCAAACACAGTGAAATACTACTGTCTGCTAATGACAGTAACATTCTAATCAATGATGACTCACCAGGTCAGAAAAGAAAACAGTGAAGCTTGTAAGCTGGAGGATAGCAAACAACAAGTTAACCCTACAGGTGCGAAAAAAGTTATTTTACTTATTAGCAAAAAACCCAGCTCCCTAAAAGTCAAAGATGTGCTTCTAGACTGTGTAGCAAGAACAAAATTTCAGTGGTAACTCACAGGTAAAATCGGCTGAGCATATTACGGTCTTTGGAAAACCAATTGCTACAGAATGCTACAAGCTTTGAATAAGAAATTCAGTGTGTAGTAGCTCTTGCACTCTGCAAACGTCCATTATATAATTAGTTATGGCATAACCTTCTCAGGAACAAATGACCAGAATATACAAACAATCTCGGAGATCACCCTATACGGATTATAAATAGAAAGATAACTCGATGCAATGGTACTTTAAACCTTTGGGAATCAAAATTCTTACATTTTGCAGACTTTCATATACATAAAGAAAGACATCACCCAATACCCAAAAATTGGGAAAAAGTAGCTTGCTACGTAACAATAAAATTATACAACACGCTCCCACAGGTGATCAAAGACGGAAGTGTTACACACTGCGTGACAGTAAACAGTGAACGCCCGAGAGGGGGACAAGAAACGAACGAAAATGTACTGGTTGATAGCGTATCTGATGGTTGTTGTTATGGTCTTCAGTCCTAAGACTGGATTGATGCAGCTCTCCATGCTACTCTATCCTGTGGAAGATTCTTCACCTCCCAGTACTTACTGCAACCTATATCCTTCTGAATCTGCTTAGTGTATTCATCTCTTGGTCTCCTTCTACGATTTTTACCCCCCACGCTGCCCTCCAGTGCTAAATTTGTGATCCCTTGATGCCTCAGAACATGTCCTACCAACCGGTCCCTTCTTCTTGTCAAGTTGTGCCACAAACTCCTCTCCAATTCTATTTAATACCTCCTCATTAGTTATGTGATCTACCCATCTAATCTTCAGCATTCTTCTGCATCACCACATTTGGAATGCTTATATTCTCTTCTTGTCCAAACTATTTATCGTCCATGTTTCACTTCAATACAAATACTTTCAGAAACAACTTCCTGACACTTAAATCTATACTCGATGTTAACAAATTTCTCTTCTTCAGAAACGCTTTCCTTGCCATTACCATTATATCCTCTCTACTTCGACCATCATTTATTTTGCTCCCCTAATAGCAAAACTCCTTTACTACTCTGAGTGTCTCATTTCCTAATCTAATTCCCCAGCATCACCCTATTTAATTCGATTATATTTCATTATCCTCGTTTTGCTTTTGTTATGTTGGTCTTACATCCTCCTTTCAAGATCTGATGGTATTTCAGTGATTATAAAACCGAGTCAAATTACAAAGAACTTGGCGATATAAGACCAACTGTCAGCATGCACCTCCTCTGGCGTAGATGCCAGCACTCATTCGATTTGGAAGGGGATCATAAAGCCGTTGTATCATCTTCAGAAGCAAACTGGCGAATAACTATTGTAAACGGTCCTTGATGTCCTGACTTGTGGCACTGGGAGTTGACGTTCGAAATTTTCCCGCACACATGTTCTGTTGAGGACCGATCTGGGTATCTTACTAGCCACGGGAGAACCTCAAGAATACGCAGACCGTTCAAGAGACATGTATCAAATATGAACGAGCATTGTCCCTTTGAGAAATGGCACCGCCCTACCGTCAATTGAGAAGTTAACAAACGACAACGGAAATCACTGTGGCGACAGAATCTCTTAATCCTGGTGCGCTACTCCCATGACCGCAAGTCATACACAATAGGTGCACACATCATGACGAGAGGAGTAACATATTAAAAGAATGGGGACTAATTAAAAGATGCCACCGTACTCTGCGATGTTGGCAACCAGGGGCAGTAAAGAAAAACGAATCATCGCTGAACACAGTGTAACACCTTGCATGAGCAGTCCATTTGTAACTTGGAAGTCAAGGAAGGTAGGATTCGGTTACGGTTGTTGACAGGGCGTTATCAGTTATTATTGGCTCGCTTTTGCAATTACACACATTTATTTTAAAACGGTGATTCCAGACTCAGTAATAAATAAGATATCACACGTTATTAATGAAGGAATAAACAACTGTGTAATTAACAGTGCTTTCTGTGCGTTACAATTTACCAAATGGGCATAAAATACAGACACAGCAAATAATGTTTTAAAAGCAAGACAGTGTGATCCCAATTAGTATTTTAAGGCAAGTAACCACAGTCACGGATGCAGCCCTTTAACGACAAGAACGGCAATTATAAAAAAATTTTAACAAACATACTGTAAAACAGCAATACAATAGCAAAGGTTAATTTAAAAAGACAGGCAACTGATCACCCCACGAGAGAGACAAAATGATGATAATTACATAAAAATTTTAGAAACATACATTAAAACAGCAAATACAATAATAAAACACAAGGGCCACTCACCGACGGTGCACCAGGAATCGACCTCTGAGTAGGTCCGGCCCAAAACAGTTGCGCGAGCGATGAGATAGGTAGCCAAGAGTTGCATTCACTTCACAAGATAGTAACTCAGACTAGTGTCAGTCAAACGAATCACTAATGATAATCTTGCTGAGGCTACCTGACGTCCAATAAACCAAATGTAAGGATGTAAAAATACACCAAAGGCGGAAACGGCAGTCTAGACTCTGCCTGCAGAATACTGTGCTTAGAGCGCCAAGAACGAGAAAGGAATCACTACAACCAGAGTAGAAGAATTGCCAACCAACCTACAATCAAGAAAGATGCCAAAACTTACACGCTTCACCGGACAGCAGCGGCAAGGCGAGGAAACGTACACTGCCATTACATACACTAACCCCCAGGGAAGGGAACTGGGGCGTTAGCAGCCACGGCGCAGGAAAAATACCGCTGGTTGAACTTAACAAATAGTAACCAACTGAACGCAATAAATAGTAATTAGAAGTCATGGAAAGCTAATCAGATCCGTCTTCCCCATGCGCTCCTCTCGTTGCTCTTCGCCTTGGCAACACTACGAGCAGCAACACGAACCCAAGTCACTGGAGAATTGCAAGACCTCATAGTGGTGGAGGTTTCTCTACTTGAATTCAAAAGCACTGAGCTTAAAGTTTGTAGCATCCGGTTTACGATGAGGTCGTGCACCCTCGTGACCACAGGCCTTCGATCCGTCAGTCCATGCGCGCTGCCAGCGGTCCTGGCGTGTTCGCACACTGCGCCGAACTCGCTCCTCCTGAGCCCCCAACCGAACTGCACATTGACGCGACCCGAAAGAACAACGACGTCACCCGAAAGATAGGGCCACAGTCACTTCATATGAATAACCGCCGCTGCTTCCACTAAGCGGACAGGCAACGCTCGCAAAACCAAGTGGCGACAGTCAACACGAGAAGAAGACAAACAACCGCAACCATGTCAACTAAACAATACGATCTGGCCTCCAACAAAGGACGGAAACCTACAAACAGCACTTTGATAAAGGTCGGATTGTAGCTTATCCGGATTGCAGTTTATCGTATCACGATATTGCTGCTCGCGTTGGTCGAGATCCAATGACTGTTAGCAGAATATGGAATCAGTGGGTTCAGGAGGTTAATACGGAACGCCGTGCTGGATCTCAACAGCTTCGTAACACTAGCAGTCGAGATGACAGGCATCTTATCCCCATGGCTGTAACGGATCGTGCAGCCAAGTCTCGATCCCTGAGTCAACAGATGGGGACGTTTGCAAGACAACAACCATCTGCACGAACAGTTCGACGACGTTTGCAGCAGCACGGACTATCAGCTCGGAGAACATGGCCGCGGTTACCCTTGACGCTGCATCACAGACAGGAGCGCCTGCGATAGTGTACTCAACGACTAACCTGGGTGCACGAACGGCAAAACGTCACTTTTTCGGATGAACCCAGGTTCTGTTTACAGCACTATGATGGTCGCATCCGTGTTTGGCGACATCGCGGTGAACGCATATTGGAAGCGTGTATTCGTCATCGCCATACTGGCGTATCACCCGGCGTGATGGTATGGGGTGCCATTGGTTACACGTCTTGGTCAATTTTTGTTCGCATTGACGGCACTTTGAACAGTGGACGTTACATTTCAGATGTGTTACGATCCATGGCTCTACCCTTCATCGATCCCTGCGAAACCCTACATTTCAGCAGGATAATGCACAACCGCATGTTGCAGGTCCTGTACAGGCCTTTCTGGATACAGAAAATGTTTGACTGCTGCCCAGCCAGCACATTCTCCAGATCTCTCACCAATTAAAAACGTCTGGTCAATGGTTGGCGAGCAACTGGCTCGTCACAATACGCCAGTCACTACACTTGATGAACTGTAGTATCGTGTTGAAGCTGCAGGGCAGCTGTACCTGTACAAGCCATCCAAGCTCTGTTTGACGCAATGCCCAGATGCACCTAGGCCGTTATTACGGCCAGAGGTGGTTGTTCTGGGTGCTGATTTCTCAGGATCTATGCACCCAAATTGAGTGAAAATGTAATCACTTGTCGGTTCTAGTATAATATATTTGTCCAATGACTACTCGTTTATCATCTGCATTTCTTCTTGGTGTAGCAATTTTAATGGTCAGTAGCGTAAGTTACGTTGACAATCATTCCATTGATTGAACTGCTTTGATTAAGCGTCATTTTACACTGTATCCTTGTAATAGTGAAATAACCTGTTGAAGTCACATAATATAATAAAGCAAGTAATGTATACATGTGCAACGCCTGAAAAAAATTAGCACAGCTGGAAAGACGTCGTCGATTATGATCCTATGTTAGTAATTACCAACAGGGAATAATAAATATCCTGATAATGGTTTCAACGTCGTCGCCAACAGATAGCGTAGTGGTGTGGATACCTGAGGATCATCTGCGTTTACCCTTTAACTAAGAATGCTCGCAGCCTGAAGGCTCAGTATGGTGCAGAGGTCTGAAGCAAGCAAGAACCATGCCATGGAGACGCACTCGTGATCCCTACAGCCAACTGAGCGAGCTTGAAAGTGGTCACATTACGACCTTCTGAGTGGAGGGATGGTCTTTCGGTGAGTCGCAGCACAAGTTGTACTTGCATTTCAGTTGTGCAAGGATGCTGGTATCGGTGGTCACGTGAACACTCTCACACAGGTAGAACAGATACTTGACGTCTTCACAGGATAGACGTCCGTCAAGATCGTCGTATTTGTAAGCGAGGCAGTGGCAGACTGTACAGCAACCACAGCATAGGTAAGAGGGCCTGTGAGCCCAGACGTGTCAACAAGAACTGTTGCGAACTGGTTATTAGCAGCGAGATTACGGCCACGGACACCTCTAGCCCGTCTTCCACTTACCCCACAGCATCGTCTTCCACAGTTCGACTAGTGCTGTCAGAGGATCACTTGGAATATAAAATGGCGCGCCGTGGTCTTCAGTCACGAAAGTAGATTTTGCCTGCACGCAAGTGATGGTCGTTTGCACTTCCTACTTAGACCTGGTGAGCGTTGTACCGTAGAATGCATTCAGTACATTGGCCCCACCCCAGGACTTCTCGTCTCGGTTGCGATAAGCTACAACTCTCGTTCACATTTGGTGTTTTCTGGAGGGGAAGCTAACCAGAGCTCGCTACCTGAAGAATGTTGTTCGAATTGTTCTTTTGCCGTTCTAGCAATAGCAACACGATGTTCCAACAGGATAATGCTTCCAGAATGAGATTTTCACTCTGAAGTGGAGTGTGCGCTGATATGATACTTCCTGGCAGATTGAAACTGTGTGCCGGACCGAGACTCGAACTCGGAACCTTTGCCTTTCTTGGGCAAGTGCTCTACCAACTGAGCTACCCAAGCACGACTCACGCCCCGTCCTCACAGCTTTACTTTTGCCAGTACCTCGCCTTCTATCTCCCAAACTTTACAGAAGCTCTCCTGTGAACCTTGAAGAATTAGCACTCCTGAAAGAAAGGATATTGCGGAGATATGGCTTAGCCACAGCCTGGGGGATGTTTCCAGAATGAGATTTTCACTCTGGAGCGGAGTGTGCTCTGATCTGACACTTCCTGGCAGATTAAAACTGTGTTCCAGACCGAAACTCGAACTCGAGGCCTTTGCCTTTTATGGACAAGTGCTCTACCATCTGAGCTACCCAAGCACGACTCACGCCCCGTCCTTACACTGGAGGAAGTGAAGCCGTAAGGACGGGGCGTGAGTTGTGCTTGGGTAGCTCAGATGGTAGAGCACTTGCCCGCGAAAGGCAAAGGTCCTGAGTTCGAGTCTCTGTCGGGCACACAGTTTTAATCTGCCAGGAAGTTTCAGGGTAATGCTTGATTACAAAC
Organism: Schistocerca nitens; assembly: GCF_023898315.1. Taxonomy (NCBI): domain Eukaryota; kingdom Metazoa; phylum Arthropoda; class Insecta; order Orthoptera; family Acrididae; genus Schistocerca; species Schistocerca nitens. The sequence goes on along the minus strand of NC_064620.1, from coordinate 482,068,488 downwards.
TGCCCTTGAAACTCAACGTACTCTGCAAGACGTACAGCAACTTCCCGGGTCAGCACGATCTCCAGACTTGTCTCCAATCTAGCATGTGTGTGGTAAGATGGGACGCGAAGTGACTCGTACGACTCGTCAACCAACAACTCGTACAGTACTACGTGAAGAGGTCGAGCAGGCGTGGAATAACGTATCTGAGGACAGCGTTCGCCATCTGTACGATCAACTGGATACCAGAGATATAACACGTACTAACATTGATGTTTCAGAACGGGTTGATACTTGGTACCTCAGAAGTGCTTGTGCTACTGATCTATAAATATAATTATTTCATGCCCTCCATATGCACTGTTGCAACAATAAATCTTGAGTGAACTGGAAACCTTTAAGAGGGTATACTAATTTTTGCAGCAGCGCATCTACATCTTTGAACTTGTGTTAGTCGGCCCCAATATTGGTTCAAAATGGTTCAAATGGCTCTGAGCACTATGGGACTCAACTGCTGTGGTCATAAGTCCCCTAGAACTTAGAACTACTTAAACCTAACTAACCTAAGGACAGCACACAACACCCAGCGGCCCCAATATTATTCCACCTGAGAGTAAGGGCGCCTCGGTCAAATTATTGTTGATTTTCTATCGTGAGTCACTTGATAGCATATACACAGCTGCCTTATCACTCACAATGTGATGTGTTTTCGTTAGTCATCACTGTACTTGTTTACTGCAACGTCACCACGTGTTTGCGATAACGGCAACGTGATACCAAAAGCAATAATACATAAATTAGTATATATGTGTACAATTATCTTGACAGCATCCATACAATACAAATAGACAAATAAATAAATAAGTCAGCAGTAACAAGTCGTGCTTTTGCTGTCTACGTCTCCATTGATGGTTAGGAAACGGGTTGGCCAGTAACAAGGACAGTATGGCTCGTGCGCGAGGCAAGAAAAGCTCCACTTCTTCTGGTCCCATACACTAAACTTTTTTGTTCACTCGGTGTACCCATAACCGTGAACTTATTTAAAAAAGTATCGCTCTCTACACCTCAACTGTTAATTAGCTTATGGCGAAGTTTTTAGAATAGTTTTACACAGCCTATCAATTTAGGCCTGATTGATCATTTTCAAGTGCAACGACCTGTATACAGGGTGTCCCAGCTATCTCGTCCACCCAAAATATCTCTGGAACAATAACAGCTTTCACCGGTATCAATGTAGGGCTGGGGCCCATGAATGTACATTTTTGGAAACATTCTAAAACGAAAGCATATGTGTTTTTTAACACAAACTTGTGTTTTTTTAAATGGACCTCCTATATTTTTTCTTCAGCAATCCATAGCATCACAAAGCACATACACAATGGCATTGATTGCATCGCAATATTCCCATTACATCCCGAGATATTGAGACGCGAAGTTGACGCTTGAAACACCCGACATGCGCTGCTAGCGCACGTCCTGAGGCTCAGGCGTGAACCCCATGCTGCCCGTAATCGCGATGTGATTGACATGCGTAATCACACTTCCATACTTATCAAGAGGGACACTTACTTGTCACTGTTGATTTATATCCACAACTCGTTCCTAAGGTTTAAACTTCCACCATCAGGTGGATATACAGGGTGGTCCATTCATAGTGACCGGGCCAAATAACTCATGAAATATGCATCAAACGGAAAAACTACAAAGAACGAAACTCATCTAGGTTGAAGGGGGAAACCAGATGGCGCTATGGTTGGCCCGCTAGATGGCGCTGCCATAGGTCAGACGGATATCAACTGCGTTTTTTAAAAATAGGAACTCCCATTTTTATTACATATTCGTGTAGTACGTAAAGATATATGAATGTTTTAGTTGGACCACTTTCTTCGCTTTGTGATAAATGGCGCTGTAATAGTCACAAACGTATAAGAACGTGGTATCAAGTAACATTCCGCCAGTTCGGACGGTATTTGCTTCGTGATACATTACTCTTGTTAAAATGGACCGTTTGCCAATTGCGGAAAAGGTCGATGTATGGCTGTTGTGATCAAAATGCCCAACGGGCGTGTGCTATGTATGCTGCTCGGTATCCTGGACGACATCATCCAAGTGTCCGGATCGTTCGCCGGATAGTTACGTCAATTAAGGAAACAGGAAGTGTCCAGCCACATGTGAAACGTCAAAAACGACCTGCAATGAATGATGATGCCCAAGTTTTAGCTGCTAACGCGGCTAATCCGCACATCAGTAGCGGACAAATTGCACGAGAGTCGGGAATCTCAAAAACTTCGGTGTTGAGAGTGCTACATCAACATCGATTGCACCCGTATCATATTTCTATGCACCAGGAATTGCATGGTGACCACTTTGAACGTCGTGTACAGTTTTGCCACTGGGCACAAGAGAAATTACGGGACGATGTCAGATTTTTTGCACGCGTTCGAATTAACGACGAAGCGTCATCCACCAACAGCGGTAACGTAAACCGGCATAATATGCACTATTAGGCAACGGAAAATCCACGATGGCTGCGGCAAGTGGAACATCAGTGACCTTGGCGGGTTAAAGTATGGTGCGGCATTAAGGGAGGAAGGATAATTGGGCCCCATTTTATCGATGGCAATCTAAATGGTGCAATGTATGCTGATTTCCTACGTAATGTTCTACCGATGTCACTACAAGATGTTTCACTGCGTGACAAAATGGCAATGTACTTCCAACGTGATGGATGTCCGGCACATAGCTCGCGTGCGGTTGAAGCAGTACTGAATAGCATATTTCATGACAGGTGGATTGGTCGTCGAAGCACATGGCCCGCACGTTCACCGGATCTGACGGCCCGGATTTCTTTCTGCGGGAAAGTTGAAGGATATTTGCTCTCGTGATCCACCGACAACGCCTGACAGCAGGCGTTAGCGCATTGTCAATGCATGTGCGAACATTACGGAAGGCGAACTACTCGCTTTTTAGAGGAATGTCGTTACATTTCCAAATGCATTGAGGTTGACGGACATCATTTTGAGCATTTTTTGCATTAATGTAGTATTTACAGGTAATCACGCTGTAACAGCATGCGTTCTCACAAAGGTACATGTATCACATTGGAACAACCGAAATAAAATGTTCAAACGTACCTACGTTCTGTATTTCAATTAAAAAAAAAAACCTACCTGTTACCAACTGTTCGTCTAAAATTTTGAGCCAAGGTTAGTAACTATTACAACGCCATCTATCACAAAGCGAAAAAAGTGGTCCAACTAAAACATTCATATTTCCTTACGTACTACACGAGTATGTAATAAAAAATTGGGGTTCCTATTTTAAAAAACGCAGTTGATATCCTTTTGACCTATGGTAGCGCCATCTAGCGGGCCAACCATAGCGCCATCTGGTTTCCCCCTTCAAGCTAGACAAGTTTCGTTATTTGTAGTTTTTTCGTTTGACGCTTATTTCGTGAGATATTTGGCCCGGTCACGATCAATGGACCACCCTGTATACTTCTTAATGCGACATGTGTGCGTTGTATTAAGACTTTGATTAAGCCTGTGGCCTTGTCTGGTGGAGAATCAAAACACTACTTCAGAACATAGCCCTATTGAATTCTTTGACTAAAAACAAGACGTAAATGTAAGTGTGAAAATGAAACAACTAAAATGGAATACCTACAGTATTCCTTTCAATCTCTGTATCTGAATCCATACACACACACACACACACACACACACACACACACACATATGAATTAATATATCTGTGTGTGACTGAGTTCCCATTGAACCTACTCCATCATGATTTCAGAGTGTACTTCAGTCATCACAACTGGGGAAGAAAGCAAAGCTTTGTGTTCTGCGATGATGGGCCACTCAGGCCCGACCGACCGCCATATTATCCTATGTCAGTGGAGTTACAGCATGCGGCATGGAGCGTCGTAGGTCAGCTCACCGTCCTCTGGCCATTGTCTTCCTTCAGCATGGAGCCGACGCTTCTCACTCTAGTTGCTTCTCATTTGGCATCATGAAGCTGAGTGCACTCTGTTCCTGTCTTCCCACAAGCGAAAAATCCCTGACAGTACCGGGAGTCGATACCTGGTCCTCTACATAGTGGTCAGACGTGCTAACCACTGAACTACGAAGACAGACATCACAGGTATAAATGGTTGAATTATTCGCTAGATGAAGGACTGTAAGGAGCTGGAGATGTGTGAGAGCCACAGGTATACACGCAGCCTCTCAGTTGGGTTACGCTGGGTTATACGCCTGCTTCAAAAGGGCACAGCTAGTGAGGATATGTAAAACGTGTATATTTATATTGTCTATTGTCAAACCACAATTTATGAAAGATGTTTATATTTTATTAATAGGATGAAGTAGGAATAGTTAATATTTGTCATTTTGGAAATAATTGTGGTAGCAGGGAGTATCTGCACCAAAGTATTGTTGGCGGGAGAGACCGCACATTGACATAACTTTAAAAAGGACGGGAGAGACCGCGTATGGATACATTTTAATAAAAGAGCGGGAAAGACCGCACATTCATACATTTTGTAATGGTAGCAGGGACTGTCTGCACCAGAAAGCATTGTTGGCGGGAGAGGCCACACTTTAGCGTTCGTAGGATGTCAGTAGTAAGCGAGATGTGAAGCAAGTCGGTAGCAGGTCTGAAGCGAGAGGTTGAGAGGAGCGGTGTGCCTGCCAGCCACCAGCTATGATTTACAGGAGATTATAAACGGATGTACAGTTGTGAGCGTGTGGGTGCTATTCTGTCATTCTGCACAACGGATTAATCTGAGATGTACCCTTTACCCTGTGGCTCCTGCAAGATGCAGTTTCCACCACCACACTACTACTGAAGTGAGACAGACACTCCTAACGTTCTAAAGAGAAATTCCTGGAAAACTTTCAGCAATAAATATCTTCTGGAGTTGTCTGCTGTAAGGAAATGACACAAAAATTCACAAAATTTCTTACGTAACTAGTGGGATACTTGTGTACTGGAGTAGTGCTAGTTAGTGTAAGAAAAACATGAAACTAACGAAAATTATTATTTATTTGGCAAAAATTCTGAGAAATCACAATGGCACTTTTAGTTATGAACTTAAGTTATTTCCGGGTTCTTTTCGGAATGTGAAGTTACCCCTCAAGGATAGGATTCGCTAATGAAATTTCTATACAAAGTTTAAGATTGTTATTGACTTGGCAGAGTGGCTGAGAGCCACGCCTACTGAACTTGAATAATTATCCGTTAGAGCGTTGCTAGTTACAGTCGAGGCTGTCACGTGTGAAATGCAGTGAAGTGTACTGTTGTGGAGGAAATATGGGGCTCGCAAGAGCTGTAGTGCACAATACTGTAGCGCACAATGCCGTAAGCTGCGATGACTGCTGTCTGCGCCACTCACTGCCTACAAATAAGATAACTCTTGTTCTATCTGGATTGACCTTTGCCAATCAAACTCTCCCTACGCCTTGATGAAGTCCAGGACTCCTATTCGCCCCGAGTCTAACTACTGGCGTGGTACACCGGTCAGATAACCAGTCCACCGCCATGCTACTCAAAAATTCGCTCGCGGGCGTTTAACTATAACTCTGTCCATTCACACCGCACCATAGATGTGGCGGCCAACACAGTGAACAACACTTAATCGCAAGGACTCAATATAGAGTCGCACTTCGATTCGCTCTCAACAGAGATGCTCTCCCAGTGAAGTACTGAGGAGAGACTTGTTCCTCGCCCTTTGAGAACACATACGAGCAAGCACGCTCTGGTTATGTGTTCTTGCTCCAAGAGTGACAACGGAATGGCCCCTCTCCACGCCAGACGTGAAGGGGTATATCTTTTGGTCTCTTCCATTACTCCTTCAGCTCAAGATGTCAGGAATATCGTCTGCCAATCAGCATTGCTCTTCTAAAACGGGAGAATGACGTTTCGTTTAAGGCGACCAATCCGGAAATCTGTAACATCGGTGTTTGGCGTTTGCTGTCTCCCTGTGAAAATCTCTGAAACTGCGTGCTGTATTTGTAAAGAATGCGTAGGTTGGGCGCTCCCACACAATGTAGCGGAGTTTTCTTTTAAGCCCAACAAGGGGTTCGTTCCCCCTTTCACTCGGGCACATGCTGTCCGCTCCACGGGCGGCCGCCGGCCGACGTAGATAGCTCCCTGTGAAAACCTCTGAAGGGTCCGGCGTCCTGGCGTGCGGTGTTCGCCTCTCCCAAACTAAAAGCTTTTGTGACCGTCGTGTCTTGAATGTGAGTGTGTATGCCAGCCTCGAGTATTTCAACCACAGCGTGCTTACATGTTATTTGCATATCGTTCACATGAATTCATACAACATTTTCATCTTATCGAGTTTGGGTTCGAATGAAGTGTCTTGATGTGCAGAATATGACTGTGAGGGCGGAATATGTAAGCAATGAAGGTCAGGAGACGACGACGTCTTTCACAGTGACATCAGTTAACTATTATCATAAGAGTAACTAATATTATTGATTTTTTTTTGGGGGGGGGGGGGGGAAACTCCAGACTACTGAAGGTATGTTTGCGCAATGCTAGTTGTAAGATTATTGTAAAAAATAAGTCCCACTTGAACGTCTGTCAAATCATTTCATTACCAACAGTAAATTTTTGAAGAATTGTTTTCAGAGTATAATTAATTTTTGCCAGCAGTGTTGCTTTACTGATTATAATCCATCCCAAAAACCATCAACGTAAAACTTGGCAAAATTTTATTGATGTCAAGAAAAAGTTTAACTATGAATTATGTAACTTCAGTCAAATTAATTAAAGAATAGCGTCAGCTTTGCTATTAAAGAATAACGTCAGCTTTGGTAACAAATACAGCCACTTATTATGAAAGCCCACTAGCAGTTAATAGAGTATAGTAAAATAGAGTTAGTACATTCATGTCGCAGTTCGATGTAGCAGTCAGATGGCGATCCAGTGACAGTAAAAAAGGTAAGGAACAGGTTTGGGTTATTGCAGGTAACGACTGAGGGCCACGACGACGACACATTCCATGTTTCGTCGAAATAATCAGCAAATCACTTTTAATAAGCATCATTTAAATTTGTATGCGAAGATTGCACTTATTATTATTGAGAAAGAGAATTAATTTCGGTTCTAGGCGCGCAGTCCGGAGCCGTGCGACTGCTACGGTCGCAGGTTCTAATCCTGCCTCGGGCATGGATGTGTGTGATGTCCTTAGGTTAGTTAGGTTTAAGTAGTTCTAAGTTCTAGGGGACTGATGACCACAGCAGTTGAGTCCCATAGTGCTCAGAGCCATTTTTTTGAATTAATTTCAAAGGGAAGATTCCATTTGTTATTATTAAGCAAGAGATAGAAATCCTAAGGGAAGGTTTCATAGGTTATTGTAGAAGGGAAGGTTGCGTAACAAAAGAGATATAGAGGAGACGGGAAGGTTTCACTCACTACATTCGTCCTGCGAAAGCAGAGGATTTTAACAATGTGAGTTCACATTACAAGCCAGCAACGCCGCTCTCACAATACCGCTGGTTACCCGGACTGCTCAGCGACTGTGCCTCTCAGGGAACCGTAGCGTGTAAGCCATGGGCGGGCAAAACTCCGGCTCGGGAGCAGTTCCCTGACACGAGCGCCAAAGCGCTCAGCTCCGCCAAATACTTCCCCCAGCGCCACCTCACGCTCTCTGAGGGCAGGAAAGGGGAAGAGGGGGTAACTGCAAACGTGTCATATTTAAATGGCAGCGCAGTCTCACTGCATACGATTTGGATTTATGTTTCACAATTCTGAACAACATGTACTCAAACAAATTTTCAGTATCATTTAATTATTTTTGGCTCGCTGAGGACATATTTGTTAGCATAGGGACAGCTGTAGACAATTTCACAGGTTTTGACAGTCAGGTTGCCATGTAATCGTGACTTAATTAGTTTCATAATGAGAAAAGGTCTTTCATACAAATATGTCGATCGAAATACTGCACCAATTTTGAAACCGCATTATGGATAAGTGGAAACTACCTGAGTAAAGGAATGTACTCGTAGACATCCCGGACATTTTTATCGTGAAAGAATTTGTCATTGAAAAGGGAATCACCGTGCAGGTTTATCAGTTGCATCTGCACACAGACAGAGGACTTTCAGCTGAAATGGGAAATGGTCTGAAAAACCGCTCGAATACAGATGCAAGACTGTCAGTGCCCTCAAAACGTTTGGGTAACTGTCCTTGTAAGTCTTTCAAGACCGCAACGAATTCTTTAAACCTCGCATTTACTTTAACGGACATGAACTTAGGCAACTGGACTGTGTTTGTAAGAATGTGTTTGATTTTTCTTTTTAGATGTGTGCCCAACATGTACATTGTTCTTCTGCTTGCATTGTCTTACTGTGGGCAGTGTGCAGTCAAGTCCACTTCGAATGCGGGGTCTGCAATCCATTCCGGATGTTCTTACTTTCGTTCCTGCACTCCTTTTTCCTTTTAAATTCAACAATAGCAAGTATTAAATCGAAAAGTCGCTCCAGGTCTGTCCCTTGATTTAACGAACGTACTCCATACTATGTGGTTCAATCCCATCGAAAACTGTAGCAATTGATACTGGACTTCAGAAATGTTACTATTCTTACCACCAATTTCTTCACGAGATGCATGGCTGCAAATTTAGTAGAAAGTGCATCTTGATGTACAGAACAATGAATCCCATTTGTCGATAATTGCACTTCTTTGCTCAACTAAATCTTTAAATTCTTTCTGCATGGTATTGTGGTATCGTTTTATAGCAAATTTGCAGTACCCATCACTTATAGAACAGCATAATACGTATTGAGAATTCCCCTCACTTTATTCTGTCATTCTTGTTCATTTTTAGGGTCCTGTATCTCAAACGGTAGAAACGGAACAGTTTATAGGATCAATTTGTAGTTCGTCTCTGTCTACCTGTCCGTCTCTTCGACTGTTCAAACCTTTTTTCTCAGGAACAGATAGATATAGTAATTTGACATTTATGTAAAATATTAAGACCAACGGACACTTAGTGACATAAAAACGTGAAGCATGTACGTCAATACAGACGAAAGATGCGGCTATTTCTGTCACATTCTTTCATATTCGGAAATACGTTCATCAAAACGTACAGAATACTTGCCGCCGACCTATAATCATGAAATTTGACAAGAAACAATGTTTCACACTACAACCAAATGAAAATATCCGAAAATTGTTAATTTATACTTACGCGACACCAGAAATAAAAATAAAAGTAATCAGTCAGTCTGTATGCCAGTGCTCCTGTTAACAGGCTTTTGCCTCAGGAGCGCGTAGAGACATCCAAGCTGAAATTGATGTCGCATACGAAGGTCTATGACACCTTGGCGGTATAATAAAGAGCTCCTGCGAAGAGCCTCTGTTAAGTTTGGAAGGTAGGAGACGAGGTACTGGCAGAAGTAGAGCTGTGAGGTCGGAGCATGAGTTGTGCTTGGGTAGCTCAGATAGTAGAGCACTTGCCCGCGAAAGGCAAAGGTTCCGAGTTCGAGTCTCGGTCCGGCACACAGTTTTAATCTGCCAAGAAGTTTCATATCAGCGCACACTCCGCTGCAGAGTGAAAATCTCATTCTGGAACGCGAGAGTTGTTAATTTGTAATTATGTAACACGAAAAAAATTGTCATTTATTATCATATTGTCTGTCTGTCTACCCATCTGTTAAGACACCTTTATCTCAGGAACAGTAAAACGTATGAATTTGAAATTTATGTCACAGACTGTGAGGTCTATAGTCCTTTGGTGCTGCAAACATGTTACGCTTCTATGTCAATGCGATCAAAAGATACGGCCAGTTACACCACACATTTTGATACTCGCAAACTCTCACTTTAAAATGTATAGGTACGAGGATCGTTCACATTTTTTTTCTCACAACATATTTATTCTTAAGAGTCAGAATTTGTTGACAATATACATCGCCATGTCTTGTCCTTGTCCTATTTTTTTTTTCTCCATCACGTTCTATGGCCGTTGTGGAACAGCATGTACTCACAGCTGCTAAAAGCTCTTCTCCTGTACGCATATCCATGTTTTCACTGCATGATTGACACTCTCGTCATCTTCAAAGTGTGTTCCCCGTAGAGAATCTCTAAGCGGCCCAAAGAGATGGGAGTCCGAGGGTGCCAGGTCTGGACTGTAGGGTGGATGAGGCAACGATGTCTAAGCCAATTTCCAGATGTGTTTCCGGGTACTCAGACTTGTGTGTGGGCGTACATTATCGTGTTGGAGCAAGATTACTGCTGGACTATTGTCCGATCGGACACATCGGAAACGGTTCTTGAGTTTATCCAGGGTCTTCAAGTATGCCTCTGAATTGATGGTTCACCCTCTTGGCATCACATCCACGAGAATGACGCCATCACAGTCCCAGAAGACTGTCACCATGACTTTTCTGGCAGAGGGGGTTGTCTTCAATTTCATCTTTTGTGGTGAATGAGGATGATGCCCCTCCGTGGGCTGCCTTTGTGTTTCCGGCGCACCCAGCTTTCGTCCCCCATAACGAACCGTGACAGACAGGCCTCTGCGTCGCTTTCAAAACGCTCCAACAATTCAGATGAAATGGCCTTTGTTTGATCTTGTGGTCCGCTATGAGCATTCGTAGAACCCATCGTGAGCACGTCTTTGAATATCCGAGAGTCTCGATCATTGCAGACGCGCTTCCAATGTTGGCCGACAACTGTAGAGCCAACTGTGGAGTTGTGATGCGCCGTTAGGCACGAATAATGGCATCCGCAAGATTCAGCATGTCTGGGGCAGTGGCTGTGACAGGACGTCCCGAGCGTGGCTGATCATTTCCTGAGACTGTAACTTTCTTTACCCAACGCCCAACTGTACTCGCATCTACTGCAGCATCGCCATATACTGCACAAAAACGTTTATGGATGTTCACCAAGGTTTCTTTTCCTGCACACGAGAATTCAATAACATCACACTGCGTTTAACGTGAGTCGTATGTAGATGCCATTTTGACGCTGTATTACGGCTCTGCCGTCTGGCAGAACGGTTCGAAACTTCACCGGAGCACAGAACAAACATCAAACGTACGAGGCCTGTTCAGAAAGTAAGCTCCGATTGATTGCCAAATTGAAACCACAGTGAACATCAGAAATGTTTTACTTGTAACAATTAGCTACACCTTTCAGCTACTTCTCTACGTAGTCGCCGTTCTGACTTAGACTTTTGTCATAGCGTTGTACCAACTTTTCAATAGCCTCATCATAGAAGGCAGCCGCCAGTGCTTTCCGCCAATTCTCCACGCTGGCCTACACCTCGCTGTCTGTGTCAAAATGTTGTCTTCAAAGACAGCGGTTCATGTGACCAGAGATGAAACTCAGGGGGAGACAATTGCCGACTGTATTGTGCGTAATCTCACATTTCCATTTGAAAACGATGCAGGAGCATCTTCATTGCCCCTGCAGAATGCGGCTGAGAATTGTCTTGAAGAAGAAACAGCACGACAGTTATGTAATGTTAGCTGCATAGCTTCAGGCGAAATTTCTCACCAGGCCCTCTTACTTGGCGGCAGACACTATTTTCTAGACATCTTTACGCACTCACTGCGAGCTCAGAAATGAGAAGAGTGACGTGATGCTAACTGGAGTTATACTAGAGACACTACCCAACACATCTGTGCAAAGCTTTATCGGATTTTCATAGTCGTTTCCATTTCGCGACCGATCGGAGCTTACTTTCTGAACGCCCCTCGTATATTAATGGCGTTTTAAAGAATGTGTGGGGCATTACTTATTGAACGACCCTCGTACTTCTCCTTGTTTGATGAAAAACCTTGATACTTGGAGAGAAGAAAGGTTTCACACTAAAAGTAAATGAAGAAAATCAGAAACTTGTTAATTTATAATCTGTGCGACCGGTGTCTTGCCAGTATAAAGTCGATAATACGCAAAAATCGTCGAGATCCTGAATTCCCAGGATGGATGAACTGTCTCTATACAGTGTTAAGTTTGTACGGAAACCTTACTGCGCGAGTCCTACACTGACACCTGCCCAGTTTTTGAAGGGTTGTGACAATGGATGACTAGACTGCCTCTTTTTGCGCTAACAGCCACTGGACCTGTGAACGTCCTTCGCTACACAAACAAACAGCGTAAACAGCCCTGACACCACGATCTGCCGAACTAAAGAGAGTTGTGCCAGCCGGAGAAATGTCACACTGCAATACATAACGAAAAGTCAGGCTGTAGCCGGCCTTTGTGACCGAGCGGTTCTAGGCGCTTCAGTCCGGAACCGCGCTACTGCTACGGTCGCAGGCTCGAATCCTGCCTCGGTCATGGATGAGTGTGATGTCCTTAGGTTAGTTAGGTTTACAAAGTCCTAAGTCTTAGGGACTGATGACCTTAGATGTTAAGGCCCATAGCGCTTACAGCCATTTGAACTATTTTGTCACGCTGTGCTGCGTATTATACTCTGTTCATCATAAGAATAAAGTTTATGTAAACATTACGTCATGTATTCTTTGCATTTCGTTTCACATGGAGCGGAGGTCAAGCTGTCACCAGTGCAGTCAGGTATTATCGTAAGGATACGTTTCATGCTGCGTTACAAGTACGTAGACTGAGAGATAAAGCGGGACAACAGCTTTACCGGCTCGTTAAACTTCGACAGCACTGGCCAGCCAGCTGTCCAGCTAACCTCCAATGGTATAAGCAGTTGCAGCTCAGATGTAAAAAGAGACGAGCAAAGAAACAATATATCTTCGAATGACATTTAATTTTTAAAAAGAATGAAATAATGTTTGGCAAAACTCCAGCACTACCGCGTGCTTCTTAGGTGACCAGACGGAAAGCATATAATGCTCTCCTTCTCATCTAACACAGTACAGAGTGATTCAAAAAGAATACCACAACTTTAGGAATTTAAAACTCTGCAACGACAAAAGGCAGAGCTAAGCACTATCTGTCGGCGAATTAAGGGAACTATAAAGTTTCATTTAGTTGTACATTTGTAGGATGGAGCGCCACCACATTGGCACTTATCTGTCCGTAACTATCTGAACGTCAACTACCCGAGGCGATGGATCGGCGGCCAGGCAGCCCGTGACAGAGCACTTCATCACTGGCCTCCAAGAAGCCCTGATCTTACCCCCTGCGATTTTTTCTTATGGGGGTATGTTAAGGATATGGTGTTTCGGCCACCTCTCCCAGCCACCATTGATGATTTGAAACGAGAAATAACAGCAGCTATCCAAATTGTTACGCCTGATATGCTACGGAGAGTGTGGAACGAGTTGGAGTATCGGGTTGATATTGCTCGAGTGTCTGGAGGGGGCCATATTGAACATCTCTGAACTTGTTTTTGAGTGAAAAAAAAGCTTTTTAAATACTCTTTGTAATGATGTATAACAGAAGGTTATATTATGTTTCTTTCATTAAATACACATTTTTAAAGTTGTGGTATTCTTTTTGAATCACCCTGTATTATAATTACAAACAAGAGTGTTGAAACTTGAAACACGTATGTTGTGCGGCAGCGATGCTGAGGCATTGTAGAATCTCTGACCAGAGCAGTTGCGCTCGAAGCGCAGTGCAGTACAGTTGTCTGTCGCGAGCAGTTGCGAATAGTGGTCTGTGAGTAGCAGTAGCGGAGAGCAGTCGGCGGGCGTCGGCACCGCAATGGTCGAGATACAGGATAAGGTATATTGTTAATCAGCCTCGCGCTCAACTAGCAATGTTAATTAAGTGTAATTTTCTGTAAAAATCGCCCCCAATAATAATTTTGATTTTTTGAAAGCAATTTTTTAACAAAAGTATCATTTGATTCCCTTGCATTTCCTTAAACAAAAAAATTCAGTTAACTTCAAAAAATTTAGTTATGGCGATACATCTATTGCAAGCTGTGCCGCAGAATAAGAGCAGAATTTTGACATGCAGTTTTAATAAGGTAAGAAATTTATTCTGAATTCGCACAGGGCAAACACCGACATTTCGGTTTAATTGAGTTTTGGTTATCACTGTAGTTTCATTGTCATGAGATTATCTTTCATTATTTAATGGGAACTTGTACTTGAGTCAGATAGCGAGCTTTCATTTAATTGTCTTTGCCGTTAATATTTTTGTGGGAGCTTACATTTAGCTCTAGGTCCATTTCATATAATTATTGTTCATTACATTTTTCTTGTGGGGAGGTTACACTTGGCGACACCCAGTCCAGGATCGTATTTCGTGAGAATCTTTTGAAAAACAGTCAGATATCTGCTCTTATTGCTTAGATATAATTATAATTTGGCGCAACGCTTTTATTAATTTGTGACTTTCTTTCCTTAGATCATCGGCAATTCGTTGCTCTGTTGTATTTTTGTGTTGTTTTTGCATTGTGCTTATTTGTTTTGTGATTAATTGTGACTATTATAAAAATGCCGCGAAAGACTATTAATAGTACGTCGCGAGGTGTAGTGAATGAAGTTACCGACTCAAACAATTTTACCGATCGGACTTGTGACACGCAATGTAATGATGACAATGCTGTGTTCACTAACAATCAGTGCGTTCCAACCGCTAATGATGACCTTTGTCTTAATGATGAACAAACGAACTCGGTTATGTCCTCTGTTGGTTTGACGACAATCGATGACGCGGGGAGCTCTATTGTAATGAGCGCTGCCCAGCCTAACACGACCGGTTCACTAAATTCAAGTAACGTTCAGGCAAATATTTCAAATGAAAATGAACGGGACACAGAAAGTACGCCGGATTTATTTAATTCCGAAATAGTGACCGACAGTGTAAATTCGACTGAGAAACCTTTGTGTGAATCTCAGAATAACCAAATGGTTACTGAAAATGAGACAATTCCAGATCCAGTATTAATTAACACAGAGAATAGAAATGCTAATTTTGGCTTGGAACAAATTATGGCATTTTTGCAACAAAGTTTCAGACAACAGAGTGAAAAACAAGACAAACTTAGTGAACAGGTCAGACAACAGAGTGAAAAACAAGACAAACTTAGTGAACAGGTCAGACAACAGAGTGAAAAACAAGACAAACTTAGTGAACAGGTCAAACAACAGAACGAAAAACAAGACAAGCTAAATGAAAAATTAGACAACAATTCCAGGCAGCTTAGTGAACAGATTAGAGCCGTTGCCGCGCAGTGCCATGACACTAAGGAACAATTACGCGAGGAAATCGAGGCCTGTTCGCGAAAAAGTAGCGAAGAAATTAAGTCTGTTGCTCAGGAATTAAGGGAATTTCAAACAGCTACAACAGAAACACTTAGAGCGGAAATTAGCGGAGTCGCTAAACAATGCTCTGAAAAAGCTACACAATTACGCGACGAGTTTAAAGCAATGACAACAGAACTTTCGCGCACAATGGATGAAAAGATTGACGCGAAATTCGAACAACAGAACACTCAAATTAACGAACGTCTTAGTCTTCACATACAGAACAGTGATACGCGTTTCCGCAAATTTATTGATGATCAAAATAAAGTCAAACGTCAAGTCATGGAAACAATCACTGCACAGAGACAAGAAGACAAACGTAAGATGTTTGCGAAAGCAAAAACATACGTAGACAACAATATTGCTACAATGTCCGATAAAATTAATACCATCGAACAGTTGAACGCGGAATTACGCGATGAAATTTCTGATCTTAAATCAAAAACAGATACACATACAGCAGATATTCAGACAGTGACAGACCGATTTGAAGAATTAGAAATAACACAGGATTCCGATGTCGTCAAAGCTGACATTAAACAACTGAACGAAATTACACGTAAGTTGCAAAAACAGATTAATGCGTCCGATTCTAAAAACGATGATCAGGCAAAAATACTGACTGAAAAATGTGATGAATTGGCCAGTCGTATTGATGTGATCGAAAGTACTAATGACAACAAATCAGACGATACTTCACCGGTTTCATTTAACCAAACACCGGAATTTCAAAATCTACAGCAGACTATTAATGAGATAGATTCATCTAATAACACATTGCGTCGAAAACTGTCAAGTTTACAGCAGGAAGTAACAGAGTTGAAAAATATTTCGGTTAATAACGCATCACAGCAGACGCCACTTTGCGAACATTTGTCAGATTCGCGCAACGCGTGCAATTTGGGTAATCTACAAAGAGCACCCGACTTTGATTCCGAACAATCACAGTTCAACAGATTCTCTTACAACCATGAACCTGTTCCATCACACAGAGACGATAATTTCGATTACAAACATTTTCTGTCAGTGAGAAAGTTTAAAATATTTAAAAACGACAGAACACAGATTCACCCGCTAGATTGGATACAACAGTTTAGCTTTGCTTTTCCACCGACTTGGCCCGTTACGCACAAACTGGAATTTATTTGCAGCTTTTTGGAAGGCGAACCGGCAACTCGTATGAGGCCGATCGCGAGACAATGTTATTCAGTAGAGGAATTTCAGAATGCTTTTCTGTCAGCGTACTGGTCGAAGACGACACAGCGCGGAATTAAAGATCAGTTAATTAGCTTACCAAATTATGAGAACTCCAATTTTCCCAGTGTCACTCAATTCTTTGAACACATGGTGCAACAAAATCAGTATTTAAGTGAACCTTATAGTGAATCTGCACTTATTCAATTATGTATCTCTAAATTACCACGATCATTAAGAGTGTCACTTCTAACGGGTCAGCAAAAAGAAAACATTTCAGCATTCAGAGATCTATTGCAGCTTTTAGAAGTGCAGCAATCTGATTATTCTTTCGTAAACAAAAATTTTTCGTATAGTAATCAAAGTCAACAAACTTACAGTAATTACGATCAGGGACGTAATTTCAACAGGAAAAGTAACAGACACTTTAGGAACGACAACCACCAGAACTTTAATAACAGGCAAAATTCTCATTATCAATATCATCAAAATATTCAGCAACAGGAACCACCTTTTAGTAACAATAGACGATTTCCACCACAACAGCATGAAAACCAGCCGGTTAGAATACCTAACCAACAATGGAATGCACAAGGTCAACCAGGCTTTAATGTTTCGCCGCGTGCACGTATAGTCCCTGATACAACAAATGGTAACGCACGGCAGCAAAGGAACAACTACGTACAGAAAACACAGTATTTCAATTCCTATCGCAATGCACCGTATAGGAACGACTATTACGACAGACGTAGAAATAATGAGGACAATTTTCAGCGTACATCTAACAACAGTCGGTCCTACCAGCAGCAAAATGATCAGCAACAACATATTCTTGTGAATGAACCCGATAGTAGGTATCACCCAGGGCGTAACACGTCTGGAAGAAGTAATAGAACTGTTCAAATTGTAGAAATGCCACAACATCCTCGTGATGATAATAACACGTCAGATAGAATCTGACTAGATACTGTACAGGACGCATCTTCCAATAACACAAGCACTAGTTTTGACACGCAAAATGTTGTTCACGAGAATGTAATTACGTTTGACGACATCAGAGACACTCTTTTGCAGGAAAAACCAGTTGTTCAGAAAACTATTTCACATCCTGTCATCGAAATTAAAATTGGTTCATCGAAATTTTCAGCGGTAATAGATTCCGGATCACCTATGTCAGTTATTAATGAGGAAACTTTTAACGAGTGCAACAAAGAGAATACTTATCCTACATTACCTTTAGGCAAAACGAAAGTGAAAGGAGCAGTATCGAGTAAAGGAGTGGATGTAAAATTACAGACGCATTTATCATTTTGTATTGGAGGTCATACTTTTCATTCAAATTTTTGGATTGTTCCCTTATTGACAACAGACGTTATTTTAGGCATGAACTTTCTCGTACAACACGACGCAGTGGTTGATTTTCAAAATTCTTATTTAATGTTGAAAGACGAAAATGTACAATTAGCTTTAGAGTTTCAGCACTCATTATCGACAGAAGAGGAAACAATTAACCGCACAGAGGTCATTTCAGTATCGCGTAACATAGACTGTAATCCCACATTGTTCACGGATACGTACGTACACAACTATAATACTCCAGACGAAACTGACTACGACGTAATGCAGATGATTTCCGATAAGGTTAAACAAAGCAGTGCAAATACAGACGATGAACGAACGCAATTACACAAAATTCTTTTACAGCAAGCTCCAGTTTTCGACAACATTCCTGGTACTATGTCCGGCTTTATGTATGAATTTCAAGTCAAACAGCACGACACATTTAAAGCAAAGCATTATCCCATTCCATATATCCACAGAGAACGAGTTAAAAAAGAATTGCAGGATATGCTCGATCAAGGAATTATTGAACCAGCAGTTAGCCCGTACATAAACCCGCTACATATTGTTAAGAAAAAAGATGGGTCACTTCGCCTTGTACTTGATTCACGTCACATTAATGACATTATTATTAATGAAACAGATCGACCACAGACATTAGAAGAACTACTACAGAAATTTCACGGTACAGCTATTTATTCTACACTAGATTTAAAATCGGGATTTTGGCAAATTCAACTTCATCCGAATTGCAGAAAGTATACAGCTTTTCTCTGTTTTGGTGACTGTTATCAATTTTGCAAATTACCATTCGGCTTAACTATTTCCTCTGCAGCTTTTATTCGTGGTTTGAACACAATACTTCCGACAGAACTTAAAGACAGAATTACGACGTACGTAGACGACATTCTTATTGCAGAAGCTAACTGGTCTGAACATAATCTGATTTTAGAACGACTATTGCAAACTTTCCATGCACAAGGACTTACAGTGAACCTCAGTAAATCGCATTTTGGCAAAACTTCTATAAAATTTCTTGGACACGTAATTTCAGCAGAAGGCATTGCGCCTGATCCGGAAAAACTTCAAGCTTTACGTGACATTACTGTTCCTACAACGAAGAAGCAATTACGCAGTTTTTTGGGCTTAATTAACTTTTTTCGCAAATTTATTCATCACTCTGCACTAGACACACCTAGATTATGCCAATTAACAGGTAAAAACACTATTTGGTCATGGGATAAGCAAGCACATTCTGAATTCGTGAACCTAAAACATGCTTTGTTGAATGCTCCACTTTTATCGCACCCAGATCTTACCAGAAATTTTTCCATTGCCACCGACAGTTCCAACACAGCTTTAGGCGTACACATTTTTCAGGAAATTGAAGAAGATGGCTCAACAGTAATCAAAAACATCGCATTTGCAAGCCGCATTCTGTCACCTGCTGAACGAAATTATTCCGTCACAGAATTGGAAACGTTATGTGTTGTATGGGCTTTTACGAGATTTCGGCATTTTCTTTATGGAAGACACACGACCGTTTACACAGACCACAGAGCGATTCAATTTTTACTTTCAGCTAAATTCAGTCACGACAGATTAAGCAGATGGAAACTGTATTTACAGGAATTTAATTTTACAATAGTTCACAT
Source organism: Schistocerca nitens (assembly GCF_023898315.1). Taxonomy (NCBI): domain Eukaryota; kingdom Metazoa; phylum Arthropoda; class Insecta; order Orthoptera; family Acrididae; genus Schistocerca; species Schistocerca nitens. The sequence goes on along the minus strand of NC_064620.1, from coordinate 482,049,128 downwards.
TCCCGGCACACAAAATGTAATAGCAGACGCATTATCCCGTTCTTTCAGCAACAATCAGCAAGACGTAGCAGCCAACTTCTGCAAAGCAAATTTCAGCGTCATGTACATTCAACAAGTTGCATTTGAAAATTTTATTTCATCGTCATTACAGGACATAGCACGAGAGCAAAGCAAAGACAATGTGTGGAAAGAAATTAAACACCTTTGGCAAGATAAGAATAAAGTTACGATTAGAAACCACTACACTGTACGCAATGACATTCTGTTTCGCCGCTCTCATCCAGACAGTAACAATTGGTTATTATGCATTCCTGACGAACTGGTTAACAAATTAATTTGGTACACGCATTTAAGCTACGCACATTACGGAGCAAGAAAATGTTTTCTTATATTGAGACAGAACTGTTATTTTACAAACATGGAAAAACGTATACGACGAGTTTTAGCGTCATGTAAAATTTGCCAGAAAGCTAAATCAGACACCACTTCACACATTCCTCCATTATATCCCATTATACCTGTTAAATTAAGACATATGGCTGCAGTAGACATTTTTGGTCCAATTCCGAGAACTAATAGAGGTTTTTGCTACATCTTTGTCGCTGTTGAACTCACTTCAAAATTTGTTACTTTCACTCCGTTACGCAAAGCTACTGCCAAAACTGTTTCGAAAGCATTTGTAAAGCATTTCTTATTTCATGTAGGACATGTGATGAAAGTAATTTCTGACAATGGATCACAATTTCGTTCTGCTATATGGATACGCATGTTACGAGCTAGAAACATTTCTCCGATCTATATATCCAAGTACCACGCTTCTTCGAACCCTTGTGAACGATTAATGAAAGAAATTGGTAAACTGTGTAGAATATACTGCCACAAAAGACATGTTAATTGGGACACACACATACACTCATTCCAAGATGTAATTAATTCCATTCCAAATGAATCCACTATGCTACCTCCGTCTGTTATACTGAAAAACGTTGAACCACCAAACAAAATCAAAGAATTAATAACATTTCCTACATCTCGTCGATTACGACACCACGAAATAATTGACATTGCGCTGAACAACATCAAACGTGCCGCAGAGCGCCGGAGAAGACAGCAAAAACAGGTTTGTAGACGCCGAGACTTTCACGTTGGACAGAAGATATTAGTACGTACACACTATTTATCCAGCAAATTAAAAGGTAAGTGCAGTAAATTTGAACTTCTATACGCAGGTCCATATCGGATTCGCAGCATTCCTCACCCCAATGTTGTACACGTCGAAACTCTGAGAACCAGAAAATCGAAAGGCAACCATCATGTGTCAAACATTAAACCCTTTATCGAATGAAACCACTTTACGATGTAACATGCTATGAGGCCATTTACACATTTTATGACCACTTATGCAATTATATTCACATGACTAATTACTGATGATTATCGTATTTTTTCTTGGCAAGTGCCCGGCAAGGTAAGGTTAGCAGGTCGCTCTTCTTGTCGTTACACACTAGACCGTGCATTTTCCAGATGAACTTACGCATTTTATGAATAATTATGCAATTCTCTATAATGACGCATTAATTTTATCAAATTCTCTCTCCATTGAAGTCTTTAATTATCGCCTCTATTAACTACACAACATACAAGCTGAACACAACGAATGTCACATTTTGTCTTTCTTATGTATGTACGATTGTTTTTATGTTTTGTTTGTATGCACTGTGAACTAGTTAAGGTATAACACACACCATTTGACTTTGACATTTTGCCTTGTGATATCTCAACATCGTGACTGTTTTACATTTTCCTTTTTTGCTGCTGCATTACGATATTCTCTGTACACTTTTTGCCTTTAAACACTGTCTGTGCTTTGAGATATTACGTTTTCTGTCATGTTATGTTGTATGCTTAATTGAGTCACCATTAACCAGTCACTATTTAATGGGTATATGATTTAAATGCAAGACATTAATCTTTGTTCATCAATTTCAGAAATAAATGATGCGTACAGGAAATGAATTAAACAGAAGTGGGAATTTCACCTATGGAATAAACGAAAGAAGATGCAATAAGCTAATGAGGACGAGTAAATGGATCAGAATTAACAAGCATTAACCAGAATATATTATACACATCGCAGAATAGCAGTCTTAACTAATTTTTTCTTTCAGAATACAAAGCGATTGATGCAAGCTGTCAGACAGAACTACACATTTTAGTTTTAAGTGATGAAATATGCTAGGGATTAGGAATAGTTGTGTGATGACTAATGAAATGATTTTTGCAGATGATAATGAATGCTGATAATGAACAATGATGAAGAATATGGTACTATGAATAATGAAGTTTTTGTTTACAGGTGATGATAATGATGGAGTTATGATGATATGAATAATGGAAGTTTTTCTTTACAGATGAGGATAATGTTGAAGTTATGTATTTATGCTATGTAGTTATTTAAGTATTTGTTGCAGTTTACTTTGACAGCAGGTGTTATATTGCGTAGTAGGATGACTGAAGGTTTTGGAAAGGACAGCTATGGAACACATTTTTTATACACATTTCACTACCTGTTAATTCGAAGTTCACTACTTTTCAGCATAGTCTGCGTTTCTTCTTTCAGCTCAATAATCCATTTTGTATTTTTCTTTCAGGAGAAGCTTTTTATGATACTTACTAAACTTGTTACCTATTATACCTGTTCTAGTACTTGCATTTTTTTTTACCCATTTGTGTCTATCATTTATAAATGTGATAACCTTGCTACAGCTGACTCATGACGAATGACGTTACACAATCTTTTCATTTATAGGAACAACCTAGAAGCAATTTTTTCTCTTATTTCTTCTTGCTTTCCCTTATAATTACCCAAAGCAATGCATTGCTAGCAGAAAAAACAAAATGTATTAACAGTCCCAGATAATGTCACTAGTTTATGATAATTCTGAATAACACTGATCAGCTCTGAATTGTATGTCACTTGAATAATGACTTCTTAATGATACCTAAACATAATTGCCACTATCTATTGTAATAAGAGTACTTATTATGCCCATGCTTATTAATGCTATGACTGTAATTAACTGATTTTTAATAATGATTTCTTAATGATATGAAGAATACTGAATGATGAATAATGTTTTATACTATTCAATACTTGCTGGCCACTGAGTGCCCATAATTAATGTAACTTATAATGCCCATGCTTATTAATGCTATGACTGTAATTAACTGATTTTTCTAATAATGATTTCTTAATGATATGAATAATACTGAATGATGACTAATGTTTTATACTATTCAATACTTGCTGGCCACTGAGTGCCTATAATTAAGACTTTTTATGAACATGTTCTGTAATATTAAAATACATGGTACAGAAATGTTCGATGACTAGAGTATGGATACCGCAAACTACTTATGTAATCACTAATCAAGACTTGTGTGTTAGTTAATGTCCTTCACCTTCTGACCTAACTACCTGAAATTATTGTAACATCCATTTGTCTTGTCCATCCTCATTATCATGGAGCACTATATTTGGTTTTTGCACTAATTCTACGTTGGTGTGCCGCCTCTTAAAAGCGTGGTGTTGACACGACATGCTGTCCACCACTGTAGGCGAAGAAACTACTTATGTAATCACTAATCAAGACTTTGTTATGGAGCACTGTGTGCTGCCTCTTAAGAGCGTGGTGTTGACACGACATGCTGTCCACCACCGTAAGCGATGAAGACGTTATTCTGGTCCCACTGTTTGGTGTACCTGGTATACTGCCAAATGATAGTATGGAATATTACTACGACGTTTCAGTGTCTTGATACGCTGATAAATACTTCTGGGAACGGAACTGCAGATTGTATCACTTAGTTGTGATTCTGTGGAAAGAAATGGACTTTCAGTGCAGCTGTGTGCAAACTAAAGTGCTACAACCATGATGCAATCCTTCCTTTCCTATCCTAATAATGAAAATCATTTTAGCTAGCATCATGTATGTTCATGGCCTATACATTTTTTTCTCGATTTGTTGAACTCCAGTGCGAGTACACTTATGTCACCTGTCGACATGATTTTTTGCTATTATGTTTATTTATTGTGAAAATACTAAAGACATTTTTGATTTGTTCTGAAGTGCAGTATGTGTGCACTCTTGTCATTTATATTGTATATACTTTTTGTGATTTGATGATTTTTTGTACACTTGCGTTTATTTCTTATGAAAATGTTCAAAAATTTGCAGTGCATGTGCACTTATGTGAATATGTTTTCAACTGAACTCCAGTGCCTGTGCACTCTTCTCAATTTACGATATGATTGGTGTTCATTCTGTATACCTTTTATGATTTATGTCATTTGTTACTCATTGTATATACATTTCGTCTTTTACTGATATGTTCTCCACTGCAGTGCATGTGCACTCATGACACTTGTCAACATGATTTTTTTTGCCTGTTATGAAACTGCTAAAGAATTTTTCAGTGTGTGTGCATTTTATTATCTGTCAAAAAATTTGTATATACATTTTTGCTGATTTGTTTTGTACTTATATTTTGTCTTGTCTGTAATGTTTTGTAATTGGTGCATGCGCACAACATTTAATTCATGTATTACATCCAAATATTTTGTAAATGTTAATTAATTAAAGGAAAAATTTGTTACGATGGCAAGTCCAAATGACTCACCATCGCTGCCAAATTTTTGCCCCCCCAGTGGAGGGTTATGAAACACGTATGTTGTGCGGCAGCGATGCTGAGGCATTGTAGAATCTCTGACCAGAGCAGTTGCGCTCGAAGCGCAGTGCAGTACAGTTGTCTGTCGCGAGCAGTTGCGAATAGTGGTCTGTGAGTAGCAGTAGCGGAGAGCAGTCGGCGGGCGTCGGCACCGCAATGGTCGAGATACAGGATAAGGTATATTGTTAATCAGCCTCGCGCTCAACTAGCAATGTTAATTAAGTGTAATTTTCTGTAAAAATCGCCCCCAATAATAATTTTGATTTTTTGAAAGCAATTTTTTAACAAAAGTATCATTTGATTCCCTTGCATTTCCTTAAACAAAAAAATTCAGTTAACTTCAAAAAATTTAGTTATGGCGATACATCTATTGCAAGCTGTGCCGCAGAATAAGAGCAGAATTTTGACATGCAGTTTTAATAAGGTAAGAAATTTATTCTGAATTCGCACAGGGCAAACACCGACATTTCGGTTTAATTGAGTTTTGGTTATCACTGTAGTTTCATTGTCATGAGATTATCTTTCATTATTTAATGGGAACTTGTACTTGAGTCAGATAGCGAGCTTTCATTTAATTGTCTTTGCCGTTAATATTTTTGTGGGAGCTTACATTTAGCTCTAGGTCCATTTCATATAATTATTGTTCATTACATTTTTCTTGTGGGGAGGTTACAAACTTACTAACATAAAAACGGGGTAATTTTTCTGAGCGAGCTACGTGTGACGCAAAAGCGTACTGCAGGGATTTCACCGCACTGTTGAATAATGAAACAAATGAAGGTTAAAAACTTCTTTTCTTTCAGTATCCAACAGTACGGTGATATCCCTGCAGTACGCTTTTGCATCACACGTCGCTCGCTCGGAAATATTACCCCGTTTTTATGTTACAGTCAATCGTCAGGTAATCTCTTAGCGCCTTCCTTATCCGAATTCAAAAAATACGCTTCAGTTCCGGAACTGTCATCTGCTACGTTGATAATGAGTCGATCAACAACAGAATCGACGAAGCCGCCAGGGTTCCACTTGCGTTCGGAAGTGACGTGTGGAAAAGCTGCGTGCGTTAGTTCCAGAACGTCTAGCAGCTTAACAGTATTGTTATTATTTGGACCAAATCACTGAACTTGGCTCCACGTCAGTTGTGTTCGGTTCATATTGTTTTGGGACAGGGGCAAATATAAAAAATGAAAATGATTGATTTCCATGTTTCTACGACACGTATCTGCATCTGTGGTATAAAGAAATGGGCATAGTCCGAATAAAGAGTATTTGGTTTTCCATTTTTGCCTTAAAAATTTAGTTATATTTTACTCAGTTTAAGCAAACTTTATTAACAGTCTCTGAAAAATGTCGATAATTAGGAATTTATTTTTGAAATGAAAACAAGAATTTCGCGTGCAATATGTAACCAGAAACAAGAAGATGTGTATTGTTTTTAAAAATGATGATGAATTTTACAATTACGAAATGTAGTTATTTAAAATTGAACGAGAAAGAAGAAAGACTAAGACGAGGCCTGAAAAAGCGAACTATGAATTACAGTGAATTTTGAATCTAAAGGGTGACCCAAGGGAGACGGACGGTTTTGAACTGCATAGTACTGAGAGCGCGGTGGTGGGAGGTGGTCGTGGTTGGGGTAGTTCTGATCCACACAAAACGCCATTTCATTTACTCAGTCACTATGGAGCAGTAGGACTTGCAACGTCGAGTATTTGTCTACGACAGTTTCGTGAAAAGTGGTGAGTCCATTATTGTTGCGCAGCGATTGTTTCGTGCGCCCTTTAATATCGGTCGACATGGAGCTGTTCCGAGCCGTAACACAATCCTCAGATGGGTGGAAAACTTCAGACCAACTGGAAACATACTGGATAAGAAGCATCCTGACCCGTGAAACAGGGTAACGACACCAGAAAATGTTAAAAGAGTAAGGCAAGCGGCAGTCAGAAGCCCAGGACGGTCAGATAGACGTCATGCTAGTGAGTTACGAATCAATCGTGAATCGGTTAGACGAATTTTGCATAAAGAATTAAAGTTCCAACCCTACAAAATGCTCACTGTCCAACAACTTAAGGAAACTGATTTTGCTGTACGAGAAGACTTTGCCTACAGAATGCAAGTGATTTCTAGATCGAATGAAAATTAAATTTTATTGATGAGCAATGAAGCTCATTTTCATTTAAACGGGACCGTGAATAAGCAAAACCTACGTTACCAGGCTCCAGAGCAACCACCCCTTATCCACCAGCGTCCTCTATACACAGAAAAAGTAGCAGTCTGGTGTGCTCTTGGCTCTGTTGGCATTATTGGACCTTATTCTTTTTTTTTTTTTTAACGGGGCCACAGTTACTGTTAATTCGGTTCGTTACATTCGCATGTTTGGAACATTCTTGAAATCAGAACTAAGAAGACGACGAATCCCTTTAAAACGCGTTTGGTTCCAGCAGGATGGGGCAACATCGCACACCGCAAACACTTCAATGAAAGTTCTTAGACGCATGTTTCCTGGCCGGATTATCTCACGTTTTGGCAATGTTCCTTGGCCTCCCAGGTCTCCCGACTTGTCAGTATATGACTTTTTCTGTGGGGGTACCTTAACGACTGTGTCTATCATCACAAAGCACGAAATTTGGACGAGTTGAAGAATGAAATCATTCAAGAAATTGCTGCCATCTCTGCAGAGATTTTAGTCCGTTTGATGGAGGTTTTTGAGAAGAGACTTGAGTCCTGCATTCGAAATGATGGACATCACCTTGACGACATTATTTTTCACAAATAACTATGTTAACTAAAATGGCAAATAATGAGCTTTGATATCGTGTAAATAAGCATGCATTAATTTTAAAGTTGGCTGAGTATTATTTCATTACAAACCGTCCGTCTCCCGTGTGTCACCCTATACTACGCTACCCATACAGTTATACATAACAACGTGAACTTGTCAACTGTATCTATCACAGATAAACTTCAAAGCCGATTACCTCTGTAAATTTATGAAAAACATCCAGAACAACATATTTCTCGGCACATTTTGACCGTGTTCCACACGCATGTTCCACTACGGAACTACGAGCAGCCTCTGCCATTTTCATACTGCGTATTAACAGCTCGACAATCAGAGCACAACACTGCAAAGGCTGTGACTGTACACGATTTTTGAAATAAAAGCCTCATAGCTAATGCTTGATTAAGAAATACGTTGATGGCTGTTAATACAAGTGAATATCTTAAAGCTTCATTTAACGTATCTTAGTAATAATGTATCTCATAAGTAAGTAGGACCTACTTCCAAGAGACAATTTGCACAGAAAGCAGGTGGCAGCTATAAGAGTCGAGGGGTATGAAAGGGAAGCAGTGGTTGGGAAGGGAGTGAGACAGGGTTGTAGCCTATCCCCGATGTTATTCAATCTGTATATTGAGCAAGCAGTTAAGGAAACAAAAGAAAAGTTCGGAGTAGGTATTGAAATCCATGGAGAAGAAATAAAAACTTTGAGGTTCGCCGATGACATTGTAATTCTGTCAGAGACAGCAAAGGACTTGGAAGAGCAGCTGAACGGAATGGACAGTGTCTTGAAAGGAGGGTATAAGATGAAAATCAACAAAAGCAAAAGGAGGATAATGGAATGTAGTCGAATTAAGTCGGGTGATGCTGAGGGAATTAGATTAGGAAATGAGACACTTAAAGTAGTAAAGGAGTTTTGCTATTTGGGGAGCAAAATAACTGATGATGGTCGAAGTAGAGAGGATATAAAATGTAGAGTGGCATGGCAAGGAAAGCGTTTCTGAAGAAGAGAAATTTGTTAACATCGAGAATAGATTTAAGTGCCAGGAAGTCGTTTCTGAAAGTATTTGTATTGAAGTGAAACATGGACGATAAATAGTTTGGACAAGAAGATAATATAAGCATTCCAAATGTGGTGATACAGAAGAATGCTGAAGATTAGATGGGTAGATCACATAACTAACGAGGAGGTATTGAATGGAATTGGGGAGAAGAGGAGCTTGTGGCACAACTTGACTAGAAGAAGGGATCGGTTAGTAGGACATGTTCTGAGACATCGAGGGATCACCAATTTAGTATTGGAGGGCAACGTGGAGGGTAAAAATCGTAGAGGGAGACCAAAAGATGAATATACTAAGCAGATTCAGAAGGATGTAGGCCGCAGAAGGTACTGGGAGATTAAGAAGCTTGCACAGGATAGAGCAGCATGGAGAGCTGCATCAAACCAGTCTCAGGACTGAAGACCACAACAACAACAACAACTTCCAGGAGCGTAACAACACCAGTGTACGTGTGCTACGGCTTCTGACCAATCAGGTTTATTCTTATGATGAACGGTGCATACAAGGAAAGAACGCGCGAAGCCGTCGAGATAGGTAGAGCATTGTTCCGCACGCGGCCCGGACACCTGGCACGCACGGAGTTCGCCACACCTTGGCCGGCCCTTGCGCAAGCGATCCAAATAGCGACCAGACTATCCAGGAAGACGGCACGCTCACCGCAAGGACAAGATGATGTTCCGGCGGTGGATGCGGCGCTCGTATCGCGGTGTAGCCGTGAAGCGCACGCCACAAAAAAGGCGGCAGGGGCAGCGCGGCTACCAGGCGGGTCGTTGCTGCTGGAAGGCCTGGAGCGACAGAGCCGGGTTATTAGCTGTTTTCTGCGGGCAGAGGCCGGCCGGCCGCGAGTAAAAAGTCGCGCTGATTGCGCGCGTTGTCGGACGGGCGCGGCGGCCTCATCAGCGCAGTATATCACTGCCACCGGGCCTTTATGCGGCCACGCCATTACACGCCGGCCGGCGCAATATTTTTTCACGACGTGACACTTCGGGAGGACAGCGGCGACCTGTTGTGATGCATTGTTAGAATTAATTAATGTGCTGTGGCGCCGTTATTACATCCTGTCGTCTGCGGACGGCTCATCTGCGGATTTATTGAGCCACTTGACAGTTTTCCTTATCGGCACGGCATTATCTAATGTTGTCTTGTGCTTGTTGAAATACGCGTCGCTACAAAAGTACCATTAGCACTAGCGTTTCCTGTACTCGTTCACTGCAACATTTCTTTTTATTTTTCACTACCGCCTGTAAATTGACTTAGGAAACCAAGCTCGGCATAGTGATTTACTACTTAGGTATTTACCTGTAATCCCCTAACCCCCAAGCTTTTAAATAATCGAACTACCATGTGTAAAATAGCTATAAAGGTCTTACTACTTTGAAAATGAGTTGCTGTGTTGAACACTCTCCAAGACAAGAAAAAAAGAGAAAAACGATGCATCACAAAGGATCTATCGGAATGGGACAGAAATACACTACTGGCCATTAAAATTGCTACACCAAGAACAAATGCAATTGGACAAATATATTATACGAGAACTGACATGTGATTACATTTTCAAGCAATTTGGCTGCATAGATCCTGAGAAATCTGTACCCAGAACAACCAACTCTGGCCGTAATAACAACCTTGAAACGCGTGGGCATTGAGTCAAACAGAGCTTGGATGGCGTGTACAGGTACAGCTGCCCATGCAGCTTCAACACGATACCACAGTTCATCAGGAGTAGTGACTGGCGTATTGTGACGAGCCAGTTGCTCGGCCACCATTGACCAGACGTTTTCAATTGGTGAGAGATCTGGAGAATGTGCTGGCCAGGGCAGCAGTCGAACATTTTCTGTATCCAGAAAGGCCCGTACAGGAACTGCAACATGCGGTCGTGCATTATCCTGCTGAAATGTAGGGTTTCGCAGGGATCGAATGAAGGGTAGAGCCACGGGTCGTAGCACATCTGAAATGTAACGACCACTGTTCAAAGTGCCGTGAGTGCGAACAAGAGGTGACCGAGACGTGTAACCAATGGCACCCCATACCATCACGCCGGGTGATACGCCAGTATGGCGATGACGAATTCACGCTTCCAATGTCCGTTCACCGCGATGTCGCCAAACACTGATGCGGCCATCACAATGCCGTTAACAGAATCTGGATTCATCGGAAAAAATGACATTTTGCCATTCGTACACCCAGGTTCGTCGTTGAGTACACCATCGCATGCGCTCCTGTCTGTGATGCAGCGTTAAGGGTAACCGCAGCCATAGTCTGCGAGCTGATAGTCCATGCTGCTGTAAACGTCGACGAACTGTTCGTGCAGATAGTTGTTGTCTTGCAAACGTCCCCATCTGTTGACTCAGGGATCGAGACGTGGCTGCACGATCCGTTACAGCCATGCGCATAAGTTGCCTGTCATCTCGATTGCTAGTGATACCAGGCCGTTAGTATCCAGCACGGCGTTCCGTATTACCCTCCTGAAACCACCGATTCCATATTCTGCTAACAGTCAGTGGTACTCGTCCAACGCGAGCAGCTACGTTGCGATACGATAAACCGCAATCGCGATAGGCTACAATCCGACCTTTATCAAAGTCTGAAACGTGATGGTACGCTTTTCTCCTCCTTACACGAGCCATCACAACAATCACCAGGCAACGCCGGTCAACTGCTTTTTCTGTATGAGAAATCGGTTGGAAACTTTCCTCATATCAGCACTTTGTAGTTGTCGCCACCGGCGCCAACCTTGTCTGAATGCTCTGAAAAGCTAATCATTTGCATATCACAGCATCTTCTTCCTGTCGGTTACATTTTGCGTCTGTAGCACGTCATCTTCGTGGTGTAGCAATTTTAATGGCCAGTAGTGTAGGTAGATGTGATGTACATGTAAGCACAAACAAATGGTTACAGCTTCAAAAACCAACTGGATGATAGATTCAAGACTAAGCTCTTCAAAAACTGAACAACTCAATAACGCGTTGGTCCACCCCTGGCCTTTATAGAAGCAGTTATTCGACTTGCCATTGATTAACAGAGTTGCTGGTTCACCACCTGTGCGATATCGTGCGAAATCCTGCCGCGCTATATCGTCAAGTAGAAACTCATGGCGTGTGTCGGCGGCCGTTGTCTCGCTGAAATGTAAGCTGAGAATGGCTCGTCATGAAAGGTCGCATAACGGGGCATAGAATCTGGTTGATGAATCGCTGTGCTGTAAGGTTTCTACGAGTGACAAACAAAGGCTATGAATAGAAATGGCATCGCAGAACAAAACTCCAGGTTGTCACGCCATATGGTGGGTGACATTTACGTTGGTGTTCCACAACTATCCGGGACGCTTCCAGACACGTCTTCAACCTGAAATCTCACAGACTGGAGTAGAATTCTCTTCAGTGATGAGTTCCGCTTCTACATGAGCTCTGAAGACAAGCTAAGACGTGTCTGGAGGCACCCTGGAGAGCACTAGAATACCAAACTGATTGTCGTAAGCCATACGGCCTCACAACCAGGAACGATGGTATGGGGTCCCATTTCATTTCAGAGCAGGACCCCTTTAGTCGTTATACGCAGCACCCTTACCAGCACAGCGGTGCGTTGACGATATTTAACGCCACGTTTTGTTGCCCTTCGTGGTAAGCCATCCTGGTTACTTCTCAACAAGATAACGCTCACCTGCACACAGCGAAAGTTTCTACTGCTTATCTTCGTGCTTGTCAGTCCTACGTTGGCGAGCAGGGTAGCCACATTTCTCCCAATTGAGAAGGTTCGGAATCTTACGGGCAGGAACTTCAACCGCCTCAGGATTTTGACTATCTTTAAAGGGTGCCTGGCGGCGAGGTGAAACTAGTCATATGATTTGAGTGAAATCTGTATATCAGTGTTGTGAAGATACATACCACCCTCAGGAACTACCACTCTCCGTTATGCGCAAGGATGTCTGAATGCAAAAGAATCAATTTGGCCCTTTCTTTAATGGCACTTCATGGGTTGACCGCTTTACGTATTTTACAATATATTGAATAATCTCCGCAAAAATGCGATTAATTGCAGAGTGTTCTAATGGTGCTGTATAATAACTGAAATGATTTAGAATCACAACGAGGTTTACAAATCAATCCAATCTTCAGGTATTATGACAACTGCTCCAATACATGACAAGTACAAGAGGTTCCCAAGAATATTTACTTGGAAAAGTTGAAGTGGCGCCTATCAGGTGATTGTAGTTCCATTCCCTGTACTGGGATTACTATCCTAACAGATTTCTAATTCGCTGACATGTGGTACAGTGAATGAGTAACGGAACTCATCTATAGAATTGCTGTGTACAATTTGTGGAAGGGTGCCGTGCTGCGGGCGCAAAGTAACTGAACCCCATTTTGATGGAGCAGCCAAATACTTTACCAAAGGCCGTGCACGATTCGTGTCGAGTCAGCTATCTGTGAGCGGATGCATTGCACGCTGCAATTAGAACTGCTGCAGCCATGGACGATGTTCCAATAAGTCGCGATATTGAACCCGAATTATACTGATCAGTTGCCCAGATCAGGGCTTAAAAACCTCTGTCCAGCCTATTGAGACAGTGAGTACTCTTAACTCGACAGATCTGCGGTCTCTACTTCACTTCTTTACTCCCCGTTGGTCTGGAATACGAGTTCACCCTCGACAAATTCGGTTCTCTACACAAACTAAGAAAAAATTAGGCGCTCTGACCCTACCAAACCGCATAGCTGCCAGTAGTGGACAGTCCTGGATCTTAGCGCCAACTACTAGTGTACAAAGTGCCACACGCAACTCCTCCTAAACACCGCGACAGGTCCTACTACAACTGAGGCACAGGCGTCAAAAACTTGTGACATATTGTTATGTCAGTCAACTGGCTCTTCTAGTGTGCACGCGGAAAATCACAGCGTGGAAAGAGAAACTTACGTAACAAAATACTGTGCCTACATGTGGCACTAGCTTGAAGGACACCCCACTGTCACTGAGCCGTGATCCTAAAAATGCAACGATACTCAGCCCGACAGGCCTAGATCAGGCGCCACTGTGTCGTGCTGGCAGTTTCCATTAACTTTCGTTGCCTTCCCTCCAGCTGGAGAAAGGCGAGGGTGCCTTTAAAATAGATCACTCTCGACAACTGCTGCTATTGTCACCTGTCTCTGACCTTCCTGGAACTCGGAGGACACGGCCACACACAACTCTTCTGTCCCGTGTGTCTCTCCCACAGCTCTTAGAAAATATGCAAATAGAGTGAGGCACATCACCTCATTTAGTTGTAGCAAAGATTAAATAAAACCTTTGATACCTGGTCACTTTCCTGTCGTCATCGCCCAAGAAGGCAATTAAAATAAATAGAGAGGACAAGCCAAAGGGGTTTGACGTCTCTCAGTCTAACATGCCAATTGGATAGAATCTGGCCTGCTTGCGGAGTGGTCAGTTCTGGCTGGTCGACAGCCCCAGGGCCTGTGTTCATACATGGTGGTACTGTGTGCGTTGCGGACTTTGATTTCGGAGTCACGTGAGAACCTATTGCTGTGAGTCGGACTGTTCACCAACGCTGCGTACTTTTGATAGCTTGTTGTGGAACTGTCTTTACGCAATAATGAATGTTCCATCACTATGAGTTGTGATCAACGAAGGTAATTTTGATAGCTTGTTGAGGAACTGAAACTTCCTGGCAGATTAAAACTGTGTGCCCGACCGAGACCCGAACTCGGGACCTTTGCCTTTCGCGGGCAAGTGCTCTACCAAAGCACGACTCACGACCGGTACTCATAGCTTTACTTCTGCCAGTACCTCGTCTCCTACCTTCCAAACTTTACAGAAGCTCTCCTGCGAAACTTGCAGAACTAGCACTCCTGGAAGAAAGGATAATGCGGAGACATGGCTTAGCCACAACCTGGGGGATGTTTCCAGAATGAGATTTTCACTCTGCAGCGGAGTGTGCGCTGATATGAAACTTCCTGGCAGATTAAAACGAGTTCGAGTCTCGGTCGGGCACACAGTTTTAATCCGGCAGGAAGTTTCATATCAGCGCACACTCCGCTGCAGAGTGAAAATCTCATTGTTGTTGAGGAACTGTTTCTACTCTATAGCGAACGTTGCATTATTATGAATTGCGTTCAGCCAAGGTAGCTTTGACAGCTAGTTGAAATTTTTGTGCCTGCTTAATTGTGGGTGTTCCGTTATTATGTATTTGCCGAAGATGTCTGATTGCTGGTAACTCGTTATTACGGGTTGTGGTCAGCCAATGTGGTTTTGTATTTCTGGACTGTGGTGTCGAGAAGGGCTCAACTTTGTGGAGGCACTGGCCACTAGTATTCTGGTGATGTCTGATGTTGCCTGGTGTATGTAAGACGTGAGGGCATTTTATATTGAAGTCGTTATGGCGTCGTCGGTCATTGGTGGATGTGCTTAGTTCGTTGGCTCAACTTGTTCGGTGCCATCCTTTGAAACTCTACTTAGTTTCGTATGTTGGCAGTGCGCGCTCCAGAACAAGAGCAGACGCGAATGGAAAATTGAGTTCTGCTCCTGTGTATTTTCTTGTTAACGCGTTGTTGCTGGTTGGGGACGCTTGTTCACTGTGTGTGTGGAACGATGATGCAATCCACGAGTCGTGATTGTTGGTTTAATACCCTCTTCTGTTTGAGGTAGTTTTGAGTTTGATATCACTTAATTGCGGCGATAAAGGGGTTGCCTTCCTTCTAAGAGGAGGACACTGTTCGGCCAGACAGTCAAACGACGACAACTGAAGTCAGTCATCGAAAGACAGTACGTGTACTTGACCCCCTTACTATTTTAAGTGTTTGGTTCATTTATATTACAAAATATTGGCGGTTGACTCAGAGCACGCCGCATAATGTTAAGTTGTCCTGTAGTGAAACTTCTTTCGACGTATTGGCCGACGACGAGAGCTGTGACGCTACAGAATGCGAACAAGCCCCCAGAGGCACTGTCAACCGTATTCATTGTTATTTATTTTTTATTAGTTAAATTGTTTTGAAAGTGCGAGCTGTAGGAGTGCCTGTTTATATTGTTGCATCAGTTTGTGCTGTGATGTGATTGCTTTATATTTCCGTGTAAATAACTGTGCAAAACAAGGCTTAGATACCTAAGTTGGCTTTAAGCCACAGAAGGGTTTTTGTACTCAATCGTTAAATGCTTGAATGAGACGCTGCGGTTGAATGCTGTTGTTGTATGTTCTGCTAACGCGTAACAACGGTGTTTACCGCCGTGACTGGCTTGTGTCTTACTGATAAGGAGCTAAACCCCGCTAAGTCTTAAGATCTAAATTAAGCTGCTGCTAGTGCCACTAGAAATAGAAAGTTTGCTCCCGCTAGTTGTAAATTACAAGAAAAAACTGAACTTAATGCCTTGCTTTCAGTGAAATTGTAGTCACTGAGACAAGCAGTTGTAAGAGAACTATAGCTGGGCCGCTGTTTGGATATAGTGAAATCACTGACCACTAGACTGGCTGCCTTAGAAGTTGCTGTCGCTAACATGAAGTGCGGTGGTTTATGTTCGGCGTGTAACTGTCTTAGAAACCTTCTGTGTGGTGTGTGCGTCAACCATTTGACATGTGATGTGTCATTGTATAGTGAAGTCTGACATTTCAGTATTTCACTTATTAGAAGATGTTTCGAACCTGGCGTAACTTGATTCTGAAGTTTAAGTAGGTTTTAAAATTATTGTTAAAAGAAGTTTTTATTACTATCGTAATAATAAAAATTACTTACTTGTGGCTTTTACCAGCGATTTGTAATATTAAGTTTGGAGTTCCAGAGTTTCAGTCGTTTATTCACTCCTTTTTTTAAGGCTGATAGTTTTGTTTCTATGGTTGTATTCCTCTAAGGGGGAGATCTGATGCCTAGATAAACAAATAGATGGTGCGTGGTTAGTCTTTAAGGTTTCTGTTACAGCGCGACGTTCCACCCCGCAATTTCTTCCTCCAGAGGAATCCTCACAAACGCGCTGTACCTGCTGCCGACGTCGCGTTCCCCAGCGGAGTGGAGCTACGGTGCCTGACGTTTATTGTCCATCAGCACATCGCTGGACCTGGAAGCAAGGCTAGGAGTTTCTGCGGAACTGGAATTTTCAAAGCATAAATATAAGGCAGAAAGATTAATAAATGATATCTGAATCAACACAACCTATGCTCGATTAAAACCCCAGCGGTCCACACCCCAGTTTCCTTTATGTTAAGTGGTGGCACAGTAGTAAGAAGTACTAAATTAAAACGTCATGCCTAATGGTGAATTTTTACTGCATGAGCAGTGAAACAGTAGTAAGCGATAAACTGTTTTCCTTTCATTATTTTATGAGGGATTTCATCGATAAATAATTTCGGAAATTAGAAACAGTTCTCATTTATTCTTGAGTCTTAATCGCATAGTTCAAATAAGTGACACGTTTCGATCCCTCTGGGTCATCTTCTGAGCTATGTATTTGCGTCAGCAACCCATTGTATCAGCGTCAGAAACTCATAGCAGAGTACTAAATACACCTGAAGATGATCTAAAGAGATCTAAACATGTCACGTATTTAAAAACATGTAACTGAAACGGAGGAATAAATGAGAATTATTTTAAATTTCTATACAGTAGCTGTTCTCCCGTGACGAATATAATTCCTGCATATTATTTTTTTTTCAATTTAAAATATTTTGTGTGACACCTTATAACATGTAGACTCAAAATTTATAAGCGGCAAGGTCCTGTCTGTAACCGTGGTTTGGTGAAAAGTCAGTTTGCCTTAGAATGGTCACTTTAACCGACCATCCCCCAAAAATCTTAGCTTTGTTTCGTTTTCATGTTGCTCAGGGGAAACTGTACCAATCTTTTCGTGCTGATACGGTTGTTGTGCTGTTATGAAGCCAAGATAGATGCGAAACTGAACCGTGCTGAAATCAGCTCTCTGCTATCATCCTTGGGATGATGTTTGAAGAAAACTGAAGTGATATGAAATTTCGATGTTCATTTTCAGAATCTGTGGGAAACATCCATTCTGGCGAATATCTTCAATTGAAATTAAAGCTGTAAGAGATAAGATAAGGAACAATTTGGGTAGGAACATAGAGTTAATAGTTCACTGAAATAGCACGAGTTGCCTCGAAGGCAAGGTAAGTTTTACTCCGTTGAAATCGACTGCTGAATGGTTGTGTCAGAGGACAGTAACGAAAGAGCTGTACTTTTCTATATATAGGAAACATTTTGCAACCTTTGAAGGCCAATAAATCACAGTCGAACAAAATACTTTCAATGATAAAGTTGTCTTCGATGTTGAATATTTTTCTCTCCAAATGCCACTTGAGGGCGCTTAAGTTTAAATTTCCGTCTCGCCATCCAGGCCTAATTTTTTGCGGAGTTGCACTGAATCACTGGGATCATTATTTGAAAAAGGATACAGTCTATTCTCTTTCCCCTCCTTCCCTAATTCGAGTCCGCGCTCCGCCTCCAATGACCTCGTATTTGAAGGGGCGTTAAACCATATTCATCAATGAAACAATAAAGCTAGCGATCACATTTTGATGATTTCTGTTACTGAATCGGAATCAGTCCCAAGTTTTCAGGTGGGTGAGTGGCACAAACAGTACGTTGACCATGACGAGGAATGTTCGTCAGAGGCAGGAATGTCCCAGTGAAGTGTGACCGGAATGCTCTTGTGCTTTATATACGTAGACGATCTGTCCGATAGGGTAATAGGGCAAGTAAAAATCTGCGACTTCTTGCTGATGACGTAGTAGAGTGCGGAGAAAGTGTCGTCGTTGACAGACCGTAGGAAGAAACAAGATACTATGGACACAATTTCTGTTTGGTGTTAAAAATGGCAGCTTGCTCTAAATGTGGAAAAATGTAAATTAATACAGATGAAGAACAGGAATAATGCTGCAATTTTCCAATACAGCATTACTGGTGTGTTACTTGACACAGACACATCCATTAAATATCTAGGCATCACGATGCAAAGCGACATAAAATGGAACTAACATGTAAGGTCGGTTTAAGACAAGGCGAATGATCAACATCAACGAGTTGTGAGAATTCTAGGAAAGTGTAGCTCACCTACAAAGGAGACCGCGTACAGAATACGTGTGCGAGCCGTTCTTGATATCTGCTCGACTGTTTTGGATCCCCAACAGATCTGATGAAGGGAAGATATCAAAGAGATTCACAGACGTACTACTAGATTTATTTCTGGTAATTCCGATCAACAGGCAAGTATTGCAGAAATAATGAGGGAAGAAGACATTCTTTTCATTTAATGCTACTAAGAAAGTTCATAGGAGCAGCATTAGTGGTAGGTTTCAGAGAGTTTCTTCTGACGTAAATGTACATCTCACCTAAGGGTCACTAAGACAAAGTAAGAGTAATCGGGGCTCTTACGGGAACATACAGTCCTCTTCTCTCACTCTACTTGCGAGTGGAACAAGACAGGGAATAATTAACTATCCTACAGTATATGGCTTGTCTAATAAGCACATCAAAAAAAGTTTTGCATCACCTCGGTTCAGAGAGCTGTACGGAAAATTGGAATAGAGTTCAACATAAACATCATTTCCGCCCTTTTTATTGCTCATGAAAGCATCACATTGCTTGTTGTACTACCATACAGCGAGACCTTCAGAGGTAGTGGTCCAGATTGCTGTACACACCGGTACCACTAATACCCAGTAGCACGTCCTCTTGCATTGATGCATGCCCGTATTCGTCGTAGCATACTATCCACGAGTTCATCAAGGCACTGTTGGTCCAGATCGTCCCACTCCTCAACGGCGATTCGGCGTAGATCCCTCAGAGTGGTTGGTGGGCCACGACGTCCATAACAGCCCTTTTCAATCCATCCCAGGCATGTTCGATTGGGTTCATGTCTGGAGAACATGCTGGCCACTCTAGTCGAGCGATGGCGTTTTCCTGAAGGAAGTGATTCACAAGATGCCTCGCCAATATGCTGCCGATATGGTTACGCTATCGGTCGGAGGATGGCATTCATGTATACTACAGCAGTGACGGCGCCTTTCCATGACCACCAGCAGGGTGATTGCAAAGATGGACCTCGCAATGGACGTCGGGAGTGAAGCTGCGCATCATGTAGCCTAGTGCGCACAGTTTGAGTCGTAAGACGACGGCCTGTGGCTGCACGAAAAGCACTATTCAACATGGTGGCGTTACTGTCAGGGTTCCTATGGGGCATAATCCGTAGGTAGCGGTCATCCACTGCAATAGTAGCTTTTGGGCGGCCTGAGCGAGGAATGTCATCGACCGTTCCTGTCTCTCTGTATCTCCTCCATGTCCGAACAAAACCTCTTTGGTTCTCTCCGAGACGCCTGGTCACCTCCCTATTTGAGAGCCCTTCCTGGTGCAAAGTAACAACGCGGACGCGATCGAACAGCGGTATTGACCGTCTAGGCATGGTTGAACTACAGACAAACTTTCTGCTTGGTGGATTGACTAAAAATGATCGGCTGTCTGACCCATTCCCCCATTCCGTCTAATAGGCGCTGCTCATGCATGGTTGTTTACATCTTTGGGCGGGTTTACTATGTCTGTGATACAATATCCACAGTCAACGACTATCTTCATGAGTTCTGGGAACCGGCGTGTTGCAAAACTTTTTTGATGTGTTTATACAGTATGTTATCAAAAGTATCCGGACACCCCAAAAACATACGCATTTCATATTACGTGCATTGTGCTGCCATCTACTGCCAGGTACTCCATATTAGCGACCTCAGTAGTCATTAGACATCGTGAGAGAGCAGAATGAGGCACTCCGCGGAACTCAAGGACTTCGAACGTGGTCAGGTGATTAGGTGCCACTTGTGTCATACGTCTGTACGCGAGATTTCCACACTCCTAGACATCCCCAGGTCCACTGTTCCCGATGTGATAATAAAGTGTAAGCGTGAAGGGACATGTACAGCACAAACGCGTAGAGGCCGACCTCGGCTGGTGACTGACAGAGACCGCCGACAGTTGAAGAGGGTCGTAATGTGTAATAGGAAGGCATGTATCCAGATCATTACACAGGAATTCCAGATTGTTCAGGATCCACTGCAAGTACTATGAAATTTAAGCGGGAGGTGAGAAAACTTGGATTTCATGATCGAGCGGCTGCTTATAAGTCACACATCACGCCGACAAATGTCAAACGACGCCTCGCTTGCTATAAGAATCGTAATCATTGGACGATTGAACAGTGAAAAAACGTTGTATGGAGTGACGAAGCACGCTACACTATGTGGCGATCTGATGGCAGCGTGTGGCTATGGCAAATGCCCGGTGAACGTCATCTGCCATCGTGTGTAAGGCCGACAGTAAAATACGGAGGCGGTGATGTTTTGGTGTGTGTCGTGTCTGTCATTTATGGTACTTGCACCCCTTGTTGTTTTGCGTGGCACTATCACAGCACAGGCCTAAAATGATGTTTTAAGCACCTTCTTGCTTCCCACTGTTGAAGAGGAATTGGGGGATGGCGACTGCACCTTTCAACACGATCGATCACCTGTTCGTAATCCACGGCCTGTAGTGGAGTCGTTACACGACAATAACATGCCTGTAAAGGACTGGCCTGTACAGAGTCCTGACCTGAAACCTATAGAACGCATTTGGGAATTTTTGGAACGCCGGCTTGGTGCCAGGCCTCACCGACCGACGTGGATACGTCTCCTCAGTGCAGCACCCCGTGAAGAATGGGCTGCCGCTCCCCAAGAACCCTCCAGCACGTGATTGAAAGTATGCCTGCGAGAGTGGAAGCTGTCATTAAGATTAAGGGTGGGCCAACACCGTATTCAATTCCAGCATTACCGATGGAAGTTGTCACGAAATTGTAAGTCATTTTCAGCCATGTGTCCGGATACTTTTGATCACATAGTGTATGTGTAGATGTAGAAGTCAATGTGGGAATAGAGAGGGACGTGTTGAGGCTCTAAGTCAGTTCATGAGATAATGTGGGTAAACAGAGTTAGAGTCCCAAATAAGTATACGGTTTAGCATGTTGCATATAATCAACAGCGTATACTCTCGAAGACTTAAGCAACATTTGTCGTCAGGTTCGCATGATTATAACAGATTTGTTAAACAAAAGATTACATGTGGACGAAATTGTGACAGACTTGCCTGAACTAAATAAAGTGTAATAAAGTCGCAACAGACTAACGGGCTGGTACTTTGTGTACATACAAGACTGCCGAAAAGTCTGTTCACGTAGACGCACGTAAGTCTTATAGTTCAGACTTAGATCGCCTGCAGTATGCTCTCGGTGGCGCTAGAGATCCCACCCGTTGTTTTACTACGTGTTGTGTCGAAAGAAAATGGCAGTCTTAAGAGACTGGATTTACGTATTTTTCACAGAGTTCATAGAGCCGTATCCATGTTTTCCTTGCCTCTGGCAACTAAAATCTAATGATTATCAATCAGAAAGATTCCCAACAATTAGTAATAAAACGATATTTATTAAAAGTGAAGAAATACTTGACTTCTTAAATGATGCTTGTTCTTGTGAAACTTAAAGCATATTAGAAATTATTACAATATATAATATTAAAGTCCTGGAACTGTGTCACTGAATGGGCCCAGAACTGCCCTCCAATGCCTACGGAGACTACGTCTCGGAGACGACGGACGAACACTGCAGCTTGTAGACTCGACGGTAACTGGGGATTCGGAGCACTGAAGAGAACTGTCCGCCGAAGGTCTTTCTCCATTATTTAAGGAGGCATCAACGCATCGATATCCACACACGGGATGCCCATGAGTTGGCAGCCGCGTCCCCTGGCGGCCCTCGGTATAGTTCGTACTGCCAACTCATTCAGCTGCTGCGCTCCGAGTGCGGTTTATCGACTGTGATGCGGTACTCTCTGGAGTCGTGAGTACCGTCACAACAATTACAGCAACTCAGGCATGAATCAGTAGGCATACGCTGCTTTGATTACTAAGTACAAGGAAGTGGAACGTGAAGCAAAAAAAGAGATGTTCACCAAAAAGCTCAACTCATTTCGAACACGTTACTGCAAAGAGAGTGCGAAAATAAAAGCGTCCATGTGATGTGAAGCTGAAACGGAGGAAATTTATGAACCGTTTTTCTGATACTTTGATTTACTTTCCTTCTTGAATATCGAGGACCAATACCCGAGAAGATCACGGTCGAACATAGAAGATAATGTAAAGGAAGAAAGTAACAAAAATGAATTTTAATTTTCTTAGGGAGCAACCATTATTTATTGCGTCACTCATACAAAATTAGGCAATTTGTGTTCTTATAAGTACTGTTATCAGTATTATGTGTAGTATAAGTTTTTGTACTTTATACAGAGGTTCAACTGTATTTTTAAGAAAAGAAAATTGTGTGCAGCGTAGTTAGCAAACGACACAATGCAGTCAAAAGTAATACCTGCAGCGATCTTTTTCTAATTAGTGTCAAGCTTTTTAAAGTTATATATATATATATATATATATATATATATATATATATATATATATATATATATATATATATACCTTTACGATACGACTCATAAATACCAATTTGAACTGCAATGTTTTATGTACCTTTTTAAATAACGCAATGGATTTTTCTTGCCAGGGCACCCCTTCATTGTAGAAGTATACTGTAAAGTTCTCCCTCAAAGTTTATGTGGTTTCTATACTCCGACAAAAGTTAGTTGGTAGTAGACACTTCACACGCTGGAGGTGGTTTCCCCCAATCAGAGCGCTCAGCGCCACGCCCGAACCTATCACCATGCCACACTGCTACAACAGCTTGCCAGTTCACTTGCAGCTCCCTGTCCGGCTTTCTTTCTTGGATCTCAACAAATGGATCATCACACATGATTACCAAACCAAAACCCACACACACACACAAACACACACTCAAACGCACACTTGTTTCATATGCAGCAATAAGCAAACTCTACCAGCTACTTCTTCACAAGACGCAGTTCAGAGTCACATACACACTGGTAAACCAAAACTTTATGACAAGTAAATGAAGATGGCAACTGTCCTTTCGGACATGTCCGAAAGAACAGATACCATCGGTGACCATGCAGTTCGTTAGAATGAAATTACAATGAAATGAATACTACTAGCTGCATACAGGCGTTGATATAAGTCAACGGGGACAGTTGAAAATATGTGCCCCGACCGGGACTCGAACCCGGGATCTCCTGCTTACATGGCAGACGCTCTATCCATCTTTTTTTTTCCTTTTATCATCAAATTGACTTTCATGAAAATCAGACAACCATAGTCAAATCATAATTTTATATCAGCTGCAACAAGATGATCACAAAATTAGTTCAAGCACAAACAAATATTAAATTCTGAACGGGAAGACTAACCCATTATCTCACCCTTCTTGTCTCTTTTTATATACATGTAGAAGAGAATAAGTGACAAAATAAAGCTTCAAGGGAGAGGACTCAAGCTCAGGGAAGAAACATGGATCACAGGAGAGCTTAACCTTGACGGTTAAATACAAGAAAGAATCAGCATATTCGCAAAACGCGTTCTGTACCGTGGCAACTGCTACCATTTACAAAGCGTAGTTGTCAGATAATGGTGAAAAACGCGGGGATCTGGGTCATTCCCGCCTTCAACGACATAGTGAACATAGTAATCCAAGAGCCAGACAGTCGTGTTCGTTTTCGTCTGAGGAAAAAAGGATATGCCCGTATATAGGAGGATGTGATCTGGGAAAGCGGTTTCAGGCCCTCGAGTAAGGAAAGCTAATTGACGGCGGACCCAGAGCCAATGATCCCGTCCTCAAGCAACGAGCATGTGAAGTAAGGCGTCAGTCTGATGCCATTCCTCACTCTGGTCAGTCTGACGAAGGCCAATACGAAAAAGACGATCACCACTAGTTGTCAGGCGGTGAATGACCTTATACCATGTTGAAGCAACCTTCATCGGCAATATAGCAAGACTAAAATGAGACCAGACCGTTTTCTAATACGTTGACGGGGAATCAAGTTCAACAGAAGAAAGGGGACATGGTGCACCCCAACGGGATGGCAGCATGTTAGTATTAATATGCGTCATAGACAGTATATCAGCACCTGTTATTGTTGTTGTTGTTGTTGTGGTCTTCAGTCAGACTGGTTTGATGCAGCTCTCCATGCTACTCTATCCAGTGCAAGCTTCTTCATCTCCCAGTACCTACTGCAGCCTACATCCTTCTGAATCTGTTTAGTGTATTCTTCTCTTGGTCTCCCTCTACGATTTTTACCCTCCACGTTGCCCTCCAATACTAAATTGGTGATCCCTTGATGCTTCAGAACATGTCCTCCCAACCGATCCCTTCTTCTAGTCAAGTTGTGCCACAAACTTCTATTCTCCCCAATCCTATTCAATACCTTCTCATTAGTTATATGATATACCCATCTAATCTTCAGCATTATTCAGTAGCACACATTTCGAAAGCATCTATTCTCTTCTTGTCCAAACTAGTTATCGTACATGTTTCACTTCCATACATGGCTACGCTCCATACAAATACTTTCAGAAACGACTTCCTGGCACTTAAATCTATACTCAATGTTAACAAATTTCTTTTTTTCAGAAACGGTTTCCTTACCGTTGCCGGTCTACATTTTATATCCTCTCTACTTCGACCATCATCAGTTATTTTGCTCCCCAAATAGCAAAACTCCTTTACTACTTTAAGTGTCTCATTTCCTAATCTAATTCCCTCAGCATCACCCGACTTAATTCGACTACAGTCCATTATCCTCGTTTTGCTTTGGTTGATGTTCATCTTATATCCTCCTTTCAAGACACTGTCCATTCCGTTTAACTGCTCTTCCGAGTCCTTTGCTGTCTCTGGCAGAATTACAATGTCATCGGCGAACCTCAAAGTTTTTATTTCTTCTCCATCGATTTTAATGCCTACTCCAAACTTTTCTTTGTTTCCTTAACTGCTTGCTCAATATACAGATTGAATAGCATCGGGAAGAGGCTACAAATCTGTCTCACTCCCTTCCCAACTACTCCTTCCCTTTCATGTCCCTCGACTCTTATAACTGCCATCTGGTTTCTGTACAAATTGTAAATAGCATTTCGCTTCCTGTATTTTATTCCTGCCACCTTCACAATTTGAAAGAGAGTATTCCAGTCAACATTGTCAAAAGCTTTCTCTAAGTCTACAAATGGTAAAAACATAGGTTTGCCTTTCCTTAATCTTTCTTCTAAGATAAGTCGTAAGGTCAGTATTGCCTCACGTGTTCCAACATTTCTGCGGAATCCAAACTGATCTTCCCCGAGGTCGGCTTCCACCAATTTTACCATTCGTCTGTAAAGAATTCGCGTTAGTATTTTGCAGCTGTGACTTATTAAACTGACAGTTCGGTAGTTTTCACATTTGTCAACACCTGCTTTCTTTGGGATTGGAATTATTATATTATTCTTGAAGTCTGAGGGTATGTCGCCTGTCTCATACATCTTGCTCACCAGGTGGTAGAGTTTTGTCAGGACTGGCTCTCCCAAGGCTGTCAGTAGTTCTAATGGAATGTTGTCTGCTCCCAGGGCCTTGTTTCGACTCAGGTCTTTCAGTGCTCTTGTAAGTAGGCTGTTTATGTTTTCTTATTGGCAACGTTACGTAGCGCTCTGTATGAAAATCACTGGCTGTGCTGTGTGCAGTCTGTGGCTAGTTTGCATTCTTGTCTGCTGTTGTAGTGTTGGGCAGCTGGATGTGAACAGCGCGTAGCGTTGCGCAGTTGGAGGTGAGCCGCCAGCAGTGGTGGATGTGGGGAGAGAAATGGCGGAGATTTGGAATTCGTAAGACTAGATGGCATGAACTGCTATATATATTATGATTATTAAGGTAAATACATTGTTTGTTCTCTATTAAATTCTTTCATTTGCTAACTATGCCTATCAGTAGTTAGTGCCTTCAGTAGTTTGAATCTTTTATTTAGCTGGCAGTAGTGGCGCTCGCTGTATTGCAGTAGTTCGAGTAACGAAGATTTTTGGTGAGGTAAGTGATTTGTGAAAGGTATAGGTTAATGTTAGTCAGGGCCATTCTTTTGTAGGGATTATTGAAAGTCAGATTGCGTTGCGCTAAAAATATTGTGTGTCAGTTTAAGCACAGTCTAGTATAATTTTTCTAAGGGGACGTTTCACTCTGTCAAACTCTTCACGCAGTATCGCACCTCCCATTTCATCTTCATCTACATCCTCTTCCATTTCAATAATATTGTCCTCAAGTACATCGCCCTTGTATAGGCCCTCTATATACTCCATCCATCTTTCTGCTTTCCCTTCTTTGCTTAGAACGGGTTTCCATCTGGGCTCTTGATGTTCATACAAGTGGTTCTCTTTTCTCCAGAGGTCTCTTTAATTTTCCTGTAGGCAGTATCTATCTTACCTCTAGTGAGATAAGCCTCTACATCTTTATATTTGTCCTCTAACCACACCTGCTTAGCCATTTTGCACTTCCTGTCGATTTCATTTTTGAGACGTTTGTATTCCTTTTTGCCTGCAAAAGTTACAGCATTTTTATATTTTCTCCTTTCATCAATTAAATTCATTATTTCTTCTGATACCCCAGGATTTCTACTAGCCCTCGTCTTTTTACCTACTGGATCCTATGCTGCCTTCACTACTTCATCTCTCAAAGCTACCCATTCTTCTTCTACTGTACTTCTTTCCTCCATTCCTGTCAATTGTTCCCTTATGCTTCCCCTGAAACTCTGTACAACCTCTGGTTTAGTCAGTTTATCCAGGTCCCATCTCTTTAAATTCCTACCTTTTTGCAGTTTCTTCAGTTTTAATCTACAGTTCATAACCAATAGATTGTGGTCAGAGTCCACATCTGCCCTTGGAAATGTCTTACAATTTAAAACCTGGTTCCTAAATCTCTGTCTTACCATTATATAATCTATCTGAAACCTGTGAGTATCTCCAGGCCTCTTCCATGTATACAACCTTCTTTTATGATTCTTGAACCAAGTGTTAGCTATGATTAAGTTGTGCTCCGTGCAAAATTCTACGAGGCGGCTTCCTCTTTCATTTCTCAGCCCCAATCCATATTCACCTACTACGTTTCCTTCTCTCCCTTTTCCTACTACAGAATTCCAGTCACCCATGACTATTAAATTTTCGTCTCACTTCACTACCTGAATAATTTCTGTTATCTCATCATACATTTCATCAATTTCTTCATCATCTGCAGAGCTAGTTGGCATACAAACTTGCACTACTGTAGTAGGGCTGGGCTTCGTGTCCATCTTGGCCACAATAATGCGTTCACTATGATGTTTGTAGTAGCTTACCCGCACTCCGATTTTTTTATTGATTATTAAACCTACTCCTGCATTACCCCTATTTGATTTTGTATTTATAACCCTGTATTGACCTGACCAAAAGTCTTGTTCTTCCTGCCAACAGACTTCACTAATTGCCACTATATCTAACTTCAACCTTTCCATCTCCCTTTTTTAAATTTTCTAACCTACCTGCTCGATTAACGGATCTGACATTCCACCCTCCGATCCGTAGTTTTCTTTCTCCTGATAACGACGTCCTCCTGAGTAGTCCCCGTCCGGAGATCCGAATGGGGGACTATTTTACCTCCGGAATATTTTACCCAAGAGGTCGCCATCAACATTTAACCATACAGTAAAGCTGCATACCGATATACCGATAGTTAGAAAGTATTCACGAATGTGCCGCAATTTAGGATTAATCCGTCCAACATCAACAGGAGTGGTCAGACAGACCGGCGGGAAAGTAAACAAGAGATAACTGAATGCGGAACCCGCGTACAGGTTAAAACATTACGGCGGGCAAATAAGATGGATGTCTTCATTTTGATATCGGAAAGACCCAATTCTCCAAGCTTTCGAGGCCTGGCCACTACTTCATACCGGATACCCATCTGAGCCACCGAGGACACAGATGACTTATCTCTGGCACGCCCCCCGAGAGACCCACATTCCCAACTTATTGTCACGCACCATATTCATAGTGCCCCTGCCCATTACACTGATTACTCGCGACTTTTTTGCCGATTCCCGCAAGAGTTCGGGCACTGTTTGTACATCCGCACAGAAGAAGATGGTCAAATGGCTGGTGAGTCTTAACTATACAGGGTGGTCCATTGATAGTGACCAGGCCAAATATCTCACGAAATAAGCATCAAACAAAAAAACGACAAAGAAGGAAACTCGTCTAGCTTGAAGGGGGAAAATGGCGCTATGCTTGGCCCGCTGGATGGCGCTGACATAGGTCAAACTGATATCAACTGCGTTTTTTAAGTAGAACCCCCCCCCCATTTTAGATTACTTATTCGTATAGTACGTAAAGAAATATGAATGTTTTAGTTGGACCACTTTTATCGCTTTGTGATAGATGGCCCTGTAATAGTCACAAACGTATAAGTTCGTGGTATCTCGTAACATTCCGCCAGTTCGGACGGTATTTGCTTCATGCTACATTACCCGTGTTAAAATGGACCGTCTACCAACTGCGGAAAAGGTCGATATCGTGTTGATGTATGGATTACTGTCGTCAAAATGCCCAACGGGCGTGTGCTATGTATGCTGCTCGGTATCCTGGACGACATCATCCAAGTGTCCGGACCGTTCGCCGGATAGTTACGTTATTTAAGGAAACGGGAAGTGTTCAGCCACGTGTGAAACGTCAACCGCGACTGGCAACAAATGATGATGCCCAAGTAGGTGTTTTAGCTGCTGTCGCGGCTAATACGCACATCAGTAGCAGTCAAATTGCGCGAGAATCGGGAATCCAAAACACGTCGGTGTTGAGAATGCTACATCAACATCGATTGCACCCGTACCATATTTCTGTGCACCAGGAATTGCATGGCGATGACTATGGACGTCGTGTACAGTTTTGGCTCTGGGCACAAGAGAAATTACAGGAAGATGACAGAGTTTTTGCACGCGTTCTATTTAGCGACAAAGCATCATTCACCAACAGCGGTAAAGTAAACTGGCTTAATATGCACTATTCGGCAACGGAAAATCCACAATGGCTGCGACAAGTGGAACATCAGTGACCTTGGCGGGTTAATGTATGGGGCGGCATTATGGGAGGAAGGATAATTGGGCCCCATTTTATCGATGGCATTCTAAACGGTGCAATGTATGCTGATTTCCTACGTAATGTTCTACCGATGTTACTACAATATGTTTCACTGCATGACAGAATGGCGATGTACTTCCACCATGATGGATGTCTGGCAGATAGCTCGCGTGCGGTTGAAGCGGTATTGAATAGCATATTTCATGACAGGTGGATTGGTCGTCGAAGCACCATACCATGGCCAGCATGTTCACCATATCTGACGTCCCCGGATTTCTTTCTGTGGCGAAAGTTGAAGGATATTTGCTATCGTGATCCACCGACAACGCCTGACAAAATGCGTCAGCGCATTGTCAATGCATGTGCGAACATTACGGAAGGCGAACTACTCGCTATTGAGAGGAATGTCGCTACACGTATTGCCAAATGCATTGAGGTTGCCGGACATAATTTTGAGCATTTATTGCATTAATGTGGTATTTAGAGGTAATCACGCTTTAACAGCATGCGTTCTCAAAAATGATAAGTTCACAAAGGTACATGTATCACATAGGAACAACCGAAATATACGTTCTGTATAGTTTAATTTAAAAAACCTACCTGTTACCAACTGTTCGTCTAAAATTGTGAGCCATATGTTTGTGACTACTACAGCGCCATATATCAGAAAGCGAAAAAAGTGGTCCAACTAAACATTCATATTTCTTTACGTACTACACGAGTATGTAATAAAAATGGGGGGGGGGGGTCCTATTTTTAAAAAAAACGCAGTTGATATCTGTTTGACCTACGGCAGCGCCATCTAGCGGGCCAACCATAGCGCCATCTGGTTTCCCCCTTCAAGCTTGACAAGTTTCGTTCATTGTAGTTTCTTCGTTTGACGCTTATTTCGTGAGATATTTGGCCCGGTCACGATCAATGGACCACCCTGTATATGTATAGGAAGATGGTATCTGTCCTTTCGGACATTTATGACAAGTGCCCACCGCCACGTTGGATGCCGCCTGATGGCA
This sequence comes from Schistocerca nitens, assembly GCF_023898315.1. Taxonomy (NCBI): domain Eukaryota; kingdom Metazoa; phylum Arthropoda; class Insecta; order Orthoptera; family Acrididae; genus Schistocerca; species Schistocerca nitens. Next base: position 482,018,527 of record NC_064620.1, on the reverse strand, counting down.
CGGCGGGCACGTGACGCGGAAACAAAAGTATGTAACCAGAGCAGACACGCACGGGGGATCACTCTATGGTAAAGATGGGCTGGACATGGGGAGACCCATTGAGATAAGTGACTTTGACTGATGGCAGATTATTATTATGCAGAGCCTGTGTACAAATATCTCTGAAACGGCGAAGCTGGTCCAATGCTCACGTGCTTTTGTCGTGAGCATTTGCGGAAAGAGGTAGAAGCACAATGAAACTACCACAAGGCGGTAAATGGTTGGACGTCCACGACTCCTCACAGGAGGTGGTGTTCGGACACATGTAATGCAGGACAGCTGGTGATCTGTGGCATCTATGCAAAAAGCGCACAACGCTGGTGCACGCACAAGTTATTAGGGCACACCGTTCACCGTACATTGTTGCACGTGGAACACCGCAGCAGACCACCCCTAGGTGTTCACATGTTGACCCGACTACATCGGGAGTTACGATTGCAGTGGGCACAGGGCCACCGGGATTCGATCAATGGAAACGTGTCGGCTCTTCTGGTGAATCACACTTCCGCTACACTAGGTCGATGGTCGTCTCCACAACGTCGTCATCGAGATGAACGGCGGTTCGAAACAGGCGCCGCGCCATGGACGCACATTGGTGGGTGCAGTATTATGGTATGGGAGACATTCTCCAGCGCTTGCATCGACCGTTGGTAGAAATCGAAGACCCACTGACAGCTTATGCCTCCCCTGACGGTGATGACATCTTACTGCAGTATAATTGTCCGCGTCTCGGACCCACAACCGTTCTACAGTCGAGTGAGGAGCATTATAGTGAATTCGCGTTGATACCTTGGCGACCAAACTCGCCTGATGTACGTCCTATGGAAACCACCTAGGTCGCTATCGGGCTTCATTGCCGCGTACGCAAAGCAGCGGCCCGTGATTTACGCGAATTACGTGACCCGTGCGTCGATGTCTCATGCCATATCTACATCTGCATCTACATCGATACTATGCAAATCACATTTAAGTGCCTGGTAGAGGGTTTATCGAACCACCTTCACAATTCTCTATTATTCCAATCCCGTATAGCGCGCGGAAAGAATGAACACCTATATCTTTCCGTACAAGCTCTGATTTCCCTTATTTTATCGTGGTAATCGTTCCTCCCTATGTAGGTCGGTGTCAACAAAATATTTTCGCATTAGGAGTAAAAAGTTGGTGATTGGAATTTCGTGAGAAGATTCCGTTGCAACGAAAAACGCCTTTCTTTTAACTATTTCCAGCCCAAATCCTGTATCATTTCTGTGACACTCTCTCCCATATTTCGCGATAATACAAAACGTGCTGCCTTTCTTCGAACTTTTTCGATGTACTCCGTCAGTCCCATCTGGTAAGGATCCCACACCTTCATAAATCTAGGAACAAATTATAGGATCCCTGACACGCAGAATCAGTAGTGTATTTCGTTCCAAAGACGGACAAACAAGCCATTAAGGAGGTGGTCATAATGTTTTGCCTCATTAGTGAACAGTTATCATAACCACAGAGGTCGGTTTACATTAAATAAGCTTTACACGGCATTACGTGAAACCCAATTTTTTGAGAATATGCCTTATTCTTGAGTCAACCGCCTTGTCACAGTGGTAACACCGGTTCCCGTCAGATCACCGAAGTTAAGAGCTTCTCAGTTCAATAAACTTTACCAACAGCCTTATACTTCAGGTTATTTTATTTCGAACGCATCCAGTTTCGGCAATTCAATTTGCCACCTTCAGGCACCGAAACTTGTTGCGTTCGAAATAAAATAAAATAACCTATAGTATATAGCTCTTAGTGAAGTTTATTGAATTGAGAAGCACGTACCAGCCGATGTCACCTGGCCATAATGGATCGACAAAGACTGAAGTTAAGAGCTGTCGGGCTTGGTTAGCACTTGGATGGATCACCATCCGGGTCTGCCGAGTGCTGTTGGCAAGCGGGATGCATTCAGCCCTTGTGAGACCAATTGAGAATATACTAGATTGATAAGTAGCGGCACCGGTCACGGAAAATTAAAACGCCGGGAGAGCGGTGTGCTGACCACAACGCCCTCGTATCCGCATCCGGTGACGCTTAAGGGCCAAGGATGTCACGGCGGCCGCTCGGTACCGTTGGGACTTCAAGACCTGTTCGAACAGTGCATATATGTAGACTTGTCTTAGTAAGAAATTGTGAAAGGGTTACTGCAGCTATAAACATAACTCCTTAGTGTAGCGTTCTCGCATAGCGTAATGGATAGCGCGTCATCATAACGTGTCGAAGATGATAGGTTCAAATCTCGTCAAACACAGCGAATTTTATTTCCAAATGTAATCAAAAGAATATGATTGGAATGTGTTTTCTTATAGGAAAACTATACAAGGATTTCCACCCAACCATATCCAAACAGCAGACTCTGTACACAATTTATTAAATTGCCAATACTAAACTCCTTTAAGTAACAACACATTCATATAACTTACAGAACTTAACAAACGGCTAACAGAATGAGGTTTAAAAACAATAACGACGGCTTGCCACCATAAAATCAAAGAACCTTTTAGAATAGTGCGTTTAGAGTTTACCCAAGAAACAAAATCCAATAATAAGTTAACTTTGCCATACAACTTAAGATCATTTACAAAAAATCCTTTATGGATGATAATGACACTTAGCACCATAAAATCGGAAAACATTCAGAGCAGAAATAAACTAAAAAAAATAATAATGGCAACTTGACACCATAAAATAAGAGAAATTTCTTCTGCAAGAAGAAATTACAATGGTGCTTTAAAAGATTTCACTCCACAGACCAACATCCAATTATAAGTAAACTTAGCATGTTGTTGTTGTTGTTGTTGTGGTCTTCAGTCCTGAGACTGGTTTGATGCAGCTCTCCATGCTACTCTATCCTGTGCAAGCTTCTTCATCTCCCAGTACCTACTGCAGCCTACATCCTTCTGAATCTGCTTAGTGTATTCATCTCTTGGTCTCCCTCTACTATTTTTACCCTCCACGCTGCCCTCCAATGCTAAATTTGTGATCCGTTGATACCTCAAAACATGTCCTACCAACCGATCCCTTCTTCTAGTCAAGTTGTGCCACAAACTTCTCTTCTCCCCAATCCTATTCAATACCTCCTCATTAGTTACGTGATCTACCCACCTTATATTCAGCATTCTTCTGTAGCACCACATTTCGAAAGCTTCTATTCTCTTCTTGTCCAAACTGGTTATCGTCCATGTTTCACTTCCATACATGGCTACACTCCATACAAATACTTTCAGAAACGACTTCCTGACAGTTAAATCTATACTCGATGTTAACAAATTTCTCTTCTTCAGAAACGGTTTCCTTGCCATTGCCAGTCTACATTTTATATCCTCTCTACTTCGACCATCATCAGTTATTTAACTCCCTAAATAGCAAAACTCCTTTACTACTTTAAGTGTCTCATTTCCTAATCGGCCGGCCGAAGTGGCCGTGCGGTTAAAGGCGCTGCAGTCTGGAACCGCAAGACCGCTACGGTCGCAGGTTCGAATCCTGCCTCGGGCATGGATGTTTGTGATGTCCTTAGGTTAGTTAGGTTTAACTAGTTCTAAGTTCTAGGGGACTAATGACCTCAGCAGTTGAGTCCCATAGTGCTCAGAGCCATTTCCTAATCTAATCCCCTCAGCATCACCCGATTTAATTTGACTACATTCCATTATCCTCGTTTTGCTTTTGTTGATGTTCATCTTATATCCTCCTTTCAAGACACTGTCCATTCCGTTCAACTGCTCTTTCAAGTCCTTTGCTGTATCTGACAGAATTACAATGTCATCGGCGAACCTCAAATTTTTTACTTCTTCTCCACGAATTTTAATACCTACTCCGAATTTTTCTTTTGTTTCCTTTACTGCTTGCTCAATATACAGATTGAATAACATCGGGTAGAGGCTACAACCCTGTCTCACTTCTTTCCCAACCACTGCTTCCCTTTCATGCCCCTCGACTCTTATAACTGCCATCTGGTTTCTGTACAAATTGTAAATAGCCTTTCGCTCCCTGTATTTTACCCCTGCCACCTTCAGAATTTGAAAGAGAGTATTCCAGTTAACGTTGTCAAAAGCTTTCTCTAAGTCTACAAATGCTAGAAACGTAGGTTTGCCTTTTCTTAATCTTTCTTCTAAGATAAGTCGTAAGGTTAGTATTGCCTCAAGTGTTCCAACATTTCTACGGAATCCAAACTGATATTCCCCGAGGTCCGCTTCTACCAGTTTTTCCATTACAAATTAAAATCATTTATATAAAAAAACTTTGAGAAAGATAATGGCACTTGGCACCATAAAATCAAAGAAACGCAACACACAACCAGTAAATATAATAATAAAATAATAATTAGATACAACCAAAGGGCAAGGGCAACTCTCAACACTTCGGCGCCTTCCCACTAGAATCGGTCCCCGAAATAAACCGCTGAGAGCTCCCAGACATGCCTCCCACATCTGCCTATCACTTACGCACCTTGGTTATGTGCTGTAACACACGACACATAATATGAACACAACATAAAATTCAAAAATCAAATAACAATATAACATCCCGACAGCACTTGATAACGACGGCGCCGTTAACTCGGGGGCTCTTAACAAGTGCCGGAAGACAACACACACAAATCATAGTAAACAATTCTCGCTTCTTAAAAAAAAGAAAAAAACAAAAAAAACAATAAAAGTCAAGCGCACGTGAATAGTCAAACCATAGTCTTAGAACTGCCTTAACGACACCAAACGCAACTATTCCACCAAGTTAATAATAACACAGTGAGATAAAAATACAGAACATACCACTAAATGTTGTCACACAAACCAAACTGACGACCCAGAAGACCACATATACCAAGCAGCAGTAATTCACTATGCATATACTGTCCAAAACCGCCTTTCGTAGGTAGACTTTACCTAACACATCAAATAACAAATATACCATACATGAACGCAACTCCCGGCAGGTAACAGGAACCACCTACGTGAATTCCTTCAAAAAGGAACAAACAGGCACCACCAAAGGTAACGCTGAGCAGACCGGGTGGGCAACGACCCACTCAGCGGGATGACCAAAAGATACTCCAGTTGAGCAAATAAATTAGTACCAACAAATATGTAAAGTGCCACACACACAAACACAGCAAAAACTTCCAATAACGCCGTCCGACATCAGAATGAAGTTCAGGAACCGCTGCTGGAGCTTCCAGTGGAAAATCTGACAAGGCAACCGAGCCCACACCCTAACCTGGCAGACGACTCCAAAATTCAGCAATTAGTTGCCTCCGGGCCAGAGTATCACAGGACCCCAACGGACCTCCACATCAGACAGGCAGGCAGAACAAGTACGCCGACTCCAATTAATCACCACCGCATGGCCAGCAAAGCGACGAGTCACCTCCGCCCCAGAATACTCTGCTCATATTGCGAGGCACAAGAACCTTAGCGCTAGTCATCAGTAGGTCAGGTAGAGCGAACTTCACGTTCTGTCCAATACCCGGAAACAGACTACCCTCTCGCTTTCCGCCGGCCACCGCAAACACACGCCAGCGATGTCATAGCAAATCACCACTGGAGCGCCACCCGCACCAGAACAGCGAACTATAATCGATTATAGCGCGCGCTCTAAACAAGATCACAGGATAGCGGTGCGCGCCGTATCACTGATTCTTATTTTCATTCAATTGATTGGTTTAAATGTAATTTTTTCCAATATTTATCCATGTCATCATCATCATCGTATTGACTTTTTTTTGCTCTTTTTTTCTTCCTATCATTCTTTTTTCGTTTTGAATCTGCCCGGATCACCTACGATCTACAACGAAGAGCCAACAAGGACTGCTCATCAGTTGGTAACAAGGCAGCTCGTGTAGCCAGCTTGACGATATTTCAGGTAACCAATGATAGCGAGAAATTACAGTTTGGTTGCTAGCGCTGAAAGTGAATTTCTTCCGTCTTGAGGTTGCTCCTAGAGGTTAACTTTAATCACCGGGAACAAAGCGATTATGAGTTTAGATTGGCCGTTTTTTGGGATACATTGCAGATCACGAGGTCGTGATCAAGTTAGGAGAACAGTTTCAACGCAGGGCTACAAATTGGTGGGCTGCCGCTATTTGGGCATTGGTCACTTAAAATCAACTGTTGACGGAGCGCTTTGCATTTCCAATATACCTCGCTGCGGCCTCTTCCAGCATTGCTCCGCGTTACACATTAGCAGCATTTGTGAAGTGTTCCGCCGTGTTTGTGTGTCGCCCATAACCGAGCGGTGTCCGGCAGCCGATGTGGCAGCACTGCATCAGCAAGTGACAGATGTCTGCTAACAAGTGATCTTAATCAGACTATAGAACAAGACCACGTCTGCCAAGTTGCAGATTATGTATGATTTAGGGGTTTCATCTCCCTCCTATTACCACGAAACCGTTCTCCGTACTTTCTGCATCGATTATATCAGATGACAAATGGTTTTGAGAGTATAGTCTTCTTAAGAAATTGTGCAATACAAAGCAAGCCTTCACAACGATTTCAACATTTTTTACATCCAAATGAACGGTAGTTTGCAAGATTCGAAAAAGAGATGTCATTATTCCAAAAGTCTTTTCTACGACACGTCGAGCTCTTGACAAACGATAATTAAAAATTCGTGTGTCTCGGTTGAAGCTGTTTCTAGGAAATGGTTTGAGATAATCGTATAGCAGTCCAAATAAAAAATAATTGCAGAATGGAATACAACCCGTCGGCTTTGACCAATGATGTCACAGTTTACCCTTAGATATAATGTCTTTATTTTCGAGCCATAGATAACAAATTGGTTGTCTTCTGCGGCGAAGCGTCATCATTGTAAATTGAAATAAATGAAAGTGTTTTCAACAGACAGGGCTAGACATTGCGTATGATTTTTGTCGCTTATTTTAATTTAAATCATTTGTTCCTTCCAATTCATTCGGTACTTATTTTCATTCTTAGTGTGTTTGAGATATTTTGAAAGAATCGTTTCTCATTCTGCACAATTGTTACTTTTTTTCGTTTGTAGGTATGGATTTATCTTTCCCTATGATAATGGAAGATTTGAAGCAGGGTACGTCAACTGCAGCACTGAATACAAATTTTACAGTTGTCGCTTTTTTTCTATTTCGTTAGCAGTAGTATTAGAACGATATTTTTCAGTCGATCGAAGGCGAAACCACCGAAGTACGAACAATTTGTATCCCGTAATCAGTTGACCTACATAGGGCAGCTGAAGAACAGGATACTAGTGCTAGCGAAGGCGAAAGAGTCGACATACGTTAAATTTGTATCCCGTACTGCAGTTACCCTACACAGATCAACTCAAGTTCGGAATACAACTCATACACTTCAACTTAGATATTCCAGGCTAAAGTTACTTTTTTGCACTAGTATCCCATTCTTCAGTTGAGGTGTATAGCTTAACTGAAGAATAGGATACTAGGACCCATAGAAGCGATATAAGTACTTAACATTATGTTTGAAATATGGATGTACGTGATATATGACTGCCATCTGCTTTCTCTATGCTGTATTTCTTTGTTTCTCAGCACTCGTCTTTGCTGTTAAATCTGTGCAACACATCATCTCAGGCAACTTCTGATGTCACTGGTCAGAGCCGACGGGTTGTATCCCATTCTTCAGTAATCCCTCAAACGTGTAGGTAAGTACTTGATTACTATTTGAAACTTCCTCTGCTTAGGGAATCTTGAGACTACCGTGTATCAATTTATCATACAATATAGTGTTTGCAATGATCCTTCCATCCGAAATTCGGCAATCTGTTACAACATCGCAGTAGATAAATTCACAATTAGCTTTGGCATCTGCCATGAATAAAATGCTTGGGTGTTTTCGTAATTGAAATAGTACGATCTACTATGTGCTGCTGATACGATTCTCACATGCTTCCCGTCAAGTGCACCAAGGCAATGAGGAAACCGCCAGTTCGTGTTGAACTCTTCAGCTATATCCGCCCATTCTTCTAGGGTCTTCGGAAACTGAAAAGAATAAAGTCTGGACCAGGTAAACAATAGTATAAGTTAAGTTTTTCTTTTGTATCATAAATAAAAATAAACAGATTGTTTTCTCTCATTTGGGAGAAAGATGAATAAGAATTAGTAAATGAAGAAGAATCACAAAAGAGGTTGTATTCCCATCTTCTCTAACTCTACCACAGGGAAGAGGGGAAACTGCAATAAAAACTGTATAAAGCAGTGACACACCACCGTCCAGCGACCATTCTCCAATCAAAAGGCAGAGAAACCGGTTTAAAAGCAATGACATAGCTACAGAAGTACTTATATTTTCTCGATAGAAGCTGAAAGCTATTCTTTCTGACGGTGAATTTGAGGATTTCGGAAACAATACTGCGCATAAATTACGTGATCTTAAATGGAACCAAACACTATTTTCACGTAAGCTCATTCATTACGTTATTTCTGAAGCTGAACTGGAAGCAGTAATAAAAGAATTTGATGCTGTTAACTGTGTTTGTTCTTCCGAAAGACAGAGTTTAATGCAATAAGGCTTTCCTTATAATTATCAGCAAATCTCCCTAACAGCAAACTGGGCTACCCGACTACAACCCAGTCACCCAGTTCAGCCGATTACTATTTCAAATAGCAATTTAGTAAATGTAGATAATTCCTCAAGGTTACTTGGAACTTCTTAGTACTTTATTAATTTCGGGAATGATACTTAGAATCATGCAGATCCTAACTTATCTGTAAAATATTTTCTGCATATTTTACTACTTTATTCGCTTTAATTTTTCAAGCAATGTGTTTACTTAAAATTTTTACTTAAAATCGTAAGGTATTCAATTATACTACAATATTTTTGTCTAATAACTATTTATTTTAATTGAAGTCTTTTCTTTTAAAGCCCAAAACATTCGTACGTTTTATTTACATACTTTTAAATATTTCTTTTTCAGAATGTTGTATATAACTTCAGAGGTTTCTAGTACGATGCGGCTGAATGCTTGCTTCAAGGTAATAGTTGTAAATTGAAGGTTCTCTTAGTCCCTTCCAGTTGCTAAAAACCTTAACGTTGCGGTGAGTCACTCATTGGGGCTCATTGCTGACCTCTTTTTCAATTTCTAGTATTACAAGCCCCTACAGTACGTTTCTGTGTCCATCCGTAACTAATTGTCCAAGTTTTCTGCTACCTGCTGTAGCTCTCGGAGAAGATTCACATGGCAGAATGTCCCTCTCTTCAGTAACTAATCACGGGACCATCGTGAACGACGTGCAGATGTTTGCTTTCTTCTTCAGTTTAACTGCACTTAATACAGTCGTTGCCGGTAAAAGCAGTTCGTCCTCCATGACGATTTCGGAACGGAAGAGGGAAAGACTGAACAAAAGACTGAGCATGGTCGCGTAAGATTGGCAACAAACGTAACCTTTAGGCTAGGCTTTAGAGGTTCCAACTGCTTTTGCTTCACTAATATTAACATCAGCCAGCATGATATTTCATGGAGTAGTTCTAAGCCAAATAAGAGTAGTGGTAAATTACATGGGACATATACATCTTATCGATGTGCAACGTGTGAATCTTCTACGGAAATCATGACGAATAATTTACATTGGAGCGATAAAATCTGTCATTTCACTGATCCTGTAGAAACGAAGATCAGTTTTTTAACACTTGCAAAAATGTATTTATGCCACGCGGCTTCATTATGTCGAAAATCAGTCAATGCTTTGCAGTAAATAAATGCCATGCTTCTAGAATGATGCGTCTGCTCTGAAGGAGAGCAGTTTCTAGTACAGACACCGTCCTTCTCCTTATGAATTTCCTATTAAAGAGATTTCCTTGTGGTGCGCAGTACTGCACCTATCTAGGGCCATATCACAAGTTCAGTAACACCCACTATGTTAATTGCCACTAATGAACTGAGACTCCCCAAAATTGAAATACTCTTGACCTCCCTCCTTCCAATTACATGCAAATTGGGGCCATCAATTTCTATCTTCCTATTTTGTAATTTTCATATTTTATACGAGATAATAACAATCTGGGCCGGCCTGAATGCTTAATATTTTTTTCAGCTGTAGGACCCTTTTGAGTACTTATACGCAATCATACACTGTTATGAAAAATGCTGTGAGATGTGAACGGGTAATGTGTCCTGGACGCCGCTGCTGGGATCGACGTATCGGCGTACATCCAGCAGCAATCGATTATTAAATCTGACGTTGGCTCTACTGTAAACTCTGAGGACCATTATTCGTGTGCACCTTGGTCGGTATATGAAACATTTAATACCATATAGATAAGTTGTTTTTAAAGACTGATGAGAAATTAATCTAATTTTCGGTCTTTCTGTGCTGTAAAAACCAGTGTATGATTTTCATTGTTCGTAAGAAATGTCTCCTAAGAAGACAGTGCTATGTGCTACTACGTGTGGATCATGCCCAGTTGCCACCATGTCACGACACAACATGCATTTGCGTACGAGTTTGCTTTTAAAATGTTCACCAAACAATTCGCCCGTATCTAAGGCAGACATGAATGCTTAAATTATTCACAGTTTAAGCTGATAACGTCGTTTAATAGACATCTAAGGCAGTTTAAAAACCTGCGACAGAACCTATCAAAAGTACCTAAAATACGGGTGATGCAAACAGTAAGTGATATAAATTACAGCCAGAATGGCTATAGTACGTCCGTTGTTAAGGCACTCGCAGGTAGTTGTAAGCTGAAAACTAATCGGTTTTATTGGCCCACTCTCGGCGATGAAGGCACGTTCTCCTAACGTTGCTAAAGAAAACCGCGCGACTGCTACGGTCGCAGGTTCCAATCCTGCCTCGGGCATGGACGTGTGTGTTGTCCTTAGGTTAGTTAGGTTTAAGTAGTTCTAAGTTCTAGGGGACTGATGAGCTCAGATGTTAAGTCCCATAGTGCTCATTGCCATTTGAACAATTTTTTTGCTAAAGAAATACAAAAAGGTTCAGATAGCCGGAAATTAGTCCTCAATTAAATAACAACTTGCAACTTTGGCGGTTTCTATATCGAGAAAAAATTAAAAGACTTTTTCGAATATGTGCATTCTTACAGCCCAAATAAGATCAAAGACCGGGCACAAACTTCTCTCGTCCATCTTAGTTCCGCGTCTTATGGTGCTGTCAGCATTGATACAGGCAGAATCGACTGCAGACTTTAGCTACAGTCGCCCGACTGTCATCGCGATTCGTGGCTTTATGATAACAGTCCAAATGTAATTAATTTTATTAAAGCCTTGTCTGAATAGCTTTTTGGTACTTACACAATTAGTCATGCCTTGAAAGGGAGTAGAAAGGCTGCTAATAGCGCAACGAGGGGTCCTACCTCGTCGAAGAACTCGAAGAGGGTGAAGTGACTGTGGGTGCCTGCTGCTGCTCCGACTGCAGCTGAAAAGACAAGCTTTAGGTGGCGAAGAGGACGGAACTCGGTACTTACATGGGATGCAGGGTAGAAAGTTCTAAGACAATTGTGTACTACAGTTCAGGAATCTACACCTTGCACTTCCAGCCTATCTGCAATAGCTACAACTTCCCACTTAAGAACATACTGACGGCTGTTCTCTACGACGGCTAAGTCCTACATCGGCCGTACCCGACGGGCGGATGACGCGGAAACTGGCGTCTGTGGCTGGTTGCTGGTACTGCCATCCGTACGATACGGTGAAGTGGGCCTATTCATACGGCCTCTTTTGTCCTCTGTACCATCTGGAGAGTTCCGTGATGACGTGCAAGGAGTGGCTGATCACGCTGCTCGTGCGTAACGACTCCCATATTTGGCTTCATGGAAATTTCCTCGGCACCCTCACATGAGTTGACTGGTGTTGGGTCACATAGACTGTCGTTGCGTGTTAAGCAGGAGGGGGGGGGGGGGGATGGCTGCCACCTTTTATCAGTGTTAAATACTGAGGTCGCTTTCGTTCGCTGGCGCAAGCACTGCTCTGTATCTACTCTAAGCTCGCTTCTCTAACTTGCTTTAATATACTGGCCTAAGCAATTTTTATACTCGAGACAAATCTTATAAATCTAAACTCTCTCCTATCTTTCTATTTTCATTTCTGCTTAACATATAGGTTGTTAATTTTTCTAATCAGTTTCAGCTTTCCAAGTGTCGCCGCTGCATCCTTATTAAAACTTCGTTAAAACAGTAACGAATCAAACAAGTTTCATATTATGCAAATGTGCAATCTGATATACTGAAAACACTATCTGCTTTAGATACTATACGGCAGTTCATTTGTAAATGGAAGGAAATAACGTAAAAATAATTACAGTTTTCGGAAGCTAAGGATATGAAGTCCGATCAACGCACATGCACTGGCACTACAACAAGCATGGATGGCTGACAGGACGCTACGTACCACTTTTAAGGTTAGTCCAGCATATCCAGCGGTCTGTAACAACAATTATTTCCGTATCTAAATCCGTAGTCAGTACTGGCAACAGTAATTTCAATATTATCCTCCTTTATGGACATGTAATGGCGATACATGAAGTATTTTAATAGCATTTGTTTGCTTTTTATGCTTCTATTTAGTTCCATGTTATGACACTGTGTATTGGTGTCTATAAATCGCTAATATATCGTCATTTTGAACCGAAACGTTGTTTGAAAAGACATTTTCATTGTTGAACTTTCTCCACCTATGCGTACATGCTGGATATTAAGTCTTCTGATACTGTGAAAAATAGGGCGTGCGGTTCTAGGCGCTTCAGTCTGGAACCGCATGACCACTATGGTCGCAGGTTCGAATCCTGCCTCGGGCATGGATGTGTGTGATGTCCTTAGGTTGGTCAGGTTTAAGTAGTTCTAAGTGCTAGGGGACTGATGCCCACAGATGTTAAGTCTCGTAGTGCTCAGAGCCATTTGAACCATTTGAGCTGTAAAAAATAAATCAAAAAATAAAACATTCACGCAATCGGACAGTCAGAGGCATCAAACTTTAACATGTACATGTAAATCTACATGGTTACTCTGAAATTCACACTTAAGTCCCTGGCACAGGGTTCATCGAACCAATTTCATACTTCTCTACCATCCCACTCTCGAATGGCGCGTGGGAAAAAGGAACACCTAAATCTTTCCGTTCGAGCTCTGATTTCTCTTATTTTATTATGATGATCATTTCTCCCTACGTAGGTTGGTATCAAAAAAATATTTTCGCATTCGGAAGAGAAAGTGGGTGATTGAAATTTCGTAAATAGATCTCGCCGCAAAGAAAACCGCCTTTGTTTCAGTGACTGCCATCCCAACTCGCGTATCATATCAGTAACACTCTCACCCCTATTGCGCGATAACGGGGGACGAGCTGCCCTTCTTTGCACTTTTTCGATATCCTCCGTCAATCGTACCTGGTAAGGATCCCACACCGCGCAGCAATGTTTCAACAGATGACGGACAAGTGTAATGTAGGCTGTCTCTTTCGTGGGCTTGTCGCATCTTCTAAGTGCTCTGCCAACAAAGCGCAGTCTTTGTTTCGCCTTCCCCACAATATTATTTATGTGGTCTTTCCAATTTAAGTTTCAAGGTATTTAGTCGAATTGACAGCCCTTAGGGATGACCTCGCATTTTCTTTGTTTAGTGCCAATTGCCACTTTTCGTACCATACAGAAATTCTCTCTAGGTCATTTTGTAATTGGAATTGATCGTCTGATGAAACAATCTAAGGGGGATGCTCAGATTATCACCCAGATCATTTAAGTAAATCAAGAACAGCAGGGGTCCTATGCCACTACCTTGTGGAACGTCAGATATCACTTCTGTTCTACTCAATGATTTACCGTCTATCACTACGAACTGTGACCTCTCTGACACGAATCCAGTCACAAAACTGAGACGATAATCCATATGCACGCAATTTGATTACTAGTCGCTTGTGAGGAACGGTATCAAAAGCCTTCTGGAAATCTAGGAATATGGAATCTACCTGAGACCCCTTGACGACAGCACTCATTACTTCATGGGAATATATACATAGCTGTGTTGCACAAGAACGATATTTTCTGAATCCGAGTTGGGTATGTATCAATGTCAATGTATCAATGTAATTTTCTTCAAGTTGATTCATAATTTTCGATTACAGTATATGCTCCAAAATCCTACTGCAGATTGAGGTCAGTGATATGGGTCTGTAATTCAATGGGTTACTCCTATTTCCTTTTTTGAATATTGGTGTGACCTGTGCTACTTTCCAGAGTTTAGGAACAGACCTTTCTCAAGTGAGCGGTTGTATATGATTGCTAAGAAAGGCGCTATTGTGTCTGCATACTCTGAAAGGAACCTGATTGGTATACCATCTGGACCGGAAGACTTGCCCTGAGCCAATTATTTGGAACAGACCTTTCTCAAGTGAGCGGTTGTATATGATTGCTAAGAAAGGCGCTATTGTGTCTGCATACTCTGAAAGGAACCTGATTGGTATACCATCTGGACCGGAAGACTTGCCTTTCTTAAGTGATTTGAGTTGTTTCCCAACACTAAAGATATCTACTTTTACGTCACTCATGCTAACAGCTGCTCTGGTTTCGAATTCTGGAATATTTACTTCGTCTTCTTTCGTGAAGGAATTACGGAAAACTGTATTTAGTAACTCCACTTTGGTGGCACCATCGTCGCTAACATTTCCATCGCTACCGCGCAGTGACGATATTGACTGTTTTTGGCCACTGGTGTACGTAACATAGGTCTTCCTACGTTTTACTCCAACAGACTGAAACATGTTATGTACTACCTCATACGCAACGGTAAGGAGATGCAAGTTACAGAGTGGCACAGCAGCTGTCGTCACAGGGAAGCTGGACAGTAGCAGAAATGATTAGCGAACATGTAAATGCAGTAAACAGAAGTCTTACTTAACTTGTAGCTCCATCAAGCGTTGCAAAGAAACTTTAAAACAGAACAGCAAAATGTGCAGGTATTTCAAGAAGTAAACTAAAGAGCATGGTGCAGCGTGAGGCTCCTCCTCCTTCTACTGCATGACAGAACTGTCGAACGCTGACTAATACTGAAGATTGTGGAAGACCGCGATCGAGATTTGGCCGTGTAACTGCCGCCGGCCGTCCACCGTCCTCTATCGCGGCGGAGGGCGTTCGTTGTCAGAGCCACTGGGGGCGTGGCTGAAGTGTGCCCGTGCGACCGCTATTGTCGTTTGTCGGAAACATACGTTTCCGTTGCCAACTGTGAGACGACAGTCAGAGTGTTAGCGATCTATGATACCACACATGTATGTCTGTTGTGGCTATTTGTGCTTGTAATGACCTGCCCTGAGCCACTTACTTGCATGGGATTAATCGATTATCATCACATGCACAAAATAATAAAATACGAAAAGTATCCTAGTATTGTGGGCAGTAACAGACATTGGGATTACAATAAATTGATGGAGGTACATTATCAGATATTTACGGTTCATACGTCGATGACACAAAACTTTATGGCCATCCGTTTAGTAACCTTTTCTTTCATCTTTGAAACGCAATAAAGAAGCTATTCTGCGTGGAATAGATTCGAAAGCTCCTTCGTAGGTTTCAGAAGGTATATGGAAAAATATACTACTGACCATTAAAATTGCTACACCACGAAGAAGACGTGCTACAGACGAGAAATTTAACCTACAGGAAGAAGATGCTGTGATATGCAAATGATTAGCTTTTCAGAGCATTCACACAAGGTTGGCGCCGGTGGCTACACCTACAACTTGCTGGCATGAGGAAAGTTTCCAACCGATTTCTCATACACAAACAGCAGTTCACCGGCGCTGCCTGGTGAAACGTTGTTGTGATGCCTCATGTGAGGGGGATAAACGCGTACCATCGCGATTCCGACTTTGCTGAAGGTCGGATTGTAGCTTATCGCGAGTGCGGTTTATCGAATCGCGACATTTCTGTTCGCGTTGGTCGAGATCCAATGACTGTTAGCAGAATATGGAATCGGTGGGTTCAGGAGGGTAATACGGAACGCCGTGCTGGATCCCAACGACCTTGTATCACTAGCAGTCGAGATGACAGGCATCTTATCCGCATGGCTGTAACGGATCGTGCAGCCACGTCTCGATCGCTGAGTCAACAGATGGGGACGTTTGCAAGGCAACAACCATCTGCACAAACAGTTCGACGACGTTTGCAGCAGCATGGACTATCAGCTCGGAGACCGTGGCTGCGGTTACCCTTCACGCTGCATTACAGACAGGAGCGCCTGCGATTGTGCACTCAACGACGAACCTGGGTGCACGAATGGCAAAACGTCATTTTTTCGGATGAATCCAGGTTCTGTTTACAGCATCATGATGGTCGCATCCGTGTTTGGCGACATCGCGGTGAACACACATTGGAACTGTGTATTCGTCATCGCCATACTGGCGTATCACCAGGCGTGATGGTATGGGGTGCCATTGGTTACACGTCTCGGTCACCTCTTGTTCGCATTGACGGCACTTTGAACAGTGGACGTTACGTTTCAGATGTCTTACGACCCGTGGCTCTACCTTTCATTCGATCCCTGCGAAACCCTACATTTCAGCAGGATAATGCACGACCGCATGTTGCAGGTCCTCTACGGGCCTTTCTGGATACAGAAAATGGTAGACTGCTGCCCTGGCCAGCAGATTCTCCATTTCTCTCACCAACTGAAAACGTCTGGTCAATGGTGGCCGAGCAACTGGCTCGTCACAATACGCCTGTCACTACTCTTGATGAACTGTGGTATCGTGTTTAAGCTGCATGGGCAGTTGTACCTGTACACCCCATCCAAGCTCTGTTTGACTCAATGCCCAGGCGCATCAAGGCCGTTATTATGGCCAGAGGTAGTTGTTTTGGGTACTGATTTCTCAGGATCTATGCACCCAAATTGCGTGAAAATGTAATCGCATGTCAGTTCTAGTATAATATATTTGTCTAATGACTACCCGTTTATCATCTGCATTTCTTCTTAGTGTAGCAATTTTAATGGCCAATAGTGTACATGCTGGTGGTTTATGGGCTGAGATAGCGTACCATGTCTGTTACACCATGTTCAGACCATGCTAATTTGTTGGACAAGACGTCGACACGAGATCACTATCATCCTCGTCAAATTACTGTAGTGTGATACTGGCGTTATGACATGGAGAGTTACCATTTTGAAATCCGCCGTTGGCGTCGAGGAAGAATCGACCATGACGAGGTGCAGGTGGTTCGCAGTAATTTTCACATGGTCCACAGTTACGGTGCCTGCAGTTACTATAGCTCGCGCAGGATACGGAGGTCGATGCGCAGTGATCAGTTTTCGTCCAAAGCGCTGGGCGTGTTCATTCTTTTGTTCGAAACGGGAGGGAGATAAGTGTTTTCCACGTTTCGGCCAGTCAGCGTTGACAGAATCGAGGCCCGCACCCTGAAATCTTTTTTCGAACGATTTTTCAGAAACTATTTAGTAAAAAAGTTTCATTTTTGCTTTACTTACAGATTTATATGTCAGTTTCATGATTATGTGCGCAATATTTCGTTAATCGTCATAGTTATTGTGATATTTACTTGAAATCAAGACACTGCGCGAGAAGAGGAAAAGTGTGCAATGAAAAATAGAGGTCGGTATGATTTGCGTTTGGTGTATATCACATTTCATGTTGTTGCGTATGAAATTTAGCTAACACATTGAAGTTTACTTTAGACTTGGGTAGAGGTATATATCTGTTACCAGCCTCGAGAAAATTGATCTGATGTAGCATAATCATTTGCGATCGCGCCGTGCCAGCCATAAAGACAGGGAGAAATACTCCCAACATTTCTCATATTTCATAAACCGTTTCAGATATAGAAATGAGATTTTGCCAAATGATAGCACGCAAAGAGGATACCATTTTACAGCATCGTTATTATATACACTTCTTTATCTACCGTGTTATTCCACTATCTGCAGACTTTTTCGATGAAAGAATGTAATTTTTAAGGGGCATCGATAACTGGTAAAACGAGAAATTCTATGGATTTTGGAACAACATATGTGAAGACAGTACACGTTTTTTGCAACCACATAAATGTGTCGGTTTTACTCAAAATCCGCCACTCATGACGCTTCTCTGAAAGTTACAAATGGTTAACAAGCCAGGAGAAAATAAATCGCTGCATTTTGGGCGGAATTCGTTTTAGATACTAACGGAAGCAGAGGTGACAGTAGATCATTTTCAATGGTGACCATGCAAATACGGACGTGGAGGGACCCACTTAATACAGGGTGTTTATAAATGAGTATCGGGGTTTTAACGCTTTATAATATTTACTACATTAAACTTACAGTTATAAATGATATGTCAAATGGAAGAGCAACTGAAACAGTTGTGTTTGGCACCAGTGCGCATGTGCAGCGCGCAATGTTTCTGCCGTAATCCGCAATTCACTGTACCCAAGCGCTGGATTGGCTGCAAGGGACCCTGTGACAGGGTTTACTTTGCATGACCTCCACGCTCACCCGACCTAAAGCCATGCGATTTTTTCCTTTGACGCTTCATCAAGGATCGTGTTTACATGCCTCCCTACCAGCAGACCTCCCTGAATTAAGAAACAGGATTGAACCAGCTGGCCGGCCGCCGTGGCAGAACGGTTCTAGGCACTTCAGTCCGGAACCACGCGGCTGCTACGGTCGCAGGTTCGAATCCTGCCTCGGGCATGGATGTGTGTGATGTCCTTAGGTTAGTCAGTTTTAAGTAGTTCTATGTTCTAGGGGACTGATGACTTCAGATGTTAAGTCCCATAGTGCTTAGAGCCATCATCTGAACCAGCTGTTGCTACAATCACCGAGGACACACTTATGAACACATGGGAAGAACTTGGCAATAGTTTTGATGTGTGCCACGTGACAAATGGTGCTCACGTTGAACATTTATAAGGTTCTTGGTAAAACTGTTTGAGTTGCTCTTTCGTTTGACATACCATTTATAACTGTAAGTTTAATATAATAAATATTAAAAAAACGTGAAAACCCGATATTCATTTATAAACACCCTGTATTTACAAAAAATGTGGGCATAGGCTTCAGTTTAGAACGACACTTCCCCTCCAGTGCTCGGTGTTTCATCTAGAGAGCCCTGACTGACCCCCCACCACTGACGCTCTCCCCACGCTTCCCAGACGACAGCGCGTCTAGCGGTCACGGAGTTTTGCACCCACTATACCATAGGTCCCATGGAACTCCAGGTTAATGTCCTCCTTAGTATAATACTATCCCCACCGGCTTGCATTCGGGGCGCAATGCATGTTTCAAGCTGCCGTTCACCCATATGACGGTGTATCCGGAAACCAGCATCGATCTGGTGTAAGAAGAAAAGCGATTTACCTAATCAGGTTCCACGATCCAATCTCGATGATCCCGTGCCCACTGCAATCGTAACTGACGCTTTCTTTGGGCCAAAAGGGATGCTGCAGAACCCCACGTTGAACAGTGTAGGCTGAAAGTTTTGCTCTGAAACACTTGTCCTGCATCTGCATTGTACTCTCTCGCGACATCTGCCATGAATCGTCGCCTATCTTGATTTACAGATCAGCCAAGCTTCCGACCTGCACTCCGTGTGATGAGGCATGGATGCCGTGTACTTTTTGCTTTCACCGTTCTCAACCAGTTTACATAGATGCTCACAGTTGTAGGAGTCGACCAGGTACTGCATTTCTGAGATGCTCATTCCCAGGCGCCGGGTCACAGTAACATACAATTTTCCATATGTCAGTTGATTTACCCATATACGACCCGTTCAGTCACTCTAATGTTTTCCCATTCGTCTCTGCTCCTCTTACAGACTTTCCTTATTGCGTCACGTGTCCCCAACACCACCAGGCACTGACTGCAATAAAAATGAAACAAACTGTCTACAAAATTATATGGGAAACATGCATATCGTATAATTAGAATGGATCTAGAACAAACGGTAAGATTACAAAAACAGGAACTGAGATAAACGGAAGTTTTACACGTGACGTCTTGACCACGTGTATTATAAGCTTGACAAAGAAATGAAGTGCAAGAAAGTGAGTTACTTAATTACATGATCCATAGGTCATCTGAAAGGCAACGGCCTTGCTGCCGTGGATACACCGGTTCCCGTGAGATCACCGAAGTTAAGCTCCGTCAGGTGTGACCGGCACTTGGATGGGTGACCATCCGGGCCGTCATGCACTGTTGCCATTTTTCGGGGTGCACTCAGCCTCGTGATGCCAACTGAGGAGCTACTCAATAGCGGCTCCGGTCAAAGAAAACCATCGTAACGACCGGGAGAGTGGTGAGCTGACCACACGCCCCTCCCATCCGCATCCTCATCTGAGGATGACACCGCGCTCAGATGGTCCCGATGGGCCACTTGTCGCCTGAAGACGGAGTGCTTGCTTTCTTAGGTCATCTGAACGATTCTTTCACATATATGTTGGGGGAGTTTGAAAGATCCACATTTTGTTTTTTGGTCGTACCCATGCACTTAAGCAACTACAATGAAAAATCAGTTTTTTCATAAAAAGTGATGGGCAGGTGTCTTACTCTTATATGGATACTCACAGACAAAAGGAAATAGCATACTGTAATCACAGCTTGATGAGGTAAATACATTCACTCTTTTACACTGTGGAGCAGAGAGTTACCAATTTTGACAACATACTGTTCTAGGTCATTCGACTGAATAAATTTTGGGAAATACTGGAGCACGGTACACTTGTATTCCGTGCGATACTTGCCAACTCGGCGGACCTACGGCTCCGTCCACCGGACTATGTTGCTGGATCGGGGAAGCAGGCCGGAGTGTGCAGTGGCTACACACTGGACTTGCCCTAGGGATGACGACGGTTCAAATTCGCGTCCGCCTCTCAGAATTTAGGTTTCTCCAAATCGCTCCATGCAAATGCCAGGTTGGTTCTTTTGAAAGGGCACGGGCGATTTCCTTCCCCAACTCCCAAAAACTCCCAGCTTGTGCTTCATCTCCAACGACTTCGATCCTCACGGGACGTTAAAATCCAGTTTTCTATCCTTGAGACCACAGTGCTCTACGACATATTCAATGAGCACACCTGAAAAAATTGGCAAAATATTACACTGGCACAGTGTTTCTCTGTCGCTACGGCAGTGTTCGATATGCCTAAACCCAAAGAGCGAAAGTAGCTGTCGAAGTATACACTGATGAACCATAACATTATGACCAGTGCCCACCGCGAGGTTGTATGCTGCCTGATGGCGCTGAGGGCACGTGGATTGGTAAGGGAAGTATATGAGCGGAGCAGAGACGAATGTGCAATCACTCTAGCGGCGTTAAGTTACACAAATGCGGAAATCCATCGACTTAAGCACCTTTGACAAAAGCTTATGAAATGTGTTCATATCCTTCCGCGCTTAGTGTTTTCTAAAGCGCTGTAACGGAACCATTCCCTAACCACTAACAACAACCCCGTACCGTAACACCAACTCCTCCATACTTCACTTTTGAAACTACACATGATGACAGGTAAAACACTCCAGGCATACACCAAACCCAGAGAGAAGGAAGTTAGAAGTTGAGGAAAGCAAGTTATTATTTAGCGACAAACGAACCTTAAAAATAATTAAAAAGGATGGGGGAAAATGGTAAGGGAAAGGTAAGGAAGTCACTAAGATAATGTTGGCCTACCTAGTTATTGTTAACAATTCTTTTACTTTTTATATGCACTTGATGTGAGGTGGTCATCCAGTCGAAGCCCGTGACTCCGTCACCGGAGCGTCGCAGCGTCCGCCACACTCGGCGTTGGTCTCGCAAATGTGACGTCATTCACTCTGGCAGATAAGTCATTTTCACAGACTTCAGAAATGACAAGTCTGCTTGAATTGGCAGTCAGAACGAGGTTGTGGATGAGGCGTTCAGTGAACGACTTTGAACGCCGAAAATAAAATCTCTAAAATACATATTCCAATTGACGACGAAGCGTTTGCTCATTCGATTAGCCCTCTCGCTGTCATCGCCCGTGGACGTTCGTTGAAAGTCGTCCCGACATGTGAGCAGCTTTTCCAAATTAGGTCTCTTCTCTGCTATTCGCTTTGCTCTCAGTTCGTGTTACTATGTTGTTCTGTGGCTGACAGGCTAGACAAAATCAATTCTTCTCCTGTGAATTTAATACCATATGTGTGTTTGCGTCCTGTCATGTAATTTCATGTAATTTAAGATAAAAATTTTCCCACGGCTGTATGCTATGATTTACACGGTTTTGACACATGAATGCCCTCCCTGTCCTTCTGTCTTCCGCTACTCTCTTCGTTTCTACACAGATTCCGCTGCCTCTGACGTCACCCAGCATCTGTCTTCTCCTTCTCCCACACATTAATCCTTCCAAATTATTCACCGTCAGACTCGTCGCATCATGTCACTAAGCCAGGTTTCTCTTCTTTTCTTATAACTTTCAATAAACCTCTACTCCACTCTATTCTTTGTAACACTTTATTTGTCACTCCCTGTCTAAAACTGACACTTATCACCATTGTCCAAATCCACTTCTCAGATGCTTCCAACTTCATTTTATCTTCTATTCCCAATGTCCATATTTCATCCCATCAAAGTCTTTAACTGAGTTCTTTGTCTACCTTTATACGTGGTAAGTTCGTCTATTGAAAGCTTCCTTAGTTAATTTTAATTTGTCCTTAGCACTAGCTATTTTATCTCCTTTGACAATTTCCGTGAACGTTGTTTCCCTCAGTGATCTTCATGACATATTCTTCACAGACCCATAAAGACCTTTAACATTTTGTTTGCGCTCCTTTCACTTCCTTCTAATAACACCATATCATCCACTACACAAGTCGTACACATGCTGTTCGCTTACCTCCAACACAAACTCCACTTTCTTCAGTTGACGATTTTATTCGTTTTAAGAGGAAAGAGATACAGAATCAGCATGTAATTTCTCAAACGGAGTAATAAATAATGTTAGTAACTGAGCTATCTCAAAATTACTTCAAGATAGTACACTCCTGGAAATGGAAAAAAGAACACATTGACACCGGTGTGTCAGACCCACCATACTTGCTCCGGACACTGCGAGAGGGCTGTACAAGCAATGATCACACGCACGGCACAGCGGACACACCAGGAACCGCGGTGTTGGCCGTCGAATGGCGCTAGCTGCGCAGCATTTGTGCACCGCCGCCGTCAGTGTCAGCCAGTTTGCCGTGGCATACGGAGCTCCGTCGCAGTCTTTAACACTGGTAGCATGCCGCGACAGCGTGGACGTGAACCGTATGTGCAGTTGACGGACTTTGAGCGAGGGCGTATAGTGGGCATGCGGGAGACCGGGTGGACGTACCGCCGAATTGCTCAACACGTGGGGCGTGAGGTCTCCACAGTACATCGATGTTGTCGCCAGTGGTCGGCGGAAGGTGCACGTGCCCGTCGACCTGGGACCGGACCGCAGCGACGCACGGATGCACGCCAAGACCGTAGGATCCTACGCAGTGCCGTAGGGGACCGCACCGCCACTTCCCAGCAAATTAGGGATACTGTTGCTCCTGGGGTATCGGCGAGGACCATTCGCAACCGTCTCCATGAAGCTGGGCTACGGTCTCGCACACCGTTAGGCCGTCTTCCGCTCACGCCCCAACATCGTGCAGCCCGCCTCCAGTGGTGTCGCGACAGGCGTGAATGGAGGGACGAATGGAGACGTGTCGTCTTCAGCGATGAGAGTCGCTTCTGCCTTGGTGCCAATGATGGTCGTATGCGTGTTTGGCGCCGTGCAGGTGAGCGCCACAATCAGGACTGCATACGACCGAGGCACACAGGGCCAACACCCGGCATCATGGTGTGGGGAGCGATCTCCTACACTGGCCGTACACCACTGGTGATCGTCGAGGGGACACTGAATAGTGCACGGTACATCCAAACCGTCATCGAACCCATCGTTCTACCATTCCTAGACCGGCAAGGGAACTTGCTGTTCCAACAGGACAATGCACGTCCGCATGTATGCCGTGCCACCCAACGTGCTCTAGAAGGTGTAAGTCAACTACCCTGGCCAGCAAGATCTCCGGATCTGTCCCCCATTGAGCATGTTTGGGACTGGATGAAGCGTCGTCTGACGCGGTCTGCACGTCCAGCACGAACGCTGGTCCAACTGAGGCGCCAGGTGGAAATGGCATGGCAAGCCGTTCCACAGGACTACATCCAGCATCTCTACGATCGTCTCCATGGGAGAATAGCAGCCTGCATTGCTGCGAAAGGTGGATATACACTGTACTAGTGCCGACATTGTGCATGCTCTGTTGCCTGTGTCTATGTGCCTGTGGTTCTGTCAGTGTGATCATGTGATGTATCTGACCCCAGGAATGTGTCAATAAAGTTTCCCCTTCCTGGGACAATGAATTCACGGTGTTCTTATTTCAATTTCCAGGAGTGTATATTCAATTCGTTAGTGGAAGGCACCAAGTGCACATACTCAGATATAAAGACGTACAATTTTTATAATTTTTTTGAGCAAGTAACTCCAATAAAAACGACCAGCATAGAAATCTGAATAACCACCACCAAAAATGGATAACATTATTTACGTAGACCTTGTATAGGTTAAACACTTCATTAGATAACAACTGGTTTGTGAGCGCAACATTATTCAACAGCTTTTACAGAGTACTGCCATGTCCGTCATTCCAAACATGTTCCCTTCTCAAACAAACATCAGTTATTAGAAATAGTGGATCACGCCGTTCAGTGCGCTGAAACACAGATGAAAAGCTGTTATCGAAAATGTCTTAAAATACGCTACTAAAACCTTCAACACCAAAAGCAATGGAAAACTTTACACAAAAGCTCCTGGGCTAAAGACGATGAAAGATTTTGAGTAATGTAATTTGAAAACCAGGTAATGGTGCAGAGGCAGATCTTAAATCAGAGGGCCATCATTCGATAGAAATTTAACCTTTAATAAAGGCTCTGAGCACTATGTGACTTAACATCTAAGGTCATCAGTCCCCGAGAACTTAGAACTACTTAAACCTAACTAACCTAAGGACATCACACACATCCATGCCCGAGACAGGATTCGAACCTGCGACCGTAGCGGTCGTGCGGTTCCAGACTGAAGCGCCTAGAACCACTTGGCCACACCGGCCTTTAACCCTTCACTATGGGTCCAATAAAGGTCTTACAAATACTCGCTCAATATACTACAGATAAAAAATAATCCTTCCCTTGATTTCAAAAGCACCTAAACTGAAATGAAAAATCTCTAAAAAAAATTTAATTTTAGCTAATGGCAGAGTTGTAAAATAATATTTCCTTTTTAAAACAATGAAAATATTTAGCAATGATAAAAGTGCCTGATCATACGAGGGCGAGTCAAATCAAAAACTTAAATTTCTAATAACAAATCGAAATTTCGCGCCGTTATGCTGTAAGTTGGTAAGCGTGCTACAAACAGCGTGCAGAATGGCCTGTAGGTGGCAGCATAGTGCAGGTGCACACATACCGTCGCAGAATCACTGTAAAGATGGCCGCCCCACTTGCGACTTGCACCAGGGAAGAACAGCGTTTTGTTATTCAGTTTTTGCGTAGTGAAGGTGTGAAACCTATTGAAATTTGTCGACGAATGAAGGTTGAGTACGGTGATGCATGTTTGTCACAGCAGCAAGTCTACGAATGGAGTAGGAAGTTCGCAAATGGTGTGACTCCTCGTCCAGGTCAGGCACAACGAGTTGTGACTCCACAGAACATTGCAGCAGTTGAAGCCATAGTGAAGGAAAACCGCCGAGTGACACTGAATGACATTGCAGCATGTTTACAGATTAGTCATGGGTCAGCACACCACATTGTGCATGATGTGCTCCAGCTTGACAAAGTGTCTGCAAGATGTGTGCCATGGCAGCTGACTCCTGAAATAAGAGAACGACGCGTTGATACTTGTGAAGAACTTATTCGGCGCTTTGAACGAGAAGGTGATGGCTTCCTTGCAAGAATCGTTACTGGGGACGAAACCTGCGTTCACTTCCACCAACCGGAAACAAGAGAGGGAGCAAGGAATGGCGCCATTCCTCATCACCAAAACCAAAGAAATTTCGAACAGAACCATAGCAAAGAAAGTTATGCTGACTCTCTTTTGGGACGATAAAGGCGTCATTTTGGAGCATTACATGCCTAGAGGGACCACTGTCACCAGTGCATCATACACAGATCTCCTAAAAAAATCATCTGCGCCCTGAAATCAAATCAAAGCGACTTGGATTGCTGTCAGCAGGTGTCCTTTTGCAACATGACAATGCAAGGCTCCACACTGTCCGTACAACAGTTGCAACAATCACAGACCTGCATTTTGAGTGTCTTCCTCATCCAACGTACTCACCAGACCTTGCCCCAAGTGATTTCCATATGTTTGGACCACTCAAAGACGCAATGGGAGGAAAGAAGTTCCGTTCTGATGAAGAGGTACGCCACGCGGTGCATGACTGGTTGCGCGGACTATCAAAAGAACTTCTTTCTGAAGGAATTTATGCACTTTGTAAGCGCTGGAGGACTTGCATTGAGCATGGGGGAGATTATGTTGAAAAGTGATACAGCTTTGTACCACTTCCGCACACTAAATAATATTTAAAAATATATTTAAGGTTTTCATTTCATTCACCCTAGTATATAACTTTAAATACACTGCACCAATAACCACCAAAATGAGTAATCAAAATACTTAGCGGCACTAAGCCAAAATTAATTACTGGACTGATCGATGAACTTTCTGTCAACTCAGTGTACCACAAAACTTGAACACAAGTGCTGCCAAACACCATTGAAGTACTCAACCAAGTCAATCAGTGGCGCACAATAATACCAGCAGCTGGTTAATGTTTGCATTGTTAAGCTAACCATTGTTGGTTTGCATTCTTCTTCTTTTCATACTATGAAGAACCACAAGCAATACGACGCAATCCAGTCAAATAAGCAAACGACACATTCTGTACGTGATGCTTCTGTTTACCGTTAAGATAACTCAGATTGCACATTCAGCAGTCGTTCAACAACTCGTAGTGTGGACGGGAAACAACATGGCCCATCAAGCGTAATACTTTCACACCAATGCTACTCGAGACATTACTTGAGACACTAATCTACTTTCAGGTGACGCGGCGAACACTTGTTATAACTGATGCCATCGAGCTTCCGCGTTCAAGGTGACACAGTGCCAACCAAGCTCCCACGCAGTCTCACAAAACTCACAGACACTTTCATTCGCTGCAGGTGACAAGACCATGGAGCCGGTCCGCGTACGGCGTTTATAGCCTCACAGCTCGACTCCCCTGACATCTAGCGAGACAACAAAGAAATGGCTCTGAGCACTATGGGACTCAACTGCTGTGGTTATCAGTCCCCTAGAACTTAGAACTACTTAAACCTAACTAACCTAAGGACATCACACACATCCATGCCCGAGGCAGGATTCGAACCTGCGACCGTAGCAGTCGCACGGCTCCGGACTGCGCGCCTAGAACCGCGAGACCACCGCGGCCGGCGACAACAAAGAAAAAAAGAGACGCTGCCTCAGTATCTTTGGACAACAGGCGGATCGACTCAGTAATATTCTTGTTGCAATTTAGGCATAAGATCGAGGCCCGGCATTTTAACTGCCGGTGTTTTGTCTTACCGATAGCTGATTATGTGCTAAAAAACTGTGCAGTGTGCTGCGCTATAAATATGCTCCTTCAATGCCACTACTATTTACAAAACGATTCAGTTCAAGACACGTGCGCAATTTCTATGTAACAGGAAACTTTTATTGTTTTTCCTCGAAGTATAGGAATAGCTATTGTCCCCCAATAGCAAATATTTGACTTTTACAGAGGGCCCAACAGAGTGTTCGAGGTTCAGGAACATAAATATTAACAATTATTCAGGGTGAATCACCTAAAACTTGCATCGTCGAAATGAAAAGTTCTGTAAATATGCGATTTTCACAGAATGACAATCGTATTTTCAGTCAGTCAGGATATTGTAACAATACTTACAAAGTGTATTTTTGTACAAACATACACATTTATGCATGGAATCATGATTACTGACAGTAACAGACTAAAAATAGGGTAAGTTGGGATATCACTGGTGTTTGTTGCAGGATTCTAGGGCGACTCGTTTACGAGATATCGTATTTTGGAAAGTTCCCACACGAACACATGGACAGTACCTGTGGAAGCACACACTAAAGAACAACACAAGTCCATGTGGATCCAGACCAGTAACGAGACAACTGACCATCACAGGTTGGTTCAAAATGACTACCAACAGCGGCAATACACACTTCCAGTCTGATATGGAGCCACTGGTGTCCAGCGAAAATGCCGGAGCAGGCCGCAGTAATACGTCGTTGCATATCATCGGGTGTAGCTGGTATGGCCTTGAAGACATCGTCTTTCAGCTTTCCCCACAGAAAAAAAAAGTCTACAGGCATCAAATCCAGGGAATGGGCTGGCGAAGGTACAAGTCCTCACCTCCCAATCCGATGATTTGAAAGCAATTCATGAAGACATGCGGTAGTACTCCAGAACGAGATTTTTCACTCTGCAGCGGAGTGTGTTCTGACATGAAACTTCCTGGCAGATTAAAACTGTGTGCCGGGCCGAGACACAAACACGGAACCTTTGCCTTTCGCGGGCAAGTGCTCTACCAACTTTTTTTTAATTTGTTCGTTGGTGATCGTTGTGTTTGCTCGTTGCGGACTTCACATCACATCCGTTTTTTTTCCTTTTTGTTGATCCTTCCACTCAGTTTTTTTATTACAGAGGCCAACCAGCTCTCTGACCGAACACGCTGAGCTACCGTGCCGGCGCCCAACTGAGCTACCCAAGCACGGCTCACGACTCGTCCTCACAGGAGACGAGGTACTGGCAGAATTGAAGCTGTCAGGACAGGTCGTGAGCCGTGCTTGGGTAGCTCAGCTGGTAGAGCACTTGACCGCGAAAGGCAAAGGTCCCGAGTTCGGGTCTTGGTCCGGCACACAGTTTTAATCTGCCAGGAAGTTTCATGCTGTAGTACTGCTTGCACTAGGCCTGGACAGCCATCGTATTGGTTCCATAAGTTCATCCAAATCTTTAGAGGAACCTTCTCTAGAATCCGTGGAAGCTGATCTGTTAGGAGGCTTCGGTACTTGTGTGTGTTCGGTGTTTCGCATATGAAAAACTGGCCTGTGAGTTGATGGTTCACTATCCCATACCACATGCTTACACTCCATGGACGCTGACGTTCCGCGCAAGGAAGTCAATGGGGATTTTCAACAGACCAATAGCGCACCCTTCGGTTGGATTGGTAAATGTAGCTTCATCACTGCACAAGATACATGATACATCTGGAGTACAATGTCTTAATACCCTTGTATGCAAGTTAACACGATTTTCACAATCGCTTCCATGCAGGTCTTCATGGACAGGGGTGTGATAAGAATGGAACCTAGGTCAATGGAGAATGTGTAGGACACTTGACTGACTAATACCACTTCCTTGTGCAATTGTGCGATAGCCATAGCCTGGATCAGCTACAATAGCAACAAGAGTATTAATCGCCCGCTCTTCTGTCGTCACTTGTTTCCTTCTTTTACGTTGTCTACTCGCACTAGAATCCTGCAACGAACACCACTGATATTCTAATTTATCCTACTTTTAGTTTGTTAATGTCAATAGGCATTGATCTATGAAAAATTGTTAGTGAAAAATACACTTTCTAGGTATTATTACAATCTGTTGATTGGCTAACGGTACAAGCCCCTGACAACCAACCCATACTGTGAAAACCATACGTCAATGGCCTTTTCCATTTCCGCAATCTTTTCGGTTCAAATGGTAGGTGATTCACCCTGTATACAGGACGATTTTTGGAAACGGAGACAAACTGCAGCAAAGGGTTCCCTGAGAGGATAAAGAGCAAAACGGGATATATGGACATATGGCTGGAAATACATTTTATCGGAGGTACACTTGAAGATGGGAATTAAAAATCCTTGACAGTGTACTTTTCAGTGAGTGAGGGCACACGTGGGAACGAAACAGGCAAGTGGGAATGTTCTATCTTTACTAGCGTTGTAGCTCTGTACACAAGAAGGAGTGCAAAATGTCTATGCTACAGGGTCGCCACAGAGGCAAGCCTACGTGTAATATGGCCTCCACACGTTGTAACTGCTTTCCACATTGACTCTTGTCATGTATAAAATCACCACCCTCTTTGATTGTGCAACTAAAACTGTACTACGGGTAGAACAATCTCCCTTGCCTCATGTGTTCTTATGCATGCTTTCAGTCATTGGAACTGACACTGTGAAAGATCTCTATCTCCACCGTGAAGCGGTGTGCATCCATCGGTACGCATTTCCAGACATGCGTCAACATGTCCCGTTTTGTCCGTATCTTGACAGTGGTTGTATTCTGCAGCTTGTCCTCATATATAAAAGCGAGATGCGATTTCTGTTATGATGTCTAGCACCAGTGATTTGGCGAAAATAATTAATTTCTCCAGTTATTTCTCGTTCATGTAAGGTACACGAAAAAAATAAAATCACACACGATTAGTGTTCATCGATCTCATACTAACCAGCGAAACAACTATCTTAAACAGAGACATGCAAGTATCGTCAATTTCCGTTAAAATCAGGGACCGATGACCTCGCTGTTTGGTCCCTCCCCCAAATCAATCAACCTGTATTAAAATTCTGCTTATTTCATAGCTTAACGGCACGTGAGAAACATCCCCTTCATTCGGAATATTGCAAAAAACCTCAAACGAAATTAAGCGTCATAGCAGTGGTGGCCCTGTCAGAGCCTCCTCTCTGGCCCCGTCTTCACCGGCGCTTGTGTCCTGCCTAGCAGGCAGTGCCCACTGCGCACGCGCCGTCGGCCGCTGGGACCCTGGCCTCCCATTTGGCAGCCCTAGTCAGCACATCTCGCCTCCCGCGGCTCGTTAGCACGTCAGCCGCCATATCACTCCAGCGGCGCTTGCAAAGGGAACCCACTGTTGTCCTGGAGTCCATCCACCTACGGTAGACTGCTGCGGACGTTTCCCGCCGACGGCGGGGACAAAAGTCACCGGAAGTCCCTCTGGGCAGCCTTTTGTGTGACGTCAGCCACTCCACGCAAGGTACAGGATTGTGAACGCGCGCACACATGGCGTCAGCAGTGCAGCGTGACGTAAAACCTGTGTAAGGTCTGCCGCGTTGTGTCAGGCCTGCTTTTAGGATGGAAGAAATCAATAAGCTCACCAGATAAAATATTGGTCACCACCTAGAAAAGAGCACACCAGTCCCTATGGTGCAAGTACTTGCGCAAGAAGTAAGAGAAGTGACGCACGGTAGTATGAATAAAGAAATAGAGATAGAACAACGCAAGTTTTAACAAGAGATGAGAATTTTAAATGTACTATAACAATGCTGAATTAACACAACAAACTAGGAATTAAAGGATCTACCTTTTTGAAAGGACACAATTTTGTTTTATTATTAAACATGTATCACCACAGTTGTTGCATCTGCAGTGGGTTTTTCTTTTTCGCTTCTTACGGATGTACATACACTGAACAGCCAAAGAAACTAGTACAGGCATGCCTATTCAAATACAGAGATACGTAAAGGGGCAGAATATGGCGCTGCTGTCGGCACCGCCTATATAGACAACAAGTGTCTGGCGCAGTTATTAGATCGGTTACTGCTGCTACAGTGTCAGGTTATCAGGTTTTAAGTGAGTTCGAACGTGGTGTAGTAGTCGGCAGACGTGCGGCGGGGCACAACATCTCCGCGGTACCGATGAAGTGGGGATTTTCCCGCACGACCATTTCACGAGTGTACTGTGAATATCAGGAATCCGGTAAAATATCAAATCTCTGACGCCGCTGCGCCCGGAAAAGGGTCCTGCAAGAACGGGACCAACGACGACTGTAGAGAACCGTTCAACGTGACAGAAGTGCAACCCTTCCGCAAATTGCTGCAGATTTCGGTGTTGGGCCATCAATAAGTTCAGCGTGCGAACCATTCAACGAAACGTCACCGATATGGACTTTCGGAACCGAACGCACGTTCGTGTACCCTTGATGGCTGCAGGACACAAAGCTTTACGCCTCGCCTGTGCTGTCAACACCGACATTGGACTGTTGATGACTGGAACATATTGCCTGGTCGGACGAGTCTCGTTTCAGATTGTATCGAGCAGATGGACGTGTACGGGTATGGAGACAACCTCATGAATCCGTGGACCCTGCATGTCAGCAGGGAACTGTTTAAAGTGGTGGAGACACTAAAAAAAAAAAAAAAAAAAAAGGTGTGGGGCGTGTACAGTTGGAGTGATATGGGACTCGTAATACGTCTAGATACGACACTGACAAGTACGTAAGCATCCTGTCTGATCACCTGCATCAATTCATGTCCATTACGCATTCCGACGGACTTGGGCAATTCCAACAGGACAATGCTACACTCCACACGTCCCGAATTGCTATAGGGTGGCTACAGGAACACTCTTCTGAGTTTAAACACTTCCGCTGGCCACCATACTCCAAAGACATGAGCATTACTGAACATGTCTTGGATGCCTTGCAACGTGCTGTTCAAAAGAGATCTCTTCCCCCTCGTACACTTACGGATTTATGGATAGCCGTGCAGGGTTAATGGTGTCAGTTCCCTCCAGCACTACTTCAGACATTAGTCGAATGCATGCCACGTCGTGTTGCGGCACTTTTACGTGCTCGAGGGGGCCCTACACGATATTAGCAGATGTACCAGTTTCTTTGACACTTCTGTAAACAAAATTTTGTATGGATTAGGAGTATGTGTATGCTAACGTCAGATTGTTTTGTTGTGTAGAGTATATTATCTGTTCACTGTGACTGTTAACAAAATCAGTCACAAATCTATATAGATCGGGATGTCACCTGCAACACAGGGATGTTAAGGCGATGCCTACATTAATATCTTTTTACCTATGACCATCATCATCATCATCATCATAAGGTGTTCCGCCTGTTGGCAGGTTCCTGACACCATTACTGTTTCCATCTTACCCTGTTACAGACCAATTGCTTCGTAACCTAGTATCTTCTTCTTTTCACTTCATCCAGCATTTTTATTCTTCCCCTTCTGTCCTTCCACAGTACTTTCGGTAGCTGTTGTTAGAATCTCTTTTCTTCCGATTATATGCCTTCTTTTCTTAACCTTCTTTTCTTAACTGTCTTTAAGAAATTTCAGTGTTCCTTCACCCTTTTCGTTACTTCTCTTTTCCTCAATGTATCCACCACTTTTGTTTCCTTCGTTCTCCTTCTAATTAACACCTCAAATGCTTCAATTTTGTCACGTCCTCTCTTCTTCAGAGTTCAGTTTTCACAGCTGCACAGAAGAAGACTCTACAGGAAGCATTTAAACAATATTTCCCTTACCTCCACACCAGTTTTGTTGCATAATGTTTCCTTTCTAGGAAGCTTACTTTTACCATTGTAACTCTTCATCTTATACCTTTTTCACTCGTCCAGTCAGCATGCTCTCCAAATATCTGTTCTATGGAACCTGTTCAGTCTGATCTTCTGTTCTTTCATTATTATATCTTCTTAGTTTTCTTTGTATTGATTTTCATTTGGTACTATTCGAATTTTTCTTCAAGTCTGAATAGTGTTCTTTCAAAAACTACTGTGCTGTCTCCAAACAATACCATGACTTCAACATGTCTGATGATGCTGAGCTTTCGGTCAACCCATGCTTACTCTTTCTTTCTCAACTTCGAGCGAAACAAATCGTTAACAAAATAATATCGATACATCTGATTGGTCTTTACATGCAGTGCATAGGGACCTGAAGAAGACATTATTGAGATGCCGAAACTGATTGCCCAAATAAAATAACTCCTCAAAACACAGACGGCTGCTTGACGATTCTTTGGTAAGTATTTGACCGGCCGCCTCCAGATTCTACAATGGATCACTAGAGAGAATTCGGTAATTACGAGAAAAAGCACATAAACGGTATTACAAATCGACAAGACGGTATACCAGATGGTTTTCCAATGCGAAAAGTAACAAAATTTTGCTGACGCCCTCAGGCTGTTTTAAATGTAAAAGGAAAAGAAGAAGAAGAAAAAAAGAAAAGACTCATCTAGCAGCCAAATACCGATCAGACACATAGTACTGCTCTGAACAGATAAACTGCAGCAACGGCAAGTAGCACAGGAGGCTTACACCAGCTTCTTTTTTTATCTAAATACATGGTTATATTCTAGGCAAAATATTCAATACAGACGTGGACTCAAAACCTTTGTATTGCAAATGACGTGTTATGTTATTAATATAGGCGCGTTTCTGATTTAGTTTGACAGCCACAGTGCATGGAGAATTCTACAAGAGGAAACGTTCAGCTCACATATTTAACAAAAACAACAGACAGAACTCTTTCTGTAGAAACAATAAACAGTCATTCGGATGCAAACTGAAAGGTTTTTTAAAATCCCTTTACCATGGTTTCAACGTTTATAAAAACATCTTCTTCAGAAGGAAATATTGACAACTGGATTACATTTTGTGGCAGGGCTACGTTAAAATATAGCCGAAAGGCATCAATGAAACATAAAATGTCACTTCCAACTGAATTAGAACACACTCAACGTGGTTGTTGTCATTTAGTATTTCTTCACCGATGTATAGATAATGCACTATCTATATACTGATGACGAAATACCAAATGACAACAACCATGTTGTGGAAGTGTTAATTTATTATCGGGGTTAAATTTTATACTTGACTGACTCCTTTAGGCTATATTTCAACGTACCTCTGCACAACATGTAGTCCAGTTGCCAATATTTCATTCTGATGTAACTTTTTATAAACGTTGAAAGCATGGTAAACGGGTTTTAATAAACCTCCCATTTTGAAACTGATTGGCTGTTTAGTATTTCTGCAAGGATATTTCATTTTATGGTTGCTACTCCAGCCAAGTACCAAATTTCAAGACAAAATTCTGATGTCAGCATATGCATATTCCTAATCCACATGAAATTTTGTGTATACTGTGGTGTCACTGCCAGACACCACACTTGCTAGGTGGTAGCTTAAATCGGCCGCGGTCCTTTAGTACATGTCGGACCCGCGTGTCGCCACTGTGTGATCGCAGACCGAGCGCCACCACACGGCAGGTCTCGAGAGACGTACGAGAACTCGCCCCAGTTGTACGACGACGTTGCTAGCGACTATACTGACGAAGCCTTTGCTCTCATTTGCCGAGAGACAGTTAGGATAGCCTTCAGCTAAGTTAATGGCTACGACTTAGCAAGGCGCCAATTGTATCAGTGCATGTATCTTACGAGTCTCATTTGTATAGTCAAGAGAGATGTACCAAAGGAAGCATTAATAGTTAAGTATATTCCAAAGCTACGTATTTTCTTTATAGCAGTCATAACTTATCCTGTTCCAGACTTGACGCCAGTCGGCGTGTGTGTACGCGTGCCTTTCGGCTTCCTCCTCAGTGTGGCGTGACTAGCTTGTTACGCCACAACATATACATCTTTCAGAAACAATAAAAGAAAAAGTCGCTGCACATGCCGCGTGTATTGCGAAAGATGTATACAGGAATAAAATAAAATTGGGTTCTTGCAAGATGGTGGATTCTTTTAATTTTTCATTGTTTTATCAAGCGCAGGAACAGAGCTTAAATTCCGATATTACGTTTAAAGAAAAATATTCAGAAATGTCTCCAAGGGGATGTAAGAAGTTACCAAGATTATTTGGTAAGGGAAATATGTGAAGGGACTAAGAGCACATACGAAGTCAAAGGGCTATTTCATATGGCACACGATACAGTAACTGGTAACATAAACGAAACTGGACAACATTGAAAGATTTATTAAAATTTTGTACAATTTAAGTGGTAGATCAGAAACTGAGGTAGCGAGTAGTGAAAGTCAACAAATAAAACCAAGTTACATTTGTAAAGGTATTAAAAGTATTAAGCAAGTAGAGGGATCTGGAGGCGATGGTTTTGCGATAGAAACGGTTATTGGTTGAGAAAGTCAATTACAAAGTAACTTGCAACATTGTAACAGAATAACTGCAGAGGAAGAGAATTTCACAAAATTGAAACAATGCTTCATTATTGTGCTTTGTAAGAAAGGAGACAGACAGTGCGTCCATTCCGCAGTGGTCTAGAAATTCCTTAGATCGTTACCAGATGAAAAAGAAAAAGCTTTAGATTTCACTGAAGCAAATTAACAGACTGCCGTAAGTCATGAGTATCTCACAACTTTAAATTTCCCGCCATCTGCAGTCGTGATGGTGTGATTTCAAGATCTTCAATGACGTTGTAGCCCCTGGCTTGTAGGCAACGTGCATGGCCCCTTTACGGACGCTAATTGCGTAGGGAATGAAGCAAAGGTCCTGTAGAAGTCATACTGACGGCAGCTACGGAATCCACACGCTCTGGACAACCTGCATGAATTTTCAAGGCTGAAAAGGTTCGACTTTGGTGTCTTCCACATCCAAATAGTTGTGCAATCCAACTGAAACGAGGTTTGGCTGTTATAAAAGCTGAAGAACGTATTTCGCATTATCAAGACAGACATTTGTAGTTTTTGGCTGGTGGGCTTAATCTATAAGCCAAAAACAAAATTGTTTTCCTGAATGATACCGCAAGTCAGCAAACAGAAACTGTTTTTGTGGCTCTTGTTTGTAAATGGATGAATTTATGTAATTGTTTGGTTATTCACTTGTGTATGGTATCAACAAGTCTGGAGACATACCATCGGACTTTCGGAAAAATATGATCCACACAATCCCGGGTAATTGCAGCTGAATGCGAGAGAACCGCGCAGTCAGCTTAACAGCTCATGCATCAAAGTTGCTGACTATAATAGTATATAGAAAAATGTAAAAATTAAGTATATGTTAGATGACGATAAATTTGGCTTTTGGGAAAGTAATGGGCTAAAAAGGCAGTACTAACGCAGCGAATGCTAATGGAAACCAGGCTTAAGAAAAATTAAGACGCATTGCTAATATCTGGCTATCTGGAGAAATCGTTCGACAAAGTAAAATGGTGCAAGAGGTTCGAAATTAGGAGAAAAACGGGTGTAAGCTGTAGGGAAAGATGGATAATATACAATGTATACAAGAAACAAAAGGGACCAATAAGAGTGGTGCTCGGAATAAAATGGGGATAAGATAAGGCTGTGGGCTTTCGCCCCTACTGTTCTGTCTGTACGTCGAAGAAGCAAGATAGAAAAAAAAAGAAATGTTCAATAGGGGCATTAAAATTTTGGGTGATTCGCTAGTGAAAGTGGTATCCTTGGTGATAGTGAGTAAAAACTGCAGAACCTGTTGAACAGAATGAACAGTCTAATAAGTATAGAATATGTATTGAGAGAAAAATGCGACGAAAGTAATGAGGATTTGTAGAAATGAGATTAGCGATAAACTTAACATCAAACTTACGGACCGCGAAGTAAACGAAATAAATGCAGTCCGGTGCTTTAGAAGCGCAGTAACACCTACTGTACGAAGCAAGGAGGATATATAAAGTGGATGAGCTCGGGGAAAGAAGGCACTCCTGGTCAAGATAAATATCCTAAAAACAAACATACGCAGCATTGTGTGGTAGTGATTCATGGAGTGTGGAAAATCTGGAAAATAAGAGTTGGTAAAGGTGATTTAGTGCTAGAGAAAAACTTTGAAAATTAGGTCGACTGATAAATAAGGAATGTGGGGGTTCTGCACAGAATTAGCAAAGCAAGGAACATATGGAAAACACTTACAAGAAGAATGGGCATGTGTTAAGACAATGGGGAATAACTTCCATGATCTTAGGGGGAACTACAGAGGGTAAAAACTGTAGGGGGAGACAGAGACTGAAATACACTCAGTACGTAAGTAGGGACACAGGGTGCAAGGTTACTCTGAGATGAAATGAGCATTCAGAAACCTCCATATAATGCGCATATTCCAAAAATTTAGTGAAACACATACGTAAAACGAAACTGAGCTGATGCGTGAATGGGGATTTACATTCAGGAGGTAAGCCGTTGTTGCCAAGCTTCTGTACCAGTGTGGCGTCGTCTTTAGTAGCATTTTCCCAGTGAGCAGAAGACCCAGGTTCGAATCCCGTTCTTGGTATTAATTTTCATTTATTTCTTCCGTCCGCATATATGCAAGGTACATAATGCCCATTTTACACGATGACTGATTTTGTAATCGATTGACGAACCAGTGCGTGAATGGCGGTCGTCCATCGTGTGAACGGGCTCACTATTATGATCGCGTTAGTTGCAACGCGCAAAAATTCTAGGGATAAAGGAATAGGGCCTGTCCTAAATTCGGTACTGGTGGCCTGGCTGCGCATGCGTGAGCTAGTAGCTGTCTGCTGTGGTTTCGTCTCTGCTGAGCACTTAGTCTGCCATATTGCTTTCTGGTGCACTTACCGTATGAGGAGTTTTGTTTCCCTTTACTTTCGTTTCGTTATCGCACGGAACTTCCTGAGCACATGAGTATAGTGCACTTTTCGTAAATATTTTCACGGAAGCTTTTAAATGTTTGTAAATTTCATTAATTATTAATGATACGCTGAAGTGATATGACGACTTTGGCACTGTTATGTTAGTAGCGGCACGCTATGTTTACGTTTCTCATTTAAACACGCTGCGACAAGATCTTTTACGAGTTTATAGTAGGGTTGGAGCGCTTGAGTAGACTATAATCTTTCTTCAGCACTGTTGTCCATCGTGCAAAAAGGGCTTAAAACATCAAAACAATAACCATCTTATGGAAAAAGTCATATTTACCATCAGAATAATATCATAACAAGAAATTATACAGAATTACAAAGTTTAATGTTTATTTGTTTGGAGAAATGGGACAACGATGTTTTTCTCTTGTAAGAGCAAAAATCTTGATTAGTTGCTTTACTTTTACCTACAAATCTGAGACGGGTTCATGTTTAACTGAAACTGGTCATTTTTTAAGGCAGGCAAGATGGACAAGGTGGACAATAAAAGAAACTGTTGTACAATCAGTGGTTGCGTATTTTCTCCAAAGACGTTATGTCAGTTTTTGCAAAATTACTGATTTTCAGGAATTGCACCAGTGCCCTGCATTAAATTCGAAACCTCTCACCAGTGTCTCATGGAATGAGGACCTGAGACACTCTTGAGTACCATCTTTTCGTCGAATGGCAACACGTTTGGTGACTAGCTGGTAGATATTCAACAAGAGCTAGGTGACGGCTCTGGGCATCATTCTCTCCTTTCTCCGGTGTCATAATCGTCAGAAAAACAACATCGCCTTACTGTCCACGCACAGCCATCACAGTCAGCTGAACTAGTCATACCAGAGACATTAGACCTGCAACCCGCGGAAATAATGTCATGTGTAGGCAAGAAGTCTAGCCATTAACATTCCCGGCAAATAAATAATGTGCTTATATGTGACACAGTAAAAACTCGTGTTTGTCATAACTGTATCTCTAAGTGTACTTTGTCTAGTAAGCGCTGGGAGTCTTAAAAAAATTCATAACTTAAATATATTATAGCACCCAACTAAGAAACATATGCAAACTATTTTGGTTCAGTTGGAAATAAATTATGTAGTATTCCTGCACCTTACTGTTGCAATTTCTTTAATGTTCTCGACATTTAAATCGAAGAATGAACTCAGGTAGTTAACATGCACTTTCGTATAAAGGATAATAGGCACTTGTAACGTACAACGAAGGTTACAGAGATGGCCGGCTTAGAACGGGGTGTTCAGCAGGAAGTCAGTTTTGTGTAGGCGGCAGCCTTATTTTCCCGCTCGAGATACACGGCTTGATACCAAGAGGTTTCATTAATTTACGCCCGAGCAGCTGACGTTGCCGCTACCAATCCCAGCCGGCAAGCAGACGGTGTGATGGAAAGGGAGACACGGTAGGAACTTGGTAAATGTCTGAGATGCTTTCGTGAAGATACGTCTTCATTTTGTTGGTAGGGGCATTATTAAAGTACGTCGAACTTTATCACGACCGGTTTTCCATGTATCAAAATCACGTGGGATACTGACTGTGGTCTGTATGCAGGGTGAACGAGAACCATACCGACAAACTTTCAGCGATGGAAATACGGACGAAAACAGGAAAAAATATCTGGTAAACATCGGCACTCAAATGCATTCCTCAACAGCCACAAGAAGTTCTTCGATGTAAGAGATGTGTTTTATAGCATCGAGGATGAACTAGTGCTCATGGCTGTAAGGTATGAACTTTGGAACTCATATTTACTGGACATTATTTTTCTTCTTTTGTTCCATAGAATAGCATCTCAAAATATGGAAAGCAAAGAGCTTGCATTGGAAGAGGCATCTCTCGCAAAAAGATAAGGTGAGAAAGTGCTAATAGCTCTTTAGAGTCCACGTTTATTACACATTTTTTCTTGTTGTGATACATATTGCCATCTCTGAAAGTTTGCCGGTGACGTTCTTTTTCACCCTATCGATTGCCACTAGCAAAGAAACGGGTTTATGGAAGGTGAAGTACTTTAACTTCCGACATAAATTCAAATTTTGGAACAGCTTGACTAAAAGTATGTGTCTGGGATGGAGCCTCGTACTATAGTGAAACGAGAACAGTATGGGCAACAATGTAGAACACAACACTAATGAGAACGTACTGCATCTACTTCTGGAGTGAAAAAAAAATTCGTGGAACAACTATTCGGGAAGACGACGGTTCAAACCCGTGTCCGGCCATCCTGATTTTGGTTTTCCTTAAGGGTATACGGAACGCCCTATGCTTACAATGTTAAATTGAGCTAAAAGTTAGGAACATTTTCTCATTTGTTATTTGGACGATACTCTTGATTTTTTCACAGAACGCAGAGATATGTTCTGCTTTTATGCTGAATTATTAATTTTGAAAAAATTATGTATAGTTTTTTAGATATTTTATTTTTTGTAAATGTTAAAAAAAGTTATACATTTTAACAAGTATTTTAAAATTTACATCCATTAATACAAAATAATTCCACATATCTTTTAATTCAGATGTATTAGAAGGTCTTAAGGAACAACTACAGAAAATTTCATTTTTCTACTACAAATAGATCCTGAGAAAATGTACCTTATACACAAAAAAACTAAAGTTACGGGAAATTAGCTTCAAAGTTTTTACTTCAGTACAAGCCTGCTCCATAGCTTGTATCATCAGAATCGTCCAACAGCTTCCTCTTGATGGCTCTGCTATGCTGTCTAGCCATCTTTGAATATACTTTTATGGCATTATCTGAAGACCTGAGCCGTTCCTTGTCCAAACAAAGCATAGCTGTGTCAGTTCGTAGTCCTAAACAGAGCCTCAACTTCTGCAGAACTTTGCACGTTGTTATATTGCCCTGATTGAATGATGAAACAGCATCATAAACGCCAAAGTGAAGTGTGTTTATACCCACAAACACAGTTTTAGGTAGTCTATTCCATATCACATGGTTCACACACTCATTTGGATTTTGAGTCCGGCCATGAAGACATTTCTTTAGTAGACTAATATCTGCGAGGTCTCGGAATATTGGTTTTATTTCATCCAATATGGCAGGTGGAAGGTGATGAGGGTGATTGTATTGTTTCTTAGTTACCTTGCCTCTGTTGTACTTGCACCAACCATCGTCTCCTTTTGGACATAGCCAATGTTGGGGATTCTCATTGAAGCTGTATGAAAAAACAGAGCCCAGACTGCTCGTCTCAGTAATTCTGCATCTGCTGTATTCTGTCCTGTTGCTAGACCATAGTACTTCTGAATATGATCTGTTGTAGCATCTGTCAGTCTATTTTTCCCATCTAAAGTTTTTCCATCGCTCAATTTCTTGCCTTTCATGCTAGCCTTGAGCCGTCGAAGTCTTGATCCCATCCTTTTCTGAACATGGCCAACACACTCCAGTTTGGAAATTTTCACATCGTTACCATAGGGTCTCAGTTCCTCAATTTCTTTGAAAGCAAAATAAAATATGGCGTTTCAGTCTCCGATCGCTATTCTTTATTTTCAATTACCGGTTTCGGGCTAGCTGCCCATCTTCAGATCTGTTAGACAATGTTAAAAATGTAATTAATAAGAGAGATACAGTTAGTGATAAAAATATCTTAGTTTACAAAAAGAAATTTTGGAACGTATTAAATGCCAACATACCATATGTTGTAGTTACAAAGTAACTTGTCCGTGCAGAACATACAGTTCACTGTCATAAGTAAAGTAAATTTCAATCTGTTAAAACATTATATCGCAGTATTTAAGAGTAACCTGATTGGTAACAGTAAAAAGTGCCCTCTACCTATAACAATTGTGCATCTGTTATTATTTCGCCGTATATATTAATGGCGAATATTCTTTTAATAAAACAATTTTTAAGGTAATAACATATGAATAATCATTTTGAGTGGACAATGAAACGAAAAATTTTTACATTAATTTAAAATTTCTTTATAAAGAAAATAAAATATAATTAAAATGTAGATATTCTTCCGAAAATGTGCGTTTGCTCTTCTTTATTTTTGATTGGTGGTGGAGTGGATTTCCCTACATCAGAACGTATACAACGCCACGCCGAGTCGTCTTGCGCCGCGCCCAAATCACCTCGCCGCCAGTACGCTGAGGGCCGTTCCGCTGTAGCTGTTTCTTACTGGGGCGTGCTGTTGCATTCAAGAGGAAGCATAAAACAGGTCTTTAAAAATCTCATAATAATTCCTGTGCATAAAATCACTTTGCTCATTAAGTAGTAGGCCTGGGGTTTTTCTTTGATGTGCGTATATTTCAATCTCTTCGAGCACGTTGAGATAGAGACTTTTTGGAGCTTTATGTAGCACCTCCATTTGTTCATTTATATTACTCACTTCATGTCTACTCTCTTTTACATGTGTTCCAAATGCTGTTCGATTGCTATGACTGCAATGTTCCCCGTATCGAATTTCAAAATTCCGCCCTGTTTGTCCTATATAATAACTGTCACATTCAGCACATTTAATCTTATATACTCCGGAATTATTGTATTTCATTTGTTTCGTCGTTGCTGGTTTATGACTTAATCTATGTGCCATTTGCCCTTCGTTCTGAAATGCCACTGCGATGTTTTTTGGAAAGCATTTAGCAATTCTTTCCGATACACGCCCTTTGTATGTCAGGGTGACAAACTTCTTCTTAACTTTAATTTTCCTAGAATCGCTACTGATGCCCGCGGATTTGTTTTTGATTTTGTTAAACATACGTGTAACATCTTGTGTCCTGTATCCGTTAGCTGCTGCTACTTGCTTAATAATACCCAGTTCTTTCTGTGTATATGTTTCACTTTAAAACACCTGAAGATGGTATCTAAGGTTGAAACCAGTTGTGATCACGTGAATTATTTCACAAATGTTACCAGAATAACAAGTTTTACCTCTTCTGTAAAAGTTTTACTCTTAAGGTAACTTATATCTGTGCCAAACTTCACAAACGTTATGGAGGTAATTTCAAAACGAAATACTATATACATACTACACTCTACCTGAAGTCTATGAAAACATGTTCTTTGTCCAGAAGTGCGAAAGGAATGGTGACTGAAAAAGGAAAACAGTTGATGAAGCAGGTTTTGCGTTGTGTGGGATTTATAGGATAATACCGGAGGACAGGGGACAGTCAAGACAGTAGATATAACTAGGAATAAAGACTGTCAGAGACTCTACAGAAAAGCAACGAATAAAACAGAGTATTTTTTGCTTGAACAGTATAGCAAATAATAAAGAACGAAAAAGGAAAAGAGAGTCATATGTTATTTGGGAGACACTGAGGGGCTGTTCATCCACCTAATCGGAAAGTATTACTGTATCTCTTAAGTGTAGGTGACTATAATGTGATTGGTGTTATGTTTGTGCAGCACAATGATGAGAGAACGGAGATGACTATACCAAGTGTCGGAAGGCAACCTGCTCCGCTCGAATAGCACGGTGGAGACCCCTGGCTTAACCATCCTACCAGATGAATGGGTCACCATAAACAGTGTCAGCGACACTGTGAAGAGGTTTAGAATACATTCGAGACATTGACACAAAATCTGATGATCATGAATTTATGCCACCAAGTCCCTACCCCCTCATGGCTAAATACCAGTGGCGAAAATTTATTCCATACTCAGGATAGTGTGTAACAGTCTCTCGCTACGACTACAATTGTTACAGTAATGGCGACGAACAATGAGACTGGTGCCAGCGGCATATGATATTACCGATGTCAAAACCTGCAACTATTGCTGGTGCTTATTCCTTAGAGCCTTTGGACAGCAGAATTTACTTCTTAGGCTGACGAATGTCGATATTGACCCTGTCATCATTACAAACAGCACCTGCTGCACTTTGTTCAGCGATAACTTGCAGCCTGTTTTATTTTGTCTGATAGCCTAATGCCTTAGGCTGACGAATGTCGACATTTACCCTGTCATCATTACAAAGAGCACCTGCTGCACTTTGTGCAGCGATAACACTCAGCCTGCTTTATTTTGTCTGATTGCCTAATGCCTTTAGCGCAACTTTCAAGACGTGAGCAAACCTTGAATTGGGGGGAGTTAATCGCATCCACGTCATCATTGAC
Source organism: Schistocerca nitens (assembly GCF_023898315.1). Lineage (NCBI taxonomy): Eukaryota > Metazoa > Arthropoda > Insecta > Orthoptera > Acrididae > Schistocerca > Schistocerca nitens. The sequence goes on along the minus strand of NC_064620.1, from coordinate 481,973,979 downwards.
GACAGAGCATAAGTTCACTTCGACTAAGATGAGCGTAAAAAATCAGTAGTTTAAGGAAAACCCGAGAGTAGGGGTTAAGACATGGAACTCATAGTTGGAAAGAACGGAGTTCAAATCCCTGTCAAATCATCCAGATCTGGGTTTTCTAAAGTTCATGTAAATGTTTCGATTGCTTGGCTCAAATGGTTCAAATGGCTCCGAGCACTTTGGGACTTAACAGCTATGGTCATCAGTCCCCTAAAACTTAGAACTACGTAAACCTAACTAACCTAAGGACAGCACACAACACCCAGTCATCACGAGGCAAAGAAAATCCCTGACCCCGCCGGGAATCGAAACCGGGAACCTTCGATTATTCCTTTACAAAAGACACAGTCAACATCCTACCAAATCGATGTTTGTAATTGTGCTCCAGATATGATGACATCGTCGTTGACACAACATTAAATACCAATGTTCCTTCATCCACTAAAGAAAACCATCGGCTACTTAAAGTTATTCACAAAAGTATCGAAAAACCAAATTCTTGATTAGTAGCTAGGGAGTCAAACCCCGCTCCTTCTGAAAGTGTGTTTCATTGTAACGACACCGTTTCCTTTGACCAACACACTCCGTTGACAGTGTAGCAAATGGGTTGGGAGATAAGGCACCAGTTTCCATGTAGGAAGCATGTAAGGTGGCAGATTGAATGAACGTCAATTTCACACCTTACATGAGAGATTACATAAGTCGTAACAAGTAGATGAATGTGTCACCTGACATACTTCGGTGATAATGAGCACATATGGCTATCAAAATGTGCAGTATGTAATGCAAAGGGGTGACACTCATTTTGACAGTATTAACACACCAAACACAAATCCTGCATGACAATGAGCAAAACGTGAAAAAAGCTGCTGGAGGAAATGTTTTAGTTTTGGGGCAGACACGAGTTGCACTATCATGGCCCAATGTGTGGCGCGTGCCCCCGGACTCCAACCGCGTGCTGATGTAGTCGACGCCGTAGAGCTGCTACTGCCACAGCTCTCGCAGCCGAGTAGAGACACGATGCGATATAACATCAGTCCCCGTAGATTAACGGGAGCAAAAAACCTGAAAAACTTCCGAAAAGGCGTTCCTCGCGTAGCCGTCGTATCTCAATTACAAGTCCGCAGCGTTTCCACTCATGCGAACTCGTATAACTGATGCTTTTTATTATTAATATTGGATTGTCAATTGCCCGGATTTGCAGTAGTTATTAATTCTTCTCTCGTTCGCGTAGCACACACCACTGATTGCGAGGAAAAATTTTAGTTAACAGTTTTTTCTTACGCTGTTGTCTCGTTGCTATGGAATTGTTGTGCTGGTATGCAGCGAGATCGAGAGATACTCTTTGATTCAGTCTTTGTAAGATTGCGTCGTAATACGAAAATATTTTAAAGTTCACTTCTCAACTAATGACGTGAATATTTGCACTTCAATGAAATAATCTTTCATGAGTAGTCGTTGATTTAGTCATTTATCAAACTATTTAATGATGTAGTCCACACCGGGTATTTAACTGGTAACGAACAGTTTATTGTTATTTTGTCACTAAATACTTATAACTCCCGCACCAAACGCACACGGAATAGTTTAGTTAAGTCAGTCCGATTGAGTTATAGTTTCTTGGCAATTACCACAACTCAACACTTTAGCGTAATTGTTTTATCTTCATAATGTCGTGTACTTGGGTCCTACTCAAGACTAATTGTGTCTTCTTTCATAGAATGTTCACTTCTCCGTAAGGTCCAACTAATTTAAAGTCAAGTTCAGTGTTCACTAATTCCGTTATTAGATTTCAATTAACCTGTATTGCACGGTTAAATGAGTCTATCTGTCCCTGTCTCAGTTCATAAAATCAGTTTCTTAAGCCGTGAATCCCGTCACGCAACAAACACTTCTAAACTCGAAAACAATCTCGTCACGATTCGCAATCTCAATAATTCAGATCAGAACTGCTCTCGTACGTCTGCACTGTATGAGTTCTAGCAAGCGACTTCTTCTGCGGAAGACCATTGTAGGCGCATTGAATTTCTTCGTTGCGCTTACAACTCTCTTCCACATATAAGTTATCTCTGATGACATTACTTTGGACTTAACTTTTGAGATATTAATTTCATATTTGTCACATGGATATTTGTCCATTGCTGAAATACGATGTTTGTTCTTTCTCTTTCCCTAACAAATGTACTCAGTGGCGTACAATGTAGTTGTTGACAAAACTATTTCGTGTTAGCTCATCGGCAAAGATGTCGTAACTGCCAAGGTAACTTTCCCTACTTCATGTTCTTTCTTAATTGCCTTTAAGGTGGTCGTTGGGGCGTTGCACCAAGTACAATGGAACACTTCTAAAAAAGGGTTGGTGACCCATGGTGAGAGGGACAATGAATGCACCAGGTGATACATCGAGGAGAGCAGGCAGCAGGCCAGCGCAGCTTGCTACAGTGAAATTCTTTAGAAAACTGCATTGGGCAATATCCAGATGGATACAAGCAGACCAGCGACGCTGCTGATCGCGTGAAATGCTTGTGATACGTTCGTGATGTACACATGTAACTTTAGGTGTCAGGAGCGGGCACAAAATGTCCAATTGGCTCAAATAAACTCAGAAGGAGTAGAAAGGGGCAATATTTCGATGCAGTAAAGATAGGCCCTTTGCGATTGGCAGAGATAGTTTCCACAAGAGGAAAGGAATTCTCCCATTGGTTTGAAAAAGCCGTTACCTGAATCACAAAAGGGGACAGTTTGCTACAAAAAACACAAGACCGAAAACATTGGGGATTCTTCTCTGAACCAGCATCAAGTGTAGAACAGGGCACATCAAGCTCTGTACGACACCAAAAGAGGAAATTTGTGTGAACACTGGCTGACATTCAGCTAGAAATTAGCCGAAGAATCGATGATCTCCAATAGTGGAGAAACGAAACAGCCACATAGTTAATTGTTCTTGCGATAACTGAGAAGACATTGAAATCTGAACGCTGCACCACCTATTCACATGTATATAGCCACATTTTCCAGAATACGGATGAGTGCATGTTTTCTCACCTAAGAGAGAAACATAGGACAGTTTCAGCTGATAAAATCAGTAAGGATTTTGATTAGCTTTTTATAGGATTTTCAGAGGGTGAGAGCAGCCATACAGATGACAGCACATTGCAGCTAAAAGGTAATTGCCTCTGGCAGAGGTGTAAACTTGCTGGTTCACCAGCTTGCGTCCACTGTGAACTCGAGCAACCTTGAGTAATGTTTTGCTCATCTTGTCACAGAAACTAACTATCCTTCATAGACTTGATTATCATCTTAAATAGTACCGAACGTAGAAACGGAATCGGATGATTTGTCGTAATATTGGCCCATATATATATATATATATATATATATATATATATATATATATATATATATATATATATATATATTACACTGTGTCTATAGGAAGTTCAGTTATGTCGCTGACAAATGGTTCAAGTGGCTCAGAGCACTATGGGACTTAACATCTGAGGTCATCAGTCCCCTAGAACTTAGAACTACTTAAACCTAGCTAACCTAAAGACATCACAAACATCCATGCCCGAGGCAGGATTCGAACCTGCGACCGTAGCGGTCACGCGGTTCCAGACTTAAGCGCCTAGAACCGCTCGGCCACATCGGCCGGCCTATGTCGCTGACACATAAGTTGATTTTTACCGGCAGTTATATCAAGACTGACGAAAGTAGATATGCTGATTAACTATGCAGTTCTGATTAAATACCTGTACGTAAAAAAAAGGAAGGTAATATTGAAGCAGCAAGTATTACTTTTAGATGTTATTGTGAATATTCTGTAACAATAGTAAAACAGTAGGAGGCAAGGGAAGTGATCACAAATGGTTTTTTTTTTTTTTTACATATGCGTAAGTGATATAATTGAAGCTTACGAAGACTCATTTACAATGTGAGCTTTTTCTCTTTAGAATAGTAGAAAACCAATCCTGATTCAACATAGCCTGATATGTTAATAGCATTTTTTCTTTAGAATAGTAGAAAACCAATCCTGATTCAACATAGCCTCATATGTTAATATGATTAAGCCTAGAGCTCTTTCTGGCTAATAATACACTCCTGGAAATGGAAAAAAGAACACATTGACACCGGTGTGTCAGACCCACCATACTTGCTCCGGACACTGCGAGAGGGCTGTACAAGCAATGATCACACGCACGGCACAGCGGACACACCAGGAACCGCGGTGTAGGCCGTCGAATGGCGCTAGCTGCGCAGCATTTGTGCTCCGCCGCCGTCAGTGTCAGCCAGTTTGCCGTGGCATACGGAGCTCCATCGCAGTCTTTAACACTGGTAGCATGCCGCGACAGCGTGGACGTGAACCGTATGTGCAGTTGACGGACTTTGAGCGAGGGCGTATAGTGGGCATGCGGGAGGCCGGGTGGACGTACCGCCGAATTGCTCAACACGTGGGGCGTGAGGTCTCCACAGTACATCGATGTTGTCGCCAGTGGTCGGCGGAAGGTGCACGTGCCCGTCGACCTGGGACCGGACCGCAGCGACGCACGGATGCACGCCAAGACCGTAGGATCCTACGCAGTGCCGTAGGGGACCGCACCTCCACTTCCCAGCAAATTAGGGACACTGTTGCTCCTGGGGTATCGGCGAGGACCATTCGCAACCGTCTCCATGAAGCTGGGCTACGGTCCCGCACACCGTTAGGCCGTCTTCCGCTCACGCCCCAACATCGTGCAGCCCGCCTCCAGTGGTGTCGCGACAGGCGTGAATGGAGGGACGAATGGAGACGTGTCGTCTTCAGCGATGAGAGTCGCTTCTGCCTTGGTGCCAATGATGGTCGTATGCGTGTTTGGCGCCGTGCAGGTGAGCGCCACAATCAGGACTGCATACGACCGAGGCACACAGGGCCAACACCCGGCATCATGGTGTGGGGAGCGATCTCCTACACTGGCCGTACACCACTGGTGATCGTCGAGGGGACACTGAATAGTGCACGGTACATCCAAACCGTCATCGAACCCATCGTTCTACCATTCCTAGACCGGCAAGGGAACTTGCTGTTCCAACAGGACAATGCACGTCCGCATGTATCCCGTGCCACCCAACGTGCTCTAGAAGGTGTAAGTCAACTACCCTGGCCAGCAAGATCTCCGGATCTGTCCCCCATTGAGCATGTTTGGGACTGGATGAAGCGTCGTCTCACGCGGTCTGCACGTCCAGCACGAACGCTGGTCCAACTGAGGCGCCAGGTGGAAATGGCATGGCAAGCCGTTCCACAGGACTACATCCAGCATCTCTACGATCGTCTCCATGGGAGAATAGCAGCCTGCATTGCTGCGAAAGGTGGATATACACTGTACTAGTGCCGACATTGTGCATGCTCTGTTGCCTGTGTCTATGTGCCTGTGGTTCTGTCAGTGTGATCATGTGATGTATCTGACCCCAGGAATGTGTCAATAAAGTTTCCCCTTCCTGGGACAATGAATTCACGGTGTTCTTATTTCAATTTCCAGGAGTGTAAAAATACAGTCATATTATGATTAAGTGGATCCAGTTGCACTGATTAACTTAACGTTTCTAGGGTGAACGCAAACAAGTAAGTAAAAGAGCACTGGATCATATTTAAACGATAGAGAGTCAGATGGGTTGGCTTTCATTAGATGTTACTTATACGATATATCTAAAAGTAAAAACTGTACAATGAAGTGGCCAAAAGAGATACGAATCTTAAAGGGCTAATTAACGCCTTCCATATCTGCAATTTGTAAGGTGTCAGGCAAATCCAACACCTCCCATGAAAACCCTGACATGATAAGTGTGGTGTCACCGCTAGACACCACACTTGCTAGGTGGTAACTTAAATCGGCCGCGGTCCTGTAGTACATGTCGGACCCGCGTGTCGCCACTGTGTACTCGCAATCCTAGCGCCACCACATGGCAGGTCACAAGACACGGACATGACCTCGCCCCAGTTGTACGGACGACATAGCTTGCGACTAGACCTACCAAGTATTCCTCTCATTTGCCGAGAGACAGATTAAATAGCCTTCAGCTAGTCCATCGCTACTACCTAGCAAGGCGCCATGTGTATCATTGCTAATTGCTTACTACTATGCAAGAGATGTATTTCAACAAGAACAAGACTACATTAAAGTTAAGTATATTAAAATCTCTCTTCTTTTCTTTATAGTTTTCATCCAGTCTCCTGTTTCAGAATTTACGCCCGTCTGCGTTAGTTTCGCGTGCACCTAGCCACTCATTGTGTCGAGACCTTAGGGAATCGACACAACAATATTTTGGCGACGAGGATGGGATGCCGCGCCCACGTTGCAGTCTTTGTGTTATACTTGCTCTAATTTGCTTGTGTCATGGCTTCGCCGCATTCTCCAGATGTACTGTCCGAATTTTTTCGCTTGCAGAATCAGCAGACGCAGGCGTTATTGGAAGCCCTTGGACAGCTCGTCCAGGGTCAACGTGCGCTGCAAACCGATGCGGCGGCAGCCGCTTCTTCGCTACCGCAGCCACACAACGCTGTCGCACCGCCATTTAGGCCCTTCGAGGCCACAACCGAGAGCTGGACTGAGTGGGCCGATCAGTTCCGGTTCCACCTCACTGCTTATGGAATTCAAGGTAAAGAGCGGCAGCCGTTTTTGCTTTCTTGTGTCGGTGTGTCTACCTACCGGGTGATAGTGAAATTGTTTCCCCGACGCGACGTAGCAACTCTGTCCTACGAGGAAATTTTGTCGGCTTTAGATGCCTATTTCAAAGAAACAGTAAATGTAGTTGCCAAACGGTATACGTTTTTTCGTACAAAACGTACGGCCGGTCAGACTAATAGGGAGTGGGTAGCAACTTTGCAAGGCCTTACTAGAGACTGCGCGTTTGCCTGTGAATGTGGCCTCCCATATTCAGATACTATGGTGCGTGATGCAATTGCACAGAACGTTTCTGATGTTCGCATAAGGGAACAGATTTTGAAACTCGTTAATCCCTCCCTGCAACAAGTGATAGACATATTGGACAGGCAAGACACACTTGACTTTGCTCAGGAATCATTTGCAACTTCGCCAGCGGTGTGTCACATTAATCGGCCCGCCCGGCCCGCTGCACGGGACGCTACGCGGCCCTCGCGCCCGACTTCGCAGCGGCCGCCTCGCTTGCAACCACGTGCGCCGCGTCAGCAAGACAATGCAGTGAAATCTTGCCCGCGGTGTGCCACTAGACATTCGCGTGAAAATTGCCCGTCACGCCAAGCTATTTGCTTTTACTGTCAAAAGAAAGGACATGTACAAAGTGTTTGCCAGAAAAAGCTTAGAACAGACAATCACACCAATTCCAGGCCCTTTGCTTCGCGCCGGAATCGAATCCAGGACAATCAGGCTCGTGGACCTTCGCCCATGGACATCCATGTAGTTCATTCCCACCCGTCCAGTGACACTTTAGCTAACAGTGACTGTGTTCGTCCCACCCAACGTGTGCGTCGACGTCGCCGGAAATCCCGTAAAGTCGCAAGTGCTTCTGGACCTGTATCAGTTCAAATTGCACGAGACAGTCGCTCTTGTCGTCAACAAGACAATAAACTTTTTGTGGACTTAGACTTTGCAGGAAAAGTGATACCATTCCAGCTCGATACCGGAGCTGCAGTTTCATTGCTCAATCACGACACGTACAAACAGCTGGGCGCACCGCCATTGCGTGCCGCACATGTTACGTTAACTAGTTACTCAGGACAGCCGATCCCTGTGTTAGGCCAGTGCAGCCTTCTTGCAACATACAAGGGACGGACAAAACTTGTGTCATTTTATGTTCTTCGTTCCTCTAGTGCAGTGAACTTGTTTGGTTTAGATTTGTTTCAATTGTTTAATTTGTCTATTGTAAATCAGGTCCTATCAGTGAATCAGACTGTGCCTTCCGCCAGTGTTTCTAGTCTTTGTGAAGAATTTGCAGACATTTTTGCACCGGGCCTTGGTTGCGCTAAGAACTATGAAGCGCATTTGGAACTGAAAGATAACGCGCAACCGAAATTTTTCAGAGCGCGCAATGTTCCCCACGCATTGCGTGATGAGGTCGCAAGAACATTGCACGATTTAGAATCTCAAGGTGTAATTGAACGTGTGCAGGCTTCTCTCTGGGCCTCACCCTTAGTAATTTTGCCAAAACCTTCCGGAAAACTGAGACTTTGCGTGGACTTCAAGGCAACTGTGAATCCACAACTGGTGACTGCTACTTTTCCTTTGCCCCGCCCGGAAGATCTTTTTGACAAACTGTGCCCGGGAAAGTATTTTTCAAAATTGGACCTAGCAGATGCGTACTTGCAGATACCTGTGGACGAAGACTCCCAGCGCGTCTTAGTGGTAAACACGCATCTTGGCTTGTATCGCTTCAAAAGACTGCCATTCGGGTGTGCATCCGCCCCTGCTTTGTTTCCGCAATATTTACAAACTATTTGTGCGTCGGTCCCTACAGCTGCGAACTATCTGGACGATATTGTAATCTCAGGAAAGACAGAAGCGGAACATTTGCAAAATCTCCGAACATTATTTCAGGTATTGCGTCAGAATGGTCTTCGCTTGAGGAAGGACAAATGTGTGTTTTTTGCTCGTGACTTACCGTACCTGGGGCATGTCATAAATGCCCAAGGTATACATCCGAGTCCAGAGCACCTTCGTGCCATTCAGGACTTGCCGTCACCGCAGAACTTAAAACAGCTACAGAGTGTGCTGGGTAAGGTAAATTATTATCATCGATTTGTGCGCAATGCTTCTTCCATTTCAGCTCCGCTTCATCGCTTACGCCGTAAAGGTGTTCCGTTCGTCTGGACGACGGAATGCGAACGCGCCTTTCGCCAGTTGAAATCGGCGTTACTTTCCAATACTTGCCTTACGCCATTCGATCCCCGAAAACCCCTTTTGTTGATGGTTGATGCATCGGATTTCGGGATCGGTGCGGTGCTTGCGCACAAAGATGGTTCGCATGATCGCCCTATTGCCTTTGCGTCAAAATTGCTCTCATCTGCGCAAAGAAATTATTCTCAAATAGAGAAAGAAGCTTTAGCTCTCGTGTTTGGTGTTACCAAGTTCCATGACTTCTTGTATGGTCGTCACTTTACAATCATCACGGACCACAAGCCTTTGACATCACTTTTTCATCCGAACAAGACTGTACCTCCACGTACAGCGCAGAAATTCATTCGCTGGTCTCTTTTTCTCTCGCAGTACCGCTACGATATCTTGTATCGGTCCACTGCTAAGCACGGCAACGCTGATGCGTTGTCCCGTTTGCCTGTTGCTGAGGATAAAGCATTCGATTCTTCCGAACTTGCTTGCATGTTCATTGATTCGGAAGCCGATGACGTGGTCGCATCGTTTCCGATTGATTTTCGTCGTGTAGCTACTGCCACAGCTGCTGACCCTGTCCTTGCTCCCGTTTTGCGTTTTGTTGCTACGCAATGGCCCTTGTCAAAGTCACGGATCGAGGATCCTTTGGTTCGCAGATTTTTTGCTCACAAGGAGAGACTTTTTGTCCGACGTGGTGTTTTGTTGTTGCGTTCCGATAATGATCAATCCCGAGTCGTAGTCCCACGTTCGTTACAGTCCTCTGTCTTACGGCTTCTTCACCAAGGACATTGGGGTATAGTGCGAACGAAACAACTTGCTCGACAGCACTGTACTTGGTTCGGAATCGATGCTGCGATTGCGAATATGTGCTCCTCTTGCGTGGCGTGTGCCGAACAACAATCCGCACCGCCGCGGAAATTCTTTGCATGGCCGAAAGCCACTTCCCCTTGGCAACGCTTGCACATCGATTTTGCTGGTCCATTCTGGAATGCTCGATGGTTGGTTGTGGTCGATGCTTTCAGTAATTTTCCTTTTGTTGTCCGGATGTCTTCCACGACGTCTTCTGCCACAATCCAAGCCTTGTCTGCTATCTTTTGCATTGAAGGTCTTCCGCAGACTATTGTTTCCGACAATGGCCCACAATTCATGTCCGCAGAATTTCAGTCGTTCTGCCAGGCCAATGGTATTCAACATCTGACATCCGCGCCGTTTTCGCCTCAGTCAAACGGTGCCGCGGAACGATTGGTCCGGACTTTCAAGTCACAGATGTTGAAGTTGAAAGAGTCGCATTCTCGGGAGGACGCTTTGTTGCTCTTTTTGTCCTCATATCGCTCTCAGCCCCGCGATGGTCGCTCGCCGGCTGAGTTGCTCCATGGTCGTCCTCATCGAACTCTGATGTCTTTGCTGCATCCGCCACTTCAGGTTCCTGTGCAGCGGCAGACTCCTGCTTTTGCTCCTGGCGACGTTGTCTATTATCGCAACTATCGCGGTTCACAGCGTTGGCTCGCAGGGCGCATTCTTCGCTGCCTCGGCCGCGCGATGTATTTGGTTTTGGGGGCCTCTGGTGCGGTGCGTCGGCATCTCAATCAGCTGCGCCTCTGTCGTCGCCTGGGTTCTGCCGCTCCCCGTCTGCTTTCAGCGACGGAGCCGTCAGGTCAGCGCCCTGGGGACCCATCTACTGGCTCGCCTCATCCCCAGGTGTTACCGACGATGCCTTCCATTTTGCCTCATGGCGTCGCGCCGCCGCAGCCGCCGCCGGCGCCGCCAGCAGCGGACGCTTCGCTGCAGCCGCCTCGCGCCTCCCTGGGTCACGCGCCGCCGCTTGCTTCCCGTGACCAGCCGTCCTCCGCCATGGACCTCTTGCCCGCTCCGGACCAGATGTCGTCTTCGCCCGTCGGGTGCTCCGACCACATGGAGGTCGACCCCGCGGCTCCTCTTATATCATTACGTGCGCATACACCTCATGTTGACGTGCACCCTGGACTAGGTTTGCAGGCGTTTCCTAGCTCCCCTCGGACCGAATGGCCGGGTGCGGGTGGCACAGCCTCGCCTGTTGTTAGGCTCCCCACCTCATCGCATACGTCAACATGGGGTCCTCCCCACGGCGGGCGGAAGCCTTATCTCACGACCGTTCGCCGATTTGCGGGGGAGGAATGTGGTGTCACCGCTAGACACCACACTTGCTAGGTGGTAACTTAAATCGGCCGCGGTCCTGTAGTACATGTCGGACCCGCGTGTCGCCACTGTGTACTCGCAATCCTAGCGCCACCACATGGCAGGTCACAAGACACGGACATGACCTCGCCCCAGTTGTACGGACGACATAGCTTGCGACTAGACCTACCAAGTATTCCTCTCATTTGCCGAGAGACAGATTAAATAGCCTTCAGCTAGTCCATCGCTACTACCTAGCAAGGCGCCATGTGTATCATTGCTAATTGCTTACTACTATGCAAGAGATGTATTTCAACAAGAACAAGACTACATTAAAGTTAAGTATATTAAAATCTCTCTTCTTTTCTTTATAGTTTTCATCCAGTCTCCTGTTTCAGAATTTACGCCCGTCTGCGTTAGTTTCGCGTGCACCTAGCCACTCATTGTGTCGAGACCTTAGGGAATCGACACAACAATAAGCAAATCCAGTAGTATGTCACATAGCTCCGAATAAATCGTGACATTAGATTAACCAAAGTAATACGAGTAACGAGTGAGCAAATGGAATACCACAGACTAACACAAGAATGCCTACATGCATGTCACCTTCCCACCGTGAGACAGACGCAGGTCCGAGGGGAGAAACGAGAAGCCGAGAGCAGAACCGTGTTAAGCGAGAAGGCCCTACGATAAGGGACGGACACCCACGTCGCCAGCTAACCGCTACGACCACACCACCCACAAGTTTTTAGTGTGAGACTTTTTCGCGTCTCTGTTACGTTAGGACCACCCCCCAGCCCATGTTAAAAGCTAGAGGCCTCCAGAAGAACAGTATAGATCTTACGATAACACAAAAAGGGCTACGCCACCCGCAAGTTTTTAGCGTGAGACTTTTTCGCGTCTGTGTTACGTTAGGACCACCCCCAGCCCATGTTAAAACATAGAGCCCTCCACAAGAACTGTATAGATCTTACGATAACGCTAAAAGGGCCACACCAGCTGCAAGTTTTAGCGTGAGACTTTTTCGCGTCTCTGTTACGTCGCAAACTTTAAAAACATTGCCCCACCATGAAAAGTATAACGTTTCTCATTGGATTGACAGAATTTTTGCAGGTGGAGCTTAAGGTTAACATTGAGACCCTGATTGGTCAGATGGAAACACAGCCAGATAGTTTTTTTTTTAAACCAACTTCGGTAAATTGTAGTAAGGAGAAGTTAGAAGAGAGTTGCTTCCGAGACAGCTAGGTGACTGGAGCTGTGCTGGCCGCCGCCCCCTGACGAACACTGACAAGGTAATGAACGCACGCGATGCCGCATAACAGCGCATAAAGCTTCACTCAGAACTGCAGAAGTCTCATCTGTTACATCCCCTTTTTGCGTAATACTAGTTTCGATCGTCAATTACAGCTCACGGTGTTCACATTTGCCACTTGAAGTAAAAATCTGAAACGCGATGCTTTTTCTGTTATATGGTTATTGAGAAGCCGCATCAGCCACTATAATTTACGACAAGTTAGATAAGTAATTAAAGATAATTGAGGGTCACTGTAGACCATTTTGATAGTTTTCTCTTTTGTGAAACTTAATTTAAACCTAGATTATAGATGTGATATGGCATGGGTCATCCTTCGATCCATTGTAGAACTTGGAAACCCATTCAGGGAATATTCGTTCACATTTTTGTTGATCGCAGTTGGTTTTTACCGTCCTGTATTAAAACATTTCCTTTTATCAACAGTGCAATTTATAAACGATGTTTTGTGAGTAGAATAAAATTTCCAATGGTAAACTTAACTGCTTTTTCAACGTCATTTTACCAGCTAACTAAAAATAGGAAAGCCTTGAACCCCTTCCACTAAATTTTTGTTAGTATTAAGATTATTTCACAGGGAGTGCAGTGGAGCTGACGCTGAAATAATTAAGTATTTGGTTATATCATCGCTAGTTTCACTGAACTCTTCTGAATTCTACATGTCATGTGTGGTCTGGCGTCTCCTTACCAGCAACAGGTCCCAGGTTCAAACTAGTAAATTCCCTAAAAAACACTCTCAGAGCGTCGTTGCGCGAAAGTGGTAGGGAGACACGATATAGAACAAACAGACACCACACAGAATGTTTAGAAAATGGCGACCCTGCCAGGATGGTAAAATACCATGATTGAAGGTCGACCACATGCCTAACTAGGTCAGAAAAATATCCTGTTGAAAAATTTTCGTAATAAAAAAAATTTTTTTGGACATTATAAATAGTCGAAAACAGTAGCTACAGCGATAGATAGTGATAAAGTATTCAATAGAAAGTTCTAGCAGAGACAATATCATTATTAAGTTATGAATTTTAATATTGTTAGAGTTAAGTTTTCCCCTCAATGCAAGCGCACAGGTGGCGGATACATCGTTGACAAGTTGGTTCTGACCCAACAATTAAGTGAATGGATTGTCAGTCTTGGTAGTGTCAAGTCGTGTGAACAAAAAGTTTATGAAACGTGAGATCGTATGAGCGCATGTTGACTCGAAGTAGGGCGCGTGAATTGCTTTTAAAACAGAAAATAAGGGATTCGGAAAGATTAGCAATGGCAGATCGAGACTTTGAGGTAGAGACCCAGCATGAAAATGGACAGGGAATAGATGACAGTACAACAGACGATGCAGTATCGCGAGAAATAGGACATATAACGCACCATAACGAGGATAATGTACGTCAAGGCACAGAAAACCTAGGTCAGCATACGACAGAGGAGCAGGATAGTAGAGAGACAGTCGATGAGGATTTTAACTTGCGTCTTGAATACGTAGAACCTATAGTACAAGTAATCAGAGCTTCCTCACCACAGGGTACAAGGAATGCGAGCAGAAACGTGTCACAGCACAGTTCAATGCAATCGGTTGCGAACCAACACTTGGGCGAAAACACAGAGCTTAGGATGTCGGAAGAAAACACAATAGGACCCACTAATCTGGCAGAATTATTACAATTAATGACTGAAACCATGACAAGACAAAATAAAGAAATTGCGAAACAAATTAAAATTCAGAATGCAGAAATGACGAAACAAAATGCAGAAACGACGAAACAAATTGCAGAAACCACGAGAAAAATGCGTGAGATTAAAGAACAAAACAAAAAAATTCAGTTACACCTAAATCATATTGAAGACGAGGCAAAAGAATCTCGAGAAGTGATAGGAAACTTAATAACAGGTCACAATCAATTGAGAACAGACATTGACAAGATACAAGCGGACGTACAAACATTGCGTAATGACATTCAGGACGAGATCAAAAAACATAACAACACCCAGGGAGAAGTCAAGAAACTAGAGAAACAGATAAACGAAATTACTAAACAAGCAGCAGGCACAGCGCGTGAAATTGTTGAAAACAGTGTGTTACACAAACGTATCATAAAAGCAGCGCTGAAAAGATATGATAACCGCATAGTCAAAATAGAAGCGCAAACGAAGCGACAATTTCAGAAATTGCGAACAGAGTTGTTGCAAACCATTGAAGAGCGTACTGAACAGGATCGAACAAGCACAGAGTCTGCAACCACATCCGTATCTGTAACAGCACCGGAAAAACAAGCAATTAACAAAGATATCATGCATTTACGATTCCAATCACAGGCGGAAAGTAACATACGTGAAATCAGACAGCCTGCACCACGGGCACGCGAAAGTTACAGTGGACAATATCCAATGGATCTACCACAACCAAAAAGAACGACGGGAGAAATGATCAGAAACAAAAGTGGCGAAGAATCGCGAATTTCATATGGAACTATGACGAAGTACGACAACGATCATTTCCTCACAGTCAGGAAATTTCAACACTTTCGAGAAGGAAACTCATTAGATCCACGAACTTTTATTGATCAATTCCGAGTAGGATTACCAGAACACTGGACGCAGGCACACAAATTAGACTTTATATGTGCACACATGTCAGGAACAGTTGCAGAAACCATGCAGAATGTTGCAGCGACATGCCGATCGTACGAAGATTTCAGAGAGAAGTTTCTCTCACGATATTGGTCCAGCGAAGCACAGAACAGAGTGAAGTACGAATTATTACAGAACCCATATTTTGAAAATTCAGGAGAGAAGAGTCCCATGAAATTTTTCGAATTAATGGCAAAGAAAAATCAATGCTTAGATGTACCATACAGTGACGGAGAGTTGATTAAATTATGCGCGATGAAGCTACCATTGAAATACCAGCAATCATTAGTAGGTAGCGTAGGCCATGACGTCGAAGCATTTAAAGGTATTCTAAGGGAACTAGAGTTCATATTTTCGGAAGATGACGGAAGACGAAGCACACGTGAAAACGAAAGTAAAAAGCAGTGGAATCCACAAGACACAGTACGAAGAAACAATAATTACGAACCATGTGATAACTTCGCACCAATAAACGACAATAGATTTCAACAAAGAACCGGTTACGGATTTAGAAGAGAATATGGCAATATCTATAATTCACCCCACCACATTACAGAGGGAATAACGACAACCGGAACGGGTACTGGAGAACCAATAGACCGACAAATTATCAACAAAGAAATCATATCAACAAGCTGAACAAGAAAAGAGAATACAGATAGAAGAGGTGGAGGTAAGACCACCAAACCCCGATAAACGTTCGAATTGACAGCTAAGCGCCCATGCCAAAGAGAATGACACACCGACCGAGGACAATTGCAGCACCATGAACAGAGAAGTAAATACCTTATCACGAGAAGAGAAGAAGGAAGAAACAAATCTGCAGGGACCAGATGAAAACGAAGACAAGAAAATAACAATATCGTATTGGGACGAAATGAATTGGGAGAATACTGACGAGAAAGATGAATTACCAGAGGCATGCACAACGAATGGAGGAGGAAAGGACGAAGTAATGAGTATTGCAGAGCTATTTGAGATGGAAACCAGGGAAAGCGAATTCAATGAGGATAATGCGCAGTCGACAGAAGTTGAAAATAAGTTATGAGTGGGCACACAACCCAACGTATATAATGAAGGAAGTTATGAAGCCATAATTAGAGCATTTAGATACGATTATGTGGAAGTAGCGACGAAGAAGGAGAAGATAGACGAGGATGAGGAAAGGGTAGAGGATGTTGAAGAAAGCGTAAATGAAGGAAGAAACAGAGAAGAGGAAATAAAAGAGAGAGAAGTGGCAGTCGAAGCTTATCCTACAGAAAGTTCGAATTCACAAGGGAAATTCCTAAAAAGACTCATGTATGATTCAGTGGAGGATTCGTTGATGCAAGAAGAAGAAGAACAGAACCAACCCTTTCAAATTCAACCAATTGTGAAGGCCATGGTAAAGCATATCCCAGTCAATATTGTAATTGATAGCGGAAGTGAACTGACGGCGATCTCAGAAAATTTATTCCTGCAGTGTAATGCCAATGAGGAATTGCCAGTTCTGAAAACATATAAGATTAAAGTAAGAGGTCCTATTAGAAACAATGGTGCAGAAGTTACGAGACAAACAAGGTTAATTCTTTCGTGCCAAGGTCAAAAGATCGAAGCCAACTTCGTGATTATACCTAAACTAACTGTAGATTTGATTATAGGTGCAGATTTTTTAAATGAGAGACGAGCGATAATAGATATGGGGAAAGGTAGCGTAACATTCAGGAATGTCACACTTCTCTTTGAGCAAAAGCTAAAATTAGAAGAAATACCAGTTATAAACAAACAATTAAGAATGATGCGAGATAAAGAGGATGAAGAATTAGAATGGTATGCACAAAAGGGGGAATCGCCTCAACTCATGTTAGAAGTCCATAAAGAAATCGACGAAAAATTGCAAGAACTTCAAGGTATTTCGGAACACAGTAAAAGAGAATTAGAGGGTATTTTACAGGATAAAGCAGAGGTATTTTTACCTAATACTGGCAGTATTAAACACTTTCATTACAAGTTTGAAGATTAATTTTATTACTGGTAAATAATCAGCACAATATTTCAAGATTATTTTGCAGATAAGATTGTCAGGAGAAAGAAGAATGAAGAGAGAGGAAGGTGGGAAAAAGAAAGTAGTTTCAACAATAACACCAATAGTACCATAAATTAAGGTGAAGGGATAAGATGTAGATAGTCTAACAGCATGAAATACTAAAATGCTATACACCACAACACTACACAAAAATAAAAAAAACGAATTTGAGATTTCTTGTAAACGTTAAGACTCAAAATATCTTAGAATTGTAACATAGAAAGGGCACCAAAATTTGTAAAGCTTTTAAAAAGGCGCAAAATAATGTAGGTACTAGACATATGTTAGATGACTATAAGTAAAACTTTTTGTAAGAACCATTGTAAAAACTCCAGCAAGGACGAGATGCAACAACCCACAAGTTGCAATGCGAGAAGTATCAAGAAAGAAAAGGACATAATTAGCAAGACACGATGCCTACAAGGCAGAAGCGTCGAGAGAAGGGAAAGGACAGCGAGACCAACAGAAGGCCCTTGTAACTGAAGTGGGCAATAAATTTGACCACTAGGCGGAACCCTGCTGGGACGGAACATGGACCCGCACAGTAGCGGAGCCCTGCAGAGACGGGACACCGAACGCCGAACGCCGGATGGATCTCCTAGCGCCCCCACTCAGCAGAGTGAGCAAAAAACGGCCCGACGAGAAGACCACTTGGGCAAAAAATATGTGTAAAAGTCACACTACCGCTATTAAACAGCACGCTGATGCACGAAACTGAAGAAAACGTCCACAAAGTAGAAATGACATGTCCAAAGCATTTATCAAACTGTTACTAAGAGGAGAACTTCAAAGCGACTAGTTATCAATAAATATTTCCATATCCCGCCCAGAGAAGAACCAAGAAGCAAGTAAGAAGCAGAGAAAAAGCAGGAAGAACAGAAGTTGAAGATTCGCAAGATTGAGACCAAGAAAGAAGATGGGTGAAGAATAGACGACATACCTTCCCAAATCCCTATCCTATTGTAAACTAGTCGTCTGCGAAGTATTACAACGAAAAACGACCGCTTTCAGCGACACATAACGATGACTTTCACGCATACAAAGCCAGTAAACCACGGGATTCTGCACTCACACCTCCATTCCATTATGGGACCTCCACAACAGCAACACACACTTGCAAAGCCAACAAGGAACGACGAACGAAGCTGTATATCAAATACTTGCCCACATCCATCTCGCTCAAGTCCATCACCTTCGTGCAAAAACATTCGCCAACCTCATGCTTAAACATTCATAGGAATGTGTGAAATCAAATTATGTGATGTAGGAATTATAAGTCATTAGTTCTGGAATGGACAGTATATAAAGAACAAAAGTAAGGCATAATAAACACTAAAACTATATGCCACTTATTTTCTCCTCATAAAAATAAAAGAATAACTATATTTTACTTATTTTCTCCTCATAAAAACAAAGAATAAAAAATTATCTTGTTGGATTTTCCCTTTTTTTAACATTTGTACCATTTGTTAGGATAATATCTCAATACTTGTGTATGTAATTTCTTTGTCAACGCAATTCTTGGAAATAATTCTTATTTATTGGTGTAACAATGTTGAAATGAGTGTCTAGAAACAAAATCATTTTACTAGTACATGGTATTTAGAAAATGTGTTAGGAATAGATTTTACTTAAGTACTACATTTATAAAAAAATATATTTCTAAGAAAATCGATGTGAAAGACTCGTCACTTTCGATAACAAACTTCACACTTAAATAAAGAAAGAAAATAATTAAAAATTGATAATAGCATAAGAATATTCTTCTCTTGTCATTTTTAATTATAATGTGGAAGAATATAAAAATATAAATTAGTAATACAAACTAGCATAGAACAGAATATACAGAATAACGTGGCTGAACAGTAGGCAACAAAATTTAGATAAAGCAATAATTTTTGACTGACTTAGACAATGATTCAATCATTGCCTAACTTCGATGCAAAAATTAAGTTAGAAGGGTGGTGATATGTAAGGTGTCAGGCAAATCCAACACCTTCCATGAAAACCCTGACATGATAAGCAAATCCAGTAGTATGTCACATAGCTCCGAATAAATCGTGACATTAAATTAACCGAAGTAATACGAGTAACGAGTGAGCAAATGGAATACCACAGACTAACACAAGAATGCCTACATGCATGTCATACCTTCCCACCGTGAGACAGACGCAGTTCCGAGGGAGAAACGAGAACAGAAGCCGAGAGCAGAACGGTGTTAAGCGAGAAGGCCCTACGATAAGGGACGGACACCCACGTCGCCAGCTAACCGCTACGACCACACCACCCACAAGTTTTTAGTGTGAGACTTTTTCGCGTCTCTGTTACGTTAGGACCACCCCCCAGCACATGTTAAAAGCTAGAGGCCTCCAGAAAAACAGTATAGATCTTACGATAACACAAAAAGGGCTACGCCACCCGCAAGTTTTTAGCATGAGACTTTTTCGCGTCTGTGTTACGGTAGGACCACCCCTCAGCCCATGTTAAAACATAGAGCCCTCCACAAGAACTGTATAGATCTTACGATAACGCTAAAAGGACCACACCAGCTGCAAGTTTTAGCGTGAGACTTTTTCGCGTGTCTGTTACGTTGCAAACTTTAAAAACATTGCCCCACCATGAAAAGTATAACGTTTCTCATTGGATTGACAGAATTTTTGTAGGCGGAGCTTAAGGTTAACATCGAGACCCTGATTGGTCCGATGAAAACACAGCCAGATAGTTTTTTTTTAAACCAACTTCGGTAAATTGTAGTAAGGAGAAGTTAGAAGAGAGTTGCTTCCGAGACAGCTAGGTGACTGGAGCTGTGCTGGCCGCCGCCCCCTGACGAACACTGACAAGGTAATGAACGCACGCGATGCCGCATAACAGCGCATAAAGCTTCACTCAGAACTGCAGAAGTCTCATCTGTTACATCCCCTTTTTGCGTAATACTAGTGTCGATCGTCAATTAAAGCTCACGGTGTTCACATTTGCCATTTGAATTAAAAATCTGAAACGCGATGATTTTTCTGTTATATGGTTATTGAGAAGCCACATCAGCCACTATAATTTACGACAATTTAGATAAGTAATTAAAGATAATTGAGGGTCACTGTAGGCCATTTTGATAGTTTTCTCTTTCGTGAAACTTAATTTAAACCTAGATTGTAGATGTGATATGGCATGGGTCATCCTTCGATCCATTGTAGAACTTGGAAACCCATTCAGGGAATATTCGTTCACATTTTTGTTGATCGCAGTTGGTTTTTACCATCCTGTATTAAAACATTTCCTTTTATCAATAGTGCAATTTATAAACATTGTTTTGTGTGTAGAATAAAATTTCCAATAGTAAACTTAACTGCTTTTTCGACGTCATTTTACCAGCTAACTAAAAATAGGAAAGCCTTGAACCCCTAACACTAAATTTTTGTTAGAATTAAGATTCTTTTACAGGGAGTGCAGTGGAGCTGACGCTGAAATCATGAAGTATTTGGTTATATCATCGCTAGTCTCACTGAACTCTTCTGAATTCTACATGTCATGTGTGGTCTGGCGTCTCCTTACCAGCAACAGGTCCCAGGTTCAAACTAGTAAATTCCCTAAAAAACACTCTCAGAGCGTCGTTGCGCGAAAGTGGTAGGGAGACACGGTATAGAACAAACAGACACCACGGAGAATGTTTAGAAATTGTTTACTCGTAAGCTGTTAATGAGATCCTTTTACATGCTAGATTATTTATTTCGTGCACCAAACATAAGGTTTCCTGTTGGTACCCTTGGAATTTGTATTCGCCCTTCAGGTATTTCCCATCTTAATTTTGCTTCTACAGGATGTATTGATGTGCCTTACTGTACTGCCACAGCGCCGTTAGTTGCTTCGTTGATCCGGGGCAGGGGACCAAACAGCGAAATCATCGGTCCCATCGGATTAGGGTAGGATGGGGAAGGAAATTGGCCATCGCGGCATGACCATCCCGGCATGTACCTAAAATGATTTTGAGAAATCAAGGGAAACCTAAATCGGGATGGTCGGCAGCGGATTTGAACCGTCGTCCTCCCGAATGCGAGTCCAGTGTGGTAACCACTGCGCCTCCTCGTTCGGTCATGTAGTGAAAAAAGTACAGTAATTACTGAAATCAGTACTCGCACACGACTAGCGACACTCGTAAAGTGAAACGCAGAGCACGATAACTTCTGAGACGTGGTAATGAACTGGGTTCGTATCGAATCCGCACAGCAGATTAACGACCGTATGCCGGTACGCGACCAAGCTTGGTGTGTTTTTCGGCTGTTCCCCACTTTCGTCTAGGCAAATAGGGTGCTGGTCCCCAAATTCCGGCTCAGAAAATACGATACAGAAACATTTAAAGTACGATGACAAGCAGAACAAAGTTTACACGCTGGCGCACCGGACTCTCTCTTCTCTCCCCCTTAGGCTAGTGCCGCCACAAAAAGCATAACTGCACATATTGCAATATTGGTATAAATGAAATAGTCTTACAAGTTTGGCAATAAATTGATTAAGTATTCACTACGATTGTTACAGAGCAAATTTACATACATTTGTGTTGCCAATGGTACTTTGCCATCGTTGTCTGTAAAGTAATTAGCGGAAACATTACTTCTACGGTTAAGTGAATTCTTTCCTTGGTTGATGGAATTACTAATACTCTGTACGCTTAAGGCGTGTTCGAAGTTAAAACCGTCTCTGGAACGGCATCAGTTGTGAAGGACACAGCAACATTTGATAATGCGAGCAGTGAAGTTCAGCTTAACACCGATAAGTCACTGAAACTTTCTCCACTTATCCGTTAGAATTCTAAACGCGCCCTCCACACATTTCAGCACATTATTTATATCATTTTCTTATAGGAGAGGAAAATTCTGGTATACAGCCTCATGACAAAATTATATAGATTATATTAAGAAGTAGTAAATCCATCTTCGCATAGTCCGTGCTTTTCATGAGTAATTGCAGTTTTTCTGTTAATTCATAAAGCATTGTCACTCATTTGAAAATGAAGAATTTACTTTTGTCTTCTCTTAAACATATGAACTGTGAAACGAACACACCTTTCAGCTGCAGTGAACCATGGGTGAGGCCAAATCCGGCTGTCGCGTTTCTTAATGTGTTCATTAACGAAATGAGTAAACACTGCCTGCTTTCTTCTGCCAATGTCCATACTGATTCGCTTCCAATCTGGTACTGTTGCGCAATTATCACTGCGATTCCTCCGTGTCTCTGGGCACTGAAACGACTTTTGACGACGCGATCTCGCTGCGTGCACGCACGGCTGATAGTCTCTCGTGTGCATCGAGCCTAAGTTTACATTGACGGCTGTGGCGTCAGGAAAGGCATTCGGCTACAAAGCTAAAAAATGAACGAAAATTTGAGAAACATTGAAAAAGCGACCTCCTACTAGACGGGATAAACACTAAGAAAAAGAAAGAAAGAAGTTCTCGTATACTATATACCAACCTTCTGAAATTGCACTGCCCTAATTTGACTAAAATTGATTTAAGTACATATTTTATACCGATATTCGTATATAAATATACACTACAGATGAGACAACGCTGGAAAAATGTCACCAAGCAAAATCAGATACATACAGTATGGCCACAATACAAAACAATTATTATTCAATCGTTCTATTAAATGTACTCGTATCTGAAAATTATTTAATATTTGTTTTCCGTTTAAATAACGGTGAGCAATTCATGTATTCTTTGACATGGTCTGTGCTTATTATTGAACCAGGTGTTTCAATAAAAGGTACTTTCTTCACACATAAATTATTTTCAGTACAGAACTTTATCGACTATCGGAACATCAGCAGTAATTACTTTACAAGTCTCACTCCAGCAAACAATGAACTATAAAACTAAATAGAGTACCAAAACGATAGTTTTCACATCAACTGCGTTGAAAATAAGGAAATTATTCACTGCCACTGTCATTCAATTCTACAGTTTCCTTGACTCGTTGCTTTTACACAGACAGTCGTGAAGACGCTACGGATGATTTTATACGTTGATGTCGAATGAATGAAGACGACTGACACTGACTCTCTCGGCCCAACGGTAAACGATATTTTATTTGGGGGCTTTCCATCTGATCTCACTCCTTATATCCAACTACACTTCGCTGTTGCACGTACCACTGACAAATAAAATGTTTGTTCTGTTCTGAATATAATGACAAATAGTACGAGTAATATTTTGAATCAGTGTGACTGTGACTAGAATAATCAGTTTTAACTTCTTCATACTAAGTATACCTCTCGAAGCAATATATCTGCCCTTATACACACAACAAGCGCCTAAGATAAACTGATCGTCCAAAACATTGATGACTATTGAATACCTCTCGGTGGCGTTACTGGCACTTAACACGCTAAGGAAAGAAAAAGAAAAGGTGAATATTTTATTAGAAACACAGTAATAAACTTACATGGAACTTGAGTTAATCCTCTTCAAAGTGCTATCCTTGGTGGAAGGGCGTTCAGCTACTGTGTCGTGGCCATCTCAACGTCACGAATTGTGTCAAAAGTTTTCCTTAACGCAGTGTTTCAGTTTTGCGGTGAACCAGAAGTTGCATGAAACTAAATCTGGTGAGTAAGGCGGATATGGACAGGCAGGAACACTTTTTTCGGCCAAAATCTCGTGAATCAAAAGTGAGGTATGGCGGAGCGCGTTGTCATGATGAAGCAATCCTTTGGCCCAGTTTTTTGATCTCCTCCTTCATACATCGTTTCGCAAATGTTGCAGTACGCCCTTACAAAATTAGGAATGTACTGTTAACTAATAATGTTAGCCGCATTTTGATCGTTTCCTTATGTTTTTTTTTTGTTTTTTTTATGTTATTGGACGCCCTGAACGTTGTTTGTCTTCTGTCGACTCATTTCCGCTTTTAAATCGCTCACGGCACTTGTTAACAGTCCTCAGAGTTACATAATTATCGCCTTACAGGCCTTCCAACATATCATGACTTTCTTTGCTACTTTTCGGCAATTTGAAACACAACGTAATGTTTACGCGTTGTTCGAAATCCATGATGCACGACACACACGGTAACCACAACCGCACTCCAGCGTCTCTGGTCGCTGACTGGCTAGTCAGAACGTGTTCCAAATTCACGCTGCCTGTCTCAACGGATCAGGCTAGCGAAAAAAATTACACAAAATGGTTCTAGCATCAGCAGCTGCTGTTAAAAGAAGTCATTTACCGTATTTTCGATGACAGCTCGTAAGTGAAGCAGATACGACTGGGGAAACATCGTAGGAGCAATATTGGTCGCAAATAGGGAAATCCACCGACAAGCGAATGTGACTAAGGGAAGATATCTATGGCCCGACGTCTGGGATCCAGCATCTCGGAAACGCTGAAAGTGCTCAGTTGTTCACACACTCCAGTTGTGAGCATCTATGGAAAGTGGATCAAATAGGGTAAAACAACGAGTAAGTGACAGGGTGTTGGACGTACACTCCTTACCACAGAAAGGAAAAGTTTGTGGTTTGACGGCTCTGTGAAACAGAATAGACAGTAATCTGTGCAGGTCTGACGACAGAATAGAATGCTTCAAAAGGCAGAAGCATTGCAGAGCACACCATTTAGCGCATGGGGCTCTTCAACTGACGACCCCTACCTGTTCCCTCTTTGATGAAACGACGTCATCAAAGCAGTGCGCACAGGGTAGCAGAGATTGCCCGAATGCCCATGGAAACGTATGACCTGTTCAGACGAATCATGTTTCTCGTTAAGCAGAGTCTATAGGGTCCTGCAGTCGGCAGGAAAGAACTAACGATCAATTTTGAACACACTTTATTACCTTAAACGTCTTCTTGGCGTGCACTAATTTCCAAACGTAAAAACAAGAAGCACAACATTTATTGTACTGACAAAAGCCAGATAAGAGTACAAGACAATGAAAAGAAATAATAACCAAGATACTGCTCTACACAATTACAAGTGCAGTTACGCCCAACAAAATATAGCTTTCTACTGGAGGCTACGGCGGGTGTCTACTAGGCTAGAGCCGGCGTAGGTAATGGCGGAGCTTCTCTAGCTGTAGGTACACACTACTGGTCTGGCTCTGCTGGCATCCTTGTGACACTGATTCGGCGGAGTGCTACACATACTCACATTAGTTCTAATTATTGGCTCTCTGTCACATGGCTTTTCACGAAATAGCGCCATGTTTATGCAGAAAGTCTGTAGATGTTTACATCGACTGGCGAGCTCGTGGTCTCGCGGTAGCGTTTTCGCTTCCCGAGCACAGGGTCCCGCGTTCGATTCCCGGCTGGGCCAGGGATGACTGGGTGTTGTTGTGTCGTCTTCTTCATCATCATTCATCCCCTTTACGGTCGGAGGAAGGCGATGGCAAACCACCTCCACCAGGACCTTCCCTAGTACGGCGGTGCTGGTCTTCCGCATCGTTCCCTTACGCTCTGTCAAGGACTTCATCATAATTGCGCCTTAGCTTCACTTCAGTTCCTATTTATTTCGTTCAAAAGTGACTTGTAGTTCTGTATTACTGAATATCTCTGAACATTTTTGTTCTTCCTTCTTACATCGGCCATCTAAGTATTTCTTCTAATACCCACGCTTCCACCGCAATTACTTTCTTTGTACTTACGTTTTTCTTTCCAATTTCTGTGACTGCCATTTTTAGACATGTCCACTTTCTTTAGCTGAACTGCACACTGAGCTACTTCTTATCGCAGTATCTATAGCCTCGGCGAACTTCAAGCACGTCTGTTGCCTCTTCAGTCCACAGTTATTCTCTTCATTGTTTTCAAATCACTGCTGGGCTGCGCAATCCATGTAAAAGCACACATTTACCAAACAAGTCACATCAACCCACTAGTTGTATTTGGTGACTCACTTGAATCCTTTGAACGACTTAACTCATTCTTGACCAGCATCTCAGGAAAACTTTCATTGATGCCTGGCTTGGAATTCATTGTCTCCTGAATGTGTGGACCATAGACACAATGTACTGTTTGAATTCTGGTCCCTGTACGTGTAGGGTACCATATTTTGGAATGCAAGAAAGAGGAGACTTTCTATATTTTAGGATTAAAAAGGAGGACACTTTGCATATTTTAAATTTATTGCACAAAAAACAATACTTTTTAACTTTCGTAACCCTATTTCTTTATGCATTGATTCTTCGTGACTCGTCTCTTCTCGAACTTCAGCTTATTGTTCTTCACTACTGGATTGTGATCTGAGTCTGTATCTTCTCCTGGGTACTCCTTACACTTAAAGTCCAGTATCTGATTTCGAAATCTCCTCTGACAATGAAGAAATCTCCCCTTATCTCCCAGCCTTTTCCGAGTATACCTCCTTCTTTTGTGATGCTTGAACAGAGTATTTCCTATTACACTCTGAAATTTTAATTGCAGGACACAATTAGTCTTTCTCCTCCCCCATTCCTCGTATCAAGCTCACATTCTCCCGTAACCCTTTCTTTCACACTATTAGATTCTCATCTCCCTTTATGTACTGGATTACCCGTTCGAAATGCCCATATACTTTCTCCATCTCATCATCTTCTGCTTGCGACGTCAGCATGTATACCTGAACTACTGTTGTCGGTGTTGGTTTGCTGTCGATTCTGTCGTGAACTACCCTATCAGTGAACTGTTCACAATAACTCATCCTCTCCTCTACCTTCCTATTGATAACGAATCTATTCCCGTTATACAACTATCTGCTGCTGTTGATATTACGCTATACTCATTTGACCAGAAATAATTGTCTTCTTTCATTTTCACTCCACTGACTCCCACTCAATATGGATTGAGCCTAGCATTCCCTTCCACGTTCAAAACTCTGACTTACCTCGCCCCAACTCGTATAACGTTATGCTTTTGTTGGTTACTCAATCTTTTTCATGGTAGACCTGTCCCGGAGAACCGAATGAGGGACTAGTTCGTAATCTTTCGCCACTGGAGAGGTTATCAGTACTGTGTGTCCTGTGGATACACGTTATATGCCTTTAATGCAGTGGTTACTACTGCCTT
Organism: Schistocerca nitens; assembly: GCF_023898315.1. Lineage (NCBI taxonomy): Eukaryota > Metazoa > Arthropoda > Insecta > Orthoptera > Acrididae > Schistocerca > Schistocerca nitens. The sequence continues at coordinate 481,946,944 of NC_064620.1, read as the reverse complement.
CTTCATCCTCACGCCGTTGATCATTGTTCATTCTTCGACCTTAAGGGCAGCTTCCCACCCCAAGGGCAAGAGAGTGCCTTGAGCTCCCACCCGCTTCTCCACTCTCTTTGATAAGGCTTCTGGCAGAATGAGGGTGACTTCTTATGCCGAAAGTCTTCGAACCCATTACTGATGATTTTTACTCAGCATTTAAGCGCTGGCGGGGTTCGAACCCGGGATGCGAACATTTTAATTACTAATCGAAGACGCTACCTCTAGACCACGAGTGGCACAAACGTACGTGAACATTATTGCGGACCTCCCACATATGCTATCTCTAGACCACGAGTGGCACAAACGTACGTGAACATTATTGCGGACCTCCCACATATGCTATCTCTAGACCACGAGTGGCACAAACGTACGTGAACATTATTGCGGACCTCCCACATATGCTACCTCTAGACCACGAGTGGCACAAACGTACGTGAACATTATTGCGGACCTCCCACATATGCTACCTCTAGACCACGAGTGGCACAAACGTACGTGAACATCATTGCAGGCCTCCCACATTCTCCATGCTCTATGTCTTCCCCGACGACAACAGCATATTTCATCAGCAACTGTCGATGTCAAATCTACATCTACATTTATACTCCGCAAACCACTTAACGAGTCGCGTATGGTTCGCGGGAAGAACGACTGCCGGAAAGCCTTCGTGCGAGCTCGAATCTCTCTAATTTTACATTCGTGATCTCCTCGGGAGGTATAAGTAAGAAACGCACCCTCTCGAAACTTCGACAGCAAGCTACACCGCTATGCAGAGAGCCTCTCTTGCTGAGTCTGCCACTTGAGTTTGCTAAACGTCTCCGTAACGCTATCACGCTTACCAAATAACCCTGTGACGAAACACGCCGCTCTTCTTTGGATCTTCGCTATCTGCTCTGTCAACCCGACCAGGTACGGATCCCACACTGATGAACAATGCTCAAGTGTAGGTCGAACGACTGTTTCGTAAACCACCTCCTTTGTAGATGGACTACATTTTCTAAGGACTCTCTAAATTAATCTCAACCTGGCACCCACCATACCAACAATTAATTTTATATAATCATTCCACTTCAAATCGTTCCGTACGCATGCTCCCAGATCTTTTACAGAAGTAACTGCTACCAGTGTTTGTTCCGCTATCATATAATCATACAATAAAGGGTCCTTCTTTCTATGTATTCGCAATACATTACGTTTGTCTATGTTAAGGGTCAGTTGCCACTCCCTGCACCAAGTGCCTATCCGCTGCAGATCTTCCTGCTCAAGGTCAAATTGTAAGTGCAGTGGTTTGGGAGCTTGTTAGTAAAATCACGGTGATGCTCTGGTCACGTCACAAAATCCGTCTGATTTGGCCTTGATGAAACGTATCTGGTGCGCTATCTGACTCCAGCTCTACGTATACATAGCACCAGCCCGTAATTTACGGGAATCATGTGACCTGTGCGCAAAAAACATCTGGTACCGCCTATCTCTGACCTATCAAGGATTTGTCTAAGGAATTACCGCTCTGTTGTGTTCCTAAACTGGAACAACACGTTGCTGAACGCTGGTCATAATGTTCTGATCCGTCAGTGCACAAATTACAGGTCACATAGGTACTGGATGACTACAGCTGGTAGTAGCATTCAAAAGCGAAAATTCTGACATGATTGATGATACGCCCAGCACAGCTGTTTTCGAAAGATGTAAAACGACTGGTTCGAAATTGTCCTACTTGTTTCAGGTGGGGTGATAGCTCTGGTAATGACATCATGAACTAGCCGAATATTTACGACTAATGCGTCTTGTTTGACAGGGCAGCCTTTAAGGATTCCGCTTTACTGAAAGGAGAGAAAGCAGGAAACGTCCGCCTCGTTACCTCCAAGAGAAGCGAACAGGTGCCGGCCGTCAGCGTCCACCTGCCGCCACGACTTCATTTCGCGGGGAGAGAGAGAATTATTGAAAAATAAATCACGCCTCCAGTTACGTCCCGGCAAAGCCGGGAAACGCCGGAGCAGTCCTCTTAACGACGATGGATGAGTCGTTGGTTGCAGCTTCACCGTCCGCTTCCCTCGCCGTTTATTCGTCTCTAGTCGGAATGAAATCCTCTCGGGACATTTCACTCACGCGCCACAATCCCCATGAATAGCTCGTTTGCCGGTCTCTAATCTCGCCTGACGCGCAGCGGAGTGTGTAAGCTGAGCCCGAGGACACTCGAGGAGCTCTTTAGATTCGATGGCACTTGTCGTGGAGAGCTCTTCGGAAACCAAAGGCCGAGTCTTTGCGCATCCTAGATTTTTTTTCCAGTAGCATCTTAAATCGCACTAGCTAACGCTGTCGCCTTTAGCCCTTTAGTTACTGTATTTATAAGAAATACAAATTCACGGTTCATAATTTTTACGTTAATCTTGATGAACTGTTGTTGAATTAATGGAAAATTATTTTATTTGAAAACTGACACAAAGTCATTGAATTACATAAAATGTTCAGATGACTTGGAAGTACCGACAGCATTACACTGTCGAAGTATATTAAGGGACTGAGAAATTCCAAAAGAATCAAACAGCTAGGATTATTGTTTCTGGTGATACTTATAAAAAACAGTTATGTTTTTCATTAGCAAGCAAAAAATATTACGCCTCAACGCTCTGAATGAGGTGTAGATTCCACCTTTGTAGATGAGTGCTCATCTGCCTCCTGAACTGACAAAGGTTGGCCAGTAAGATCCTGTATTATTTTCAGCCATAATGGCTATGTATGTGAACCGTGACTGTGTGGGATAATTATTTATTTCTAGTTTCTGCTATCAGTCACTTTTTATTTTTTGTTTAATCTACCATAATGCAACGCGCTTAGAACATGTTCGGTTCATCTTCAGGCGTTTTATATACATACACACATATAGAGAAATGTTACTTAAAAATAAACAGACTTAAACTAGATTAATCTAGAACTCTTTGTCCATTGTTTGCTACTGTAGCGGCTGGTGTGGCGTTTGGTGCAAAAATGGTTCAAATGGCTCTGAGCACTATGGGACTTAACTTCTGAGGTCATCAGTCCCCTAGAACTTAGAACTACTTAAACCTAACTAACCTAAGGACATCACACACATCCATGCCCGAGGCAGGATTCGAACCTGCGACCGTAGCAGTCGCGCGGTTCCGGACTGCGCACCTAGAACCGCTAGACCACCGCGGCCGGCGTGGCGTTTGGTGGGGAGGAGGGAAGCAGTGTATGGATAGAAATCGAAATCAGTGATGTCTTCTGCTGGTTTTCTTCCTTTTGGTTCACTGTGTATGATATCACAGCCTGTATAGGATGCAAAGCTGTTTCACAGTGGAAGACTGCACTGTAGTTCCTCCTCTTGATTGTCGCACAGATGACGAAATGGTAGATATCGAAATAGATAACAGAGGAATAGAAAAACAATTAAAATCGCTCAAAAGAGGAAAGGCCGCTGGATCTGATGGGATACCAGTTTGATTTTACATAGAGTACGCGAAGGAACTTGTCCCCCTTCTTGCAGCGGTGTGCCGTAGGTCTCTAGAAGAGCGTAGCGTTCCAAAGGATTGGAAAAAGGCACAGGTCAGCCCCGTTTTCAAGAAGGGACGTCGAGCAGATGTGCAGAACTATAGACCTATACCTCTAACATCGATCAGTTGTAGAATTATGTTCGAGTATAATGACTTTTCTGGCGACCACTCTGTAGGAATAAACATGGCTTTCGAAAAAGACGATCGTGTGAAACCCAGCTCGCGCTATTCGTCTACGAGACTCAGAGGGCCATAGACGCGGGTTCCCAGGTAGATGCCGTGTTTCTTGACTTCCGCAAGGGTTTTGATACAGTTCCCCACAGTCGTTAAATGAACAAAGTAAGAGCATATAATCAGACCAATTGTGTGATTGGATTGAAGTATTCCTAGATAACAGAACGCAGCATGTCATTCTCAATGGGGATAAGTCTTCCGAAGTAAGAGTGATTTCAGGTGTGCCGCAGAGGAGTGTTGTAAGACCGTTGCTATTCACAATATATGTATAAATGACCTTGTGGGTAACATCGGAAGTTCACTGAGGCTTTCTGCGGATGATGCTGTAGTATATCGAGAGGTTGTAACAGTGGAAAATTGTACTGAAATTCAGGAGGATCTGCAACGAACTGACGCATGATGCAGGGAATGGCAATTGAATCTCAGTGTAGACAAGTGTAATGTGCTCTGAATACATAGAAAGAAAGATCCTTTATCATTTAGCTACAATATAGCAGGTCAGCAACTGGAAACAGTTTATTCCATAAATTATCTGGGAGTAGGCATTAGGAGTGATTTAAAATGGAATGACCATATAAAATTAATCGTCGGTAAAACAGATGCCAGACTGAGATTCAGTGGAAGAATCCTAAGGAAATGCAGTCCGAAAACAATGGAAGTAGGTTGAAGTACACTTGTTCGCCCACTGCTTGAATACTGCCACCGGTGAGGGATCCGTACCAGATATGATTGATAGAAGAGATAGAGAAGGTCCAACGGAGAGGAGCGCGCTTCGTTACAGAATCATTTAGTAATCGCGAAAGCGTTACAGAGATGTTAGATAAAATACAGTGGAAGACTCTGCAAGATAGACGCTCAGTAGCTCGGTACGGGCTTTTCTTGAAGTTTCGAGAACATAACTTCACCGAGGACTCAAGCAGTATATTGCTCCCTCCTACGTATATCTCACGAAGAGACCATCAGAATGAAATCAGAGAGATTAGAGGCCACACAGAGGCATGCCGACAATCTTTCTTTCCACGAACATTACAAGACTGGAATAGTAGTGAGAACCGATAGAGGTACTCAAGTTACCCTCCGCCACACACCGTCAGGTGTCTTGCGGAGTATGGATGTAGATGTAGATGTAGATGTAGATGCCACCTTCCGTGTAGAACACTGTTGTACGGACATCTGTTGACAGTTTGTACGATTATACCTTGAATTAGACACAAGACGGGGAAATAGCTGTTTGTTGCTTTAATTTTGGACACCAGTGTAATTGCCTTGTATAATAATGATAAATTCGTTATTACATTATAGTTTTTTTGTTGTTGGGTTCGAAACCACTTTTCGTAGCAAGTGGTTAGTGAGGTTAAAATACTATTCGTTTTTACTTCAGATTATGGTCTTATTGGTGCATATGTGCCATACAAGTGTTGTACTTCATTGGTCTGCATACTAATGGTGTCCGATTTTCGGCGTTTTACGAACATATTTCGACTTAACATGTCACATGCTCTGTGCACTGTGCTCCGATTTCGTGTGATCGCAGCATGTAGAGTTGCCAACTAACGCTCTGTGTTTTTCGTTCTTCTTTTGTTTGCATTGTAGTGTCTGTATGTAGTTCAATTTTTTGCGTTATTATTTAGACTGGTTTCTTTCTGCACGTGTGTTTGTTATTGTTTTAGGGGCTAACATGATCAAGGAGTAGGTAATTATATTCATTTGGTCTCTCTTACTTCCTTATTCATTGCCAGGGCTCCTCGTATTTTTGCTGTAATGTTTGGAGTTTTGTATTGTGATCGTTCGACCTAAGATTCTTCGTGTCATCTTCCATGTGGGATGGCTTATTTCCAAGCTTTATTAGGTGTTCAGCAATGGCAGAATGATTGTTTTCATGTTTACAAATTCTTATATTTTCTTTATATCTAGTTTTAAACGTTCTGCCTGTCATGCCTAGGTGTACTGATTCGCAGTCTTGACATTCTTACTGGTCTATACCAGATTCTTGTTACTTGTCCAGTTTTTCCACAGGTGTTTGTAAATACGACTGCAGTGTGTTTCTTGTTCTGCATGTTACGTGAAATCTTTGTTTCTTCCGTATACTAGACACAGACACCACAACACAAACAAAAGACGAACGAAACACACAGAGATACCGTCGGCAACACTGCATACCGTAAACGCAAGACACTAAAGCACTAAACAGCGGATTTGAGGCGTTACGTTGAAATGTGTACGTAAAACGCCGATTACCGGACATCCAGGGTATACAGACCAACTAAGTACAGCTCCAGGATGTTACATATGCACCAGTAAGATTACAAATAATAAGTAAAAACGAATAATAACTTAACCTCATGAAACGTGCTCTAAGAAAAGTTATTTATCACCTGACAACAGCCAGCTTTAGTGGCCGAGCGGTTCTAGGCGCTACAGTCTGGAACCGCGCGACCGCTACGGTCGCAGGCTCGAATCCCACCTCGGGCATGGATGTGCTTGATGTCCTTAGGTTAGTTAGGTTTAAGTAGTTCTCAGTTCTAGGGGACTGATGACCTCAGAAGATAAGTCCCATAGTGCTCAGAGCCATTTGAACCATTTGAACCTGACAACAATAAAATGCCAAAAAACTGCAATCTAGTGACAAAGATGTAATTATTATATAAGACAATTATTAGATACAAAAATAAAAATGTATTACAGGTCACTAAGGATCCTTCACAAATAAAAAGAAGCGAAACGCGCATGGCACAATGCAGTGTTTCATTACAATAGCCAACAGCCAATTTGCTTCTGGGATGTGATGCATCAACTAGTATGTATTTTTGGTGTGTAGAATCCGAAGATACCTTTCAAAATGTTCTAGCACGTACAATTTTTGAGTTTTTAAGGGTTTTTTTATTTTTCGTATTCAGTATTTCGCTTTTTGCTGTTTTTCTGTTCTGATGTTTAATTGATTGTTTTATTTGCAGAAGAGAGCTAGAAGATCTACAAACCGTCAGTAAATGGTTGGTGTGGTATTCCAGTGGTGTAAAGGAGATACTCAGTGAGCGTTTCCTGTTAAATATAGTGCAGACTTCTTGTGTTCAAAACTTACACTAAGAAAAATGGCAATTAGTGCACTACCGGCCATTAAAATTGCTACACCAAGAAGAAATGCAGATGATAAACGGGTATTTATTGCACAAATATATTAGACTAGAACTGACATGTGATTACATTTTCACGCAATTTGTGTGCATAGATCCTGAGAAATCAGTACCCAGAACAACCACCTCTGGCCGTAATAACGGCCTTGATACGCCTGGGCATTGAGTCAAACAGAGCTTGGGTGGCGTGTACAGGTACAGCTGCCCATGCAGCTTCAACACGATACCACAGTTCATCAAGAGTAGTGACTGGCGTATTGTGACGAGCCAGTTGCTCGCCAACCATTGACCAGACGTTTTCAATTGGTGAGAGATCTGGAGAATGTGCTGGTCAGGGCAGCAGTCGTACATTTTCTGTATCCAGGAAGGTCCGTACAGGACCTGAAACATGCGGTCGTACATTATCCTGCTGAAATGTAGGGTCTCGTAGGGATCGAATGAAGGGTAGAGCAAAGGGTCGTAAAAGATCTGAAATGTAACGTCCACAGTTCAAAGTGCCGTCAATGCGAACAAGAGGTGACCGAGACGTGGCACCAATGGCCCCCCCATACCATCACGCCGGGTGATACGCCAGTATGGCGATGACGAATACATGCTTCCAATGTGCGTTCACCGGATGTCGCCAAACACGGATGCTGTAAACAGAACCTGGATTTATCTGAAAAAATGACGTCTTGCCATTTGTGTACCCAGGTTTCGTCGTTGAGTACACCATAGCAGGCGCTCCTGTCTATGATGCAATGTCAAGGGTAACCGCAGCCATGGTCTCCGAGCTGATAGTCCCTGCTGCTGCAAACGTCGTCAAACTGTTCGTGCAGATGGTTGTTGTGTTGTAAACGTCCCCATCTGTTGACTCAGGGATCGAGACGTGGCTGCACGATCCGTTACAGCCATGCGGATAAGATGCCTGTCATCTCGACTGCTAGTGATACGAGGCCGTTGGGGTCCAGCACGGCGTTCCGTATTACCCTCCTGAACCCACCGATTCCATATTCTGCTAGCAGTCATTGGATCTCGACCAACGCGAGCAGCAATATCGCGATACGATAAACCGCAATCGCGATAGGCCACAATCCGACCTTTATCAATGTCGGAAACGTGATGGTACGCATTTCTCCTCCTTACACGAGGCATCACACAACGTTTCACCAGGAAACGCCGGTCAACTGCTGTTTGTGTATGAGAAATCGGTTGGAAACTTTCCTCAAGTCAGCACGATGTAGGTGTCGCCACCGGCGCCAAACTTGCGTGAATGCTCTGAAAAGCTAATAATTTGCATATCACCGCATCCTCTTCCTGTCGGTTAAATTTCGCGTCTGTAGCACGTTATCTTCCTGGTATAGCAATTTTAATGTCCAGTAGTGTAAATCTCGTTGTCTAAACCATCCCGACAACTTTTGTTATGTGTGTAGGAAATTCACTCCAAAGGCCCAAAGAAAACCAATCACTGATTAGGTTAAGAAGGAATATAAATTGTATTTTGATTGTCTTGTCGGTAATCAAGGTAAAGATTTTGCACGTCGTATTACCTGCATAACCTGTACTACAATCTTAACCGAGTGGTTGAAAGGAAAACGTTGAGCTATGCAATTCGCTGTTCCGATGGTGTGATGTGAGCCTGAAGACTATTATTCACACTGTTACTCCTGTCTTACGATTATTTTGGGAGATTCAAACAAAACTAGACATAAAATAAAGTATCCAAATGTATCTTCAGTGCATTTGCCTGTGCCCAGTTATGAGGCGTTGTCTGTTCCTGCCTGTAACTTGAAAGCCACGGAACAAGACACCATGTCAAGTGAATCAGAAAGTATTGAACATATAGAAGAGTACTGCCGTGAATATCATGACACTTCGCCTCAGCTCTTTAATCAAAAGGAATTGAACGATTTGCTTCGCGATCTACAACTTTCGAAACATCAAGCTGAGCTCTTGGGGTCGAGACTGCAACAACGGAACATTCTAGCTCCATTGACAAAAATTTCCTGTTTCAGATCAAGAGGTGCTTTCTTCGCTCTGTATTTCGATATACAGAATTCATTGTGTGTATGTAGAGATGACAATGGTCTGATGATGCAGTTAGGTGTACATCATAATCCACAGGAGTGGCGACTATTTATTGACTCCAGCAAGACCAGATTGAAAGCAGTACTGCTGCATACTGGCAGTGCAATTCCGTCGGTACCTTTGGCTTACAGTAGACACGAAAGAAACTTATGAAACTATGGCTTTGCTGCTAGAGGCAATCAAATATAAGGATCATGAATGGCAACTTTGCTGTAATTTAAAAGTTGTTGCACTCCTTACATGTTTACAGGCTGGATTCAGATAAAGAAGGTGAGGCCTTCAGTCACTTAAAAGAAAAGTTTCCCACATTAAGTGAGGCAAAGCTGAAAGAATGTATATTTGCTGGACCACAAATAAGAAAACCGCTAAAAGATCCGACCTTTGATACCAAATTCACATATATCCAATTTGCTGCTTGGTGTTATTTTAAAGCAACTGTGAAGGGCTTTTTGTGTAACAGAAAAGCCAAAAACTATGTTACTATTGTGAATGACCTGTTCGACAACTATAAGAACATAAGGTGTAAAATGTCGCTTAAAATTCACTTCTTACAGTCTCACCTTGATTTCTTCCCGGAAAATTTGGGAGCTGTAAGCGATGAGCATGCTGAACGCTTTCACCAAGACATTCTTAGAATGGAACACAGCTAGCAAGGTCATTGGAACCCGTCGATGATGGGTTAGCACTGCTGGGGGTCTTGTTAGGGAGAGTGATGAAACGGCAAACAGAAGAAGAGCTCTGTCAGCGCATTTTTCAAAAACCAAAGATGTTTAAAGATAAAAATATCTTCTGAACTAATTTGGACCTTTTATTAGCATCATGCTCATATATACTTACAAAACTGTATTGATTTTAAACGTTCTGAATGTGTGTTTTTGTTTGACTTAATTGTGTCAATTTTGTCTATTACCATTTTTTATTCTGCTGTGTATCTAGGAAACACGACGTCATAGAGAAAAATTGATTTTACCATGGTATTCAGCACCCCAAAATTAGGTAAATCCACCCATTTACAAACTAGATGCAGAAAAAAAGTTTAAATTTAACTAGTGTTATTTGCGTTAGGCCAACCACTACCCAAAAATACAGGAGCAACTAAGGAACAACAGAGAACATTAACAGAAAGATAATGACGAAATAGAGAAAATTTAGAGGAGAAGGGGGAAAGGGGGGACTGAAGATGTGCGAGCTTCCTATGTGTAGCTATCAAACCGTCCTTGTCTTTGTTATAGGTTTCGTTTCTGGAGAATGGGTAGTCTTGTGCTTCCTACAGTCCACAACGTCTAAACTATTGGGTTTGTTGCATCATGATGTCCGTCTCGGATCACGTCGATGTGAAAGGAATGCTTTCTTACTTGCTCCAGAGCGCGACGATAATAGTTAATCTTTAATTATCACCTACTTAAAATGAAGCTGCCACAGTGGTATATGGTGGTGGCTGGAGTCTTTCTCTACTCATTCTTCAATGTGACACAATTTTACAACGACGCATGAAGTAACAGAGACATTTGTTGTAGAGCTCTCCATTTTGTCTGTTCACGAAAGGTTCCACCTTGAAAATAATCTCATCGTCATCATGAGAATGTCTACCATGCACTAGTTTCTTTATCCGAGGAAAGAGGGAGTAGTCACTTAGTATTACGGCAGAAGAGAACGGCGGTGAGACAAAAACTAATATCCCAAAGAAGCAGCACGTCTGACTGTGTGCCGTGCAGAATGAGTGAAGGTGCTGTCGAAGAGAAAAAACCGATCTCTAGGACTTCTTCTCGCGAAGCTTGGTCATGAGAGCATCGTGTAATCTTGTCAGGAGGGTTCAGTAGTACGCTACTGTGATAGTTTGTCCTTTACGTGCACAATACACTGTGTGATCAAAGGTATCCGGACACCTTGATTAAAATGACTTACAAGTTCTTGGTACCCTCCAACGGTAATGCTGGAATTCAGTAAGGTGTTGTACCATCCTTAGCCTTGATGACGGCTTCCACTCTCGCAGGTATACGTTCAGTCAGGTGCTGGAAGATTACACGGGGAATGGCAACCCATTCTTCGCGGAGTGCTGCACTGAGGAGAGGTATGGATGTCTGTCGGTGAGGCCTGGCACGAAGTCGGCATTCCATAACATCTCAAAGGTGTTCTGTAGGATTCAGGTCAGGACTCTGTCCAGGCCAGTCCATTACGGGGATGTTAATGGCGTGTAACCACTCGGCCACAGGCCGTGCATTATGAACAGGTGCTCGATCGTGTTGAAAGATGCGATCGCCAGCCCCGAGTTGCTCCTCAAGTGGGAAGCAAGAAGGTGCTTAACACATCAATGTAGGCCTGCGCTGTGATAGCGCCACGCAAAACAAGAAGGGGTGCAAGCCCCCTCCATGAAAAACATGACCACACCACAACACCACCGCCTCCGAATTTTACGGTTGCTACTACACACGCTGGCAATAGAAGTTCACCGGGCATTCGCCACACCCACACCCTGCCATCGGATCGCCACATTGTGTACCGTCACTCGTCACTCCACAAAACGTTTTTCCACTGTTCAATCGTCCAATGTTAACGCTCCTTATACCAAGGGAGACGCCGTTCGATATTTACGGGCGTGATGTGTGGCTTATGAGCAGCCGCTCGACAGTGATATCCAAGTTTTCTCAACTCCCGCCTACCTGTCGTAATACTGGTAGTGGGTCCTGATGCAGTTTGGAATACTTGTATGATGGTCTGGATAGATGTCTATCTATTACACATTACGACCCTCTTCAACTGTTGGTGGTCTCTGTCAGTCAACAGTCGGCCTGTACGTTTTTGTGGTGTATGAAGTCCCTTCACGTTTCCACTTCACTATCACATCGGAAACAGTGGACCTGAGGATGTTTGAAGTGTGTAAATCTCGCGAACAGACATATCATACCAGATGTGTCTCAAGCTGTAGTCTGCTTTTTCTGCTGCAATGGCTGGCAGTAAAGTGAAGCATACAGACGGTATAGACGGATGTCAATGTCATTTCGTACACGTACACATCTTCGGCAAGTACGAGGGCTGTTCAATAAAGAATGATCATAATTTTTTATCGTCATAATTTCTCGCGCCAAAATTTAATCTTATGATATTCTGTTATCTTAATGTACAACAAACACGCCGTAGTAGTTTCATTGTTGGGACTCCTGTTTCCCGCCTGTGATACGTAGTCAGACATGTTCAGTATCGCCTGTCGCTGCAATGGAGGTAATACGCGAGGAACAATATGCGGCTTTGAAATTCTGCTTTCATCTTCAACAAATCTTCAGCTGAGGCCTATACAATGTTACAGAAGGCCTATGGAGAGTCTGTTCTTCACTACAGCACAGCTCGATGGTGGTTTAAAATGTTTAAAGAGGGGAGACAATCAATTTCAAAGAAAGGTTGACCCGGTGCTCCAGTTACTGCTCTAACAGAAGAAAACATCAACACTGCTGCTGTCATTGTAAGAGAGGATAGACGAATTACCTTAAGATCACTCTCCGACATACTGAACATTTCACTGGGTGCCACCCACACGTTGGTGACAGAAAAATTACGTATGACGCATGTTTGTATTGATTCCCGAACAAAAGGACAATCGCGTGCAGGTTTGCATGCACTTAAAGTTGATGTTAGAGGAAGATTCGGAATTTCTTTCAAATGTATTCACTGCTGATGAAACTTGGCTATATCGTTTTGATCCTGAGAGCAAACAGCAAAGCTCAGTGTGGAAATCTCCTTCATCACCAACCCCAGAAAAGCAAAAGTGGTTGCTTTTGCTGGGTAAGTTGCAGTCATCTCATTCTTTAATATTCATGGAATGGTTTCTCAGCATGTTGTACCTGCACGCACATCAGTAACTGGACAATACTACAGGGATGTCATGAAAACATTGCAGGTCCATATCAGGCACAAAAGACCACATTTCCGTGAAGCAGGCTGGCTGCTGCACCACGATAATGCGTGGCCGAATATTGCCACTGTTCTTGCTGATTATCTTGCAAAAATCAACGTGAAGTTTATCCCTCACCCTACCTATAATCCGGATTTAGTCCATGTGACTTTTCTCTATTCCCTAACATGAAGAAGCGCCTTCGTGTGAGGCACTATCAATCATTAGAAGCAGTGGTGAAGGCTCCAGAGGCGATTTTGAATGACCTGCAAGAAATGGTTTCCAGCATGTATTTGAAGACTGGCAGAAACGCTGGGACAAATACATCGAATTCATGGGAGGCTACTTTGAGAAGGACCATCAAAATTACGAGGACGAGTAAAGGTAAGTTGTCAAAAAAATTATGATCATTCTTTATTGAACAGCCCTCGTATATAAACAATGAGAGTTGCAGTCCCTGTCATGGGTAGAACGGCTATGAGGGCGCGTTAGTTTTTTTAGTTTTGTTACCAGGCCTGGCAGGGTGTACAAGGGGAGTGAATATCGTCAGGTGTTGAATGATCACTGTGAAGGACTCGGAGATACCGCGTAATCCCCATACGCACCTGACATAATTTGAAAGCTAGCCTCATTCAGGGTCTCCATCTAGCCAACTGGTCAAATTGTACATCATACGGACTTGTGAAGCATTCGGATGTGACAGTTGCCCGATGTTGGACTTCCTGGAAACATGAGGGCAAGCATAATCGTCGTCAAGGGAGGATTGCCATACCGTGCACCAATCACTTCGTAATCCACTCACCTCCCTGCCTGTCATCCAAGCACAAGTAACAGAATCCCTGCAACGTACTATGTCATCCTGCACTAACATGAGCGGGACTGGGGAACTGCCGTCCCGTGCGTCGGCTGCCGTTAACATCAGAATAAAAACAGCTGCAGCTAGAGTGGTACCGCGATCGGCGAGCATATACTGCATATAAATGGCGTCGCGTTGTGTTCAGCGACGAATTTCCGTTTTGCACTACCCTGGATAGTCATCGGCGGCGGCCACGGCGGCGACCTATGGAGGTGTCCGATTCTTTCACAGAGGCCAAGCAGTGATGTTGCCCGCGTCATGGTAATGGGAGAAATTGGGTGTAGTTTCGGGTCATGGTTAACAATTAGTGTTGGAAGTCTTTTGTAGCTGTGCTATGTTACAGTCAAACAGTATCGTGATATGTTACCTCTCATGCTGCAATATCGAGGTACCATTTTCCAGCAGGACAATGTTCGTCTACACACGGTAAGTGTCTCTATGAATGAACTGAGGGATGTTCATGTACTCCCATGGCTAACAGGATCCCCACATCTGTCTCCGATACATCTACGATCAGCTCATATGTCATCTCTGTGCCAGTGCAAGTATCTAGGATACAACAGTTGTGGTCCAGTTGGCCTCAGGGGCGGGTACATCTGCTTTGGCACCCTTCCCAACCAAATTAATTTATGACAGTAGGTCAGAGGGTGTGCAACGAAGTGCGGTAAAGTAGACACATACGCCAAGGTCATTGTAAATTTGAAATTTGTAATCAGTGAAAGAACATTGTCTACCTTGTCAGTTCATGAAGTTTCAGTTCGTTTTCTCATCCTTTTTTGGGTGTTTTATTTCTTTCGTTGGGCCGTGCATTTGTTTCATGTGGTATTCCACTTTCAGGTCGCACCAGATAGTCGCCCCGAAGTATTTTAGTGTAGTTATTGTAGCCAGTGATTTGTCGCCAGTAATGTAATCGAAAAGACGCGGTTCCCATCGCATAGCTATGTTGCAGTACGGTGCATTTATTTACATTCAGGGTCAACTGTCAGCCCCTTCACCAGCCGCAGATCCTCTGAAAATCTTCTTTCGTTTCGTTACAGATTTTTTCGTTTTGCAACTTTCTTGTAGACAACTGAATCGTCGGCGAATATCCCTACGGAGACACCGGCGATACCGTACACACTAAATCATTAATTTAAGTTGTAAGCAGAAAACAGTAGCGGCCTTACAAACTCCCTTGGAGTAGTCCAGGAATTAACTTTACATTTCGAAGCTCGTGTGGGGTCTCTAACTACAAACAGCAGTTGATTGGGTTTGACGATTGTGCACAACGAAAACGCCATCACAATGAGAACAGCAACTTACGTATACCACGGGTTATACTTTTTATTTGTGGGACGCCCAACCACGGAAACGGTGCAGGACAAATAAGAGGTATTATTATTTGCTCTTAGTGCTACACACACTTCACATAAAACTGACAAAGAGCAAAGTTCTCTGAAACAGCAAAATAAATTACACAAAACGACGCTACTGTGTATGTGTGTTTAGGGGGGGGGGGGGGGCGGGAAGAGGCGGGATTACCAAATTATGTGTATGACTGTATAGAGAAAGCGCACGAAAATTTTCCTCATCTGAGCACCTTGCAAATTTCAAGATATCAAAAATGGTTCAAATGGCTCTGAGCATTATGGGACTTAACATCGGAGGTCATCAGTCCCCTAGAACTTAGAGCTACTTAAACCTAACTAACCTACGGACATCACACACATCCATGCCCGAGGCAGGATTCGAACCTGCGACCGTAGCGGTCGCTCGGTTCCAGACTGAAGCGTCTAGAACCGCTCGGCCACTCCGGCTGACTTCAAGTTATCAAGACAAAACAGAATAAAAATTATAATCAAATATGCAACGAAAGTTGCGTGGCAGAACAAGTAAGTAGCGAGCTGCTCAGAATATGGACCACGCTACTGTAATTGCAACAACTACGTTTCTCCCAAAATCAGCTAGGGTGCGCAGACCGGTACCAGATGGCGGCTGGGAGACAGTAGCCTGGGAACTTCCTTCTCTACCCTCAGTTCCCAACTTTTCAGAAAAAAACTCCAGATGGAAGGAACAGCTCAGTGCTATTGCCAATGTGATGAACCAAAATATCGCTAATTTCACGAAAAGATATGGTCACGCAGCAGAAACCTCCCACTTTTGGAGACAAAATGTACAGACAAGAGTTGGACACTGGCCTGGAGCGTATCCGTTGGCCACTAGTACCTGAACAACAATATCAATTTCTTTTTGTTAGTTTCCTTGCTGAGCCCCAGTTCAGTCAATCTGTTAAACAAGGAAGAAAAAATACGCATCGTTGTGGGTGGTCATATGACACTAATCTACACCAATAATGATATCGGCCGCAATACGTTAATGTATATACAAGAAAAAAAATCTATCTGGAAGACAGGCAGTAACACTAAACTTCAACGGTAGATGACAACGTCAAACACGTTTTGTTGTTCTACCACAGCCCATGTTGTGATAAAATTGTTTAGGTTTTCGTATGTGTAAAATATCGGGCTAACTCTGTGCCTTTGCCTTGATAAACGGATAAATTTAAGAAACCTGGGGATTGCGAAATTCACTGCAGCTCTTCCTATGGTGTTTATGTCGGCCAGACTGGTAGAGATTTCGTGACCAGGTATAGACAGCAGTGTTTCAACTGGTCGCACCTGTGGGTTTTATGCTAACCACAAAGCCTTCAAAGGCCACGGGTGTGTGGTTTCCATATTTTCTCGCTCGCTACACGCAATCTATTACTACCGCAGATAAAATGAACAATGTCTTTTTGTAGGAAATTTGATGTAATTAAGATTTGCACTGAGAAAAGTTGTTGCTGGAGACCACAGTTTTAGAGTTTGGAGGTCACTTTTGTACGTTTTTCTGGAATAATTCGAAAACTACTGCTTCTAGAGAAAAAGTATCCCAATTAAAAATCGAACTACGTTAAATTTCTCTCAAAAAGGCTATGTTGATTTTTTTCCGTGGTACTAATAGTTCTCCCGTAGCGGCATAGTGGGCGAGAGAATACGAAAATATTGCGATTGGTGTTTGAAGCGTCGCAGGCTGCATAAAACACAGTGTTAGGGGCAGCTGAAACACCTTGTTTACAGGGTAAGAAACATTTGCCCACTCGGACTTCGAAGCGCGATTCCTCACACATCAGCAACACACGTAATAGCAAAACCAAAAATTCTCTTACAAAATCTCGGCCTATGCATATTTCCGACAACAATAAACGTTAAAGATTGGCAATCTGGAAACACAGTAATCATATGTAAGCTAACCTTTCTCATGACATCGCAGTAGCGCAGTGAAGTTGCTGCAGAGGATATTGTTCCGGGTTAGCAGACAGGAGGTTGAGGGTTCGATTCCGGGTCGAGACGTATTTGCTTTTATTTGCCAATTTGATTCTGCCATATAATACTGTAGTATACACCGTTTCTTAAGCAATTCACGTTGAACATGTTTGTAAATTATTTGCAAAGCACGTTGCTAGCCCTATTGGTGACGTAAGGCCATGACGAAATGTAATGGACCTGAACGTGGCAAGAATAATATCTAGTACTAAACGATGGGACCATTGGAGGAGGGTACACAGAAAACAGGTTTGGAATCTAGTAGATGCAGTGGGCGAAACAATTCGCGTCCATAACGTGCAAAAGGCTTCTTTAAAAGCTGACCGGTGAAAACGATTGTACTTCCATTTCTGTGCTCGTAGTATGTAAGTGCGAATGTGTTGTAGAAGACCCACTGTAATCGCTGTATGACCATTAACACATCAGCTACCGTACGACGTAGACTACATTTAGCAAATAAAAACAAAGCCGCCTCGACCCAGAACCGAACCCCTTACCTCCTGCATGCTAACCAAAACGCTATCCACTGCACAAATTGTACAACAATGCTGCTGCATCCTGACACATCCAGTTACCGTACATGTGATTACAGTGCTGATAGACTGCCAACATTTAACGTCCATTTACTGCCGGAAACAAGCGGAGGACGAAATTTTGTGAGAAACACGTTTGTATCGCTAGTATGTGAGGAATCGCGCTGCAAAGTCAGAGTGCGCGAGTTTTTCGTCATCCGGGGAAATCCTTGAAGAGCTAGAGATTCATGTGCATCGTTCAATCAATCACTCTGCAGTAATTAACGGGCAAACAGGTTGCAGTCGACATGTTTTTGATGAGTTAGTGCTATTACAATAATTTCTTTCGGTTGATGTCCTCTATACGCCGCCTACTCCTTTCGTAATTGTGTGTCTTTTTGCTATTTTCTTGCTGTACGGTTGCCTTCCAGGCCCCGCTGCTTAATCCCGCTATGATTTCTCTTGCTAGGTTTTTCATTTGGAGCGTGTTTCTTTATGTTTTATGTGGATTGTTACTCTAATACCTAACTGGTTCCTTCTTTCATTTCTGGTGCTCTCATTCTGTTATGCTTTACTTATTCATGGCTAACACATCTAATCGTTATTTCAATCTTATTCAAGCAATTGCCAGCTACTCCCTAGGTACCCGTTCCGCTCAATACGCTGTATGACATTTATATTGAAAATTCAAGCACCCCCCTTTCTTATCTTTGTTTGAGCTGTTTTGTGTCAGAGCCTATCTGGGTCACATCTCTTCTGACACAGTTTGCATTGCTTTAGACTATAAATATATGATTTGTCTATGCTTAAGCATTATACACTCCTGGAAATGGAAAAAAGAACACATTGACACCGGTGTGTCAGACCCACCATACTTGCTCCGGACACTGCGAGAGGGCTGTACAAGCAATGATCACACGCACGGCACAGCGGACACACCAGGAACCGCGGTGTTGGCCGTCGAATGGCGCTAGCTGCGCAGCATTTGTGCACCGCCGCCGTCAGTGTCAGCCAGTTTGCCGTGGCATACGGAGCTCCATCGCAGTCTTTAACACTGGTAGCATGCCGCGACAGCGTGGACGTGAACCGTATGTGCAGTTGACGGACTTTGAGCGAGGGCGTATAGTGGGCATGAGGGAGGCCGGGTGGACGTACCGCCGAATTGCTCAATACGTGGGGCGTGAGGTCTCCACAGTACATCGATGTTGTCGCCAGTGGTCGGCGGAAGGTGCACGTGCCCGTCGACCTGGGACCGGACCGCAGCGACGCACGGATGCACGCCAAGACCGTAGGATCCTACGCAGTGCCGTAGGGGACCGCACCGCCACTTCCCAGCAAATTAGGGACACTGTTGCTCCTGGGGTATCGGCGAGGACCATTCGCAACCGTCTCCATGAAGCTGGGCTACGGTCCCGCACACAGTTAGGCCGTCTTCCGCTCACGCCCCAACATCGTGCAGCCCGCTTCCAGTGGTGTCGCGACAGGCGTGAATGGAGGGACGAATGGAGACGTGTCGTCTTCAGCGATGAGAGTCGCTTCTGCCTTGGTGCCAATGATGGTCGTATGCGTGTTTGGCGCCGTGCAGGTGAGCGCCACAATCAGGACTGCATACGACCCAGGCACACAGGGCCAACACCCGGCATCATGGTGTGGGGAGCGATCTCCTACACTGGCCGTACACCACTGGTGATCGTCGAGGGGACACTGAATAGTGCACGGTACATCCAAACCGTCATCGAACCCATCGTTCTACCATTCCTAGACCGGCAAGGGAACTTGCTGTTCCAACAGGACAATGCACGTCCGCATGTATCCCGTGCCACCCAACGTGCTCTAGAAGGTGTAAGTCAACTACCCTGGCCAGCAAGATCTCCGGATCTGTCCCCCATTGAGCATGTTTGGGACTGGATGAAGCGTCGTCTCACGCGGTCTGCACGTCCAGCACGAACGCTGGTCCAACTGAGGCGCCAGGTGGAAATGGCATGGCAAGCCGTTCCACAGGACTACATCCAGCATCTCTACGATCGTCTCCATGGGAGAATAGCAGCCTGCATTGCTGCGAAAGGTGGATATACACTGTACTAGTGCCGACATTGTGCATGCTCTGTTGCCTGTGTCTATGTGCCTGTGGTTCTGTCAGTGTGATCATGTGATGTATCTGACCCCAGGAATGTGTCAATAAAGTTTCCCCTTCCTGGGACAATGAATTCACGGTGCTCTTATTTCAATTTCCAGGAGTGTACAAGGTGAGGCTTTTGTAACTGTGCCGTCCCTAGAAGTCACCGTCCACGGCAAGTTCAAACGCCCCGCGACTGTACTAGGACTGTTGATATTTTTAAAAATATCGGGAATCTGGTATATCGATATTTAAAAGATATCATTAAAGGGCCTCGATGTATTTAAAAGGTACGCAGATAACGATACATCGATTGAAAATATCTCGACAGATCGGCCTACAAAAATATCGGCTGAACATTGTAAATGTACTGCCAGTTTTATAGCTTTACATTTAGGTATTGATTTATTAGTAGATATTCAGTACATCAAGAAGCTATCAGCGTGCCTATCGCATTTAGAGCAAGAATTGAAAGAAACTGATGAGTGTTCACGCTTAGCGATAACCACTACGAAAACACGGTAACTGCATGTAGGCGTCACAGTGAGATGTGTCCGATGGGACCGTCGTTCGGTTTCGTTACTTATCGAATTTGATCGGAACACTTCATGTCGAATTCTCTGTTTTTTTTTTTTTTCATTTCTACCAATGCCAGCGACCTAGCTGTTGTAGTGTGAGAACTGCATGTTGAAGATAAACGTTGCCGCTTCTGTTGGTAGCGCCGAGTGCCAATTACGTCTGCATTTCCCCTCATCCCCCCTCGCGTCTCGCCCCACTGCAAAGACCAGTCTTGTCGTTTGGATTTTTGTTCATCATTTTCAGCAACTGTTTTTGAAGAATGAAGAAACAGCACACCCGTTGCATTAAAAAACAATGTAACGCAACGCGGAAATACTGTTATTCCATTCACACCGCCACCCTCGAGTGCAATCGGGTTGCTACTTTGTGTCCCCTATACCTGCTTCACACAGTCAAAGAGAAAGACTGGAAATCATGAACGCTTGGAAAGTAGCAAGACTTCTGCACACAGTGAAAGCAAAACTGTGTTCTACTACAGTTTCAAAAGAAGAAACATTTACCGAAAATTGCAAAGAAATGTAACATAAAATCTTCGGCACTTGATACTTCAATTTCAGTACCGACATATTAATATATCGGGGAAAATACTATCGCTGGTATTCATTGATACATCGATATTTTATAAACAGCTTTAGATTGAACTCGCGACAGCACCTAATCTGCAACGCGACGGCGCTGACAGTGGACGCAACACAGCCGAGGTGGGGGACCGTGGTGAGCCGCAAGGCAGAACCTCGAACACCACAGAAGGCTGCACATCAGGTGGAACCAGGAAGCAGCGTCTAGCAAACGAACTGGTTGGGTTTGACGGAACGCATCTGTAGCCGTTGTATGCTCTGTGGCCAAAAGCTGAAGGGATCTATCCCCGAAAAACGGCAAGGCCGGCTCTATTAGCTACAGAGCTGTCCTTTCTGTCGGTCCCTGAAAGATACGACTTGCGGCAACATGTCGGCGCTGTGTAACTGTATTTTCATATTTTGTTGTAATTTCAGACCTTCATAGTATACGGCTGGTGGACAGTGAATGTGTTATCTGACGGAGCGTGTGCACTATTATTTCGAGCATGCTCTCACTTAACAGTTTTCATGGTTATAGAAAGACAGCATATGCTTCTCTGGCCCAGGTAATGTAAGTTTATGTTGAATCTGCTGAGCTTTTGATATCTAATTCGTTTTTATTTTGTTGTACAGCTCCATTGTAATTTAATTCTCCAGCGTACTAATATTGTTTGGTATCCTTGGGTGTCTATTACTTATTTTTCAATTTTTTAATATTTATTTTCGTTATTTCGACTTGATTGAGAGGCTATCTCTTTTACTGAATGTCAACCTCATCTTACCTCACAATGCTCCTTGAAATTCTGGCCGGCCGTAGTGGCCGTGCGGTTAAAGGCGCTGCAGTCTGGAACCGCAAGACCGCTACGGTCGCAGGTTCGAATCCTGCCTCGGGCATGGATGTTTGTGATGTCCTTAGGTTAGTTAGGTTTAACTAGTTCTAAGTTCTAGGGGACTAATGACCTCAGCAGTTGAGTCCCATAGTGCTCAGAGCCATTTGAACCATTTTTTGAAATTCTGACACCGGTGGTAAAATTATTTTTCTGGTATGTTAATAAAGGAAAGTATTGAAGGTTATAATCACTCTCAGCACAACCCAGCCATACCACTCCGTATTACGTCACAGTAATATAGATGTCGGTGACCAATGGGCTCACTCAGATCTACTCTATTTTTCTTAAGACGGCGTGGTTTTGATTTATATGTAATCTCGTTGCGTACATGTGTTGTTCATATCAAACGTTATGAGCAGAAAAAATAATTTCCTGTTCATTCAACTGCAACTGAACTGCCTTCTGAGCTATTATTTATTGCAGTGTCTAAGCCTCAGAGAACTTCAAGCGTACCTCTTCATTCCTTAGTACTTCCGTACCCCACGTCTTTGTGCATTGTTTCTGCTGACTAGTCTCTTAAATTTCAGCCTACTCTTCATCACTATTAAATTTTGATCTGAGTCCATATGGGCTCTGGGGACACGTTATTATCCCATGTCTGATTTCGGTGCCTCCGCCTGACCACGATTTAATCCAACTGAACTATTCTCGTATCAACCGGCCTTTTCCAAGTATACGTCCTCCTCTTGTGATTCTTGAACAGAGTATTCACCATTACTAGCTGAAATTTACTGCAGAACTCCAAAAGTCTTTCTCCTCTACCATTCGTAGAACGAAGCCCATGTTCTTCGGCAACCCTTCCTCTACGACTGCAGTCCAGTCCCACATGACTGTTAGATTTTCATCTCCCTTTACGTACTTCATTGACTTCATTTCGCTTCATTGACCCCCATTGTATCTAGAAAAAGTTGGAGCGTGTGCGGGCAGCGGGTCGGCCAAGACCCGGCCTGTCACTCGGATTTTCTCGGTCCTTCTCGGAAGTACCCAGAACAGCGCTACATTTCATTTATCATTGCGTTGCGGCATTTTGTGGTCGGCACATCTCTCCACGTTCGGCAGAACCGTGGTGGCAGCACTTTCTACTCTTCGCTATTTGTTCGTGGTGAGAAGGACGTGCACAGGTTCTGTTTGCACAAAAAGAGGCAGTTTATCGAGCAATCGTCACCATCTTTTAAAATGAATAGGAATGGCAGAAGAGGGACGAGAATTCTCAGTTCGCATATGCGACGGGTACTGCTGATTTGCTACGGAACAGCATTATAGTATCACGCAAAAAGAATTTAAGCTTTTAGATGGCAGTGAAAGAACAAAAAATTACGACGATCCACAGATGGAATTCATTGTTTTGTGCGTCAAGTAGCACTTTGAGCTAAATATGCAGACATGGAGCACTTAAAGAAATTGGTGGTACGAGTAATAAAATTTCTGAAGCCCCACCCATT
The DNA here is from genome assembly GCF_023898315.1 of Schistocerca nitens. Lineage (NCBI taxonomy): Eukaryota > Metazoa > Arthropoda > Insecta > Orthoptera > Acrididae > Schistocerca > Schistocerca nitens. The sequence goes on along the minus strand of NC_064620.1, from coordinate 481,923,785 downwards.
ATTCCATTTTCAGATGCAACGGTTTTCAATAGAAATGAACGAAGAGTTTGGAAACTTCATACATTACTGCGTAGTACCTTGGTTAATTCAAGGGGCATGCCTGGAACTTTTTTCGATTTAAAACTCGCTATTTTTGAATTTACGAAAGAAAAAGGAGTGTAGCAACGAAAATTATCTGGAAAGGACCTGCAGATATCAAATTTTAAGTGGACTTGTCTGCAGCTTGCCTACGGGAAGACACTGCAAGCTGAGAAACAAACTCTTTGTGATTTGATGGGAACGCATTTAGAAAGAAAATAGCGCTGTAGAAGGGCGCAATCTCAGGGCGCAATCTCAAAAAGGCAATCCACTGCGATTTGATGGGAACGCATTTAGAAAGGAAATCGCGTTGTAGAAGGGCACAATCTGAAAAAGGCAATCCAGTTCCCTAAGCCAATGGTATTAAAGAAAGCGCGAGGTTGAAGAAGTCATTATGGCCTTGCAAGAATTACAGCGATAGTTTTATAAAGGTATTCAGGGCACTGTCAGTCTTACACCTGTTTTCGAGCTGTTTTCGATACCAAATCTTCCTGGCAGATTAAAACTGTGTGCCGGACCAGGACTCGAACTCGGGACCTTTGCCTTTTGGGGGCAAGTGCTCTACCATCTGAGCTACCCAAGCACGACTCACGCCGCGTTCTTACAGCTGTACTTCTGCCAGAACCTCGTCTCCTACCTTCCTAATTTTACAGAAGCTCTCCTGCAAAGCACGCAGAACTAGCACTCTTGAAATAAAGGATATTGCGGAGACATGGCTTAGCCACAGCCTGGGGGATGTTTCCAGAATGAGGTTTTCACTCTGCAGCGGATTGTGCGCTGATATGAAACTTCCTGGCAGATTAAAGCTGTGAGGACGGGCCGTGAGTCGTGTTTGGGTAGCTCAGATGGCAGAACACTTGCCCGCGAAAGGCAAAGGTCTCGAGCTCGAGTCTCGGTCCGGCACACAGTTTTAATCCGCCAGGAAGTTTCATATCAGCGCACACTCCGCTGCAGAGTTAAAATCTCATTCTGTTTTAGATACCGTTTGCCGTTTCAGTTGAAAGTCGCCCTGAGCATGTGCAGATGTAACTGATTAACCTACAGGGTAATTCCAGTTTGGTGTAAGTCTGCAGGCTTTCGTGGCGGTTGTTACTAAAGTTAAATTCTTCTGGATTGTTAGGCCGCGTCATATTTCCTCTAAAATAATCGACATACAATAGCTTCATAATCGCTTTAATCATGTGAAAAAAAAAAACAGAAACAGAACGTACCAGCATGAGACGAAATGTTCAAAATACCCTCTCACATGTCACTTACTGCGTTGCTTGTCTTGAATTAATACTAGCTCCATTTCTCTACTAGCAGCAAGGACGTAGTAGGAACTGTTTAGTGTTCATCATGAACTTTACTTCCGGTGGAATGCAGTGGAAGTGTACGCATACACGGAGTTTGTAGGTGGCAGATGCCCATTTGCTGTATGGATACTCAGATGTTAATGGCCGTGGCGCTCAAAGTTTGTTTCGGGAGCGGTTTCTAGAGCGTCAGTGCCCCTATAAAAGGACGTTTGAAGCAGCAATTGTTTATCGTCTTCGGGAGCGCCGAACATTTTAACCTATTTCTAGAGGAAGGGAGAGGCCTAGAAGGACGAGGACACTTCAGCTGCAGGGAGAACATCATGCAGATGACTACAATCCTAGCGGTAGAGTGAGGCACTTAGCTGCCGCAAGTAATTTTCATTACCCGTCTGTCTGGAGAGAGCTACACGAGAACTTGTTGTATCCGTACCACGTACAGTGTGTGCAGTCACTATCAGCAGATATTTTTCCTGCACTGATAAACTTCTGTGCGTGGTTCGTTCAGCAATGTTATCAACCCTCACTTCAATGCAAAGATTCTTTTCACGGATGGGGATTCGTTTCAAAGTAGACAGATTAATGTGTTGAAGAGTTGTAGGAACTGGGATCTGAAACGGAAATACAGCGTTTCCGGACCTGTGGCCATGTGACATATTTGCGTCCTCTAAGAACGAAGTGTGTTTCCTGAAATTTTGGCAATACCTTTCTATTACACTCTGTGTAGAGTTCTTTACGGCAATAAATCCGCCACCATCGTTGACGTCTACTCTGTCCTTAAGACATTTATTCCATTGCAAAGTGTCCATTTCTGGTTTCACACAACAATATATTCCTAAAACTATGTGGAAGTTATTACCTTCAATATACTGGACTAACCAAGGATGTTCCTGCAGATTACTAATAACACTGTAACATTTTCACCTTCCGTTTTGCGACGTCAAAAGCTCTCCTCTGTCAGTGATTCGGACGATCTGTCTTCGATTTCTGGAGGCATTTCGTAAGTCCCTTCTCGGAATGGTTCTTGATAACTCCAAGACGTGTGCACGCCACACGTACCCTGCTACCCAGTAGTCGCTTCCTCTGTGTAGTGAACTCCTGGACTATTAGGGGGTGGCCAGCAATTGAATGTGTAGGTGGAAGGAAGTGCTAACCCACAAAAGTGTCATATTACATGTTGTTTAAATTCGAAAACAAGAATATACATTAAAACCAAAGAATTTCCATAGTACACAGTTCTTTTTAACGATACATAAGGAACTAATTGCTATCGACATGTTAAAGCATTAGAAAACACAACATGTAATGTGAGAGGAATTTTTAATTTTTAATTTTTATTTTTATTTATTGATTTATGGTAGGTGAAGTTCAGTCCCCTAGTATCAATCAGCAAAAGTATGCTGATGCAACTCCAAAAATTCTAGAGGAAATCGACTTTGGAGTTTTTCTAGCGTGGTTAGTACCACAAAGTAAGCTCGAGTTTTTCAACACGCGGTGCGGCCGTGGGTCAGAACGCTCGCCTGTCATGTGGGGAACGTAGGTGCGATTCCTGTCTGATTCTCACTGATTTCCGTATCGAAGACTGAAGTATGGATGTGTATAGAGTATATCATTATTTATAAAATGGGTTATGTGATTTTATTATGTGAAAATCTTTAACATCTTGAGGAAAAAGTATAAAATTTTTAATCGAGATATATGTTCTACTAGCATTTCTCTGAAGCGTAAAGTACATAAAGATGGAAAAAATCAGTGACTTTCGAGACTGGTCATTGCTCATTCGAGTCTCACTTCGGCCATTAAGTGACAAAGGCATTCGTACTAGGGAGGAAAAAACGACAAGAGTGTATATATAATATATATATTCGTCACTTTTATGAGAAATGCATGTCTGCTTATTTATTTTACACAACACACACCAAAATCCAGTTTTTATTTCCAGATATAGGTTTTAATTACCAATCTCTTATAAAAGATTTTTAATAGTGTGATTACATTAAAAATTACAATTACGGTACTTTTTTCATCCTTACGTGTTTTAAACTACATAGAAATGCTCTTAGAACAGGCAACTTTACTTAAAAGTTTCTGTCAAGAGAAGTTGGCCTTTCTTTTGTGTATTAAACAAAATTTCAAAGTGGATTTTTTCGAGAATTTTTGAGAGCCACATCACACAGCTTTAGCCGACTGATATTCAATTTCTGAATTTCAGTATCATAAAGATAAAAAATCTCAAAAATCCGAATGCCGTGTGGTAGCCATGTAAGCCTTTCGAAATTCAGGGTTACTATTATTTTCCGGGGCCGCTTCAATTCTCCATCCGATAGCAGTGGTGTGAGACGTTGAAAACTGATCCGTGACTGATTTTTCACTATTCACACCATCGCCTAGTTTATGATAAGCCGATTTCGATCACCACAGCGATTCCCAGATATACAGAAAAAAGATCTTCCAATTATTTCGTCGTCATTCAGACTTGTTTGGCTACAATGGAAGCGATGCACCGCTTAACCATTGGATCACATTATGGTGCGTTGTTGTGTTACACTTCCACCAACTGAACTTGAATTGCTGCAGTGTTGTTTTCTTTAAATACAGAAAATTACAGCACGATACTAAATGTTATCAGTGATCTGCTTCCTACGGTACTGTAGCGTCGTAACATCAATGTGTACCCGGAGTGCACACCTGTTAAAAGAAGTACCTGGTGTCAGGTGAAACTGGGGTGGGAAGGTTCAGGAGGTGTCCTTAAATGGAAGGTCTGGAGCTCCCACATGGTTCCTTCAGCGTTCAATAAGTTTAGAGAAAAAAATCATTAAGACCAATACGAAACAAATACTATCTAAACATGTGTTGCTTGAGGCTTTCCCGACGGACATGTTGTATATATGGTTCTCGGGCGAGACGTCGGATGTCATAGTGAAAACTCCACAATATTTCTTCAGCGCAACTGGCCGACATCTTCAGGTGCGACGAACACACTGCTAAGACAGGACCAGGGCTCCCCATTTATGCCAGTTTTAGGCAGGAAGTGCGCATGCGTGCGGCTTCCGACAAAGGTCGCTGGGGCTGCCGATGGCAGCGCAGAGCAGCGGCGGCACCCTCCGCGCGTGCGCCGAAGTATTTGGTTGTTCATCCTGTAGGTTGCGTTACTGTCCTTCCAGCTATCAGTTGATATCGTCGCTATTGGCCATCGAATTTGGCGCCTCCACGCATGCGCACTTCCTGCCTAAAACTGGCATAAATGGGGAGCCCTGGTCCTGTCTTAGCAGTGTGTTCGTCGCACCTGAAGATGTCGGCCAGTTGCGCTGACGAAATATTGTGGAGTTTTCACTATGACATCCGACGTCTCGCCCGAGAACCATATATACACTATCTAAACAGTTGCAGGATTTTAATTAACTATCATCAAACAGATATCACGATACAGACTAACAAACAACAAAAGCTGATTAAATAGCTGCAAGGGTAAAAAATGGTTCAAATGGCTCTGAGGACTATGGGACTTAACTTCTGAGGTCATCAGTCCCCTAGAACTTGAAACTACTTAAACCTAGCTAACCTAAGGAGATCACACACACCCATGCCCGAGGCAGGATTCGAACCTGCGACCGTAGAGGTCACGCGGTTCCAGACTGTAGCGCCTAGAACCGCTCGGCCACTCCGGCCGGCTGCAAGGGTAAGTTCACAGCAAAGTTACCTGAATGCTTCAGACACAGTAGCTATCAATTATCAAAAAGAGACCTCTTTGCGACGCCAAAACTATGTGAGTAGCGAAATTATAAACTTTGGTACTGCTACTTGGGAGAATAAGTAAAGGGACTTGTTTGGCTTCTACAAAGCATTCTGAGCACTCAGCCAAGCTTTCAAACCAGACAGTCAAAGTGGGAAAAGGAAATCATTATGGCTACATGGGAGAGACTGCTGCATTTAAGAAAAATAAAACAAAATACCTTTCTCCCATCCACCCTCGACGATCAGTGTGATTTTGATGTAGCACATGAAGAGCAACAAGATCATGCCATCGCGAGATTAAAATGATAAAATTATGAACGGAGTGCGAAACAAGCGCACGTGTTTCATTGTACCTGCAAATAAATAAAAATTTAATTATATAATTTATTCTTATGAGTATCCCTCGTGATTCACAACGTCATGTTCCTTTTTTAGTCCTCTCGCACAGAGGGAAGTTATGGACTAAGCACTAATTAGCCGTTCATTGACTTCCCACAGTGTTACCACAGACGGAAGAGGCTGCCGTTGGATACAAACAAGTGAATATCTTTAGGCTGCAGCTAATTCCGTGACACGTAAGGGAGACTGAGGTCGCAATTGGCTTCACGCTTCGTCTCACTGCCACTGCGGTCCCAGCGCAAAGGGGTCGTTTCGGCCGCGCTATTTGAGGAAATCCGCATATTTACGCGGGACCGGCACATCCTCCAAGCAAGGCTGTTGTGGGACGGCAGTGCCGGCTGTAAAGGCTCTCATGTTCGCCATCCTACTTTACTTCCAGCAGCATATCATTCGCGCGTCGACCGGTGCAGGCGAAGATAATCCCGCAATTTAAACGGCGCGGCCCGTTCGTCCCGGTGTCATTAACGGCGGTTCCCGGTGGCAGTCATCGCGGAAGGGCGGGTAGTAAGTTTGGTGTGCAGGATTATCCGCCGAGGAGGTGCTCTCGCTATTGGTACTGCAACAGGAGCAGGATACACACGTTAAGTAGCTCCGTTATCAATGGCCATTAGCGGATGAAATGTAATGCTTGTTCCCAGTTGTTGCACAAAGGGCACCCATATTTACAATGTAGCCGGAACGGCTTTTGCTAAGCAAAGCAGTCAATAAGGATCGGAAACAAATCGACGGAAATCGAGTGCTGCCCGAGACACGTAACCAGTACATAAGCAAAGTTGAAAATGTACTATTCTCTTTTTTATTACTTTATGTTAGTCGTCTATTTTTCAACTGACACAGGATGTGAATAGATACATTACACCATCAAATCAATCTCGTTAACTCTACATACCTCATCATCATCATCTTCACTTCATCCATTAACCCTTCTTTATGTTTCGCCTGTTAAGTTACCCATCGTTTCCTCGGTGTTCCTTAACTTCTTCTCCAAACTCGCTTAAATCTTCTTGTCTGGAGAGGTGATCTTACTTCAGTCATTCTATCGAGATGTTCATTCGAATTTCTTCTTTTTCCTTGTACTTTGTTGTTCAGATCTTCCTTAATTTCCGAATTTCGAAATCTGTCAGCTGCTGTGCATGCCTTTACTGCTCTTAGGAACGTCATCTCCGTTGCTTCTATGCGACTTTCTTGGCGTTTGTTTCTTTCTCAGTTTTATTTTTTAGACATCTGTTTATTGTCCCATATATATTCAACTTTTCTGATTTCTTCTCTATGTCTTCACCATAATCATACGTGGCGTCAAAACATAAATAATTAAAATGTTTGACCTGTCCTATTGATCTATTGTTGATCACAATTTTAGTCCGTACAGGATATTTCCCTTTGAAAGCCATTGACATTTGTCTTGTTTTCTAGCACCGTCAAACTGTACTCTTCACAAACCTTATCTCTTTGTAGGTCAGCTTCATTATCAGCCAGCAATTTAGCGTCGTCTGCTTATAAAAGACAGTTCAAGGGGGAATTACTGCTAATCTCAGTTCCCCCATAAAAAACCTCCTTCCATTTCCGAATTTCGATATCTAAATGAGTGTTAAAAATTGTGGGTGAAGCTCTGCACCCCTGTCTTATTCTTTTGTTTGTGGCTATAGTGTGTCTTAGAGCGTCATTCGTGTCTAAAATTATAGTCGTGTGTTTGTACAGACTTTTTAAAACGTTTATCAGATTTGTGGGTATTCTATTTTCCTGATAAATTTCCGAAGTTTCTCTCTATCTACATCACCGAACGCCTAAATGAAATATCTGAACGCTAAAAGGTTTCGCTATTACAGTTTCTCTACTTTCTGATTATTTGTTTCTTTATAAATACTACATCTGTTTTCGATCTACTCCCCCGAAATCCCCTTTATTCTTGGCCTAATAAACTCTCAGCTATAACCTTTAACCTCTTGTTCACTATTATTGCATAAACTTTGCATGCTACATCAAGTAACTCGATTCCTCCATAGTTATCGCAGCTATTGGGGTCTCCTTTTAACAGTGACATCGCCGTTACTTGTGGTCATGGTTTTGGAATAGCTCCATTTGCCCGGGACGTATTAAATAAATGTAGAAATCTCCTTTGTAGTAGGGAGCCACCATATTTTAGCAGTTCAGCGCTTATACCATCCAAACCAGTTGCTTTTCTGCTTTTTGTGGCTTTTAGGGCTTGTCTTAATTCATACAAACGTAAATCGTCTACACATCCTGTTTCAATTTCCTCGTTTATGTTCTCTGCGGAGCAGTTTTCTTGATAACACAAGTTCTTGCAATGTTCTATCTATAACGCTTGTTGGATGTTATTTATTTGAGCAACTTATCTTTCTGTTTGATCTAGCATTTTTGTTGTTTTATAACCTTCAACTCCCCTTTCGTGAATATCGTCTTCTATTACGCTTATAAACCTATCCCAAGATTCTTGATGAATTCGTTCCACTGCTCGATTTGCTGCATTTCTCTCTTGTTGTAAATATGATGCTTCTCCTATGTTAGCTCAGTGATATACTTAAGATAAACGTCTTGGTTTTTTTTTCGTGTAACTGTATCTAATTCTGGTTTCCAAATTTTTTACCCTCTCTTCCTTCTCATCTTTTTCTTCTTTCCCAATGCTTCTTCAGCAACTTTCTTAGCTGTGGTTTCCGTATTTTTCCATTCCTTCTCTATTCCTTACGCATCTTCTACGCGTGTTCTTGATTAAGTTTCTTCTGGTACGTACCTCGTATGCTCAGTTCATATAACAGATACGCTCTATAGAATTCTCTCTTCATATTTTCTTCTGCTATCTTTTAGTACCTTCTCCATTTCGCATACATATCTACTTCAGATGTCATCAAGAAATGGTAAGAACTAATGGCCTAACCACTGTACCCTTTTCCCTCTAATTTTTCATTAATGATAAGGGACTTAAATCCACGAACTGGCCATGTATATTTATTGATATCTTTTTACGAAAACGTGTGTTGGTTACCTTAGTTTGTTAAAACAAATAAAATCTCTAAGCAATCTTCCACTCTTATGTAGGACGTTTTCTCTCATCGTTCCCATAATCTTTGGGATAGGTTTATTGACCACCCTTGCGTTTAAATCTCCTGTCAGTATTATTTGATGCTTATTAGTATACTTGTCCAAAACCGATTCTACATAGAAAAGTTCATAAACATTGTGCACGTCTTCTTGCTTCCCATGTTATCCTACTTTATATCTGCAAAAAATTTAAATTCTTAATCAATTAAAATATTTCTTTAATTCTATATGAGGATATACTCCTTTTGTCTTCTTGTTATCTCTATCTACCAGAAGGTAACTTCCAGCGTGAGGTATTTTAATAATCCTGATGGTCCTTTATATAAGCTACACCATTTTCTATTCAATTTCTTTCTCTTCGAAGGTTTGGGATGATTCTTTAATAACACACAATCACCAACTCCTAAACCTAGCGTCTTATCGAAATGACTTTTTCGAAGATTAGCTTTATGTTGTAATCTTAAATATACTTCACGTAATCTTAAATATACTTATGTATAGGCTCATCACGATCCATTGTCTTATTACATAAGCATGGTAACTTACCAAGCCACTCATTACTATGTTGCTTATTAAATAAAATCTCATTAGGTGAATGACCGGTTGACATATGTGGTAATTCATTACGCATTTCTTCAAATTTTCCGATTAATTCTATCCATCTATGATGTTGGTTATGCACATACGTTCTTATGAATCTGTTCAGTTCTCGGAAGACTCTTTCTATGGGGTTCCCTGACGGATTAAAGAGGGCAATGAATACGTGAGGAATTCCCCATGTCTTTATTGTTTCGCGACACGCTTTACTTCGAAAATACGATGCATTATCAGAAATTGGCATTGCAGGTTTCCCCACTTTAACTGAATAATCATCTATGATCCTTCTTAACAGAGATTTCACATTAGTTGATCGTAACGCATACAATTTTACATATTTTGTGAAAAGATCAAACATCGCAAATACATATTTAAAATTTCCTTTTGCTACTTTGAATGGCCCACACGTACCACATGATACGATGCTTAGAGGTTTCCTAGGTATTATCGGATGCAACATATCTTTAATACAATAATTGACCGGCTTTGCCTTTTGAATATCCTACACCTCTTGAGTTTTTCTTGAGCTCTTTTCAGTAAATCTGGAGAGAAACATAGTTGTTGTAATTTCATTACACACTTATGAGCTCCGAAATGTCCCCATCTCACATGTGTGAACCACAATACGGAATCAATACACCTTGAGGGAATGCATATCTTCCACTCATCCTTCTCAATTTTTCGATAAAACAATACGCCTTCTTGCAATTGGTAACGACTATTAATTTTATCAATCGTTCCTGTTCTTAAATCACTTATTATTTTTCTCCATTTACCATATACTTTTTGCATTTGCCCTACTCGCGAACACATATCATTAAACTCTTTGCTATATGGAAGTGTTCCGAACATCATCACCTTAAAATCCATTACTCGCTCTTCTTCAACCTTATCGGTCTTGGTAATTGTAGCCTCTCCCTTTGACATGCTTAACCCATACGTCATATTCCTGTAATAATGTCCGCATCTCGTGGGCTTGCGGTAAAGTTCTCGCTTCCCGCGCACGGTGTCCCGGGTTCGATTCCTGGCGGGGCCAGGGATTTTCTCTGCCTCGTGATGACTGGGTGTTGTGTGTCTTTCAACATCATTTCATCCCTATCGACATGCAAGTCGCCGAAGTGGCGTCAACTCGAAAGACTTGCAGCAGGCGAACGATCTACCCGACGGGAGGCCCTAGCCACACGACATTTCCATTTTTTCCTGTAATAATAAGACCCAGCGCGTAAGTCGGCCCTGTAACATTGTAATCGTCATTAAGAACGTCACTGCTTTATGGTGACAATATATCACTATCCGATAACCATATACAAAATATCCGAACTTTTTTAGTGACCGCCGGCCGAAGTGGCCGTGCGGTTAAAGGCGCTGCAGTCTGGAACCGCAAGACCGCTACGGTCGCAGGTTCGAATCCTGCCCCGGGCATGGATGTTTGTGATGTCCTTAGGTTAGTTAGGTTTAAGTAGTTCTAAGTTCTAGGGGACTAATGACCTCAGCAGTTGAGTCCCATAGTGCTCAGAGCAATTTGAACCATTTTTTTTAGTGACCATATAATTGCTAATACTTACAGCTCAGTAGTACTGTACGAGCGTTCACAACCTGATAAGGTTCGACTATCGAAGGCAATAATTTTTATAGTTTGTACTTTGTTCTCATCATCCATTTGGAATAATGTAGCACCTAATCCTGTTTCCGCCGCATCTGTTGCTATGAAAAAATCTTTATCCATCTGTGGATGATACAACAACGGGGCATTTATTAACGCATTGCGAGTCTCGTCAAAGGCCTTACTACAAGATTCTGTCCATTGCCATGATAAATTTTTCCTCAACAATTGCAACAGACAGTTTTTATTTAATAACTGCTGAGATAAAAACTTTCTCAAGAAAGATGCCAGTCCTAAAAATGACTCTAGCTGTTTCTTATTTTGCGGATACGGTCAATTTCTTATTGCATCTAACTTTTTAGGATTTGGAATAATTCCTTCAGGAGTTACAATATGACCCAATAATTAAATCTGGTTTCTTCCAAATTTGGATTTTGCGAAATTGATCGTGATTCCATATTCTAGGAATTTCTCAAATACACGATTCATTAGAGCAATATGTTCTTCCTAGGTCTCTGTGGCAATGAGTAAGTCGTCAACATATACAGTGACCCGCTCTAGTAACTCCGGACCGAGTACTGTATCTAACGCAATTATAAAAACACCACCACTAACGTTCAGTCCAAACGGCATTGCCTTAAATTGGTAACTACGTCCTCGGTAAATGAACGCTGTATACTTTCTTCATTCCTTAGATATTTTAGTTTGCCAATATGAGCTTCGGAAGTCAAGGGAGGTAAAGAACTGCACCCTGTGAAATTTCTGTAACAGTTCCAAATTCTCCGGTCGAGTCTTATTAATATCATGAGCGTCTAAGACTAACCGAATGTCACCGTTCGGCTTAGTCACTGAAAATAATGGGCTTGAGTATTCGGACGTGGAATTCTCAATAATTCCCCAGTCTATCATCTTTTAGATCTCTTGAGTTACAGCTTCTCTTTTCGACCAAGGGACTGAATACCTAGTATTACAAAAAGTCAAATGAGAGTATGTTTCGATACAATATTCAAAGTCCTTAATTACACCCGGTTTTTTATTAAATACAGGCAAAAATAATTGCAAGACTTCTCTCAATTCAGTTTGTTGCTGGGGCGACAAATATTCCGAGTCTGGTACTTTTTTAGCGATGCTCGATACATCGGTCTCGGCATCAGCTTGCCTAACACAATCATTATTTTTGAAATGCAAAGCATTTACAGGAAGACAATTAACGGTTAGATTCTGGCAATAATTTCCTAAAATAATCTTCTTCTTCAACAAAGTTACATTTAATGGTTTGCCTTTAACTATAAAAGTATACACACCTTCCTTAATATCAATCACTGCACTATAATCATATAAAAAATCCATACCCCAAATAAACGGCGTTGACATTCTAGACACTATCAAGAAAGTGCAATCTACGCCTACTCCTTGTAGTTCACTGTCACCAGTATCTGCTTAATTATGCGTTGCGCTTCCGCGCTAAACGCCCCTGACACTGTGCAGCCTGTTACTGGTAGGGTGGGTATTTTTTGTTGCTGACTAACCATATTAAAGCAACCCATTGTCATCACACTAACCGTCACCCCTCTATCTATCAGTACATTAACAGGTAAATTATTAATCTTTACTACTACAATCGCTTGCAAAGTATACCCTTTTTTATTCGTTTCATTCCGTGGTTCTTTCATGAGATATTCCCGAATATCCGGTTCCGTATCATATTCACGAACATTTACTGACTCGCTATGTTTGCCTCCCCCCTCAATAACAGCCACCCGGGGAAGGCCTAAAATGACTGGTACTGGTTTGACCGTCCGTCATTTAGGTTCCTCGGCAGTTCATGTACCGCTACTAAATGAATTTCATTTCCTGTTGGTGGGTATGTATTATCCACAACTACATTTGTCCCATCTGTCAACGGTGTGCGTCTGGTAGATCCAGAAGACGTACCTGTAGTATTAGTGTTTGTCCAACCTATATTATATATGTCACAAAACGATAAAGCGCAAAGATTCACCTGGGAGTTCAACTGTTTGACGACTTAACAGACTTTCATGGCAATGCGAAGCGGGGCCTGAAGATCCCAAAGAAGGATTTTTCTGAAAATTTCACATAGTTGCGTGCACGTTCGATGAATTTTACTCAAGTGCTTATGTGTGGGTAGAGGGATGTAAATTATGTAGAACACTTTAAGCATTAACAACGCCCTCTAAACTTTTCTCTGTTTGTGGTTAATGCACTCTAAAATACTTTATGTACTGTTGGGGTAAATTATTTGTAATTGTATTATCCAGCTGTTTAGCTGAATCTAAATCTTTTAAATTCGATCAGGATAGTAGCTGAAGCATTGAATTAAAATTTTTGCCATAGCCATGTCTTGAACACTGGTCTCCTGCTTATTCTTTTTTTTATTTTTATCGATATTGTTCGTTACATTTGCTCGGGGCGGATGTCCAATGACCGCCGTTCAAGTTGAGTGTTGAGATGTTAACTCAGTTTTTTATTGCAGAAGGCAGATAACCCTCTAACCGAACACGCTGAGCCACTACACCACCCATACCTAACATCCAGGGCGGATTTCACCAGTACCTATGTAGAAAGCTGGGGTGCTATTCCAATGATCACAGTCGGTCATTGGCTGTGATGGGCGCACACGCATTATTTGCGTCTCGCCTGACGTGCTGCTTCCTAGCGAGTGCGCGTTTGTTTACATCGGCATAGTGGCTTGTTTCAGAGTCCCACATCATCGATCATCATGGCGTTTTCTTACCGCCAAGCGACAATTCAATTAACTTCTCCGTTAGATCACGAACGACCGAAGGTGTATGAGATTGAACGTTTTATACGGGAAGAAATGAGTCTCCCACCACAAGATGTGCTCGGAATACAGTTTTCGGTCCTCAGTACTACTGTGTACATAAAGCTGGCGAATGACAAGCTGTGCGTCAACAATGTGCGGCGTCACGCTAACGATCTCAAGCTGCGATGCTCTGACGGACATATAGCGACTGTCGTGGTTGATCACGCTGGTGTTGGTCTCCGAACGTTGCGGGTTTTCGAACTCCCGTTTGAAGTCGGACGCTGTTGCGGCCGCTTTTAAACCTTACGGCAACGTCGTCAGTCACGAGGCTGAAACGTGCAAGACGTTCTAAAAGTACCTTGTCCTCAATGGTGTCTGTCGGATAAATATTGAACTACGGAAACACGTTCCTCATGTTTGGTTATTGCCGGTTGCAAGGCTGTCGTCACATACGAAGACCAGCCGCACCCCTGTTCAGGTTGTGGCCAGGAAGGCCTTGTTGGTTCAAAATGGTTCAAATGGCTCTGAGCACTATGGAACATCTGAGGTTATCTGTCCCTTAGAACTTGGAATTACTTAAACCTAACTAACCTAAGGACATCACACACATCCATGCCCGAAGCAGGATTAGGACCTGCGACCGAAGCAGTCGCGCGGTTCCGGACTAAAGCGCCTAGAACCGCTCAGCCACAGCGGCCGGAAGGAAGGCCTTGTCTGCTCTGAATGTCTATGTAGACTGGTTCAGACGCCGATCGGAAACGGTGCTCCTCCTGCGGCGCCCACTGTGTTACCTCTGTCTTACGCATCTGCGGCGGTGCTGCCTGCTACGCCCTCTCTGAATCAGTCGGTACCTGTGTCGGCTCCTCTAGAAGACGCGATGGACGTACCGCCTGTCTCTCCTATTCCCTGTCGAAGGCAATACAAATGAACGACGACTGTCAGCAGGCACAAGCCGTCTGCCTCGAACTCATGGTTGTTGGTCATAGAGCTGTACCTACCTCCGCCATTCTACCATCTGACCCCAAGTCGGACGATAGCCGCCCGCCATCCGACACGGAACAGCATGTTAGGAAGCAACGGTCGCCGAGGAAACGGAAGAGACAACACCGTACACCTTCTGATGACTGCGTCCGTCGGAAGTCTACACAGGTTGACGACCTTGCTACTGACGGTGCTGTGTCCTCGGATGCCCTGACACTTGACGACGCGACGCGTTTCCCCACCTCATCTCCAGTCAGCGACCACCTCTGGACATCGACCTTCCTCCGCCTCACTTTCTGTGTCTGATGGTACCTGTGGGCGTACCTCTCATAATGTTCCACTGAACCAGCCTGGAAACACGTCTGTCTCCTGGGCGGACAACGTCGATGCTGAAGATGGATATTCTGGAGGTGTACAGAACGATGGACCCCACTTGGTAGGGTCTGCACCCTTCCCACCACAGTGATGTGCCGTCCCGTGGGGGCCTAACAGGGAGTTCCCTGTGATTTCCCCGTGCTTGAATCGCCTGTCTTCCTTTCGGTGGCAGCCTTCCAGACTTATCGCATAGCCACGTTCAATGTTAACAATATTCACGTACACCACAAACTGGATTCACTTCATGACATGCTGTATGCTGTGGACGTTGTCGTAGCCTTCCCTCAACTTTCTGTGCTCCCCATGGTTTTACAGGACAGGTTTCTCATTCCTCCCCTACCGGTAATGGTATCCTCGCTGACGCAGTTACCTATCTCCCTGATGTCAGACGTATGGCTCTCACGTTTAGTGGCTTCAGGATCGTCAGTGTCTATGCACCATCTGGTTCGGGTAGCCGCTGTGAACGTTCCCAGACAGTCACGCCTCTCTTCCTGGGTCGGCAGGATGCATTGATCATGGGTGGCGATTTCAAATGCACCCAGACACCCGAAGACCAACTACCACGCCACCCTTCGTGCGCGGCGCTAGCAGCAATTCCCCAGCACCAAAGACTAGCGTATTCTTGGGAGCATGTTCATGGCGATAGTCTGGGGTGTACGCATTTCACTAGCCATTCCTCCAGCCGACTCTATCGTTTTACTCTCCGCCATATCGTCAGTGGAGCTCAGGCTGCTGAAGTCTGGCCCAGTGCATTCTCTGACCATGATGCATATATCTGCACCTTCAATCTCTGCCGCCAAAGGGTGCGGCGCGGCCGTGGACCATGAAAACTGAATACGATCCACCTTGCTTCACCCGACTGCAGGCAGCTCATCGAGACCACGTGGCCAGTTTGTCGTCGGCGTCGTGATGCCTATCATTCTGCCCTGTCTTTGTGGGTGCTCTGCAAAGCCTGTTCTCTGCTAGGCCTTGATTGGTTACGGAAGGGAGGTTGCGGCATGGCGGCGACAGATTCAGGAATTATATTCAACCATTCTCCGGGAATATACTATGATGCCGTATTCGCCAGAGCGTCAGGCGATGACGAATCGTGACAAGGTAGAGCTCACGGTCCTCTCTCGCTGTCACCTTGAAGGAACCATGGTCAGGCCGGGTACACACGACAGGTCAGTGCAAAAGTTTGCATCTATGTATCATCTCATAGCAGAACGACACCACCATCGGAGGAATTTTATCAATATTTTTTATGACTGATGATGGGCAGCGTTTTGATACCCAATGGGATATCGGGTCTGCCCTCTACACACATTATGTTACACTGTACTCTGAACAACGTCTCCGCCCTGCCAAAATTACGGTGGTCTCCAGACTCTGCTTTGACTCGGTACCTGGCGGTGCGATGATGGATCTGATTGCTAACGTCACGAAGTTTATGACGCTCTCCAAGCGGGTTCTGTGAACAGGACGCCTTGGCCCTGATGGCCTCCCACTGGAGTTTTATCGGACATTTCGTCCCCTTCGCTAGTGTGGACAGAAATTTGTCAAGACCTTATGTCACCTTTCGTGCCGATTCCAGACGGTTTTCTCGATGGTTTCCTCATTTTCATCCACAAGCCTCGGGGTACATCACGGATATGCGATTACCGCTCCTTGACGTTACTCTACAGCTGCTCGGCTCAAACTTCTTTGGAAGGTGCCAATAATATCCGCACTACCCTCTGCCACTATCGGGACATAATCGCTCTCGCTCACGCTCGTTGTATGCCTGGACTTCTCGCAGCTCTTGACTTCAGTCAGGCGTTCGGTCGAGTCGATCACGACTTCCTGGAAGGGGTGCTCCACAATATGGGCTACCCTGATACTACCGTCGATGTCGTAATGCATCTCCTACGTGGAGCTACGTCTCGTGTCTTACTCCTCCCATCTCGATCCGTCGATCACTGCGTCAAGGCTGCCCCCTCTCTGCACTGTCGTATACATTCGCCATTGAACCGTTGCTATGCGGACTCCGTCAACGCCTCTCTGTGATGTCTCTCGGTGGCCATGTATTCAGCTGCACTGCTTATGCAGACGATATCGTCATCGTTCTTCGCAGGGGTGCTGAGGTCAGGGAGTCACTGGCATAGTCACCACCTACGGCGAAGCTTCTGGTAGCTGCCTTAACGTCCGCAAATCCAGCGCTACGGCTATAGGTGCGGGACCTCTTGCGGACAGTGCCGCTCCTTTGCGTCTAGGTGATACTCTCCGGATTCGATTGCTCGAGTGATCTGCGACGGACAATTGCCCTCAATTGCCGAAGTCTACTTTCCCAACTAGGAGCTGGGCTCTTAGATCACCGTTTACGAGCACTCGATTTTCTGCAATTGCACACAATATGTAAATGCATATTTAGCGCCACGTATACCCCACGTGGCACAGACACGTCTCATTCCGCCAACTATTGCCCGCCGCATGCTAGTGGCATTGGGTTCGTTTGTTTGCCACGGCTTGCTATTGAAGATAAGTTACGAAACCCCCACTCTCCCGCGGTGCAGGGCTATTTAGGTCTGTATCATGTGCTTGGCAGAGCGGTAGCCCTTTTCATTGGCTCTCACATGACGTTGCGGTGCCGTAGTCCTACGTGCCTTACCAGCCTACTGCTGGAGGCCCTTGCACCACACTCTCTTTTTCAGCACCTATCTAACTTTCTGAAGTCCTGCCGCCATTCTTTTACTTCCGCCGGCTTTCCTTTAACTGTGCTACGTCCGTACTGTCATACTGCCGGCGCTATTGACATCCACGAAGGCGATCTATGGTTTCCTTCAGCAGCAAAGGTCGCCGAATGTGGCTGAAGGGAAGCTTACCCACTTCGACTGGCGTGGCGTTTGGCGATCGGTATGCGCTCCTTACCTTGACACTGACTGTATGGTACCTTACTGTCAATGGGAAGCAAGCATGCCGGTCACGCCTTCACAGTATTCACTTCGCAGACACTACGTTGTGTTATGTTATGGACAAAGACGAGGAACGCCTGGTGTCCAGATCGGCGAGAGTAGTCTGGTTCTTGGTGAGACAGATGTTGTCCCTAATTACCCGTACGGCTGCTCATCAGATACCTACTCAAATGCTCCTCTTTCCGGACGCAAGATACTTCCCACAAGCGAAAACAAACTCTGTGACGTGGATTTGTGGGCACGCAGCACTCTACTTGTTTGCTGATGGCGAGTAAAGTATACTTGACTTTTGGCATTTATTAATGAACGCCATTGTACAATTGTCCGCAATCCAAAATACAGACAATTTTCCTACAGTGTCCTCTGCAGTGTCTTCCTTAACCCACCCCAGAGCTGGGGTGTTCCTGTCGTGAAGAACAGAGCCCCGTCTCTTCCACACTTAGAACCGATTTATTCACTAGTGAAGGAAATGTTCATCTCGGAAAAACTATACGTATGATAGTCTCAATTAGTCTGACGTCTTGCTGCGCCCTCCTCCTCGCGTTGTTTTTTTTTTATTTTTTTATTTTATTATTTTTTTAGTTACGTGTTCCATTGATCAATGGCACGGAATACCGTTATGATGTGGAACGTGTCAAATGCACAAGAAATTCGCACAGGAAACAAGTTTTTTTTTTCTTTTTCTTTTTGTTTACATTATAGTCCTATACCTAAATATTTCTATTATATATCCCATTCCCTTAAATGGCACAAAATACGTATATTATATCTCCAGATTTATTTACTCATATTCAGGAATTCATCTATGGTATAGAAGGGTTTGTCAAGGAGGTATGATTTCAATTTGTTTTTGAAACTATTACTGCTGTCTGTCAGACATTTTATTTCATCTGGTAATTTATCAAAAAGTTTTATACCTGCATATTTTACCCCTTTCTGTGCCAAAGATAGGCGTGATGCCCGTTTCCTGATATTCTCGATGGTATTAATGACAAAAATAAATAAATAAATAAAAAAGAAAGAAAAGAAAAATAAATAAATAAACGATGTTCATTGTATGTCTATTCCACGTTTCCTATGGTTTCCTCGATTCCTGAAGGGTGGGAAAATGGCCAGGCTTCGGGTTGCGACCCCTGCGCACTTTGCCCCCACACCTACCTTTGGGCGCCGAGGAAGTTTCCTCCAAAAAAGTCCTGGCTGTAGCACAAATTTTAATTCATTGCATCATCGACTGTCCTTATCCAAGATAAAGTTGGGAGTCATGTATCTCCAGGATAATGTGATTCCATAGTATCAATTTTAAATTTCTGTTATTTATCGTGTAATCAAAATTTAACGGATTTTATTTATTACTGATGTGGGAGCCGTTACTGAGCCGTGGCGGCTCATATCGATAGTGCCACTCTGGTGGTTTATCTTTCCTGCCACAGTCAGGGCGGTAAGCAGCGCCCTCTGGGGCCTGCGCGAGGAGTAACGAGGCGAGGTCCTGTGGGTGTGTGCTCCGGGACGTGGTGGAAGACGGTTGTTGGGATGACGCAGCGAGTGTGGGACCGGACCTATCGCGTGGAGATATACAAGTTTGCTCTGAACGGAAGGCGCTGTAGCAAGCAGCGGGAAGCGGGTGTCCTGTAATTTGTGTGAAGGAGTAACGATTTTTGCATTGGATGTCCCAGTGGTTCCCGAGAGTTGCGGTGGCTGCTTTCGGAGAGTAGAATTGGTAAGAGCTTGTGTTACGCTCTTTTCCGTACGATGTTGCTGCCTGCCGTTATAAACGGGTGAAAATCAGGCGCTTGTATTGACTATACGGGAACTGGTGATGTAAAATTACATATGTGATTGAGTCTCACTTGTACTGTGACAATTTAGAGGCGAAAACTGTGGTGGTTTCATTTGGTCTGGTTCTTTGCTGTGCAACTAAGGGAGTCAGTTATTTGGTGTAACTGAGGGAGCACCATTATGTTGGTCTAAGTGATACGTTCTCCAAGTTTTGTCTATGGCTTTGCGAATCGAAATCGTGGGGGAGTACACGTGTGAGTGATTTGCTATTGTATTGATGGTTATGTTGTAAAGACTGTTCTCTGGTGTGTTAAATCACGCTCTGATTTGTAGCCAATCTAAGCAGAAGTTACCATTGCTACTCGCTTATGTGTTACTCTCCTTATGATTGGCGTTGTTTGTCTTTTGATTGTGAGTGTGCTCACGTTAAAAAAAATTAAGGCTACTATTCATAAGCGTTGTCTAGTAAGGAAGTTGCTTAAGCTTTTATCATATGCTGGTCTGCTTGCCTATCACATTGGCTTTCTATGCAGTAACTGAAGGAATGTGTATGGTGGTTCAAGATTGTAGGCTGACTAGTATTTGAACTGGTGTTGAGGTTAAGGGTGAGAACAGCATCCCGCAAACCCGCACGCTGCGCGTGGTTAAATGTTCCGCTATTGGGGAGCCAGCTCTATGTTCTTGGATTTTGTAAGGATACGTGATGAGTGCATCGCTGTAGTTTTTCGCGTGCTGAATTGCGGGGTGTCGGTGCCGTCCTAGGGCAAGACTTGTGATGTACGTATGTTATGTTGAAAGGGAATTAACTGTACCAAACTTAAGAGAACTCTTAGTTTGTTTTAGGTGTGTACATGGAATGATGTTGATATTTTGTCGAGTGCGGCAATAACTTTCTGTGTGGGGAGATCCTCTGATGGACTTGTATTGTACTGTTGTAGTACAGTCCATCTGAAACGTGCTGCTTAAAACTTGGGACTGCAGCTCTCTGATGTTATATATTACTGTTTAATCTTAAATGTCTTGGATGTAATATGGTTGTTCAGGATTATGTAATTAATTTTGATCGCTGGTTCCTTAAAGGAAGCATTTCGTTTTAAAATCTGTGCTCGGTCAGAGCCTATTTAAATATGATTTTAACTCATCACTCAAATTTTCTAGTCTTGCTTTCTTAAAAGGCTTTCAGTTAAATGATTGCTATTCGGCTGTTTAAATGTTAGAGTGACTTAAAGGAAAAGAAAATTATTTTGTAATTTGTACTGATTGTTCCTTTTGGGTAATACCTGACATATATGTTCAATAAATGAGTGTCTAGTCAATGGTGATGCACTGTTCTATTGCTAGCCTACCCCTTCCACTCCACTGCCTATTGAGCTGCTTTGTGTCGAAATTGTGTTCAGAACACCCTCTGACCTGACACCTCAGTTACACTTTTCATTGTTTAGGTTGAAATGCCGCTTTTGGAGCCATACAGTCTCCCTAAATAATTATACTATTCGTTTTGATCTACCATCTGAGAGCGGAACAGCTGTCAACATTTTTACCAGTGTCCCAGACTAGCACCACTAATGACTAAGGGGTATTCCTTACGCGAGGTCCTCTCTTCTTGCTGAATCCAGCTACCGCCTGAGAGCGGAACTGGAGATCGGCCGGCAACCGCCGCATCGTCCGGGAATTACTTAATCGCGGCAAAGAATCACTTTTCTCGGAAGGAGCGCGGTAGCGGGCGCCGCATCGTAATACGGCCATTATGCGGCTGCGGGCGCCGTAATAACATCTGTGGAAAAGGGCGCGCGCGGCGGACGGGCGGCCGAAAAAAGGGAAACAACGCGGCGCACCGTAAGTAGCGGTAGCTCGCGTCGGGGCCATTGCCACTGTCGCGGGCGCACTAATTTACATAGGAGCGGGCGGCCGGGCACTGTGCGCCGGCCATTAGGACGGTTTTTAGGGAGCGCGTTAAAAGCCCGCACCGTATCATCAGCTGAGGCAGACGGTCGCCCTCTAATGGCGGACCGCGGGCCTCGGGCAGGTCTTTTTCTGCGGACGGATACCCACTCGCTGCGAGCCGACGCCGGTTCTGCAGAGCTTAACCTCTCCTGGCGGTGTGGACGCCAAGCATCAGCGTACTTGCAGGCTACTTAAATACCGTGAAGGAAGGAACAGCACTGTAGCGATTCTACACTGATGTGACAGAAGTCGCGGCGTACCTCCTGATATCCTGTTGGACTTCCTTTCGCCTTAGTGCAACAGCTACACGTGACATGGACTCGACAATTCTTTGGAATGAAACTTCCTGGCAGATTAAAACTGTGTTCCCGACCGAGACTCGAGCTCGGGACCTTTGCCTTTTGCGGGCAAGTGCTCTACCATCTGAGCTACGGAAGCACGACTCACACCCGGTACTCACAGCTTTACTTCTGCCAGTATCTTGTCTCCTACCTTCCGAACTTTACAGAATCTCTCCTGCGAACCAAGCAGAACTAGCACTCCTGAAAGAAAGGAAACATCCCCCAGGCTGTGGCTAAGCCATGTCTCCGCAATATCCTTTCTTTCAGGAGTGCTAGTTCTGTTTGGTTCGCAGGAGAGCTTCTGTAAAGTTTGGAAGGTAGGAGACAAGATACTGGCAGAAGTAAAGCTGTGAGTACCGGGCGTGAGTCGTGCTTCGGTAGCTCAGATGGTAGAGCACTTGCCCGCGAAAGGCAAAGGTCCCGAGTTCGAGTCTCGGTCGGGCACACAGTTTTAATCTGCCAGGAAGTTTCATATCAGCGCACACTAAGCTGCAGAGTGAAAATCTCACTCTGGAAACATCCCCCAGGCTGTGGCTAAGTCATGTCTCCGCAATATCCTTCCTTTCAGGAGTGTTAGTTCTGCTTGGTTCGCAGGAGAGCTTCTGTAAAGTTTGGAAGGTAGGAGACAAGATACTGGCAGAAGTAATGCTGTGAGTACCGGGCGTGAGTCGTGCTTCGGTAGCTCAGATGGTAGAGCACTTGCCTGCGAAAGGCAAAGGTCCCGAGTTCGAGTCTCGGTCGGGCACACAGTTTTAATCTGCCAGGAAGTTTCACATCAGCGCACACTCCGCTGCAGAGTGAAAACATCATTCTAATTCTTTGGAAGTTCCCTGCAAAAATATTGAGCCATGGTGCCTCTACAGTCGTCCAAAACTGCTGATGTGCTGCTGGTGCAGGATTTTGTGCACGAACTGACCTCTCGATTGTTCGATGGGATTCATTTCGGGCAATTTCGTTGGTCAAATCTGAGCCGTGGTAAAATTTGCTGTTTTGAAGAGCGCGCCGCAGCGCTTAGTGTGAAGCAGTCGCCCTCCGTTTCTTGCGGTGGCGCAGCTGTGGCAATCGCAACTTTGGTGTCTCCCTCTGGTGGAAAAGGGGAAAGGCTACCTGTTCACGTGCATTTAAGGGGCGCTATCAGCTCGCCAGTGGTTGGTCAGTCGGAGTGAGGTTGGGCCAGTCTCGCGTCACCTGTTGCTGGTCTGTCTCTCGGTACTTTGTCTGTCGTCGGAGTGCTAGTACGTCTGTCGTTAGAATCAACCTTTAAAGCCGGCTAAATGGGAGTCTTTCAACTACGCCAGTAAGAGAACTCAGCGAGTGGTCGCCTGGTCGGGGCTGAGGTCCTGCATCTGAGTCTGCGCATTAGGCCTCCAGTCTGCTCGAGTTGCTCGGGCAACCGTCATTGGCGGTTGGATCGGGCGGTTGGTCGGTCGCGCACGGAGACACGAGATGACTTGTCCGTCTTGAGCGTCGGCGCATGTGAGATCCCCACGTGAGTCCAGTAGGCAGCGCCGTGTAGAAAGGGGTAGTGGCTTCGCGGTTCACACGAGAGGAACAGGAGCGAAACCACGATATCGGGCTGGCCGGGGCGAGTTGCGACGCCGTGAGACGAGAGATCGGCGCGCCTTCCTGCGTCCGTTGAAGCGGCTGGCAGCGGACGGTTCGGGAGAGCGTTTGGGGTGCTTATCCAGGTCTTCGCCAGAAATCGCAGTTTATTAGAAGTTAAGTGATTGGAGATGTTTCATTTACTCGTTAAATTCTACTTGTTTTCTTGGTAAGGTCACCAGCCGCTTTGTTTTGGGGTCGTCCCACCATTCTTCTCCGTTTGCCCACCCGCGGGAAGGTGGTTATTTGTGAATTGGGTCGTCCGCTTCTCCGTTGTCGAGTAGGGCGGGTTAGAGCAACCTGCGCTTCGGGTTGTTCAGTAATCCCCCTGTCAATCTGCCATACGTTAATGTCATGTTTGTCGGATTCGGTGTTATCAAATTTATTGCTTAAGGTGTAAAGGCCGAATTCCTGAAATATGTTTTTATCTTGCCTATCATCTTGAGAGGCGGTATGTGGGTAATGTAGAGCATTTTTGTAAATTTTTTGTAAGACTGCATTTCACGGATTTTTATTTAAATGTTCATTTTAGTATAAACTTGCCACCCTTCCACCGCAAGAGTTTTCCTTTAAAAACAAGTTGCACTTTCGGTGGCAAGTAATTTTTTTAAGGTGAGTGTTTTGTACCATTTCCATCCCTCCTACGGGGTGCATAGTTTATGTTTTTGTGTGAACTGTTAAAACTTTTAGTTTAAAGTAATCTGGTGTGTTGCAGATTTGCACCTGTGTAGTCTTTCAGAGGTTGTTGTGAGCAGTCGTGACTACGGCCGTGTTAAAAGGGAGCGGCAAGGTTCTCAGCCCGAAATTTAATATTGTAAGAAAAAAATTGTTATTTCTGCGTGGGAATTAATTGTAACTTTGAAACGTCCCCTTTGAACAATTACACATGACTGTGCTTAAACTGACACACAATATTTTTAGCGCAACGCAATCTGTCTTTCAAAAATCCCTACAAAAGAATGGCCCTGACTAACATTAACCTATACCTTTCACAAATCACTTACCTCACAAAAATCTTCGTTACTCGAACTACTGCACTACTGCGAGCGCCACTACTGCCAGCTAAATAAAAGATTCAAACTACTGAAGGCACTAACTACTGATAGGCATAGTTAGCAAATGAAAGATTTTGATAGAGAACAAACAATGTATTTCCCTTAATAGTGTTCAAAAATCATAATATTTATATCAGTCCAAAATATCCAATATTACAAATTTACTGTCTCTGTCCAGATCATCCGTTCTCAAAACTCCGCCATCTCACTCCCCACATCCACCACTGCTGGCGGCTCGCCTCCAACTGCGCAACGCTACGCGCTGTTAACAGTCAACTGCCCAACACTAAATGGCAGACAACAATGCAGACTAGCCACAGACTGCACACAGCACAGCCAGTGATTTTCATACAGAGCGCTACGTGGCGTAACCAATAAGAAAACCTAAACAGCCTACTTACATAGCCCCCATGCTCCCCACAAAAAGTTTACAAATTGTTTTGGGCACTGGCCAATACATATTTGATAAAATTTTTTTCACAATTACAATAACAGAGAAATCATATGCACACACTTATTGATACAATGTTGGTCAAAATCTAACATTTTCTCACAGTCCATAAAGACAGTCCTGATCATTCATCACAGTAAAATTGCAGTTTTTTTTTCTCAAAGTCTGAGCATTAAAGAAAATGCACACAGAAGTTTGGATTTCCATGCAGTGCTGAAGAAGTAGTGTTGTCCTTCCAACGGAAAGACAGTGCTGACTCTTGACATGCAGACAGGTAATGGGCCACAACAGAGCAAACCCACAGCAGAGTCAGTCGAAGTTTGAAGAATTTTGGTAGGTAGGTCGTCACAGAGTAGACCCACTGTAGTCCTGGTAGAGATTATGGTATTGGTGGGCCACCAGAGGTGCAGACCCACTGCAGTCCTTGTAGAAATAATGGTATTGGTGGGCCATCAAAGATGCAGACCCACTGTAGTCCTTGTAGAGACGACCAGCAGCCATCTGTTGCGACTGTGCAGGGGCACAATCACCATCGAAGAGTCTTGCAGAGAATATAGCAAGTCCATAAACCACCACTTGTGCACTCACAAAGTTTTTGGAATTGTCCTTAGAACAAGCAATGCTGTTAATCAGTCCCTTGCTGAATTATTAACACACGTGCAAACACTGCTTCTCACATATTGTCCATATACTATGACCAACAGAAACGTGTACAGTGAAATGTAACTTACAAGTTACTTAATTTGATGAACTGTTGTCAGTTACAATCTTATAACATAAGAATACAATAACAAAGGTACAAAATACATCATTAAAGAACATAATAGTACAGATAAAATTTGTAGTTACACAGGCTTTACAAAAGAATAGAAATAAACTTATACATCAGTGTTACAGGAATTATGACGTAAGTAAATATATAAAATAATGAGAATAGTTTTCGAAACATTAATTTCCCATATGAGCATTGAAACAAAACAGAATAAATAATGACTAAACATCTTTACAAAGTAAATAACATATTACCAGAAAAATTCTACAACATAACTCTTATTAGATAAACACATAGAGACAGGAAAAACACAAATTCACACAGTGTAATAACACAAAAATGCAGGACAGGGTTTGTTTTCAGTGTGACATTTGGTACTGCAGTCCAACACAAAACTTCATTCTGCAGATCTTTCCTCTTATTTCAACATTTGTTTCAACCAAAAAAATCCTATCCAAGCATGCTTTCTGTATTCTGTTCACATCCTCTTTCAAAAATAGTTTTTCTCCACTGTACACTACTTTTTTGGCCAAACCATTTTCTTATAGCTTCTCAATGCATTTCTTCCAATTCATCATAATTCATTCTCTTATATAGTCTACCCCCTCTTAAGCTAAATTAAATCTACTGAGCTCAGATGCTAAACTAAGGGACGAGGCAATACAGCAGCACAAAATAATTAATAAAAACAGCAATGAAAAAAAATGGAAATTGTCAAAGCAAGCAGCAAAAAAATATAAATTAGCAAAGCAATTGCAATGTTACAACTAATATAAGGCAATGTGCAGCAAACAAGAAAAATAAATCAGTAGTAAAACTGGCTTAACAGAGTAATACAAAGTGAAATTCAGTAGCACTATGCCTAGCAAACAGCAGCAGCAAATGCCATAACTTATACCTAAATATGACAAAGCTCAAGCAGAAAGAATATTACAGAAAAGATGGCCATGTCTAATACCTATGTCACATCTTAACACTAGAGTGATGCATCACCTGGACTTGCTCTAGCAGATAAGTTACCAAACTGTTAAAAAATTATTTTTGCAATTCCTGTGAAGGGAAATGTCTATTTGTGCTCTCTTTTCTACAAAAGTACATCATAAAATTATTCTTTACTAGGTCTGTAGACAGAAAATAGTGATATTAGTAAATGTATTAAATTTTATTTTAACCAATGCTGCTGCAGCTAGAAACTTGATATTAAACAAAATGAGCAAATATACACTCCTGGAAATGGAAAAAAGAACACATTGACACCGGTGTGTCAGACCCACCATACTTGCTCCGGACACTGCGAGAGGGCTGTACAAGCAATGATCACACGCACGGCACAGCGGACACACCAGGAACCGCGGTGTTGGCCGTCGAATGGCGCTAGCTGCGCAGCATTTGTGCACCGCCGCCGTCAGTGTCAGCCAGTTTGCCGTGGCATGCGGAGCTCCATCGCAGTCTTTAACACTGGTAGCATGCCGCGACAGCGTGGACGTG
This sequence comes from Schistocerca nitens, assembly GCF_023898315.1. Taxonomy (NCBI): domain Eukaryota; kingdom Metazoa; phylum Arthropoda; class Insecta; order Orthoptera; family Acrididae; genus Schistocerca; species Schistocerca nitens. Next base: position 481,896,521 of record NC_064620.1, on the reverse strand, counting down.
AACCGTATGTGCAGTTGACGGACTTTGAGCAAGGGCGTATAGTGGGCATGCGGGAGGCCGGGTGGACGTACCGCCGAATTGCTCAACACGTGGGGCGTGAGGTCTCCACAGTACATCGATGTTGTCGCCAGTGGTCGGCGGAAGGTGCACGTGCCCGTCGACCTGGGACCGGACCGCAGCGACGCACGGATGCACGCCAAGACCGTAGGATCCTACGCAGTGCCGTAGGGGACCGCACCGCCACTTCCCAGCAAATTAGGGACACTGTCGTCTTCAGCGATGAGAGTCGCTTCTGCCTTGGTGCCAATGGTGGTCGTATGCGTGTTTGGCGCCGTGCAGGTGAGCGCCACCATCAGGACTGCATACGACCGAGGCACACAGGGCCAACACCCGGCATCATGGTGTGGGGAGCGATCTCCTACACTGGCCGTACACCACTGGTGATCGTCGAGGGGACACTGAATAGTGCACGGTACATCCAAACCGACATCGAACCCATCGTTCTACCATTCCTAGACCGGCAAGGGAACTTGCTGTTCCAACAGGACAGTGCACGTCCGCATGTATCCCGTGCCACCCAACGTGCTCTAGAAGGTGTAAGTCAACTACCCTGGCCAGCAAGATCTCCGGATCTGTCCCCCATTGAGCATGTTTGGGACTGGATGAAGCGTCGTCTCACGCGGTCTGCACGTCCGGCACGAACGCTGGTCCAACTGAGGCGCCAGGTGGAAATGGCATGGCAAGCCGTTCCACAGGACTACATCCAGCATCTCTACGATCGTCTCCATGGGAGAATAGCAGCCTGCATTGCTGCGAAAGGTGGATATACACTGTACTAGTGCCGACATTGTGCATGCTCTGTTGCCTGTGTCTATGTGCCTGTGGTTCTGTCAGTGTGATCATGTGATGTATCTGATCCCAGGAATGTGTCAATAAAGTTTCCCCTTCCTGGGACAATGAATTCACGGTGTTCTTATTTCAATTTCCAGGAGTGTATATATAAAGCAACATATGAAACGTCATTCACTTGGCAAATGGCGTCACCAAAGGCAAAAAAATTCTCTCAACTAGAAAGACAATAGATGTAAAATGTTTCTCGTCATTTCATTAGGCATGTTAGTAAATATCATAAATTAAGAGCTCCACAATATAATCATATGTTTACAAGTTTGAGCGTGTCGTATTTGCGATGCTTTCTAGAAAGGAATGTCAATAGTGAGGATAATGGCCTCTTTTTTTTCCACCTGTGCCTCTGAAAGGCGCACACTAATGACTTTTTTTCAGGTGACTGTCGCACAGCTGGGTCACTTAACTTTCTTACCAAAATATTTACGACACCAGTATGCACTACGGTGACAGTCTCATATAAAATTTCGCAGGTAGAGAATTTGCGTTACAAATGTGTAGAAACAAAATCCTTTAAATATAATAGTGTCCAAAAAATTTTCGTCGGCATTGTCATACATTCAGGCATTTACACACATTTCATAACTCTTTAAAGTACGATTCTTGGTTTCCATCATCCTTTCTCACAAGTCAGAGTCCCTAACCACTACCCAATATTCCTTACCTTATTACACATGTACATATTCGTCGACACTTCTTCAGTATTTCATTTATAATAAATACATATCACAATAAACATTCCTCAACAGCATAATACACATCGTCATCGTAATAATAACATCATAACACCTCAGGCAAATCTCAAAAACGTCGTAGCTTTCTGCAATAATTTCAAAACCTAAAAAAATTCTCTGCTAATTTAAATAGTGTCATCTACCTCAATCGTACTTTAAAAATCATGATCCCATATCAAATACATCATTCAAAGCTCTTATAGTATCACAATGGTTCCGAAAAAATATGAACAGTTCACTAAGTACAGACAAAATACAATTCCATAAGTATGAAGTTATCCAACTGTGTAATTGCGTAAACATTTGTCACTGACATAGTAAAAAAAAATGTTTATCTCTCAGTTAAATGATCAGATAGCTGTGTAATTTATGTGTTAGAGAAATATGGTACCGATGTGTAAAGTTGTATAAGCAAATACCATATTAGCTAGGGCCCCTTGTGTTTGCCAGACACATGGTACACAAAGTAGGCGTGTACCCCCTGAGGATTAATGTAATTATACCCTCAGTTGTTACAGATTACAGCAATGGAATGAAATGTATCACGGAAAACCTTTGTATCATTATAATTCAAAAATCTTTAAAAATAAATGTATTAAGTAAAAATTAATCACTCAAATACGTGTACTGTAGCGCTAAACTGCGCGTCTTGTTGTAAGATAATCTCTGTGGAAGTGTCGTAGTTATCGTCCTCCGAAAGCTAAGTTCTGCAGAAGTCAATGTACTTACCTCATGATAAACAAAAGTGAAATGCTTTGCGTATAGATATCTTACTTATTACGCTTATTGCCGTGATGAAGAAAGTACTGTGCTGTAATGTATTGTTGTGCTACGGAAAAGGCTGTCTCATTGTAGCTATACCGCAAAAGTTACTACTAAAACATATTTTACTTTCCAGAATAACACACAAAAACTGTGCAGATGTAAAACAGAAACATCGCAAAAGCAACATTGTAAATTGTCACTCATTAGTAGCGTCGTGATAAAATCGTGTAGCTGTCACATAAACTAACCACTGTGTCATCTGGTACCTCACAGAAAGAACTTTAAATCCAGAATGTATTTTCAAGTAAACCAAAACGTTGCATTAAAATCTCATTAGCAGTACCAGTATATGTTCTAAGTATGTAAGCCTTATAGTCGTTACGTAATCGTGCAACTAACAAGCAAGAATGTACACACACAATAACACTGTGACGTCTGTTCACTATAACAATGCATTCGTAATTTCTGTTTAAATAAGTTCTCTTGGTTCTTGACTTGATATTTAACTTCAAACATTGTTGCATGTTAACAGATTCTAAGTCTGACAAAGCATACTAGTAATGTAAAGTGAAAAGTTTTATGGCAAAGACAAAGTTAAAAAGCAGATTATCGTTCAATAAACGGTTTTACATGTGAAATGTGGTGTAAACCTTTACTCTTCCTAGTACGCAGAGTTTCAACTTCAACGCAATTATCATGTGGCATACGTCGAATTCTGTAAGGTCCATTGTAAACTAGAAAGAATTTGTGACTCATGTGTATCTTCTTATGTGACAATGAGCTTTAATGAGAACTTTCTGACCAATAAATAATTTCTTTGCATTTGCTTTACCGTGTAGTTTTCTCCCTTTGTCTGCAGCGGAATTTATATTTTTAATGGCCAAATCAATTATGTCTTTGTGTCGAAGTTTACGGGTATTCGGAAAAGGTACAAGCTCTCTGATTCTGTTTTGTGGTTCTTCATTCTTCAGTACAAGAGTAGGCGGTAAAGCAGTGGAGTTATGAGGCATTTCATTCAGCACATTTTGAAATAAGTGTAAATATCTGTCCCAATGCTGATGCTTTCCGTGACAATAAAGTCTGCAAAGCTTATTGATTTCTTTCATAATCCGTTCGGAGGGGTTACAATGTGGTGAGTACAATGAAATAAAAACAGGTTTGAGTTTATGGTTCCGAAGCATGCGTGACCAAACAGCAGATCTGAATTGCGGTCCGTTATCTGAAATGACTTTACTAACGTGTCCAACTTCACGTAAGAAATTTTTAACAAAGGCGTTGGATACAGACCGTCCAGTGGCTTTACGTAACGGAGTGAAAGAAACCAATTTTGAAGTAAGTTCAACAGCGACTAGAACGTACGAAAATCCATTAGATGTTCTGACAAGGGGTCCCAAGAGATCAACAGCAGCAAATTCTTTTAATTTAGAAGGAATGATAGGAAACAACGGAGCATGATGTGAGACAGTAGATAGTTTAGCCTTTTGACAAAGTTTCGAATTCTCTTTTCCATATTGTTAAAATAACAAGTCGTCCGAAGAATATGATAACATTTTCGTGGCCCAAAATGTGCATAGCTGAAATGAATGTACCAAATGAGCTTATTAACAAAATCGTCAGGAATGCAAAGTACCCATAGCTTGTCATCAACAGTGCAGCGTTTGAACAGTATGTTGTTTCTAACCAGGTAATAATGCCGAATCTGTGTGTGTGTCTTTTCATGCTATTTACTTTTGATGTCTTTCTGTGGTGTCACCGCCAGACACCACACTTGCTAGGTGGTAGCCTTTAAATCGGCCGCGGTCCGTTAGTATACGTCGGACCCGCGTGTCGCCACTATCAGTGATCGCAGACCGAGCGCCGCCACACGGCAGGTCTAGAGAGACTTCCTAGCACTCGCCCCAGTTGTACAGCCGACTTTGCTAGCGATGGTTCACTGACAAATTACGCTCACCTTTGCCGAGACGATAGTTAGCATAGCCTTCAGCTACGTCATTTGCTTCGACCTAGCAAGGCGCCATTACCAGTTACTATTGATGCTTTAAAACATGTACCGTCAAGAGCGATGTTCACCAATTATGGATTAAAGTTAAGTATTCCAGAAGCTACGTACGTTTTTTAATAGTCTCATTTCCGTGTCCTGTTCCAGACCTCACGCCAGCCTGCGTGAGTTTAAACGCGTGCCTTTCGGTTTCCTTCTAGTGGGTTGGCTGTCTTGCCAATCCACAACACTTTCCAAATCGGATCTTTATCTTGTTCATGAGCAATGTCCTTTAAAGATGTGGTGATAAAGTTTTCAAAGGCGACTTTCTGAATGTAAAGAATACTGAAATTTTACTCGAGGTTGCCTTCTGTGTTACTTTTCTCAAGCCCAGCCGGTGCGCGTGACAGTGCGTCCGCAACAATGTTCTCCTTGCCGGGAATGTAGACTATTGTGAAGTGGAATTCTTGCAGAAACAATGCCCAACGTTTTAACCTGTCATGATTTAATTTTGAAGACATAAGAAATTGTAATGCACGATGATCACTGTATACTTTTACGTGCTTACCAGAAATAAAGAAACGGAATTTGTCAAATGCCCAAACGATAGCTAAAGCTTCTAATTCAGTAACGGAATAATTTTTTTCAGATTTTAGAAGAATCCGTGCTAAGGCAGAAATCTTGTGACAGAACTGGATGAGCTAGTATTGGCGCGTTAAGTAACGCTTCTTTCAAAGAATTGAATTCCAACTGTGCTTGTTCGTCCCAGTTCCAAATAGTATTTTTTCCAGTGAGAGAACAAGTTTTGGTGTAACTAGAATTTGCATATTCAGAAAACGACGGTAAAAATTTACGAGACATAGAAAACTGCGGACTTGTTTTTTGTGAGGATGGAACTGGTATGGCTCTGATTGCTTCTAACTTTTCGGGATCCGGCTGATGCCTTCAGAAGAAATAATATGTCCCAAAAACTTCACCTTTGTCCTACCGAATTCAGACTTTTCCAAGTTAACTGTAATTCCAGATTCTGCAAAAATAGTAACACGCTGTTGACGATGCGATTGTGTTGTTCCCATGAGGCTTCTGCTATCAGAATATCGTCCACATATAAGGTGATGTGACATTTTAAGAACTCAGGTAATAAGGAATTTAGCCCGCGAATGAATGCTGCCGAAGAAATGTTCAAACCAAAAGGAAGTTTCCGAAACTGATAGCAATCGCCGAAAATAAAGGAAAGCTGTGTATTTTCTACATTGTGGATGAAGTTCGATCTGATAAAAGCTGGATCTGAGATCAATAGAAGACAACACTTTTACACCATTAAACTTTTGAAGAAGTTCTTCCAACGTTTGCGGCCTGTCTGTTTCAGGAATGATGATAGTATTGATTTGTCTCGAATCTAAGACAAGCCTGATCGATCCATTTTTCTTCTCAACAACATGTAACGGATGGTTGTATGAGCTTACTGCAGGCTCAATAATGCCCTTGTCAAGCATAGATTGTATTTCTGTTCTAACACGGTCCCTATAATGTGCCGGAATTACGTATGATCTAACACAAAATTTACTATACTCACGAATACGAAATTGGTATTGAAATCCCTTGATTGTTCCTGTTTTGTGAGTAAAAACTGTGGAATGTGCTTGTAAAATCTCAAAAAGGTCTTTCCTATCAGTGTCATTAAAATTCTCAATTGTTTGAATTTTATTCTGAATTAACTCATTAGTATCAAATGCGCCGTCGATATCATCCCTGTCAGTACATGCAGAGTGATTGTTAGTGTCAAGTTCCGTCGAAAATTCCGAACTGTTGTCTAACAGGAGGTAAAGCCGATTAATTTCTTCGTCATGGTTTGAGAGCCAATCTTCAAATTTCAAAGCTATTGACTTACCTTCTTTCTCTAAACTTATTTCAGCATCGTGAAAGTTTAAGATTGCTTTGTATTCATTCAAAAAGTCTACTCCCAATATAATTTCCGTCGATAATAATGGAACAATAAGAAAGTTCATAGAGAAGCTGTGGCTTTGACAAAAGAATTCTAAGTTGGTTTGTTGGCGTACATCTACACTTTTTCCAAAGATTGCACCTTGTAATTTAATCTTACGTAACGGAAGTGTGGGGCAATCGTTCGATTTGTTGCATTTGCTAAAGGCTGTTTCACTAATTACTGAAATTGGACTGCCAGAGTCAAGTACTGCCGTAAATTTTACGTCATTTACTGTAATGTGAATCACAGGATATGCAATGTTGTTATGTTTTACGTCGTGTTCCTGGAGTAAGATATCACTAATGTCTTCCATTTTTACGTAATTACTAGCTACGGCAGCTGCGTCGTCAGTTTCATAAGTACGTTTTGTGGCTGCCAGCGGTATGAGTCACTGCCTATTGTCTGTACAAATCCACCTTGTCGAGAGGGCCCTGCCCTGATTGAATCCCGCCAGTTCTGATGCAATTCAGGTCTGTCGTTACGATCATATCGTCTGTCGTCATGTCGGTAGATTCCATAGTTTCTTTCTTGTCGGTCACGTGGTGGAGAATTTCTCGCTGAATCGTAACTGCGCGCTGCACCGTTGCGTCTATTCTGTCTCCCTTGATAATAATTGTTTTGGTTCCCATAATGTCTGTTTCTATGATTGTCCCTGTGATAGTCACTACCACGGAGAGGTGATCTTTCCCTGTAGTTATTACTACTCTGGCAACGGTTGTCATACGGGTGGTGTCTGTTTTGGTCACGATTTGTGTTGTCAGAATAGCCTTGTCGTGTCCAGTTATTATTTCTTTCATCGCGGAATTGCGACGGATGTGACCTGTAATTGTTGTGTTCCTGTTTTCGCGTTCCGCGATTGTGTCAATTTCTAATTCTTGTAAGAGTCCCTGAAAAGCTTCAATGTCGTCTTTGCAACGTCCTGCCAAAATAATATGTCGTAAATGTTCAGGTAATTTGATTAAGCAAATGCGGATGCGTTCTGAGGGGCTGTATGGGTTTGACAGGTACTGATTCTTGTGCAAAATGTCTTCAAAATATTTCACAAGACTGGAAAATTCAGATTGTTCGAAATATTTCATCATTATGATGCTATGTTTTACTCGGTCTTGTGTGGCTTGAGACCAATATGCCGAGAGGAAGGCATGGTAAAATTCTCCTTCACTGTGGCAATCGTGAATGACCAATCGCATTCTTACAGCTGGTTCATTCTCTAAGTAGCCACACATAAATTCTAGTCTGTGCTCTAATGACCAGTTGGGAGGAAAACAATGAGAGAACTGATGGAGCCATGCTTGTGGATGAATGTCGTTGCCAGAATTCTTAAATGTTTTGAATTTACGTGTAGTAATAAACAGCTTATAGTCAAAATCATCATGTCGGCGAGTCACATGTCGGTCATTGTTACGTCGTGTCGGCGGTTCCATCTCAAAATTCGGTGCACCTTGCCAATTTCTTTCATAATTTCCAAAATGCCCTGTGTTATTATTTTGTGGCTTTTCCGTATTTCTAAATCCCGCTTCCCGTGTTGGAGCGCGAGTGTCCTCTGAAATATGTAATTTTTGTATTACTTGTGCCAACAGATCTTGTACTTCCCGGATTTCTCTTTTCTGTTGCGTATTAATTTGATTCTGATTTTGTTTGAATTTCTTAATTTGTTCATACTCTTCTGTGTCAGTGATGGCTACAGGTCTTGTGTCATTCAGATCATCATCTACCTTTGCAGATAAGATAGTGAACTGATCCGGAAGTTCGGCTACTTTCTCCGATAGTGTACTTATTTCGTCAGTGTGTTTTTCTGAACCAAGTTTCAGAATGTCCATTTGTGTTGAAATCGTATCTACTGTGTCCTTTAAGTTTTCCTGAACTTTTGCAAGTTGCGTAACCGAATCGGTAGATGCAACTGAGTCAGTTGTAGCAGAACAATAATTTGCAGTTCTTTTATGGCTGCTTCGTGATACTGTAATGCATTTTCATGCCGCGAAAAAATAGGTTGAAAATGCTCACAAATTTGTGTTTTTACGTCATTACAGGCTTTTTGACATTTCGATTCGATTTTATGTAACTCAGTAGTTAAATCTTCACGTGTTTGTTCAAGCGTATGTTCCACTGAGTCTAACTTTTGAAGCTTTTGTTCCATTGTGTCTAACTGTTGCTGTGTTTGTCCCTGGTGTTGTTCCATTGTGTCTAACTTTTGAAGATTTTGTTCCATTGTGTCTAACTTTTGAAGATTTTGTTCCATTATGTCTAACTTTTGAAGATTTTGTTCCATTGTGTCTAACTTTTGAAGATTTTGTCCCATTTGTTTCTGATTTTGTTCGAGCGTTGTGTCTAACTTTTGTAGCCTTTGTCCCATTTGTTGCATTAACTGTAATAACAATGCACTGGTGTCTGAAACATGTTCCTCAGTGCTTTTCGGCAGTGAAGTTGCACCGGCAACATTCACATTTTGACAAGCAGAAAATGTGACCTGACGTATTTGAGAAAACGGTGAGGACCCAAAACCTAAATCTACAGTATTTGCAAGATTGTGTTCTGTCATTTCGGATTCCTGAGGCGAGCTGTTGCCGACCGATCAATCGATAATGCTTCCCTGTTCACTAATTGTTTCACTGTCTACATCATTGTTTGCCGCCCGCTCCATTTCTCTATGCACAATTACCAAATTACTATGTTGAACATTAGTTAATTCATTACACGGTGGCGCTAACACACTGCTTTCGTCTTCACTGTCATTTCTCAGTTTACTTTGGAGCCTACTATTACGTTTTTCACACGCCATAATTGTCACAATATTTCACACGATAACACAGAAAAGCACAATTTGAAGAGCAAAAATAAGAAACCACATTAACATAGCACTGAAAATAATATCTAGTTAATCGCAAGTGCAGCTGCGAAATACTTGGTGCAAATCTACATGCATGCCACAACTGTTTTACTGTACAACAATGAAAGACTGCAACTACAAAGGAGATTCTCTCTACAAATACGCGCTAGCAATAAAAAAAAGCTACACACTAATTACACAAACTACAAGAATAATATACAGAAGAATGGAAAAGAAACTTGAGGATGTGTTAGATGGCAATCAGTTTGGCTTTAGGAAAGGTAAAGGCACCAGAGAGGCATTTCTGACGTTGCGGTTGATAATCGAAGCAAGACTAAAGAAAAATGAAGACACTTTCATAGGATTTGTCGACATTGAAAAAGAGTTTGTCAAGGTAAAATGGCGCAAGGTGTTCGAAATTCTAAGAAAGACAGCTAATACACAATATCTTCCAGAGGCAAGAGGAAACAATAAGAATGGAAGACCACGAACAAAGTACTCGGATTAAGAAGTAAGGCAAGAACGTAGTCTTTCACCCTTACGGTTACTGTTCAATCTACACATCGAAGAAGCGATGACAGAAATAAAAGAAAAAGATTCAAGAGTGGCTTTGAAATTCAAGAAGAAATAATGTCAGTGGTAAGGTTCACATATGAGATTGCTGTCCTCAGTGAAAGTGAAGAAGAATTACAGGATATGTTGAATGAATGCAACATTCTGATGGGTAGAGAATATGGACTGAGAGTAAATCGAAGAAAGAAGAAAGTAATGAGAAGTAGCAGAAATGGAACACCGAAAACTTAATATCACTGATGATCACGAAGCAGATGAAGTTAAGAAATTGTGATACCTAGGCAGCAAAATAATCCAAGACGGACGAAGCAAGGATGACATAAAGAGCAGACCAGCACTGGCAAAAATCCCTGGCCAAGAAAAGTATAGTAGTACAAAATATAGATCTTTCTTCGAGGAGGAAATTTCTGAGAATGTACGTTTGGAGCACAGCATTGTATGGTAATGAAACATGGACTGTAGAAAAACCGGAACAGAAGAAAATTGAAGCATTGGGGATGAAGTACTACAGAAGAATTTTTAAAATTAGGTGTACTGATAAGATAATGAATAATGAGATTCTCCGCATAATCGACAAGGGAAGAAAGCTATGGAAAACATTGACAAAAAGAAGTTGCAGGTTGGTAGGACATTTGTTAAGATATCAGGGAACAACTTCAATGGTACTAGAGGGAACTATCGAGTGTACAAACTATAGAAGAAGAGAGAGATTGGAATACATTCTGCAAACAATTGAGGACGTAGGTTGTAAGTGGTACGCGCTGAGATGAAGAGGTTGTCACAGGAGACGAATTTGAAGAGGGCTCTATCAGAAGAGTCAGAAAACATGATTCAAGAAAAAAACTGAATTTAAGTGGTAAAAATACTTATCATTAGGGAGAATCTTAACCCACGCACATTTTATGTCCGTTATGAAGCACATAATCTTAGTTTGCGAATGATCGACGTAGAAATAAATAGATTTTTTCCGCAGTTCAAGTAATTTATGTATTTTTTGTTGCACCCTCCATGCGTTTGCAAATACATATAGGCAAGTGCTTACTCTGACTTTAAAGCTACTGTTCAAGCGTTTAAAGTGCTTCGCTTCAACTTATGCGAGATTTATGATACTTTACATAACTTTTACTATGTTGAGAATAGAGACACTACTTTTGCTGTTACAGAATTAGCCATGATTTTTCTTTAAGTCGTTCAAATTGATAAACTCCCTTGCTATTTGGTAAGAAATACTGTCCGAAATTAATATTCTTAGGAATACTTTTTAGAAATCCACTGTTGTTCAGACACGGTCTCTCAAGTGAAGACCTGTGAGGAGATAGAACTGAATCGTAATTAGAAATGGTAAGAAATGCAAAAGAAATGTGTGGAGAGGTTGATCCCAAGAAAGAGTCTGCTGCTGTGAGCTGTCTCGCGGTAAAAACCCACAAAGCTACAGACGATTCGATAACAAACCCAGAATCACCTTAAAAAATACTATTACTTGACAGTCAGCACTACAATAAAATCTGACAAACGTTTATAACTTTTAGATGAAAAGCACAAAGCTTTCTTATTTCATCGGAACTTATATAAACAGAAGAAAATTAGATTGAGAAGGCTCTATTCAAACCGACAATACAAAGCGAGCAACAACTTAAGCTCTGATATTGATATGAATAATTTCTTTAATCATAGAGAACTTTTACCAGACTTCCATGATAATCACACAGTCCTCCTAGACACATGTAGATTTATTATCAATGTAATTTCCGTATTTTGGGACCGACAGCATCGGTCCGTGGACAGCCCTTGGCACAGCGACCGTTAGTTATACACATCGGAAGAACAGGTTTAATGTAGCTGTCCTACACTAGAGGGTCATAATTTAAACATTTCGCACTACTTCTAGCCAATGCAAATTGTTCAATTTTGTTGGTGCTTTTTGTGAAGTGTGGTCTAGAATGGGTCTTAAGTGGCTTGTTGGTCCTTTTTTATGTGTGGTATAGGACGGGCCTTAAGTGGAGAATAAAACCACAGTTTGTTCAAGGGTGGTACCTGAGAAAACGGTGAAAATCGGTTTTCAGCCGATTTTTCACCGAGGCTTCAATAATCTAAACAATTAACCGTTGAAAGTTATCTGTTCCGACTTGTTTTAGCGAATTGTATCTCACGGTGAATCTAAATCTGTAGGTAACATAACGGTAATTGTTGATGGCAAAATTCAGCTGCGAGAATGCAGTAATGAATCTAACTGCGTGAGTCGTAAGAAAATCGTATCTGAAGCAGATCCACGAATTTTCTGTAAATGTAACGTCACAAAAACGACAGAAAGCACAAAAATGTTCACTAATCAATGTTTTTACTGTAAATGACTTCATATCCAAATAACTTATGTGCATTAATTTTGTTGAATGTGTATATAATTTCATAAACAACCTTTCAAAGATATTACGGCAGTAAGCCTGTGGCTGATTGCAATCGATTATTATACGTTTTTCTTTTATTTTAGAAAGTTAGTGAAGAGCGTTACTTCTCGTATCTCTCTCTTTATCTCGTCTGTTAGCCTTTATACTGATAGGACGCACTTGCGTATCAGTAACTTTTTTTCTGTAGACATATCTGATGTGTCACGTATTAGCTTTAGAATCATTTGTAATTAAATTAATGTAAATTACTTAAGTCTCACGAGTCCTATTTTAACAGTTCTCCTAATAGATATTGGTACACGAAATGCTATACTGATACAGCCAACGACCGATACGCGCTTAAGGGATAATAGGGTGGAGGCGCAGTAGCCGAATACAATTAGTATCCTGCCAATTTATTCATTTGTAACTTGCTACAGTGTCCCAAAGATTAACTGCCGATGGTCACGAAACGTTTTGCAAACTTGAATGCAAGCACTGAACCTTAAATGATCTGACCACAGTCCCGAAGCTGCGATTCCATTTCGCCCGTAAAAAACAGACGCTGGCACCGCAAATTGATGGTTGTATTAAAAGATGTTATCTTCTCTAAATTTTACAGTATTTTTCCAGACGCCAGTTTGGCCACTAACAAAAATTACATCCACCACCAACAACGGCCGTCTTCTCCAGTTAATTTCAACTGTTTTCTTTCCAGTGATTAATTTCAATTTCTACTTCAAACCAAATTTATGAAACTTGCGTGAATAGACGCGTCATTTTGGCGCCAACGGAAAAATCCTCATACATGAATTTCATGTATCCAATCTGTGGGAGAACGTACTAATCTACAAATCTTGAGATCCTGCGTACGGATGGAAATTGAATGTTAACCGGCACATATCTGAGAAACTAGAAAATAATTCCAGTTCTCACAAGCCGTGCTGTAAAAAGGTAAGAGACGGCAGCATTGCCTGCTCACCTTTGCATTTCTGCTTCTTCTTTCATAATTCGTGTATTTAATGTCATGTCATTAACGTCCCCCCATGAACCATAGACCATGCCGTTGGTGGGGAAGCTTTCGTGCCTCAGCGATACCGATAGCCGTACCGTAGGTGCAACCACAACGGAGGAGTATCTGTTGAGAGGCCAGACAAACGTGTGGCTCCTGAAGAGGGGCAGCAGCCTTTTCAGTAGTTGCAGGGGCAACAGTCTGGATGATTGACTGATCTGGCCTTGTGACACTAACCAAAACGGCCTTGCTGTGCTGGTACTGCAAACGGTTGAAAGCAAGGTGAAATTACAGCCGTAATTTTTCCCGAGGGCATTCAGCTTTACTGTATTGTTAATGATGATGGCTTCCTCTTGGGTAAATTATTCCGGAGGAAAAATAGTCCCTCATTCGGATCTCCGGGCGGGGACTGCTCAAGAGGACGTCGTTATCAGGAGAAAGAAAACTGGCGTTCTACGGATCGGAGCGTGGAATGTCAGATCCCTTAATCGGGCAGGTAGGTTAGAAAATTTAAAAAGGGAAATGGATAGGTTAAAGTTGGATATAGTGGCAATTAGTGAAATTCGGTGGCAGGAAGAACAAGACTTTTGATCAGGTGAATACAGGGTTATAAATACAAAATCAAATAGGGGTAATGCAGGAGTAGGTTTAATAATGAATAAAACAATAGGAATGCGGGTAAGCTACTACCAACAGCACAGCGAACGCATTGTTGTGGCCAAGATAGACACGAAGCCCACGCCTACGACAGTAGTACAAGTCTATATGCCAACTAGCTCTGCAGATGATGAAGAAATTGAACAAATGTATGATGAAATAAAAGAAATTATTCAGATAATGAAAGGAGACGAAAATTTAATAGTCATGGGTGACTGGAATTCGGTAGAAGGAAAAGGGAGAGAAGGAAACGTAGTAGGTGAATAAGGATTGTGGGTAAGAAATGAAAGAGGAAGCCGCCTAGTGGAATTTTCAGAGGGCACAACTTAATCATAGCTAACACTTGGTTCAAGAATCATAAAAGAAGGTTGTATACATGGAAGAAGCCTGGAGATACTGACAGGTTTCAGATAGATTATATAATGGTAAGACAGAGATTTAGGAACCAGGTTTTAAATTGTAAGACATTTCCAGGGGCAGATGTGGACTCTGACCACAATCTAGGAAATGAGACACTTAAAGTAGTAAAGGAGTTTTGCTATTTGGGGAGCAAAATAACTGATTATGGTCGAAGTAGAGAGGATATAAAATGTAGACTGGCAATGGCAAGGAAAGCTTGTCTGAAAAGAGAAATTTGTTGACATCGAGTACAGATTTAAGTGTCAGGAGGTCGTTTCTGAAAGTATTTGTATGGAGTGTAGCCATGTATGGAAGTGCAACATGGACGCTAACTAGTTTGGACAAGAAGAGAATAGAAGCTTTCGAAATGTGGTGCTACAGAAGAATGTTGAAGATTAGATGGGTAGATCACATAACTAATGAGGAGGTACTGAATAGGATTGGGGAGAAGAGGAGTTTGTGGCACAACTTGACTAGAAGAAGGGATCGGTTGGTAGGACATGTTCTGAGGCATTAAGGGATCACCAATTTAGTATTGGAGGGCAGCGTGAAGGATAAAAATCGTTAGGGGGAGACCAAGAGATGAATACACTAAGCAGATTCAGAAGGATGTAGGCTGCAGTAGGTACTGGGAGATGAAGAAGCTTGCACAGGATAGAGTAGCGTGGAGAGCTTCATCAAACCAGTATCAGGACTGAAGACCACAACAACAATGTCATTAAATACCAGATTTGTAAAGAATTACTTTCATTGTCGGTTTTGTACAACATTATCTTATAAAGCATTGTTGTAATAAAAGTTGCGAAAATTGCTTCTCTTGCACAGCGTGTCGCAAAAATATACAGTTAGCCATTCTGCTTTCTCTGCAATTAGGCATCCATGTTGTGTTTTGCAACTGTAAATCATTTTTTCTGCAGTGTATGTATTTCTTTATTGCAATTATTTGGATTTGAGCAAATAATTTAAACGTCTGTAGTTTATTGTGAGATTATTACAAAAATGAGAAAGCATAAAAGCATGGATGCAAATCAGCAAAAACAAAAACAAACTCCAGTAGATTGGGACAATGCTGTCAAGCTGAACAGATGGAAGATTCTGGTAGAGAAGTATCAGAAAATGTAAACGCCTTGTTTGAGAAGTGGATGTACAAACGCAAATCTGCCGCCAGCGCAGTCAGCTTCGCCATTAGACGATTTGATTACGCGAAATACTGCGAGTTTCACCCAAGCTGCCGAAGAACAGTCGGACTGATTCAAAAATAAACTTCAACAACATTTCCAAAGCATTGAAATAAATTCAGACAACAGTCATCCAATGTCACAAAAATAAATCACAAACAATCTGAAATTGAGACTCACAAGTTGTCTTTTGAGTAGGGTCAGAAGGTGACACAAGAGCTAACTGCTCAGGGAGAAAAAAAGTGATAAAGTATTACGGAATGGGTTTGGAAAAAAACAGAATAATGAAAAATATCGAACAAGAAATAAGTGATGCGGTGCAAGCTGAAAGCGCAGAAGTTGTGTCCAACCCAGGAACTGGAGGTGAAACTATTGGCACAGATCTTGACGAAATGTGGAAAATTTTAGCTGAAGATTTACCCCAACGACGCGCTCAAGTAACCGACCTCAAACAACAAGCCGAAAGAGTTGTTAACACGCCCATGCACCTGCCACAAACGTACTGAAATGTACCGATATACTGAAAGGGTACAGTACCGCCCGACATTGAAAACAGGTACAACATACTTCATTATTTTTGTCAGAACAACACATTTTTTTCTAATAACAACTCAATTTCAATTAATACAGCGAAGCCGGATACCAGTGTGGGAAAGAATGACAATTTATTTATTTAATTGATCACATGTGCACTCCCACAAAATAAATCCCTACATCCAGTTTGGTGAGATCTGTGAAATGAATGAATGTGTGGTCGTCTGCTAACCGCAGATAGTGAATGTGAATATATGATAATCTTTGAGACGATCCTTTGGCCACCTTTGGTGGGACCAAAGAGATGAAATTTACCTGAGCTTTGAGCGCCTGAAATGTGGCTGACCAATACGGTAGCAAGGTGCTCCCCCACTTCGACAGAGGTGCGAGAGGACCTGAAGAATGGCCATGTTTTCAGCACTCTGCCGCTGGATCCTGTGCTGTTAAGACCTGTCTTAGTTGTGCTCCGTAAAGACAAAAGAGTGGAGACATGGTATGCATGTGGAATATTTAAGAGTAGTTTGAAATAATAATTTCTCTATTTCAGGAACTTTTGTGGGGAGAATTAAATGTCAGGCAGGTAATATTAATGGGATCGTAGAAATCTTCGGAAGTGACCAACGGTCACAATGAAACCACTTGTAGCAATAAGTTGAAATACTTCCGTGTGCTTAAGGTTAGCTGAATTACTAGTGTGTGTACTATAAGTTGAAATATTTAAGAAATAGCGTGTGCAGGACTTGAAATTAGAGGCGAGTACTTCCACGTGGTGAGTACTGTGTGAGTCTCAATCTGTGTATGAGACAAAGGATAAAGAGAAGTACTCGTCCATGGTATCAGTTGAGGACTCGTGTGTGTGATGAATATGTTCTTAATATTACTTTGCGTGACATGTTTCCGTGTGACCCTTGATTCAAACTATAACACTCTGAGAGAGAAACAAGGTGAGTCATCCGTCTATCCAGCAACGCCACTTGGCTTGCATTGCACAGGAAGACGTGCATATATCTCCACAGTTCATAGTAGGAAAGTAGAATTACGAAGTGGGGCAGTGTCGTGTGAAACTGGGATAAATATTAATTGAAGTGGGAAAGCTGAAAGTGATAATGTTGTGACTAATCCCTGTGTTGTATTTCATGTTGTAGTGTTGTGTATGTCATGTAATTTAAGTATGTGTGGTTTGCATGAGAGAGTAGCAATGTAGTTACAGAGGTAGTGAGTTATGCGTGTTCCTTTTGTACTGCTCGGTCTGGAGGAAAGTTTCGTGATGATGATTGTGAGAGTCGAAGTGTGAGAAATAATAAAAGATCCACCATCCTATCCAGAAAGTGCACTGTAGCGTTAAATAATTACGAGACTATAATATAGAGATTCACCAATGTAAAGCCATGCCCACTGGGCGGAATTTCTCATGTGTTATTGTTGTAGGTTATAGAATTTGTGTCTTTAGGTTATAGAATTTATTGGAATAAATAAGATAGTGAAAAGAAAAAGATTGGTGGCCTTTTTCTTCGAATTGTATGTTGTCATGATATCCAGAATTTATAATGTGTGTGCCACTCATATTCAGTGCGATGGCCACGTGTTGATAAAAGCCGTTAAATAAAAAAAAAAAAAAAAAGGAAAATGTGGTATTGCCAGTGCGTAGTGAACAGTCAGAGTTCTGTAAATTGCTGATAGTCGGATGTGCGTTTCCGTTGCGTATTATTCATACAGGAGGATAGTTTGTAACTTAATTGTGAGTACGAGAGCTCATGTTACTCGATAAATAAGAATGAATCCACTCGCTTGGCAGACCACTCATCTTGCAGGCCTGACTGCTTGATGCCACAATATGAGCAAGGCATGTGGGTGCCTCTCAATACAACCCGCAAGTGCAAAATAAAACAGGATCTCATGACACTGGTGCATGACGCAGTTCCGATTTTGCGGGCGCAGAACCGACACTGGCAGTCGTGCTTTTGGGTTCAAATGGCTCTGAGCACTATGGAACTTAACATCTGAGGTCAGCAGTCCCCTAGAACTTAGAATTACTTAAACCTAACTAACCTAAGGACATCACATACATCCATGCCCGAAGAAGGACTCGAACCTGCGGCCGTAGCGGTCGCGCGGTTCCAGACTGAATCGCCTAGAACCGCTCGGCCACTCCGGTCGGCGTGCTTTTGAGAGAAAGCCTTCTTAAGCACAGGCAGTTTATAGGTGTTTACAGGTGTTTATTCCACAAAAGATGTTTCCACATACGGTGATATTTATACGCAGTTTTAAGGGCATATTGCGAAAGACGTGTAACGAACGACAGATACTTCAGTCTGCCGCCTAATACATGCAAGGCGAATCCGCGTTATGAGCTGCGGCAACGGCAAAATCCTGTTCAGCGTATGAACAGTTGGAACAGGTATTCTTAAACAAATATTGGTTACGACATATTCAAGCACGTCTAGACGTAAAGTATTCAACCCAGACACTTACAATGCCAAGCAAGGAAGTCTTCGGAAATATTTTGAATAGTACCGTACACTAGAAAGACAATGTACTCGGACAATCGCATCTCAGACAAAGGTGTGATAGGAAATTTCAAAGGTAAATTTCCAATCAATATTCGGGAAAAGCTAATACACGCATCCGAAGACACTTTCGAAAACTATTTTTCTGTGATTAATTCGCTTATTATTATTCAAGGAGACTGCAGTGACGGCCAGCGAGATAACGCGAATCACAAAAATGGTAACAATGACGTTGTAAACGGCAACGGTGCCACACCTACTGGCAAGCACAGGAGTAACAGTGTGCACGCACAAACCAGCAAGGTTTCGGATTTGTGCGTGGAAATAAAAATAATAACCACAGATATCACTCCGGGTATCATAATAACAGACACTCGCAAACTCAGAGATACTGGGGGCAAAACCAAAACCTAAACTGGAGTCAGTGGCAGCCTAATTTTTGGGAGCCTCCGCCGGCGAATTTTTCACAGGCGTCTCCCGGCAGGTAAGATCAGCAACATCAAGCCAGGTATAATAACCAACCAAGACGAATAGTTGAAGTTACCAGTCAGCAACCTCAACAGCAAAATCAGGCGTCAAGCTAACAGCAGTCATATCCTACTCCCGGATATCGGCCGCGAAATGGAAAAGGGTGCGAAATGAATTATTTGATGATCAGCATGATTCATTGTAACGAAGGAACTGACATAAGGGATATAACGATCCATTGTCGATTACAGAACAGTGCCGTGCATCAGCGTTTAATTTCGCTTAATTCCCGCGGATTTGGACACCTTCTGGCCGCGAGAGTGCATGGAGCGTTACTGTCGCCGGTAGAGGGCAGGTAGGAGGAGAACGTATTTAAGTGCTGCAGTGACCTGGAGGAAACTCCATTTATCCCTCGTATCAACTCTGATCCTCCCCCTCCCGGATGATGCCCTCTCTCCCTCCATTTATCCCTCCTATCAACTCTGATCCTCACTCCCCCTCCTTTCCTCTGTCCTTTTCCCGGGCTCCTTCTCCTCCCCCTTCCATCCTCTTTTTTCCCCACCTCCCCTCTCTCTGCCCCCTTCTCTCCCGTGAGTCCTTTTACATTTCCCTCCTCTGCCTCCTCTCATTCCCTGTCGCATCTGCCCTTCTCCCCCTTTATTAGTCCTCTGCCTCCTTAGTTCCCCCCCCCTTTTTCGTTTTTTTTCCTTCCTCCCTCCTTGTTCTTCCCCCTTCTCCAGGTTCCCCCCCCCCCCCCCCACCCATCTGCCTTTGGCTCGGGAGTGTCATCTTTGTGCCGCCACTCGTGCAGTGTTCTACAGTGAGTGTTCTACAGTGCGTGTTTTACAGTGAGTGTTCCGTGTTGTGTTTTTTGGGAAGTGTTGCGAACGGCCATCATACTGTCGCTGGGTGTGCCTTTTATCTCTTGTGAACAGAAACCAGACTGTCGCCGTGTTTTTTAATTGTGTGTCTTCTGTATTACTTGTCTGATTCCTGTGTCTTTTATTAACGTTGCCAACCCCTTTTTCTTTCTGTTTTAACTTTCCGCATTTTTCCGCCATTTTACACTTGACGTCACCGTTATCGCCTGTTTTTCTTGTTTCTGTTCTTCTTCCGTTCTTTAAAATGAAAGTCTGTAGGCTGTAGAGCAGCGTACTAAGCTGCTGCCAGCCCGCCCCCTTCGGGGGGGAATTGAAAATCAATAAAGGATAAAAAAAAATCTGATTGTCATCCCCCCCTCCTTTCCTCTGTCCTTTCCCAGGGCTCCCTCTTCCCCCCCCCTTTCCATCCTCCTCCCTACCTCCCATCTCCCCCACCTAGTCCTTTTATATTCCCCTCCTCTGCCTTTCCCCACCCTCTGTCACGTCTGCCCAGCACCCTCTTATGGGTCCTCGTCCTCCATCGGCTCCTTTGACCCCTTCCCCACCCCTTTGTTTTTCCTCTCGTTCCCCCCCTTTTTATATTCCCCCCACCTGCCCTCGGCTGTGGTATATTTGCCAACTTTTTAGTGCAGTGTTCAAGTGAATGTTCAGTGTTGTTCGTCTTTCCAAAGTGTTGCGAACAGAAATCATGCTGTCGCTGGGTGTGAATTTTATCTCTCTTACTAACAGAAACCAGACTGTCGCCGTCTTTTTTTAATTGTCTATTATTTTACCTGTCTGCTTCATATGTATTTTATTACAATCATCATCCCTTTGTTTCTATGTTTTAAGTTCCACGTTTTTTCCGCCATATTACCATTTAAGTCTCCAATTTTATCTCCTGTTTTTATTGTTTATTATCTTCATCTTTTTAAAACAAATTCTGTAGGATGAAGAGCGGCATACTAAGCCGCTGCCAGCCCGCCCCCTTCGGGGGAAATCGAACCGCAATAAAAAAAATTTAAAAAAAATTAAAAAGCTGGATAAAAGGGGAGTGTGACACGGGCGGCGAAGACCGTAAGGGAGGCGGCGTTTTATTGTGGCTAAGCGTCTGCCGCGGCCCGCTGGCAAGAGTTGTGCCTTTGCTCACTGCGGGTTTGGCGGGGCCGAGTGTAGGTCGCTGCCGTGTACATGGCTCGTTAAAAGCTACTTCGGCAGGACGCACCGTATTCGGCGTGTCCTCTGCTATTGAAGTTGCAAGTAGGGTGTGTCCATTGTGGTACCGGGTTGGAGTCCGGTCGGACCTTTGCAAGTGCTGGATGTGGTGGCGTCTGCCGGACGATACCCGTAGGTTTCCGAGTACGAGTAATCTTCGTTACACCCTTCTCTTGGAGCTCTCTAAGCAAGCGTTTGACAATGGGCGCTGCATTTTACGAGTAATCGCGGTGAGCATCCGATTAGTGTGCACGTCGCTTGGTGTCGCGTGGTGGCTAATTTGACTCCTTATCCTGGTTGGCCGTTGATATATATATATATATATATATATATATATATATATATATATATATATATATATATATATATATATATGTGTGTGTGTGTGTGTGTGTGTGTGTTATTTACGAAGGTTTTGTCTGCTACTATTTGAGTTCAGTTCTGTCAATGTGTGTGGGCTTGTGGCTGTCACTGTTCCAAAGTGACTTTAGAATCTAAGGGTATAGAATGCAGATGTCATTCTTCTGATTTACGAACTGTACTTCATACTCAGTGAAAATTGTTTAATCTATCTACGTTATTTCTGAGGCATGTCTATAGTTACCTGTTTGTTAGTATCGAGAGCTCGAGCTGTTTACTAAATTGTTTGCCTCAGTAGTCAAGTCAAAGTTTTCTGTGTAACGTTCGCACTTTTCTGCATTTCTAGTACGTTTAATTTTTAGTATATAATTAAAGAGTTGTCTCTGTGTTAGAGGATAGGTGATTGTGTTTCTTGTTACCTGTGATCTAGTTAAAGATACCTGTGTACCATGATTGAAATTTTTTAATGAAGGCTTCTAGTACTGTGGTAGCGGCAACCGCCGTCCTGTGTTATCATAAATTTGAACCACATTTGTCAGTCATTTTGGCTACTTCGAAGGAAACGGCGTTTTCATCATCACTGGCAATAGTCGATGGTTGATATTTGAGACATATTCATTTGGTCATATGTTTTGCTGTTTGTAATGTAAATGTATTTTTACTTCATTTAATATTCTGTACTAAAAGGAAGTGATTTTATACTGTGGCCGTTTTGAGGTGTTTGCTATCAGTTGTGTTATTGAAATTTAGTCTTTTCAGTTCTGGAGGCAATTTGTTAATATTATTCTTGGATTTTTGCTTTTTAGAAATAAATTCATTAGTGTTTTTATAAACGTTAATAAATACATTATGGCTCACTACCTTTCAACTCAACATCAACTCCCTACCGCATTTCAAGAATGTTATGAAGAGCAAATTCAAGCAGCAGTAAACATTGTACGAGCAGTTAGTGGAACTAATCACCGTCTTTATAGATACTGCTTTGATTTTTTTTTAGTAAGATGTGTGAGACCAGAAATATTTCGACCTTGCCTGTGCAGAATTTTGTTGTCTGGTGAGCCGTTGGTACACGGACACAAAGTATTGAAAGCCAGGCACAGATTGAAGTAGCGGACCTACAGGATGCACGTTTTTTATCGTTACGCTCTCGTCTGTGTTCTGCCTGTTAGGTATGGGATTTCTATGAAGGAGGGAAGCAAAGTGAGATGTTATATTTTCACACCGCCACTTCTCGTCACATAAAACACTGATTTGAATAATGAAAGAGACCAGGAGCCATTTATTTGCCAATCCATAATATTTAACTACGCGTTGTAATGACGTTTCTTGGCGATTTACTAGGAGAAATGAATCCAGCGCCACTGACGCGCCTAAGAAACTATAGATTAATTCAGCAAGCATGTAAAAATATCAATATTAAAGACAGGCTCTGAAGACATTTGAATATTTAGAAAAAAGAAAAAAACAAGCGCGCAACCCATCGTCCACTGCCGGACGATATCACTCTCTTTTTTTCCTCCTGTATAATACGGACGCACCATTACATAGGCGTCATTATAAGATTTGTAATTTGTTTAAACCTACAGAGATATACTGTTACACTGTTACTTTGTTGCTTGTGAGACTAGTACGTGAGAAAAACGCAGAGTGGTTAATGAATGAACATTTCTACGCGATTTCTACACTTTTAAAACCATTCAGGCTCTGTCATTGTTATTGACGTAGTGATAACATGTTATACCTGTTTTAAATGCAAGCTCGTAATTATAGTGTCAATTACTCTAAATTTGTGTTTGCTTTACCTTAAGCATTTACTTTCTATGTGCCGAGGTTTTTTCACAGAGCCAACCGTGTCCTTATTTCCCCCCCCCCCGCTTGTAATATTCTTCAAACTCTGTTGTAAACTGGCCCCTTAGGTACAGTTTCAGTGCGAATGACGTCTGGGAATTTCTTCACTTCTCAAATCGTACATCGCTTGCACAAAGCCTCGCAGTTCCACAATAGTAAGCGGTACTTTCTACACGGGAAAGGGAGCCACGCAAGTATATGTTGCTTCCCCTTCGCAATCTGATGCTTAATAATAACAGTATTTCCTTACATCAGATAAGGTCGATTTCCGGTGTGCATCGTACCAAATAAAAGTTGGAAGTAAAGAGTTTATTTTGTTTTCGTTTCCCACCAAGGCACGTCAAGGCAACTTTTGCCATAACCTTAAATTGAAGATTGCAGGCAGCAAGGTGTTGTGGGCGGACAATCATCTTGTTGTCTATGAACATGACAGGCTCGTATCTAATCAATTGAATGATGATTTACCTGATCCTGACAACATCGTCGCTAAGGCAAGAGAATCAGACTCCTTAGCGAAGCAGAAAGCCGAGTTGCTTTGTTATTATCTTTTGTAAATGTGTTTTCTTGTAAACCTGGTGTCATAAAAGAATATGTTAACAAGATGAATATTCACAGCGTGTAGGCTTTCACGGCAGGCGTCTTCAGTAATTAAAACTTCCGGGCTAAGAGGCCGTGGTCCAATAGTAGAAATACTTCTCTCTGACGTTTCGTTGCCAGCTGCGGGCAACATCATCTGAGGTGAGTCTACATAGACTCACCTCAGATGATGTTGCCCGCAGCTGGCAACGAAACGTCAGGGAGAGGTATTTCTACTATTGGACCACGGCCTCTTAGCCCGGAAGTTTTAATTACTGAAGATGAATATTGTTCCATATAAGACATTTTTACGTCTAACTTATTCCATTCCGTGGTCAAAAAGGAAGGCAGTTTAGCGGGAAGTACAACAGATGCCTGCATGGAATCTTATAGAAGCATCCATGTCACCTTACAGCAGTCCATTGTTAGCAGTGAGTAAAGCGGGTTGAGGCGTGCGTCTTGTACTGGACGCTCGAAACAGATAAAAAAAAAATTTACTCGTGAGAACCCGGCTATAAGTTTTGGGAGAACGACTTCAGAAGTTTCAGTGCGTCAGAAGATATGTATCCACGATCGATTTGAAATCATCGTTTACGCAGGTGGCATTGCCTGAGGAATCTCGAAAGTACACGGCGTTTATTCTTTCCGGATGCTCGTACCAATTTAAAGTATTGCCTAGACGTTTGGGTTGTAGTTTGTAGTTGAGGTGTTTTTATCACAGCACTTGATACTGTGCTACGCCCTGATTTATTACACGAGGTAACTGTAAGTGTCGACGATTTGTTATTTGCTGCATCCACATACGGTGAATATGTTTGTTTATTAAAGATGGAACTAGCGAATTTTTCAGAGTCAGGTGTTACTGCAAATATTGACACGTCCAAATTTGCCAAGACTGAAATTAATTCCTGGGACACATCATGTCTTCTTCTGGTACTGTCCCAGATCCAGACAAGATATCTGCATTCGCGAACTTTCCACCTACTACTATAAAAAGGCAACTAAAAGACTTCTATGGTCTCCCCTCATTCTTTAGAAAGTTCGTTCCTAACCAGCTGGTCAACAACCAGGCTCTCTTGAATTTGTTACAGAAAAATGCTCATTGGATCTGGGCAGTAAAGTGCCAGGAAACTTTTAACAGTATTAAAAGAGCGTTGATGTCCGCTAACATTCTTCACCATCCAGATATGACTACAGATTTTTTTATTGCGTTTGACGCGTCGAATTCAGGACTTAGTGTGTGTCTACTTCACATGATTGAAAACCATGGAAAAACAGAGATTCACAATATTAGTTTTGCTAGTAGAGTGTTACCTGAGTGCGAAAGAGCTTATTCAACAACATAATTAGAATTATTACAAATTCAGTTATGACATTTATTTTCATCATGTAAAGGTATTTTGTCACCACAAGGTATTGAGTTTTTCTCATATCATACAATTTGGTTGACCAAAGATTTAACAGGTGGTGTCTCATATTGCAAGAATATGATTTTCAGATTGTTTACATTCAGAGTAGTGAAAATATCATAGCAAATGCACTCTCCAGGTTGCTACAAGGGCTTCCTGAATTCACCGAGTGAGTAGAACAGGCGAACGATTTCAAGATCTATTTAGTGGAAGACGCTGCTCATCCCAAGTACTATCTCGAGATGTGTAAAAACATAAGCATGTGGTAGATTGCTGATCCCAGATGGAATAAAGTGAAGCAAATTATTCAAAATCAGCGTACAAATGAGATTGCAAATTTTTTTAGATTACATGATAAGGTTTTATTCTATATAATTAGTCCCAAGTCCGATGCATAGCATGCTTGTATAGCTCAGACACATGAACAAAACCTAAGTATAAACTCTGTTTAAACCAAATTCCAAAATTTATTTCTTAAATCCATGTCTCTCTCAATGATCGATAAATCCTTAAATTAAAAAAAGCGAAATAGTTTCTCATTTGGATGTCTTCTCTTCTCTATTCGACATCAACAGATAAATCTGGCGCCCATTATCACTGAGCAAAGATCACCTGTGACTTATTTCTGTGCGGCGCAGCATCTCTGTCGAGGCTGCACGCGCATCTCTAAGCAATTCAGACCTTACGAGAGCTGTTTCAGCCATTCAAAACAAGAAAAATTCCTAAAAAAATTAACACACACACACTTTCCATGAAGGCAAATAGCTAAAATTTAAATTTATGTTCCTTAGACGTTTATCTAGACGCGCAATTTCGTTTTCGAAAACATTTATCCGTTATTAAGATACTTCCGTAAAATCATGATTCTTGGTTATCAACTGTGCAGATGGAAGGGTCCATAATTTATATTCATGGAAAATGGTCGAAATTTTAACGATGTGTTGTTAAGATAATGTTCTAGGGGAACGTGAAAATGTTTTCGATATTGTTATCTGTTCCCGAGATCCAGAAGTTAAAAGTTACAGTACGTAAGCTGGTAAAATATGTACGTAATATCTTATCTGTGGAGTAAATGTAGTTTTAACTGGTGTAAAACCTTATTTTGCCCAATATTTTTTCGTGCCAACATATTCGCACATTTTTACGCTGAAATAGAGTTGCAGAGAGACAGTTACGATGGAAGAGAGAACAGTGTCATTGAGAGAGAAAGAATGAGGAGGAAGTGAAAGAGATGAAGACAGTAGCAGTAGGAGCCAAAGGGACAGGAGGTACTGAAAGTCAACTTTCCCCTTCGCCCTATACCCACGTGTTAACAAATGCAAAATTTGCCCCATCCCCGACCCCACGTGTTAAAGTTTCCCGGTCTAGGGTCATATCACTGAGTGAACCGTCGTCAAGAACATGCGTGGGAAGTAGGCAGTGGGCTGAAGAGAATGACAGCAGAATGTAAGCGAGAAAGAAGGAGACAGTGGCAGTGGGAGAGAAAAAAAGCGACGAAGATAATGGCACTGGGATAAAGAGATGCTGGAAGCGGCAGAGAATCAAACAGTGGTAAGGAAGAGCGAGAGAAAGGGAAAAGGACATCTAGTGACATAGGGAGAGGCAGACAGCAGAAATGCCAATGGGAGAAAAGGTTACTGTGAGAAAGAGTCATATGTAGACAGTGGCAGTGAGAGGGAGATGCTGAGTACAATGGCGTAACAACAAAGAGCGACTGACTAGCTAAAAGGATTTACCAGGTGTACCGGTATGAAATGAGCGTTAAGATACAAATGTGTCCATAGGGAACCTTTGTTGTGAATGAGCCTTTTTTTTTGTATGGTTGGTATGACATCTGTCAAAGATATTTAGTATACATCAAGTCATGGAACAAAGATCATCATATGCTTTCATAGTGTTAACAATGTCGAATTTTGTACCAGAAAGTGATGATTTGTGGAAAGAATTAATTTTTTGTCTTCATTTGAAAAAAAGTGCTGCAGAGTCGTATCGAATGCTTGTCGAGGCATATGGTGAACATGCTCTATCAGATGCAACGTGCAAAAGATGGTTTCAACGGTTCAGAAATAATGATTTTGATGTAAGAAATGAACAACGTGGAAGACCACCAAAAAAGTTCGAAGACGCCGAATTGCAAGCAATATTGGATGAAGATGATACTTTGAGTCAGAAGTAAATGGCAGAAATGCTAAATGTTGCACAACAAACAGTTTCTGACCGTTTGAAAGCTATGGAAAAGATCCAAAAGTGTAATAAATGGGTGCCACATGAATTGAATGAAAGACAGATGGAAAACCGATAAACCATTTGTCAAATTTTGCTTCAAAGACATGAAAGAAAATCAATTTTGTATCGAATTTTTACTGGCGATAAAAAATGGATTTATTTTAAGTATCCTAAACGCTAAAAAACATGGGTTAATCCGGGACAACCATCAACATCGACTGCAAAACCAGGTCGATTCAGCAACAAGACAATGCTCTGTGTTTGGTGGGATCAGAAAGGTGTGATGTATCATGAGCTTCTAAAACCCGGTGAAACTGTGAATACTAATCGCTACAGGCAACAAATGATCAATTTGAACTAGGCATTGATCGAAAAAAGACCAGAATGGGCCAGAAGACATGGAAGAGTAATTTTTTACACGACAATGCACCTGCACAAAAAGCAAAACTAGTTCAGGATACAATCAAAACAATTGGCTGGGAGCTGCTACCCCACCCGCCGTATTCACCAGACTTGGCTCCTTCCGACTACCATTTGTTTTCATCAATGGGACACGCATTCGCTGAGGAACACTTCGATTCCTACGAAGAAGTCGAAAATTAGGTGTCTGGTTGGTTTGCTTCAAAAGACGTGTCCACAAATTGCCAGAAAGGTGGTCAAAATGTATAGAAAGCAATGGTCAGTACTTTGAATAAAATGTTTTTACTTTTCAATTCAAAATTAATGTTTCATTTTCACCAAAAAACGCTCATTTCATACCGGTACACCTGGTACAAAGTTCTGTGTTAAAAGAGCGCGAATACGTACGCATGCCCAAATTTTCGGCTAGGAAACGGAATAGCGCCTGAGGCAGCTGGTACCCCATTTTCTGTCAGAGTATTTTAAAGAGAAATATGTTTACCTGTTTTGTACTCCGACAGGAGCTTTTTTTCACTGGTTTAGAATTTACCCAGCACTGTCAGACACATTAGCTTTCAATGAAGGAGCTGATTTTCTTGTCAACACGGTTTTTGTGAATGTGAGCAACGATGACTTATCTCTGTGTATTAGATCCCGTTCAGTTCATTAGAGAAGTGAACTTCGTTACATCCGCAGCGAAATTCATGAAGCTTGTTTAGGACTATCACTGTAAAGTTTTTAAACGACCCCTCTGAGATGGTGAACGGTAAAAGTCGATATCATTAGACGACTGTTAGGAGGCACAGTGGCATAACATGATTCATTTTAATGTTTCCAACAGTCTACGAACACTGAGAACAGATTTGCTTCAACAAATCCTTTCGAACGAAAACGTTAAAGGATTGCACATTGTCACAATCTGTGGGCGGTCGCCCTGTACGTGTGGTATTAGTGGTGAGACAGATCCTGTAAGAGCGGAGGTTATCAAACTTTTTCCACAGCATGCCGGATAACAGAAAAATGGAGAGCACAGGTCATATCATTATTCCGTACAATACTTGCGAGCCACAACGAAAGCTCTGAGACATTAAGGCGACAAACTAAGTTCGTCGTACCGCCGTAAGTGTGCACATATCTGTTTCTTACAATCTAAGCAGGAAAGAAACTAGTATGTATGTGTAACTGACGTTTCGCTTTCAAGATATTATTAACGGTTCGGTATTGCTGCATCCAGTCAACAGAATAGTTTTCAAATATTCATCAATCAATCTCGTTTGATGTGCTGACTTAGTTTGGAAAATGTGTTCTTACAGACATAAGTGGTTCCAAATGCTGATACCATGTCAGTGGTAAATTTCTTCACTTTTAAAACCTCAAAGTCAGGTAAGCAGCGGTAAAATTCAATAAGTTTTCCTTCACTGTACTACTCATTCAGTAAGTCATTTGTCTCTGGCACATCATCAAGGTTAGTTATTCTAGATCTGAAAATCTCCCCAGAAAACGTTTCTTGAAGTCACGATGGACGTTATTCCGGACATCAAGGCTGACATGTTCTGGAATTGTTGCACAGACCTCTTTAAAACAATGGAAATGAGAAAAATTTAGTTCTCCCAGTCGTGCTTCAAACGTCAAATTTCTCCGAAATCCTGGATGATTGGTTATAGACCGCAGACGACGTTCTTCTTTCCCTTAAGTTTCAAGTTCAGTTCATATATGTGGCACGCGCGTGGACCAAAAATGACGTCCTCGCCAGTCAGGTAAGATCTGACAGCTGTGAAGCCATCGTCTTCTTCAGCGACAAAAAAAATCGATTTTGATTCGAAGCCTGAAAAAAACGAAACGGGGCCTTTCCGCAGCCGAGCGACCTCACTGCAATTCATTGCTGTGTGACAAGGCAAGTCACGAAAGTCAGATTCAATTCCTTTAAGGAGAGCCTGGGAGTGATGGTGATTGAGTGAATGCCCGCAAATGAATTTTACAGCAGATAGTTTGAGAACACAACAAATGTGTAACTAATTCATACAGAATGCTTGTTGACGTACGTACTATGCAGTATCAGAACAGGGCGCCCGGATTTTGAAAATCTTTCAGCTGAGCCCTGATCACTGAACGTAGTCAATTTAAAGCACATAACAGACGCACATGAAAAGATCTTCTACTATTCTAAAAATAATATTTAATTTAAATCGCATCGAAGATGAGACACAAATTCAAGCTTATCAGTACACAATTCTACGATGATTCTACGCTCATAACGACAGAGACATAAATGGAACAGAAACATAGAATCTGTAAATTCCTATACAGGGTGGTCCATCGATAGTGACCTGGCAGATATCCCACGATATTAGCATCAGACGAAAAAGTAAGGAGAACAAATCTGTTAGAGTACGGCGAGGGAAAACAGATGGAGCTATGGATGGCCCAATAATGGCGCTGCCATACGTCAAATTGATAAAAACTACATTTTTAAATAGGTGCCCCCATATTTTTATTACATATTCGTATAGTACGTACATAAATACGAATGTTTGACTTGTAACATTTATTTCCCTTTGTGATGGATGGTGCTGTAATATTCCAACAGTTATAACATGCCTCACCCATTTAGAAGAACAGTTGGTAACAATGTGGTTTTTTAAATTAAAACGCAAGAAGTAGTTACGTTTGGACTTTATTTCTGTTGCTCCAATGTAATACATTTACTTTTGTGACCTTATCATAAACTATGGGAACGCATGCTGTTACTGCGTGAGCAACCGTAATAACCTCATTAATGTAATAAATGCTCAATATGATGTCCTTCAACTTCAATGCTTTTGGCAATACGCGTAAAGAAATTCCTCTCAACAGTGAGTAGATCGCCGTCAGTAATTGTCGCACGTGCACTGACAATGCGCTGACGCAGGTCTTCAGGCGTTGTCAGTGGATCACGATAGCAAATATCTTTCAAATTTCCCAAAGAAAGAAGTCCGGAGATGTAAGGTCCGGTGAACGTGAGGGCAATGGTATGGTGCTTCTACAACAAATCCACCTGTCATTAAATATTCTATTTAATACCGCTTCAACTACAATCGTGCTATATTCCGGACATCCATCGTGTTGAAAGTACATCGCCATTTGGTCATGAATTGAAACATCTTGTGGTAGAATCGTTAAAACGTTAATTAAGAAATCGGCATACATTGCACCATTTAGATTGCCCTGGATAAAATAATGTCCAGTTGGATGTCCTCCCATAATTCCACACCGTACATTAACCCGCCAGGGTCGCTGATGTTCCACCCATTTGTCTCAGCCGTTGTGGTTTTTCCGTTGTCCAGTAGTGTATATTATAGCGGTTGACGTTACGCTTCGTCACTAAATAGAACTCTTGAGAAAAACTTGTTATCGTCTCGTAATTTATTTTCTGTCTAGTGGCACTAATTTACACAATGTTCAAAGTCATCGCCATGCAATTCTCGGTGCATAGGAATATGGTAAAAGTGAAATGTATGATGATGTAGAATTCTCAAAACCGACGTTTTTTTAAATTCCTGAATCCCGCTCACTGTGTCTGCTACTGATGTGTGGATTAGTCTCAACTGCAGCTGCAACACTTATTTGGGCATCTTCATTTGCTGCATTTCTTGGTTGCATCTACTTCTTTGACTGAACACTTCTGATTTCTTTGAATACACTAATTATCCGAGAAAAGGTCCCAACACTTGGATGCTGTCTGTCAGGGTAACTATCAACATACATACCACAAGCTTGTTGGGCATTTTAATCATAATAACCATCAATAGACACCATATCTACCTTTTCTTTGACTGTTAAACGTTCCATCTTAACAAGACTATGTCTCCCGCGTAATTATTGTGACTGGACAAGCTTTTTTTCGTTTTATTGCACTTGAATTCCCCATCTGGGGTGGGCTGGCAGGAGCATAGGCGCTGCTCTTCAGCCGAAAGACATTAATTATACAATAGAAGACATTTAAAATAACATAAAAAATATGGCGGTACATAGATATAATTAGGGAGAACATGACCGAAGAGAACAGACAAAAATGGGGCGACTGTGAACTGGAGGTAAAAATCTTAAAAAAGTAGAGCACACAAAAAACCATACACTGGGTCAATTACAAGAAAACAAAGGGAAGTACAGCCGGGGCATAAAAGTTGTGACTGGCGGAATATCACAGAAAAATCATGGACAGCAACACTGTGTGCAAGTCCAGCATACGATTAAAATCACAGCTTTTGACAGCACTGGACAACGGAAAAACCACAATGGCTGCAACAAGTGGCTGGAACATCAGCGACCCTGGCGGATTATTGTACGGTGTGGGATTATGGGAGCACATCTACTTGGGCATTATTTTATCCAGGGCAAGCTAAATGGTGCAATGTATGCCGATTTCTTAATTAATGTTTTAACGATTCTACTACAAGGTGTTTCAATTCATGACCAAATGGCGATGTACTTTCAACACGATGGATGTCCGGGATATAGCACGATTGTAGTTGAAGCGGTATTAAATAGAATATTTAATGACAGGTAGATTTGTTGTAGAAGCACCATACCATGGCCTGTACCTCCAACGGACCTTACATCTCCGGAGTTCTTTGTCTGGGAAATTTGAAAGATATTTGCTATCGTGATCCACCGACAACGCCTAAAAACATGCATCAGCACATTGTCAATGCACGTGCGACAATTACTGACGGCGATCTACTCACTGTTGAGAGGAATTTCTTTACGCGTATTGCCAAAAGCATTGAAGTTGAAGGACATCATTTTGAGCATTTATTACATTAATGAGGTTATTACGGTTGCTCACGCAGTAACAGCATGCGTTCCCATAGTTTATGATAAGGTCACAAAAGTAAATGTATTACATTGGAGCAACAGAAATAAAGTCCAAACGTAACTACTTCTTGCGTTTTAATTTAAAAAACCACATTGTTACCAACTGTTCTTCTAAATGGGTGAGGCATGTTACAAGTGTAGGAATATTACAGCACCATCCATCACAAAGGGAAATAAATGTTACAAGTCAAACATTCGTATTTATGTACGTACTATACGAATGTGTAATGAAAATATGGAAGTACCTATTTAAAAAAATGTAGTTTTTATCAATTTGACGTATGGCAGCGCCATATAGTGGGCCATCTTTAGCTCCATCTGTTTTCCCTCGTCAAGCTCGAACATATTTGTTCGTCTTATCTTTTCGTTTGATGCTAATTTCTTGAGATATTTGGCCTGGTCACTATCAATGGACCACCTTGTATAATGTAGAACTTATAACTTTCGGTTGCCATACACAACCTAATGTTATCTCTGGGAGGATTTTGAGTTTTGACCGCGCGTTTGGCTTACAGATAAGGGTATCGGTCAGTAGTTTTGGATATCTTGTAATTAATAGAAAAACTAAACAGGCTTTTACTTTGGGGATAATGTATGTAGTTAAGTTCATATACGAATGAAAAATCGAACGGCCGCCAGTCCAATTAGACACATTAAATTGAAATATTATGTTCAAGAAAATTGAATATTAGCTGTTGTAGTGACTTTCATTGAGACTATCTTTGAATAGCATTCTGGATACACACAAATACATGGCAATCTAAGTTGTGGATAGCAGTAGTTACCATTAATGCACAAACTAGTAATCATAGAAAGCAAAATTGTACCTATCTCATGATCCTAACAGTCACAATTACTACCATTACGTGACTCAGTATTGAGATGTTATTTCAGGAAGCACCGAAATAAAGTTAGACATGGAGGAGCTTCTAACTGACATATAAATACCACAAAATTAAATAATACAACACTTACACAGTTTATACTCCTATTTATAAGAATGTATCAGATTTCTTTAGTAGCAATAATATTCCAATTATCATTCTAATATGAAAAGAATATGGTGGGGACCCATAAACTGATACTGTATCAATAGTCAAACTCTATGACTATTTCAGTAGTAAGATTGAATTCAACTAAATTTAATTCTTAGCCTCACTTGGAACAACTTATGTTTTTAAATTTTCAAAGCAAATTATTCAACACTGAGCTCTATTAACTTCAAATGAATCGTTCATGATAGTAATCAAGGCTAAATTATGTTTCAAATAAGTTTATGTCATGTGCCTTTTTCATCACCTGTAAAGCAGGTATTTTACACAGCAACACTTACACAGTCTGGTACTGAATTTTGGCATATTTAATACACAGAAATAAATCACTAATGCGTTAGAAGCAGGATACTCGATTTTCTGAACACTTCGGAGGGGATCCTGCATAGGTTCATAATTAGGATAAAATTTATGGTTCTAAAGACAGGTTTACAGCATTTAGACTATTATTGCGAACACTCACACAAATAAAGTGGTCCATGCTCTGATATATACGTATCTGTATGCATGAAGTTGGTGGATCAGTGCCGAAGTAGGGTGGCAAGCGATGTGGTGGCTAACAGTACTCAGGCTCTTGGTGTTTGAATGCTTTTACAGTTTCTTCTTGGCGACGGATTTTTGATGTGTTAGAGCCATTCCTGATTGCCGAGAGTGCCATGCAACAGCCAAATTCACATCCGAGGCAAAATTCCTGACAAAACGGCTTGCAATTGCCTCCCTCGGCATCCTCGATGTGTACTGTGCAACGGCTAGCCACTGACTGCTTACCGTTCCCACCAAGGAGCCGCCCAGTTCGACCACCGAAACTATCTTTTACATCGCTCCAAGCCACTTCCGTTGCGGAGGGACTTCCCTCCATCTTTTACGTTATACAGGGTGTTACAAAAAGGTACGGCCAAACTTTCAGGAAACATTCCTCACACACAAATAAAGAAAAGATGTTATGTGGACATGTGTCCGGAAACGCTTAATTTCAATGTTAGAGCTCATTTTAGTTTCGCCAGTATTGGTAGAGGCGGACCAATTCCATGGCCTCCACGCTCTCCTGACCTCAACCCTCTTGACTTTCATTTATGGGGGCATTTGAAAGCTCTTGTCTACGCAACCCCGGTACCAAACGTAGAGACTCTTCGTGCTCGTATTGTGGACGGCTGTGATACAATACGCCATGCTCCAGGGCTGCATCAGCGCATCAGGGATTCCATGCGACGGAGGGTGGATGCATGTACGGAGGACATTTTGAACATTTCCTTTAAGAAAGTGTTTGAAGTCACGCTGGTACGTTCTGTTGCTGTGTGTTTCCATTCCATGATTAATGTGATTTGAAGAGAAGTAATCAAATCTGCTCTAACATGGAAAGTAAGCGTTTCCCAACACATGTCCACAAAACATATTTTCTTTCTTTGTGTGTGAGGAATGTTTCCTTAAAGTTTGGCCGTACCTTTTTGTAACAGCCTGTATAATACAAGTGTCCTAGGCATGAATCAGCTTCCTATATACAACGTTTTTTTTATAAACGTACGTATATTATAAAATTTCATTATTTACATTTTTCCATGCATACATTAAAAACCTTAAATTTCGTGTCAGAAATCAATGATCTTAAGTAACAAAGAACACACACTTCGTAACACAGATACACAGGTACATACACTACTGGCCATTGAAATTGGTACACCACGAAGATGACGTGCTACAGAGGCGAAATTTAACCGACAGGAAGAAGATGCTGTGATATGCAAATGATTAGCTTTTCAGAGCATTCACACGAGGTTGGCGCCGGTGGTGACACCTACAACGTGCTGACATGAGGAAACTTTCCAACAGATTTCTCATACACAAACAACAGCTGACCGGCGTTCCCTGATGAAACGTTGTTGTGATGCCTCGTGTAAGGAGGAGAAATGCGTACCATCAGGTTTCCGACTTTGATAAAGGTCAGATTGTAGCTTATCGCGATTGCGGTTTATCGTACCGCGACATTGCTGCTCGCGTTGGTCGAGATCCGGAGACTTTTAGCAGAATATGGAACCGTAACGGATCGTGCAGCCACGTCTCGATCCCTGAGTCAACAGATGGGGACGTTTGCAAGACAACAACCATCTTCACGAACAGTTCGACGACGTTTTCAGCAGCATGGACTATAAGCTCGGAGACCATGGCTGTGGTTACCCTCGACGCTGCATCACAGACAGGAGCGCCTGCGTTGGTGTACTCAACGACGAACCTGAGTGCACGAATGGCAAAACGTCATTTTTCCGGATGAATCCAGGTTCTGTTTACAGTATCATGACGGTCGCATCCGTGTTTGGCGACATCGCGGTGAACGCACATTGGAAGCGTGTATTCGTCATCGCCATACTGGCGTATCACCAGGCGTGATTGTATGGGGTGCCATTGGTTACACGTCTCCGTCACCTCTTGTTTCCATTTATGGCACTTTGAACAGTGGACGTTACATTTCAGATGTGTACGACCCGTGGCTCAACCCCTCATTCGACCCCTGCGAAACCCTACATTTCAGCAGGATAATGCACGACCGCATTTTGCAGGTCCTGTACGGACCTTTCTAGATACAGAAAATATTCGACTGCTGCCCTGGCCAGCACATTTTCCTGATGTCTCACCAATTGAAAACGTCTGGTCAATGGTGGCCGAGCAGCTGGCTCGTCACAATACGCCAGTCACTACTCTTGATGAACTGTAGTATCGTGTTGAAGCTGCATGGGCAGCTGTACCTGTACACGCCATCCAAGCTCTGTTTGACTCAATGCCCAGGTGCATCGAGGCCTTTATTACGGCCAGAGGTGGTTGTTATGGGTACTGATTTCTCAGGACCTATGCACCCATATTGCGTGAAAATGTCATCACATGTCAGTTCAAGTATAATATATTTGTCCAATGAATACCAATCTTTTGACCAACTTTGTTGTATGGGAGCGAAAGCTGGGTGGATTCAGGTTACCTTATCAATAAGGTTGAGGTTACGGATAGGAGCTAGGATGATTGCAGGTACTAGTAGATGGGAACAATGGCAGGAGGGTGTCCACAATGAGGAAATCAAAGAAAAACTGGGAATGAACTCTATAGATGTAGCATTCAGGATGAACAGGCTTAGATGGTGGCGTCGTGTTATACGTATGGGAGAAGCAAGGTTACCCAAGAGTCTCATGGGTTCAGCAGTAGAGGGTAGGAGGAGTCAGGGTAGACCAAGGAGAAGGTACCTGGATTCGGTTAAGAATGATTTTGAAGTAATAGGCTTAACATTAGAAGAGGCACCAATGTTAGCACTGCCGGCCGTGGTGGCCAAGCGGTTAAAGGCGCTACAGTCTGGAACCGCGCGACCGCTACGGTCGCAGGTTCGAATCCTGCCGCGGGCATGGATGTGTGTGATGTCCTTAGGTTAGTTAGGTTTAAGTAGTTTTAAGTTCTAGGGGACTGATGACCTTAGAAGTTAAGTCCCATAGTGCTCAGAGCCAATGTTAGCACTGAATAGGGGATCATGGAGGAATTTTATGCTCCAGACAGAACGCTGAAAGGCATAATGAGTCTTAAATGATGATGATGATGAATACCCGTTTATCATCTGCATTTCTTCTTGGTGTAACAATTTTAATGGCCAGTAGGGCCAGTAGTGTAGTATAAACCTATTTCCAATCGATATAGGTGTTACAAACTGACCTCTAAATGTCACGAGAGGCGTACCGGCCGATATGAAAGAGGCAAGGATTATTCTTTTTTTTTTTTTTCAGTAGACAAGTGGTCGGTCAGGATAGCTCAGCGAGTTTAAACGTGGACGTCATTGAATGTCACTGTTCCCCGATGAACGTCCCCCTGTTAGTGTACATTTCAACCTGAGTCATCTCCATTGACTGTGTTTTTATATCCCCCTATTTTTCTCCTTTATATTTTTGTAAATGTCTTCTATTATATACTTCATGTCTTTCGGCTGAAGAACAGCGCCTATGCTGCTGCCAGCCCGCCAAAGTTGGGGAAAATTGAATGTCGCCTGGCTAACAAATCCATCAAGGACATTTCAGACCTCATATGGTTTGCCATGATAAGTTGACGATTTGCGCGGTGGTTATCAGGAACGGCTGTGGCCCCCTCATAACGGTTGCCGAAGGTTGAGGAGGGGTGAGGGAAAGGCGGCGTCGGCTGGTTGCAGCAGTGCTGGCACCGCTACCCGTGCTTTGCGCGTAACACGGAATCGCAGGGAGCACTCGCGGAAGCATTGCCCGCTTAAGTGACACTTTCGTTGGGTACAAAATCACATAAATTGTTCATACTCGAGAGTTTTACCTGTAACTTATGCATTATTTACATATCGGAAACAATGAAAAATAAATGTAGATAAATGTATGACTTACGACACTATCACTCGAAAGTAAAAAAACTGATTTTTGGAATCTGTATGTACATGGCGTGTATTAAACGCAGAGAGCCGTAATGTTTACAGTGTTATTAACTGTGCCTGAAAGAACTGTCAAAATGATGTTCACTAAAGATCACTGTCATTTGTGTTTGTTTCAAGATCATCAACATCATCATCATCATAGCTTCAGAGCTTGGTATTGATGATAACTTCATCGATTGCCATTTCCATTATTCCATCTCCTGTCCAGTACTCTTGTCACTCTGCTGCACATTCCTGCAGTAGCCCTGCCAGTTCTGTGCAGTCACTGAAAGGAAGCAGCATTAAAAATATTCTGCAGTCTTTCGTTCTACATGTCACCGTCGACATTGTTCTCCCTGAAGTCGCGTTTCATTTTCGCCTATGCCAGTTCTATCAGGTTTAGATAGAAGTTGTAGGGTGGTAAACGCACTAATTTTGTGGCCTTTGCTCTAAGCCATTTTATCCACGACGTACAATTTCACGGCTTGTCTGTTTTCCTTTATTGAAGGTAACAGTTCAGTCTTTCCTACCGAGTGATTGCAGTTTATTTGCTCATTTTGCAACCACTCTAACATCGTAATTCTGAAACCGCACGTATTAGGCATTCTATCGAACGTCTTGTTGTGGTGTTGCGCATTATCCATGAAATCACAGAATTGGATGGAATATTACAACCATATCTGCGACCATATCTGCGACCATGCCACCTCCCCCTCCCATCAACGTCCGCTAGTTTCATCAAATTCAAGAATTTTGCAAGTTAGTCGAAACAGTTTCCCGCATGAGACTTCCTGACAAATTAAACTATATACCAAATCGATTTCCTAGATTCGCGTCTCATACCGGCACACCGTTTTAATTTGTTACTCCGCTGTGGAGTGAAAATTTGTCCTAGTTTCTTGCATCTTGCTGCAACTATTTGCCGAATTTGTCTTTTCGTCGAAGTTCTTCTCAAACTTACAGAAGTTTTGTGTGTTAAGGACAGGTGCGAAAGTATCATTGTCGAAAAGGAGAATGTCACAAAGACAAATGGATCGAAACAAATGTACCGTTGGAACATTTAACCATTCATAATTGGCACCATCAGTCAAGGATCTGCGGAGTGAGTTTGCAAATCAACTTGTTTCACCGGAAGGTAAAGAAGAACAGCAGCACAGAGGTCTTTAAGTTTTACCTGATATTTTTAACGTTACTGGAAACAAAAATGCATTTCTTTTTGATAAAAGTAGTACATACTGCCTGCAAAAATCGAAGAGTAATTAAGATGCAGTCTCTTGGTGAGATACCGCACCGAATTTTCTTTTCCTGTTATCGAATACGTGATCACACAACAGACAAGAGATTTTCGTAATTTTCATAGGACATCCTCAATGTTTTTAACCTAAGTCAAGTCCTCCGACTGAATAGTGTTTGTTTGGTAATATCAATATGTTCTCCACTAATATTTTCTAATGTATTTTTTTAATTTTTGTGTTTCGTCACTATTTTTACACATCAATAATAATGCAACAACAGAGCGACTGCTCTGACTTTTAAGAATAGCTGCACTTCAGTGACATGTACTTGCGGCGAGTTCCTCAAATAAACTTCCTCCAGTTACCTCTAGTAAACTTAAGTAAGCTTTTGTTCCAATGTAAAAATCTCAGCAAGTGCTTACAGAACGTATTCGTTAGTGGACCCAAGGCTTTTCTGATGTCTCACCTCTAGGGGTGGCCTGACGTTGGCAGCGCTCGGAGACAAATGAATATCTTGCAAGTAGTGCAGATTTTCTCCGCTTCTGGCAGCACTGGCGAAATCGTCAGATCTTGGCCAAACAGTACAGCTGTCAAAATCGCTTGTTTGTGATGTGACAGTGACGTGGAAGCTTGAAGGAACAATCAAAGATAAGTCCAGGCATACCTCATGCACTGACGGATAGGAACAGTCAAGCACTGCGGAGAGTAGTTGTAACAATCAAAATAAATCATAGGACGGAATCGAGCGTGAGTTCCAAAGTTCTGCCTGCAGTCCAGCTAGCACAACGACTGTGCATGGTGAGTTAAAATAATTGGTTACGATGGTCGAGCAGCTCTTCATAAGTCACACATTTCTGTAGTTAAAGCTAAGCGACGACTGGTGTGGCGTTAAGAGAGACGCCACTGGATGACTGGAAACGAGTGATTTAGTGTGGTGGATCATGCTATATCCTCTCGCAATCCGAAATAAGCGTTTGGTTCAAACGGCTCTGAGCACTGTGGGACTTAACATCTGAGGTCATCAGGCCCCTAGAACTTAGAACTACTTAAATCTAACTAACATAATGACATCACACACATCCATGCCTGAGGCAGGATTCGAACCTACGACCGTAGCAGTCGCGTCGTTCCGGACTGAAGCGCCTAGGACCGCTCGGCCACCGTGGCAGGCTAAGCGTTTGGGTTCCGTGATGCTTAGTACTATCACTGAAGTACGGAGGAGGTGCTGATACGGTAGGGGACTGTTTTTCGTGATTGGGGTGTGGTCTCCTTATTGGCGCTTAAAGAAACGCTGAGAAAAGCATTGTGTACTGTGTACAGTAGAGGAAAAGTTCGTAGACTATGACTGTTTGTATCAGCACAACAATGCGTGTTGTCATAAAGCAGCATCTGTGAGGCAGTGACATTTCTGAAATGGAATGGCTTAACCAGAGTCCTGACTGGAAGCTGATGGAACTCCTTCCAGTTTAGCCGTAGGCTGCTACCCAGACCCGACCTTCTATTAACGCTATTTGCTCTGGTTTCAGCTGTTGAGGAAGAAAAGGCTGTCATTCCTCGACAGACTTTTAGAGACCTCACTGTCCGCTATAGAATTCATGCCATCATAACGACTAAGGGTGGACACAGCACATATTAATCCTCCAATAGGCATCCGGTTACTGTACTGTACTGTACTTCGCAAACACGGCGTACAAACTATTTATAAACCGACAAAGAAGATCAGAGAGTGTCCCACATCTCCAAAGCAGACAACGGAAGTTACTTACATAGCAGGTGGAGAAACCGTCCGTGGTAGAGCACGCACTGTGTGAGGCCGATCACATAGTAAAATTCGCCGACACCGAAGTTCTGACTGTAGAGAAGAGCTATCCACCCGCTTGTTCAGAGAAGCTATAGAAATACGCAAAGAAAGACGATAGCCATAAGGTGAACGGGTGCTGCATTCCCGTGCTGCAGCAAACGACCGTTGCAGGTAGCAAGAGGAGAACCGCGTTGGAAATGACCACGGAGAAGGCCTTGGACGTTGGCGCATCAGTTATACATAGTCTGCGGCCGCGTTCTCAACTACAGTCCACCAGCAGCAATGGAGGGTGAAGCTTTGACAATGCCACCCACTCGTGCTAGCGAAACGATAGAAAAATCATCAAACAAACGTCGACCGAAGAACTCGAGGCAGAAGCCAACAGGTAGTTTGTCATTCCTCGATTTTTTAGGTGTAGAAGATCTAATTAACAATGAGTGGTCTCAGTTCGATATGACATACCAGGTGAAATTCGTGGTTTCTCTTTTTCGCACAACCGACGGCATTACGAAAACTAGAGGCGGTTACAATGTATTATCGTGATGTCCCTGGGATGTGACTGAAGTTTTATGCGCTGTGCTAGTCCTCAAATGTTTCTTTTTCCAATTTGTATCGAAGTCGATTTTGCAGCTGCCAGTGTTGATCAAGTAGTATTTGTAGTCCTCTATATCTAACCCACGCACTGACTGTATTTGATAAAAAGGGCCAGAACGTCCATATGCTGAACTTATTTTCAGATGCTGGGTATAAATCTGGATATAATCCTATCGCTCATCACACTGACCTAGTTTTGGAAGCGAGCATTTCCAGGGTTCAGTTTTTATTGCGCATCTACTGACTATGGTGATGGTAGGTGCAAGTGTGAGAAGCACCAGTACATTCACAGAAACGCACTAAGCAAGTCAACATATATCAGTTTCAAAATTCGGTACACCGT
The DNA here is from genome assembly GCF_023898315.1 of Schistocerca nitens. Taxonomy (NCBI): domain Eukaryota; kingdom Metazoa; phylum Arthropoda; class Insecta; order Orthoptera; family Acrididae; genus Schistocerca; species Schistocerca nitens. Next base: position 481,854,444 of record NC_064620.1, on the reverse strand, counting down.
AACGAACATGAATTATATACAACATAATGATACAGATAAACAACCGGATGAATTTACAGAGGAGGAACTACAGCAATTGAACATTACATGGTCTCGTATAACGGAAGCCACATCACTTCAGCTCCAAAGTCATTAATTCAAAAACCTGATAAAGTTACAACGTATGACCTACTTAATCAACAATAATAAAGTGATATGAGAGGAAATAATTACACTTTGCCGCTAAATTAACCATTATAATACCTTTTACTCCATGGCTGCACACGGACGTTGGCAATGAACGTCAATCACTGACCGTCTTTTGGAACAATGCCAAGATATTAGACCCAGAAAACGTCTTCCTGTCCAGTACAAGTGGTGGGGGAAACTGAACCAATGCCTATGACCAACCTCTGCACACCAAACTCTTAGCTTTCAGCTCATCTTTGAATTGACCACCCTGTTTCTGTTCCTTGTCGTACCCAGATAGAAGTTGAGTTGAAACAAGACTTATTCCGTCTACAATTTCGGTTCGTCTGCTACAGCATTCGAAACCATTCATGCTTGAGCACACTCTATAGAAAAAGATAGGGAGAGGAAGATAGGACACAGGATGTGCACAATAGGAAATAAAAGAAGCATATTGATCCGTATGTATTCCACAGTTATGTTGGTGTAACTTTCACAATGGCCTGACGTGATCGAAATGACATCAGTTCAGTTCCAAAGTCATTAATTCAAAAACCTGATAAAGTTACAACGTATGACCTACTTCATCAACAATAATAAAGTGATATGAGAGGAAATAATTAGAGTGCAAGCAAATAACCACCCTCAAAGCTGAATTAACAGCAACAACAGGAATAAAACCTGTGCTTACAGCATAAACAGACACTAGAATACCGTTCTCAACTATGGAATGACACAGATTGTGCCGTTCCAATCTGTGAAGTTAATCAGTTTCACCTGTGTAGATAAACGTTACCGAGAACCTGTAATGTAATAAAGGGAACTCACATTTAGACCATATTCGTACTGATTATTCGGACATTTTTCAAATTATTATATTTGATTTCCTTAAGTAATTTAAAAGCATAGTTCACATTTCACTCTGTTGCTTCGCAAAGCCATTTTGTTGATTTCACTTGCGATCTATTTCGTTGGTACACGTTTAGTGCAGATATTTTACGGAATAATCTTCTGTTCTGATATCCAGCTGCTTAGTGCACAGAGTTTGTCTAGTTAGACTAGCAATATCATTTAGAAATAACTTCATCGACTTGGTATGTTGTTGCTCAAAATTTTCGTGCCACTTGTCGTTGTCTTTGTTGTGAGTAGTTTGCACCATTTTATAACGATTACCGAAAATTTACATAAGAAGAAAATTAAGTAAGTTATTTGTAGGAACCATCGTGCCTAATCTTAAACGATTTACAGAAACTACTGAAAACCTAATTCTTAATGATGCAATGAGAGTCTAGTTACTTAACCGATATTCTAACTTCGATAAGGAAACAATTCCAGTTTCTCCTACAAAAACAAATTTCCATTTTATGATATTTGTGATGTCACCGCCAGACACCACACTTGCTAGGTGGTAGCCTTTAAATCGGCCGCGGTCCACTAGTATACGTCGGACCCGCGTGTCGCCACTGTCAGTGATTGCAGACCGAGCGCCACCACACGGCAGGTCTAGAGAGACGTCCTGGCACTCGCCCCAGTTGTACAGCCGACTTTGCTAGCGAAGCTACACTGACCAGTACGCTCTCATTTGCCGAGACGATAGTTAGCTTAGCCTTCAGCTACGTCATTTGCTACGACCTAGCAAGGCGCCATTACCAGTTTATATTCAGTGTAATAATGTCTAAACAAGAGCGATGGTCTCCAATTGTGGATTAAAGTTAAGTATTCCAAGAACTACGTTCTTTTCTTTATAGGATAATTACTTTACCTTGTTCCAGACCTCACACCAATCTGCGTGAGCTTAACGCGTGCCTTTCGGCTACCTCCGAGTGGCTTGGCTGTCTTGCCACGCCACTACAATATTTTTCATAGTAAAATCCAGTTCTGCTATGAACAGAAATAATCTCTGCCTCGAGTACTGAAACTCGAAGTTTAAAAGACAGGATGGATAGATATCAGGGGCCGAAAGGCAGAATACATTTTGCAGAAGTTTGAAAATGAAAATACAAATCCATCTTTTCCACAACACTTCCTTGCTGCCAAGTGTCTATATTTCATAAATGTATATACTCTACACTCAATATACCTTCTACAAGAAATTTACATATCTTACAGTAAAATTATATACCCGAATTATGTCTCAACAAAGTACTTTTACTAATCACTATAGGTCTATATTAATTTTTTTTAAAATTCACGATACATAATCATGTTGTCGTGTTGTGACCGTGCTTGCTACGAAATGGGAAGAGGAATTCCGCCTTATGCAAGACACCTTTTTTTTCTGTTTTGTTTCACCCAGACATGCTTCAGCACATTTCGTGCTATCTTCAGTAGATTATTTTTTTATTTACTAACTTACATGATGCTATTGATCATTTATTTTGGTAGCTATTCTGCTACACAATCTACAGCTTATCATGGTTTTGATATTGTTGTGCTTTCTCATGTTGTTGGCGGAGTGAATAAGCAGGTTTCGTGACCTGTGCTTCACACTGCACTTTCTCCGATTTTTCAAAACATAGGCAGAGTTTTCGCCACCATGACTTGTTGTTCGGGTGGGTACAACAACACATAATGACGGCGAAAACACTGCCTATGTTTTGAAAAATCTGAGAAAGTGCAGTGTCAAGCGACCATAGGTCACGAAATCTGCCAATTCACTTCGCCAAAAACATATGACAATGCACCACAATATCAAAACCATGAGAAGTTGTAGATTGTGTAGCATAATAGCTACCAAAATAAATGTCCAATAGCATCATCTAAGTTAGTAAATAAAAAAAACACAGAAGATAGTACAAAATGTGTCTGAGTGAAACAAAACAGAAAAAATGGTGTTTTTCATAAGGCGGAATTCCTCTTCCCAGTTTACAATACATGCTTAAGTTTTATTATACAGTACATTTGTACGAACGCCTGAACATTAAGTACCGACCTCGATTTTGTTTTTTGCACTGGTTTGTTTTATTAAACGATCATAAAGTTTGGCTTCAGCATAGGACTCACTCACTTTGATTTTAGGCTTGCCATAGTGCTCTAACAACGTTTCTGATCCCTCTGCATAACTGAAGAGTGACTCATAAACGTGAACCTAGATCGAATGGCAATAATACGTTTTGACCAAATATACACTACGTCAGAGAGCATTTCAGTTTCAATAGTGACATATTTCACCAAATATACGAAGTAAAATTACTTGAAATGGAAGCAAGGAAAAAAATCGAAAGCCTATCCAATTTCATTACCGTAATTAAATTTCTTATACAGTAGATACAAAACATCAGGCCATTATTCCGAGAAACAGCCTACGTTTTAGATTTTTCAGTGCGTAAAAACTGTATGACAAGCACTGTAAAACGAAATTCCAGCTTCTAGCTTCCTGCAAATATAAGATAGAAATTTTTCTTTTCCTTAGTATATAGATTACTGCATATTACAGAAACAAAGACAAGAATTTACTGGAGGAATAAAAATTGTGTGACACAAAATCTGTTGTCTTATATCAGCACTGAACTTTTAGTGATACAGGATTGTTTTTTTTTTTTTTTTCATTGAACTTCTGTTGTTGTCCTTGTTATGTTTTTGTTTTTCGGGAAAGCAGAAATGAAACGAAATGGTTGAACTGATGTTAGGGTTCTAGATCTCACGTAGCATTGGGTGCTTTATTTGTCCATAACTCAGTTCAAACAAAAAAGAATAAACAAAGTTATAATAGTAATTTACGTCCTTGCTTATTGCCTTCCTGAAGTTGATAGCAAGTAATTAGTAAACTGGGTAGAGGAATAGCATATTGTCCTTGCCGTCACTCCCTCGTTACGTGCAACGCACTACTTTCACTCCGTATACAATGGCCTTGAGAAGACACGTCCCTGATCTGAACCTTTTGCTGGGTACCATGTGCCGATGAAAGACACTAGTCACGCAGCTAATGCCAAAATGCGTTCTGGGAATCATTTGTGTTGCGCCTTACATGGAGTCACCATTAAATCCTGCTGAAGGCACTCACGTGTGTTTTGGAGCGTCAGTCCACCGACCACTAACCCATCGCACAACGAAATCACTTGTGCCGTACGATCAACTCAGAGGAAATACCTATACAGGATTTTATAAAGAATATTGCATATTTTGAGAGGCATTGTTATGGACCAAAACAATACAAAAATGTAAATTTAACATGGTCTCCAAAATATATACTGTAAGAGTTATGAGCGCTTATTCATATTCGCTACAGTGAAATAAATACCTTCTACTGCAAGGTTTTTGCTATGGACGGTCAAATAGGTTGCCTGGTGTAAGTTATTTTCAGGTCCTGATAAACGACTTGCTAGAGGAGGTTCCATTCCAACAACAGCTGGAGTATTTCATGCATGATGGAGAGCCAGCCTATATTCTCCGAAATGTCCGACAACACCCGACACGGGCATTTAATGAGCATTGGATTAACAGCTGGAGTATTTCATGCATGATGGAGAGCCAGCCTATATTCTCCGAAATGTCCGACAACACCCGACACGGGCATTTAATGAGCATTGGATTGGTCGGTGAAGTACATTGGCCAGCTTCTTCCCCAGATCTAAATCCATTGAATTGACTCTGGAGACATTTAAAACCTTTGATGTAAGCAAGCCTTGTTAGTGATGTACAAACTTTACAGAAAAGCGCTGTCAATGCTTGCCAACGCGTCCGTGACCAATCTGGATTTTTTCACGGAGTACATGATTCCCTAAGCCATCAGACAGAAGTATCCCTTACTATGAATGGACACCATATTCAGTACCTGCTTTAGCGATGGGTCACAAAGGCTGCTCTTATGTGATATTAAGCAGGTTACATTAGAAGCTATGTACTTTCACAGTAACAGAATCATACACTATGTGATCAAAAGTATCAGGACACCCCGAAAACATGCGTTTTTCGTAATACGTGCATTGTGCTGCCACCTACTGCCAGGTACTCCATATCAACGACCTAAGTAGTCGTTAGACATCGTGAGAGAGCAGAATGGGGCGCTCCGCGGAACTCACGGACTTCAAACGTGGTCAGGTGATTCGGTGTCACTTGTGTCATACGTCTGTAAGCGAGAATTCCACACTCCTAAAGATCCCTAGGTCCATCGTTGCCGATGTAATAGTGAATTGAAAACGTGAAGGGACACGTACAGCACAAAAATGTACAGGCCGACCTCGTCTGATGACTGACAAAGACCACCAACTGGTTCAAGAGGGTCGTAATGTGTAATAAGCAGACATCTATCCAGACCATCACACAGGAAATCCAAATTGCGTCAGGATCCACTTCAAGTACTATGACAGTTAGGCGGGAGGTAAGAAAACTTGGATTTCATGGTCGAGCGACTGCTCATAAGCCACACATCACGCTGGTAAATGCCAAACGACGCCTCACTTGATATAAGGAGCGTAAACATTTAACGATTGAACAGTGGAAAACGCTGTGTGGAGTGACGAATCACGGTACACAATGTGGCGATCCGATGGCAGGGAGTGGGTATGGCGAATGCCCGGTGAATGTCATCTGCCAGCGTGTGTAGTGCCAACAGAGTAAAATTCGAAGGCGGTGGTATTATGGTGTTGTCGTGCTGTTCATGGAGGGGGCTTGCACCCCTTGTTGTTTTGCGTGGCGCTATCACAGCGCAAGCCATCATTGATGTTTTAAGCACCTTCTTGCTTCCCACTTGAAGAGCAATTCGGGAATGGCGATCACATCTTTCAACATGATCGAGCACCTGCTCATAATGCACGGTCTGTGGCGGAGTAGTACACGACTATAACATCCATGTAATGGACTGGCCTGCACAGAGTCCTGACCTCAATCCTTCAGAACACCTTTGGGATGTTCTAGAACGCCGACTTGGTGCCAGGCCTTACCGACGACATCGATACCTCTCCTCAGTGCAGCATTTCGTGAAAAACGGGCTCCCATTCCCCAAGAAACCTTCTAGCGCCTGATTGAACGTGTGCCTGCGAGGGTGGAAGCTGTCATCAGGGCTAAGGGTGGGCCAACGCCATACTGAATTCCAGCATTACCGATGGAGGGCGCCACGAAATTGTAAGTCATTTTCAGCCATGTGTTCGGATACTTTTGATCACATAGTGCATGTTATCATTTGTGCACTCATTTCTAGGTCATTCGTAATAGCAAAGAGCTCGCAGTAGAAGCGATTTGTTTGACAGTGGCCGAGATGACCAAGTGCTCATAACACATAAGGCACACATTTTAGAGCCCATGGTTACTGGACTTTGGTCCATAATAACACCTCTCAAAACAAGGAGTACCTTTTTCTGAACACTTTGCTTGATACTGCCAACTGCCTGACAAAAAGTGAAGCAATCAGAAAAGATAGAGAATATGAAATGAAACATCAGGGGTCGATAGAGTGTGGGATGTTATTTTAGCGACTGCAGAACTGAGTGAGACAAAGAATGTGCCAATATGACCACACTTACCAGTATGACGTTGCACTCCCTTTGGCCTGGGTGCATGCAGTGATTTGTTTGCGAAGGGTTTCATAAGGCCAATTTTTCATCTGCTGAGGCAAATTGGCACATGACTACTGTACCTAGTACTTGATATCCTAGATACAGGGAGACGGCGTTGATGTCTGAGTTGGTGCCAAAACGTTTTTTATTGGGAACGTATCTGGGGATGTTGCTGGTTACAGCATCACCTCACTACCATGCAGACAGTTCGTAGAGACACGTGCCACACGTGGACAAGCGTTATTGCGTAAATTGAAGGTGGACGGGTGGGGGGAGCAAAGGAAGGAAAGCATTCAAAACTGGCTAAAGCCGGAGATAAGCTCAGCCGAAATTTTTGCGAAGAACCTAACTGCAAATTTCCTTTAATTTACGTCTATGGTAACTAAGTTTTTGTTCACATATTACCGGTTTCGGTCTATAATGACCATCTTCATATGTGTGTTTTACGAAAACAGTGTCAGATCTGAAGATGGTCATTATAGGTAATCTGTGAACAAAAAGTTTGTGACCATAGACGTAAATTAAAGGAAATATATTCTATATCGGGTCACTGTTTTATTAGCGACAATGTCGCAGCTTGTGGAACTTAACGGTGTTCCGAAAGGACAGCCTAAACACGGTTGGCGGTGGAGTGTTTCTTGCTGTTAGAAATAGTTTATCTTGTCGCGAAATCGAAGTAGATAGTTCCTGTGAGTTAGTATGGGCATAGGTCCTTGTTGGCAACTGGAATAAAATAATAATTGGATCCTTTTACTGACCTCCCAATTCAGATGATACAATTGCTGAAAGGTTCGAAGAAGACTTAAGTTTGATTTCAAACACGTACCCCACTTATACGATTATAGTTGGTGGTGACTTTAAGTTACCCTCTATATATTGGCGAAAATACATGTTTAATTCCAAATGTATTCATAAAACACCATCCAGAATTGTGCTAAATGCATCCTCTGAAAATTACTTCGAGCAGTTAGTTCATGATCCCTCTTAAAAAAATAGTAAACGGTTGTGAAAACACACTTGACCTCTTAGCAACAAATAATCCTGAGTTAATAGCTAGCATCAAAACGGATACAGGGATTAGTGAACACAAGGTTGTCGTAGCGAAATTGAATATTGTAACCCCCAAATCCTCTGAAAATAAACGAATAATATACCTATTCAGAAAAGCAGATAAAAAATCACTTGACACCTTCCTGAGAGACAATCTATAATCCTTTCAAATTTAAAATATAAGTGTAGACAAGATTTGGCTTGAATTCAAAGAAATAGCATCTGCAGCAATTGAGAGATTTACATCAAATAAATGAACAAACGACGGAAATGACCTTCCTTGGTATACAAAATAGGTCAAAACACTATCGCAGAAACAACGAAACAAACATGCCAAATTTAAACAGGCGCAAAATCCCCAAGATTGGCTATCTTTTACAGAAGCTTGAATTTTAGCGCAGACTTCAATGCGAGATGCTTATAATAGTTTCATCAGCCAAACTGTGTATCGAAACCTGGCATAAAATGCAGAGAGATTCTGGTCATATGTCAAGTATGCTAGTAGAAAGACACAAGGTCGATGCATTCTCTCCGCGATAGCAATGGAAATACTATCGATGACGGTGCTGTTAAAGCAGAGTTACTAAACACAGTCTTCCGAATATCGTTCTCCAAAGAAGACGAAATACATATTCTAGATTTATAATCAAGAACAGCTCCGAACAAGAATAGCTTAAAAGTAGACATCCTCTGAGTAATGAGGCAACTTAAATCACTTAATAAAAGCAAGTCTTCTGGTCCAGACTGTATACCAGTTAGGTTCCTTTCAGACTATGCTGATACAATAGCTCCATACATAACAATCATATACAACCGTTCGCTCGACGAAAGATCCGTACCCAAGGACTGGAAAGTTGCATAAGTCATACCAATATTCAAGAAAGATAGTATGAGAATTCCACTTAATTACAGGCTCATATCATTAACGTCGATATGTAGCAGCATTTTGGAACATACATTGTTCAGGGATTCGAACATTACGCAATGTGTCGAAGAAAACCGTCTAGTGACACACAGTCAACATGGATTTAGATAGCATCGTTCTTGTGAAACGTAACTAGCTATTTACTCGAATGAAGTTCTGAGTGCTATTGACAAGGGATTTCAGATTGATTCCGTGTTTTTGGGTTTCCGGAAGGCTTTTGACACTTTACTACACGAGCGGTATGTAGTGAAATTGCGTGCTTATGGAATATCGTCTCAGTTATGTGACCGGATTCGTGATTTCCTGTCAGAGGGCTCACAGTACGTAGTAACTGACGGAAAGCCGTCGAGTAAAACAGAAGTGTTTTCTGGCTTTCCCCAAGGTAGTGTTATAGGCCCTTTGCTGTTCCGTATCTATATAAACGATTTGGGAGACAATCTGAGCAGCCGTCTTAGGTTGTTTGCAGGTGACGCTGTCGTTTATCGACTAGTAAAGTCGTCAGAAGATCAAAACAAATTGCAGAACGATTTAGAAAAATATCTCTATGGTCACAAAATTGGCAGTTGACCCTAAATAATGGAAAGTGTGAGGTCACCCACGTGAGTGCTAAAAGGAATCCGCTGAACAGGATAAGCCAGTCGAATCCAAAGGCCGTAAATTCAGCTAAATACCTAGGAATTGCAATTACGAACAACTTAAATTGGAATTAACACATAGACAATCTTGTGCGGAAGGCCAACCGAAGACTGCGTTTTATTGATAGGACACTTAGCAAATGTAACAATTCTACTAAAGAGACTGTCTACACTATGCTTGTCCGTCCTCTTTTAGAATACTGCTGCTTAGTGTGGGATCCTTACCATATAGGATTGACGGAGTACATCGAAAAAGTTCAAAGAAGGGCAGCACGTTTCGTACGTATTATCGCGAAATAGAGCAGAGAGTTTCACTGAAACAATACAGGATTTGGGGTGGACCATTCAAACAAAGGCGTTTTTCGTTGTGGCGGAATCGTCTCACGAAATGTGGTGCTACGTACGAATGTTGGAAATTAGGTGGACTGGTAAGGTAAGGAATGAGAAGGCTGTGTGCAGAATCGGAGAGGAAATGAATGAATGGAAAACACCAACAAGATGAAGCGACAGGATGATAGGAAATCTATTAAGATACTATTGCAGAATCAATGAAAAAAGCATGCTAAATTTCAAAGAACACAAAACCACAAGACTGGCGAAGTTTGACTGAGCATCGAATTTTAATGCGAACGTCAATGCGAGACGCTTTTAACAATTCCCGCAACGAAACTCTGTCTCGAAATATGGCAGAAAATCCGAAGAGTTTCTGGTCTTATGCAATGTACGCCACTGAAAAGACACAATAAATATCGTCATTGCATTATAACAATGGTGATGTAAGAGATGAGAGTGCCATTGAAACAGATTTACTAAATACAGTTTTCCGAAATTCACCATCAAAGAAATAAATATTCCAGAATTCGAACAACTGACAACATGAGTAATTTAGACGGAGATATCCTCGATGTATTGAAGCAGCTTAAATCATCTAATAAGGACAAGGCGTCCAGTCCAGGTTGTATACCAGTCAGGTTTCTTCCAGAGTGTACTGGTGGAATAGCTCCATAGTCAGCAATCATATACAACCGATCACTCGCTGAAAGATCTTCGCCTAAGGTCTGGAAAGTAGCACAAGCTACACCAACACCCAATAAATGAAATAGGGTTAATTCACTGAATTACAGACCTACAACGCTAAAGCAGATTTGTAGTAGAATTTTGGAACACAACGGATATTCAAACATTTTCGGTTACCTCGAAGAAAACGATTTATTGACGAACAGCCAATGCGGATTCAATAAATTTCGTTCTTGTGAAACGCAACAAGACCTTTATACTCACGAATTGCGGTTCTAGGCGCTTCAGTCTGGAACCGCGCGACCGCTGCGGTCGCAGGTTCGAATCCTGCCTCGGGCATGGATGTGTGTGATGTCCTTAGGTTAGTTAGGTTTACGTACTTCTAAGTTCTAGAGGACTGATTACCTCATATGTGAAGTCCCATAGTGCTCAGAGCCACACTCACGAAGTAATGAGTTCTCTCGATAGGGGATGTCAAACTGATTCTGTATTTTTAGATTTCCAGAAAGTTTTGACAAGCGACTTCTACTCAAATACACGAATACGGAGTATTGTCTCAGTTGCGCGACTGGGTTCGTGATTTCATGTCAGAAAGATCGCAGCCCGTAGTCACTGACACAAAATTATCAGCCGGCCGAAGTGGCCGTGCGGTTAAAGGCGCTGCAGTCTGGAACCGCAAGACCGCTACGGTCGCAGGTTCGAATCCTGCCTCGGGCATGGATGTTTGTGATGTCCTTAGGTTAGTTAGGTTTAACTAGTTCTAAGTTCTAGGGGACTAATGACCTCAGCAGTTGAGTCCCATAGTGCTCAGAGCCATTTGAACCAACAACATTATCGAGTAAAACAGAAGTGATATCCGGCGTTCCTCAAGTTTGTGTTATAGGCTCTCTGTTGTTTCTGATCTACATAAACGATTTAGGAGGCTATCTGAGGAGCCGGCTTAGATTGTTTTGTATATGATGCTGTCATTTGCCGCCTTATGAAGTCATCAGATGATCAAAACAAACTGCAAAATGACTTAGACACGGTATCTGTAGGATACAAAATGTGGCTGTCGACCCTTACAAGATAGAACACACAAATATAAAAGACATAAATTCAACTAAATACTTAGGGCCTACAATTAAGAATAACTTAAATTGGACCGATCATATAAATGATGTTGTGGGGAAAGCAAACTAAAGGCTGAGATTATTGGCAGAACACTTAGAAAAAGTAATAGGTTTACTAAACAGACTGCTTCCAGTACGCGTTCCGACCTCTTCTGGAATATTGCTGTGCGATATGTGGCATTCGCGTCACGTGGTGTTGACGGAGGACACCGAAAAAGATCAAAGAAGAGCAGCACGTTTTGTATTATCTCTAAATAGGAAGTGAGTGAATGCCACCAATATGATACGTGAACCGTGGTGGCAGCCACTATAACAAAAGTCTTTTTAGTTGCAGCAGGATATTCTCATGACATTTCAATCACTAACTTTCTCCTCAGAGTGTGAAAATATTTTGCTGGCGCGCATTTACATAGGAAGGAACAATCATCATAATAGAATAAAATCAGAGTTTTTTTTTCCTTTATTGTATTTCAATTCCCCATCGGGGCGGGCTGGCAGCAGCATAGGCGCTGCTCTTCAGCTGAAAGACATAGAACAAAACAATAGAAGACATTTAAAAACAGCAAAGGAGAGAATAACATAGACATAAAAAAGGGTAACATCATGGAAGGCAATAGACAAAAAACGGGGTGACTAAAATGGAGATAAAAAACTGTTTAAAAGTAGCACACACAAAAAGCCACACACTGCGATGGTTAAAAGAACACAAGGCACAGTGTGACCGGAGCAGAAAGGTAGCGACGGATGGCATAGCACATAACGTATCACTGACGGCGAACCTCAAGGCTGGACACAATTAAAAGCACACCTCTTGATGCACACGAGAAACAGCACTAAACAACACTGATGTGGCACACTGATGAAGAGCAATTCAGAGGATCTGCCAGGCGCTAGGAGATGAGGGAGACCTGAAGAAGGGAGGGAGGGGAAGAGATGGGGGAGGTGAGCGGGGGCGCGCGGAAGAGGGCCAGGTAGGGAGGGATGTGGGAAGGAGAGAGGCAAGTATGGGGTGCAGGGTCGCAGGGGAGGGGGGGATGGAGGAAAATCCGCTCTGGGAGGAGGAGGAAAGAGGAAAAGGGGGCCCTGGGGTGAGGGGGGGGGGGAACAAGGCCAGGTTATAGTTGGAAGGAAGGGTAGATGTCATGGCGAAGTTCGTCATCCGGGAGGGGGAGGCGTTGGAAATTGCCCTGATGAAGGAGATGGAGGGTGTGGAGGTGGAGAGAGGGAGGGATACAGCGATAGAGGCGCGGCAATGGGCGGGGGGGTGGAGAGGAAGGAGGAAACCAGAGGGTGGGGAGGATCAAGCCTGCGAACAATGTAAAGGAGGCGGAGATGTTGGAGGAACAGGAGGAGGTGGGGGAAGGGGATCAGTTCATACAGGAGCCGTGTGGGGGAAGGAAGGCGGATACGGAAGGCAAGGCGGAGCGCATGGCGTTCAAGGATTTGGAGGGCCTTGTAAAAGTGGGTGGGGGCGGAGATCCAGGCAACGCTGGCATAACAGAGGATAGGACGGATGAGGGAGGATGGTAGAAGGATGCAATCCCCATGTCCGGCCAGACAGGAGTTTCAGAAGGCGGAGGTGGGAATGGACTTTCTGCTGGATGGTCAGGAGATGAGGGGTCCAGGTGAGGTGTCGGTCAAGGGTGAGGCCAAGGTATTTCAGGGTGGGGGTGAGTTGGATAGGACGACCGTAAAGGGTGAGGTAGAAATCATGGAGGCGAAAGGAGCGAGTGGTGCGGCCTATGATGATTGCCTGGGTTTTGGAGGGGTTGAGATGGAGGAACCACTGATTACACCAAGTGGTGAACTGGTTAAGGTGGGTTTGGAGGGTACGTTGAGACCGGTGAAGGGTAGGATAGAGAGCCAGGAAGGCGGTGTCATCAGCATACTGGAGAAGGTGGACTGGTGGGGGTGGCTTGGGCATATCAGCTGTATACAAGAGATAAAGGAGAGGGGAGAGGACAGAACCCTGGGGGACGCCAGCCGTGGGATAAAAGATACGGGAGTTAGTGTTGTGGAGGGTGACATAGGAAGGACGGTGCGAGAGGAAGGAAGCGACCAGACGGACAAAATTGATAGGCAGGGCGTAGGTTTGGAGTTTAAAGAGGAGACCGGGATGCCATACACGGTCATAGGCATTTTGGAGGTCAAGGGAAACAAAAATGGCGGAGTGACGGGAGTTGAGCTGGAGGGACAGAAGGTGAACAAGGTTGAGGAGTTGGTCGTCAGCAGAGAAGGAGGGTCGGAAGGCACACTGGGTAAGGGGGAGGAGGTTAAAATCAGAGCTCACATGGAAGGATTTAAATGTCAGTTTTCCCGCAGACTGTTCGAGAGTGAAACAGTAGAAAAATTACTTGAAAGTCACTGATAAACCCTCTGCTAGCCCCTTAATTGTGTATTGCAGAATAATCATATAGATGTAGATTCAGACTTAGAAAGCTCTGAACAGCAGCACAGAATACCCTAGCACATTTCCCTCTTCAATAAAAATTACCGTTCACGCCTCAACCTACTTTGCATTCCTCCACAAACTCAAAAAGTATTGTAGAGGCTCTCCATCTGTATTGGTATAACATTCCACCTTCGAAGTCAAGTAAGCAGTGAGGGTTTCGACTCCTGGCCTTGGCACAAATTTACGTTCCTCGCTTCAGTCTTCATATATACAGCATAGATGCTTGAGACTTCAAAAGTTCTCTGGGACCTTATAGTTTCAATTGCGTAAAGCACCTGTACTGGAGTTTCAAGCAGGATCCACCATTTCATTCGATACTGAGGTGCTGTTTGAAACACCCCCGTTTAATTCCTTTATTGGATTTTGTGCAATTTATCGAAGGCTGCCAAACAGTTAATTATTGTGATTATATGACCGTGTGCTTAATGATTATATGACCGCGTGCATAATGGATGAAAGGCTATCGGTTTTTCTGCCATGGTTTCGGGGATATTTCAACCGTGTGCGGCTGTTCTGAAATTGAATAGTGGAAATGATAGAAGCTTTGTCTATTATTAAGGACCACAAAGGTATATTTTCTACTAACACACAAATTCTGAGGCAGTTGCTACCTTCGCCTTATACGTCTAATTGCGGTTATCTCTTTTTATTGATTGCTGATTTTCAGTACTTCGTCACACGCAATGCTGATGGTTAACATTCACAACAATCCTCACTGCAATCCATGGTTGTTGCTGGCCGACGCGGTTGACGCGAAACACGTAATTCGGCACTTGTCACTTTCTGTTTCATATCACTCGCGAATCGGTATCGATGAGGGTCCACCCCACGACGATCAGGGGGACGCGCTCACCCGTCATACTCCGGTGAATTTTACTCGACCGCCATTCCTGCCCGTCTTTCCCGCACCACAGCTCACTCGACACTCTCCAGTACTACTACCTCACTGCCTCCTGCAGCTCTCGACAATCGACTCCTGTCTACTATCGACCTAGGCGTCGGATACTAGCATCTATGTTCGTGGGATCATGGATCCCTTACATGTTCCAGGACTGTAGGAGAGCCTCTGTACTGCTGCTCAAGTTTAGAGGGACTGCGAAGTTGGCAGAGGTTGAACAGCAATTTGGATTGAGGAGGGAGGCGTGCCAGGGTAGTCCGTGATGTGTTGCAAAGTCACTGTATCAGGGTGGCGTAATGGTGAGAGCATAGGTCTAGTGAGCAGAAGTTCTGGGTTCTAATCCCGGCATTTGGCGCTTCAGCCTGCGTATATTCATACTAGATGCTTGAGATTTGAAAAAGTTCTCTGGAACAATACTGTTTCATGCCAACCTTGTACAAGAAAGAGCTCAATTAAAATTTTCTAAGTTCCGGAGCGAAGCGACCTCAGTTGCACTATGGCGTGCACGAAGAATTACATTTCACCTCCAGAGTGAGTCAAGAGGAAACACAGCCTCGGTACTCCTGGCGAGGTTGAGAGCGGAACTCAACAGAAATGCAGTAGGCAGAGTAACAGACAGGACCACATTCGATACGTGTTGAAGGAAACGCTACTGCTAATGCAACGACGCGTGCCAAGAGCTTTTACGAACCAGTCCTATATTCAATCATGACACACTATTTCCCTCCATAAATATTCCACTCTTAAGACAGTCGGTGAAGTAGATCGATGGCGTACATAGCGTTCGCGCTTGATTCCGTGGTTAAAGTAAAGTGACGTCTGGCACACGTCTGTTGTAGGTTACCTGCACGCTGCTAAGGAACGACAGCCGCTACGGGGAGAGATGGCTACCTCACCATAATCACCAGTCGCAGAGTAGTCTGCCTCTGTCGTAGATGTGAGGATCCTGGGGTCTTCCTTATCATGCCGGTTCAGGACACCAGCTTTCTGATACTTCGGCGGATGGGCTACGGCGTACCTAATCGGTAGGTCAGCATCGTCGTACTACATGTCTACACGACAACCGCCATAGCGGTTCAAGAGATGAAGAAAAATGGCGGTGAGCGGGAGAGGACAGAGCACCTCCCAAATCGGCAGGTATAGGTTCAACATGCCCCGCCGCCACTCACTGCCGCGGCGTCGCGGTACGGCGGGAGACAAAGCCACAGACGGCGGCAACTGACGTTAACTGCAGCCGGCGAGAAAAGGGCGTAAGGTGTCAGCTACAGTGAGCTGGCTGAAGCCCGCCTACGATGTGATACCTCGAAGTACATCGAAAGCCGAAGTCAACAGCGAGTCAATGCAGTGCTTGTAGGTTATATAAATAAATAACTAATTCTCAGTCTTCTTCCACTGCGCTTACTGGTCGCAAGAGATCACCACCAACCTCACAACTGACAAGGAGCGAAATGGTAGAGTCCTTCTTGACACAGAACCGTCTTTACTTCCGCCCTCCCAAGAGCCGCCTCTTGCAATATAGTTTCATTTGATTAAAGCACTTTTTCCTTAGAGTCAAGCAGGATCCTCCATTTCGTTCGATGCTGACGTGATATTCCAATACAGTGGTAGAGCCTCTGCAATGCGTTCGAGCTTAGGGCGAATACCAAATGGGCTGCGGCGTGGATGGGAATTCGGATGAGGTAGGGAGGTGTGTTACGGTTGTTTGTGAAGTTTTGCAAAACGAATGATTGTGCTTAATAATCACATAACCACGCATGAAATTAAACAAAAACTGAGCAATTGTGGCACAGCTGTTAGCGCATCTGCCTATTTAGTAGGAGACCGGGTTCGAACCCTGGCCTTGGTACAAATTTCCGTTCGTCGTTTCAGTCCGCATATATGCGTAAAAAGTGAGCAATTGTAGACTCGAATGATTTACTGAAGCGGCCAAAAATTTGTAACAAACTAGCATTAAAATTGCTTTTATAGAAATGAGAACAATGAACAGAACGTTTTCCTTTTGTTTTTATGTAAACATGTCAGTCAACGTATCGCCGTCATCTTTGATGTCACAGTGTGTGAAGTCCATCTGATTTGCGCACCCATGGCCAGCGCAGTAGCCGCAGATATTCGTACAACTTCATGCACAACCCATCCCCATTCTTTCTGCAGAAGGTGACTTCCGGTCCGTTGTTGAACCTGAAGGTAAAGGTGGAAATCATTTAGAGGTCCGAGGGCTTACATTAGAAGAAGTTAGTGAAGATATTGCCCTGTATTGCATGTTATTGCATGTTAACCGGGAGCCTAGAAACGACGGAGACGCTCCGTCCCCGCCGCAGCGGCAGTGGTCCACAACCCCACGACGACTACCACTTCACCCCCCTCCGCCGCGCCACACCGAAACACTCTTTCAGGGTCATTGTGCAGTTCGGCCCCTGGTGGATCCCACCAGGGAACGTCTCACACCAGACGAGTGTAACCCCTATGTTTGTATGGTAGAGTAATGGTCGTGTAAGCGTACGTGGAGAACTTGTTTGCACAGCAATCGCCGACATAGTGTAGTAGAGGTGGAATAAGGGGAACCAGCCCACATTCGCCGAGGCAGGTGGAAAACCGCCTAAAAACCATCGACAGACTGGCCGGCTCACCGAACCTCGACACAAGTCGGATTCGTGCCGGGGACCAGGCGCTCCTTCCCAATCCGGAAAGCCGTGCGTTAGACCGCACGGCTAAACGGGCGAGCAGATAATGCCTTACTCACTGGTGGTAAACTCCATTCCAGTTCTGACAGGTATCTCGATAACAGAGCAATGAAGCGTACTTTTCTTTTTAACGTTAGTCAAAAAAGCTCCTTGAGGAGATGTTTATGATGAAACATCATCATTTCAATTTCTGTCGCTCCTCCCCTCGTGTTTCTTTTGATGGGTTCTTCATTCTTGGTGCCTGGCAAGGGCGTGGAGAGGGGGGAAGGGAGGGCTAGACCTAATTGTATGGAGTATTTTTAATATTTTGTAAGACAAGTGGTGACTTGTAAGTCCCCATAGAAAGGTTCTAATTCCCACTTTTATAAGAATCTGCATAATACCGGCTTTTAAAGCATTTACTTCAAAGAAAAAACACCTGGCGCACCTCAGTTTTTCCTTTCCCTAAGAGATAGGCGGGTCCACGGGTCCCCTTGCCTGCGGGTATCGCCATTGTTGCTACCTGGAAAGTTATAACTGTCGAAGACCACAGTGACGTCCCGACCGACGTGAGCATTGCCGTATGGGAGGCAGACTTGGCTTTAATTTGTCGGACAAGGGCGCACGGTCCAACTGAGTGCACCGTCTCTTCAAGAACGTCGATTAATGGAGATTTCGTGCCTTGTCGCATCAGCACCCTGTAAAACAGTGCAGCGGGCCTTGCTGCTAGTTCCTATTTCAGGTATTCTCTAAGGTCAGACTCTGACCTGGTGAACGAGTCTCATCACAGGGCAGTCATCAGATAGCACAAGTATGGTGCCAAAGTATATATATAACTTTATATATTTCTCACTCTTTTTTCGGATAAAAAACACAATACAACAAATTATTTTAGCGTTTATATTTTTATCTTTACTTTCTTCTTGGTCTTCCAGTCATATTGTTACCTCTTAGTTCTTGTGCATATTGTATTGTATGTTACCCCGCTTCCCTGTAGCTTACTCCTATTTACTCAGAATTTCGAACTTCTTGCATCATTTTACATTGTCGAACGCTTATTCCAGGTCGACCAATCCCATAAACGCGTTTTGATTTTTCTTCAGTCTCGCTTCCATTGTCAACAAGGCCTCTCCGGTGCCTTTTTCTATAGCCACATGATCGTCTTCTAGCAGTGCCTCCGTTCCCTTTTCCACTCTTGTTTATATCAATCTTGTCAGCTAGTTGATTGTTCGGTAAGTCTCACACTTTTCGGCTCTTACAGTGTTATGAATTGTGTGGAAAATGTTTTTTCCGAAAGTGTGATTACTCATAGCCAGTCTTATACAGTCTGCGCACTAACGTAAACAGTCATTTGGTTGCCACGTTTCCCCATGATTATAGAAATTCCGGCGAAATCTTATCCATATCTTCTGCTTTATTTGATCTTAAGTTGTCCAACGCTCTTTCAAAGTCTGAGTATAATACCTGACCTTCTCTTGCCTATCGACTCCCATTTCTTCTACTACCACGTCCTCAGACCAAGTCCTCCCCCTCATAGACGCTTTCAAAGTACTCTTCCCACCCACCCCCTCTCTCCCTGCATTTAACAGACGTATTCCAATTGCACCCTTAAAGATACTGCCTTTGATTTTAATTTCACCGAAGGTTGTTTGGTCTTTTCTACACACTGAGTCAGTCCTTCTGACAATCATTTCCTTTTCGCTTTCTTCATATTCTTCGGGCAGCCATTTCGCCTCGACATCCGTGGTCTTCCAATCTTTTTCATTCCTATGACTAGTGTTTCTGTATTCCTACATTTGTCTGATAATTTTTGCACTTCCTTCTTTCGTCGATCAACTGAAACATTTCTTCTGTTACCCAAGGATTCTTCACTATTAGCTTGCTAGTACCTATGTTTGTCCAACATCCGTGATTTCTCTTTTTCGAGATGGCCACTTCTCATCAACTGAATTGCATACAGAGGGTATCTCTTATCGCTGTATCCACATATTTAATGAACTTCAAACGCGTCTGATCATTTCTCAATATTTCAATTTCCCACTTGCTTCCACATTCATTCTTCCGGACGAGTCTCTTCAACCTCACTTTACTCTTTACCATTACTAAATTATGATCTCAATCTACAACTGCTCCTACGAGCGCTTTGCGATCTATCATCTGATTTCGGTATCTCTGTCTGATATAAACCCGCTGCAGTCTTTCAGTGTCTCCAGTCTCTTTCCTTGTATACCTCCTCGTCTTATGATGCTTGAACTGAGTATTCGTTATTACTAGCTGGAATTTATTGCAGAACTCAATTAGTTTTCTCCCCTCTCATTCCTGCTGGAATTGCCCAAGTCCGTCGGAATGCACAATGGACACAAATGGATGCAGGTGATCACACAGGATGTTTACGTAAGTGTCACCTGTCAGAGTCGTATCTAGACTTATCAGGGGTCCCATATCACTCGAGCTGCACACGCCCCACCCCATTACAGAGCCTCCAGCAGCTTGAACAGTCCCCTGCTGACATGCAGGGTACATGGATGCATGACGTTGTCTCCTTATCCGTACACGTCCATCCACTCGATACAATTTGAAACGAGACTTGTCCGACCAGGCAACAGTCCTATGTCGGTATTGGTGGACCAGGCGAGGCGAAAAGCACTGTGTCGTGCAGTCATCAATGGTACACGAGAGGGGGTTAAGCTTCGGAAGCCCATATCGATGATGTTTCGCTGAATGGTTCGCACGGTGACTCTTGTTGATGGCCCAACACCGAAATCTGCAGCAGTTTGCGGAAGGGCTGCACTTCTGTCACTTTGAACGATTCTCTTCAGTCGTTGTTGGTCCCGTTTCTACGGGATCGTTTTCTGGCCACAGCAATGTCGAAGATTCGATGATTTACCGGGTTCCTGATATTCACGGTACACTCGTGAAATGGTCGTACGGGTGAAAGGGTACAGTACCGCCCGACATTGAAAATAGGTACAACATTCTTCATTATTTTTGTCAGAACAACATATTTTTTTCTAATAATAACTCAATTTCAATTAATACAGCGAAGCCGGATACCAGTGTGGGAAAGAATGACTATTTATTTAATTGCTCACATGTGCACTCCCACAAAATAAATCCCTACATCCAGTTTGGTGAGATCTGTGAAATGAATGAATGTATGGTCGTCTGCTAACTGCAGATAGTGAATGTGAATATATGATCATCTTTGAGACGATCCTTTGGCCACCTTTGGTGGGACCAAAGAGATGAAATTTACCTGAGCTTTGAGCGCCTGAAATGTGGCTGACCAATACGGTAGCAAGGTGCTTCCCCACTTCGGCAGAGGTGCGAGAGGACTTGAAGAACGGCCACGTTTCAGCACTCTGCCGCTGGATCTTGTGCTGTTAAGATCTGTCTTAGGTGTGCTCCGTAATGACAAAAGAGTGGAGACATGGTATGCATGTGGAATATTTAAGAGTAGTTTGAAATAATAATTTCTCTATTTCAGGAACTTTTGTGGGGAGAATTAAATGTCTGGCAGGTAATATTAATGGGATCGTAGTAATCTTCGAAAGTGACCAACAGTCACAATGAAACCACGTGTAGCAATAAGTTGAAATACTTCCGTGTGCTTAAGTTAAGCTGAATTACTAGCGTGTGTACTATAAGTTGAAATATTTAAGAAATAGCATGTGCAGGACTTGAAATTAGAGGCGAGTACTTCCACGTGGTGAGTACTGTGTGAGTCTCAATCTATGAGACAAAGGATAAAGAGAAGTACTCGTCCATGGTATCAGTTGAGGACTCATGTGTGTGATGAATATGTTCTTAATATTACTTAGCGTGATATGTTTCCGTGTGACGCTTGATTCAAACTATAATACTCTGAGAGAGAAGCAAGGTGAGTCAGCCGTCTATCCAGCAACGCCACTTGGCTTGCATTGCACAGGAAGACGTGCATATATCTCCACAGTTCATAGTAGGAAAGTAGAATTACGAAGTGGGGCAGTGTCGTGTGAAACTGGGATAAATATTAATTGAAGTGGGAAAGCTGAAAGTGATAATGTTGTGACTATTTTCTGTGTTGTATTTCATGTTGTAGTGTGGTGTATGTCATGTAAGTTAAGTATGTGTGGTTTGCATGGGAGAGTAGCAGGGTAGTTTCAGAGGTAGTGGGTTATGCGTGTTCCTTTTGTACTGCTCGGTCTGGAGGAAAGTTTCGTTATGATGATTGTGAGAGTCGAAGTGTGAGAAATAATAAAAGATCCACCATCCTATCCAGAAAGAGCACTGTAGCGTTAAATAATTACGAGACCATAAGATAGAGATTCACCAATGTAAAGCCATGCCCACTGGGCGGAATTTCTCATGTGTTATTGTAGTAGGTTATAGAATTTGTGTGTTTCGGTTATAGAATTTACCGGAATAAATAAGATAGTGAAAAGAAAAAGATTGGTCGCCTTTTCCTTCGAATTGTATGTTGTCATGATATCCAGATTTTATAATGTGTGCGCCACTCATATTCAGTGCGATGGCCACGTGTTGATAAAAGCCGTTAAATAAAAAAAAAAAAGAAAATGTGGTATTGCCAGTGCGTACTGAACAGTCAGAGTTCTGTAAATTACTGATAGTCAGATGTGCGTTTCCGTTGCGTATTATTCATACAAGAGGATAATTTGTAACTTAATTGTGAGTACGAGAGTTCATTTTACTTGATAAATAAGAATGAATCCACTCGCTTGGCAGACCACTCATCTTGCAGGCCTGACTGCTTGATGCCACAGTATGAGCAAGGCATGTGGGTGCCTCTCACGGGAAAATCCCCACCTCATCGCTACCTCGGAGATGCCGTGTCCCATCGCTCGTTCGCCGACTATAAGACTACGTTCAAACTTACTTAAATCTTGATAACCTGCTGTTATGGCAGCAGTGACCGATGTAACAACTGCGTCCGACACTTGTTGTCTTATACAGGCGTTGCCGACCGCAGTGCCGTATTCTGTCTGTTTACATGTCTCCATATTTGAATACACATGCATGTATCAGTTTATTTGGCGCTTCAATGTACCTTGTGAGCTCTTTGGTACTACCATCTATACATCTGCACATCGCTATCCAATGACTTTTATAACCTTAGTGCAGTGACTAAAAGAATTCTACACAATGGAATATATCCGCATGGGCGAGTACATATGACATATCTTATTCAACACTGTAACTTTACATCACCACAGAAAACACCTCCAAAATAAAATTACAAATCTGAATATCCCGATTTTATGAATGAGAGAGGCAGATCATACGTTACAGATCCACCGATGCATACTCGTCCATGTGCTCTGGCAAAATGGAAGGGACTACAAAATAATTCTTTTTTAGAAACACGAATGAAAATGCGACAAGAGAACTTTGTTCGATCTTGCACAGCTTTGAAGCATATCTAAATTCCAGGATCATAAAGGAAACGTGAATGCACGAAGAAAGCTGCACTCGCTCCGTCTTCAGGCCAGAAATGGCCCATCGGGACCATCTGACCGCCGTCTCATCTTCAGCTGAGGATGCGGATAGGAGGGGCGTGTGGTCAGCACACCGCTCTCCCGGTCGTTATGATGGTGTTCTGTGACCGGAGCCGCTACTATTCGGTCGAGTAGCTCCTCAATTGGCATCACGAGGCTGAGTGCACCCCCAAAAATGGCAACAGCACATGGCGGCCTGGGGGGTCACCCAACCAAGTGCCGACCACGCCCGACATCGCTTAACTTCGGTGATCTGACGGGAACCCGTGTATCCACTGCTCAAGGCCGTTGCCTACGAAGAAAGCTGCGATCTAACCAAATCCAGGGAGTTGAATGCACCCATCTCGAAATACACAAACCAAGAGGCTTTGTTCTTAACTGAAACGTTTCGTAACTGAAATTGTGGCGGTGTGTCACCTTGTTGACCGTCAGAGGTCAACGCTTAACGTGCGAACAAAGACATGCGACGCACTGGATTACAGTGATACCATTTACTAACAGATGTATTTGACAACGACCGAGATTTTTTGAGGAAACGAATGAATCGCGTGTTCCGTGTGGGTGCGCTTTATATGAAACAAAGGCCGTGTGACACCAGTACGTCTGATGTTCTCCTCATGACCATTTAGTTCCATCTTCCTGGACCGCCTGTTGATGACAGGAGTCATGGAATACCTACCAATACTGTGTCGGACCTCCTTTTTCCTGGCGTAATGTAGCAAATAGGCGCGACATGGATTCATCAAGTCGTTGAAATCACCTGCAGAAATATTTAGCCATGCTGCCTATAACGCCGTCCATAATCGCGAAAGTGTTGACGGAGCAGGATTTCGTGCACAATCTGACCTCCTGATTACACCCCATAAACGTTCGATAGGATTCATGCCGGATGACATGGGTGGTGAAATCATTCGCTCGAACAGTTGTGGCTCAGAGACATGGTGCATTTCACCCATTGTTGTTTGGGAATAAAGTTCTTGAATGGTCGCAAATGGCCTCCAAGTAGCCGAAAATAACCACTTCCAATCACCGATCACTTCAGTTGGAGCAGAAGACTGTACCAGCAGCCTACGCAGTGCCTTGTTGACAACTTGGGTCATTGGCTTCGTGGGGTCTGCGCCACACTCTAACCCTACCATCAGCCCTTGACAACTGAAATCGGGCCTCACTGGGCCAGACCACGGTTTTCCAGCTATCTAGGGTCCAACCAATATGGTCGCGAGCCCAAGAGTGGCGCTGCAGGCGATGTCGTGCTATTAGCAAATACGCTCGCGTCGGTCATCTGCTGTCATATCTCATTAACGCCAAATTTCGCCACACTGTCCTAACGTACACGTTCTTTCTACGTCCCACATTTATTTCTGCAGTTATTTCACTCAGTGTTTCTTGTCTGTCAGCACTGACTACTCTTCGCAGACGCCGGTGCAATCAGTCGTTAAGTGAAGGCCGTCGATCACTGTGTCATCCATGGTGATAGGTAATGTCTGAAATGTGGTATTCCCTGCACACTCTCGACGCTATGAATCTCGGAATATTGAATTTATAATGATTTCCGAAATGGAATGTCCCATGCACCTGGCTCCAACTACCATACCGCGTTCAAAGTCTGTCTATTCCTGTCGTGCATTCATAATCACGTCGGACACCTTCTCACATGAGTCACGTGAGCACAAATGACAGTTCTGCCAGTGCCCTGCCCTTTTATACCTTGTATACGTGACACTACAGTCTTCTATACAGGTACATATCGCTATCCCATGACTTTTGTCACTTCAGTATATTTGGGAACCGGGAGAACTACCGCAGATTCAAAGTGATTCAGAGGAATTTGGATTTTAATACTGACCACAAACACTTTACATAAATTTCCATCACGTATTAAGCCGTGTCTTGTAGACTCGGTTTTTGCAGGACTTTTTTTTCATTTATAACCTATAATGCATCAAAAGACATACTAACGTATGAGCTGATGTGATGGAGGAAGTGAAAAAGCACCAAAATGGCTTACATTTACTGTTGCAAACATTCTAAGGAAGACAATAGCTACAGTGTTGCATATGTAGCTGCTATTGTCTGTGAGAGTAACAGTGTAAGTGAGTGGGCCACGTTTTTATAACTCTAAATATAGGTATGTGCAGGTGAGGGACAAGTGATTTAAATCATAAACAAAGAGAAGTGTGTCAGGCAAAGATTTCATGAACACCAAAAATAATGAAATATAATTATAATGACAAAACGATTCTACAGAATGTTTTATTTGTATACCCTCATGGCCGGGTACTGTACATTTTATATATCATCTCCAGAGCTGCAATTTCCCATCGTCACACACATCACCTTCAAAATAACATTATTGATCTGAATATTCGCATCATGCGAATGAGAGAGGATGTTTGTAAGCGATGTTTTAAAATCGGATACTGGTATTAACGTCCTCTGGTGATAAAGCACGGACCACAAAAGACTTCAAAGTTCCGTCAGAAACACGGATGAAAACGCGACACAAGAAGTTTGCTTGATTTTGCATAGCTCTGAAGCGTATGTAACGTAAAGGAAATAACAGACATCGGTCTCACCTAATCCTGCGATTCAGCAGAATGAATGTGGACGACTCGAAACGCCCAAGACAGACGTCTATACCACATCCA
The DNA here is from genome assembly GCF_023898315.1 of Schistocerca nitens. Lineage (NCBI taxonomy): Eukaryota > Metazoa > Arthropoda > Insecta > Orthoptera > Acrididae > Schistocerca > Schistocerca nitens. The sequence goes on along the minus strand of NC_064620.1, from coordinate 481,828,890 downwards.
TTTCACGAAGAAGAAGGAATCAGAATACAAGCTTTGCTCTCAAAAACTACGTTCCGACACTGAAATTTTGGCGGCCTGCCGCCTGGTTGGCCGTCACAGGCGAAATCTTAATGAGCGAACCAAGAAATGCCACGCACTGGATTAGAATGACACCCTTCACTAACAGCTACTGAGATTCTCTGAGGAAACAAGTGACTCGTTTATTGCATGTGGATACGTACAGAACGAGGGCTATTCGGAGAGAAAGGTCCGATCGGGCGCGAAACAGAAACAACAGTGAAAATCCGATTAAACTTTGCACACTTGTGTTCGGCAGTGTCTGTAATATAACCGTGAATCACGTCACCTCTCTCTTTTCAGTTCCGAGTGCAAACTGAGCACGTAAGGGCTCCTAGAAGACAGCGTCTCCCACCAAGTATGACAGCCTGGTGAGAGATTTCGCCTGATGTTAAGCAGCCCATTGATCATCCACAATACATCCGGTAGATGGCTTCCCCTGAGTTTTATCTCTGCCCACATGAAACGCTGGCTATGATGACAACATTTTGGCACAGTCAACGAGCTGTAGACCAGCGTAGAGAATTGGTAGAATGCACAGGTGGCTGCGTTCTACGACGAAGGTAATGGAATGTTAGTGCAACGCTACGACAGATATCGAAGTCGGAGGGGTGACCAAAACATTTTTTGCTTTCACGGTGATTTGCATTTCGCGACCGATCGGATCTTACTTTCCGAATAGCCTTCTTGTCGGGTATTTACGAAGGTCGAGCAAGAGTAGTCATGTTTCATATTCTTCTGACGACCATTTAGCTTCGGCCTCCTGCACTCCCTATTGCTGTATTTACTCCTTTTGCTGAATATTTGTGAGCCGTGGTAAAAATTGCTGTTTTGAAGAGCGCGCCGCAGCGCGTAGTGTGAAGCAGTCGCCCTCCGTTTCTGGCGGTGGCGCCACTGTGGCAATCGCAGCTTTGGTGTCTCCCTCTGGTGGGAAAGGGGAAAGGTTGCCTGTTCACGTGGATCTAAGGGGCGCTATGAGCTCGCCAGTCGGTCAGTCTGGGTGAGTCTGGGTCAGTCTCTCTTCCCCAGCCTGCTAGTCTGTCTCTCGTCCGCATTTGTTAGGCAGTTAGTGTCTGCCTGTCGTTTGGAGTGATAGTATGTCTGTCGTTCGGATCAACCTTTAAAGCCGGTAAAATAAGAGTCTTTCCACTCTGCCAGTAAGAGAACTCAGAGAGTGGTCGCCCAGTCAGGACTTAGTTCCTGCATCTGAGTCTGCGCGTTAGGCCGCCAGTCTACTCGAGTTTGCTCAGGCAATGGTCATTGGCGGTTGGATCGATCGGTGGTCGGTCGTACACTGAGACACAAGATGACTTGCCCGTCTTGAGCGTCGGCGCATGTGAGGTCGCCACGTGAGTCCAGTGAGCCGCGGCGTATAGCGAGAGGTAGTGACTTTGCGGTCGACACGAGAGTAAGAGGAGGCAACCCACATCAGTCTGGCCGGTGCGAGCTCGGCTCCGTGAGACGGGAGATCGGCGCGCCTTCCTGCGTCCGTTGAAGCGGCTGGAAGCGGACGCTTCGGGAGAGCGATTTGGGGGTGCTGCGCCAGGTCTTCTCGAGAAACGGCAGTTTATTAGAAGTTAAGTGATTGGTGATATGTTGTTTCATTTACTCTTGTTAAATTATACTTGTTTTCTTGGTGAGGTCACCAGCCATTTTGCTTTGGGGTCGTCACACCATTCTTCTCCGTTTGCCCACCCGCGGGAAGGTGGTTGTTTATAAATTGGATGGTCCGTTTCTCCCTTGTGGAGTAGGGGCGGGTTAGAGCAACGTGCGGTTCGGGTTGTTCGGTAATCTCCCTATCAATCTATCGTACGTTAGTAGCTGCCTCTGTCATGTTTGTCGGATTTGGTGTGTTAACGAATTTATTGCTTGGAGTGTAACGGCCTAGTACCTGAAATATGTTTTGATCTTTTGATCTTTTGCCTATGATCTTGAGAGGCGGTGTCTGTGTACTGTAGAGCATCTTAACTATTGTTTGGCCAAACTTGTAGAATTTTACATAAGATTGCATTTTATGGGCTTTTATTTAAATCATCATTTTAGTATACAAAGTTGCCACCCTTTTACCGTAAGACTTTTCTTATAAGTTAAAATCAAGTAGCACCTTTGGTGGCAAGGTTAATATTTCAATTGTTAGTGTTTTGTACCATTTCCATCCATGCTACGGGGGGGGGGGGGGGGGGGGGTGCATATTTTGTGTGCTTGTGTAAATTGTTGAAACTGTTAGTTTAAAGTTATCTGGTGTGTTGCAGATTTGCACCAGTGTAGTCTTTCAGAGGCTGTTGTGACCGGTCGTAACTACGGCCGTGTCAAAAGGAAGCTGCCCGAAAGCTCATAGTCAAAACTTGTTTCTTTCTGCCTCTGAACAAATTGTAACTTTGGTATTTAGAGAGTGCTTCCTGATTATAATTTTAAATCTTTTTCTTTTAAAAAATGCTTTTTGGCACTATTAAATTGAATAAAATTCCCATTTGTTAAAAGGAATTTGGTTATGATTTCATCAGTTACTCCCTTCAACTACTTCCATGCTTACATAGTGTGATTAAATGTGTTAATGCTCTTGATGAATCGCTAGTAAATAAAATAAATTCTTAAGAATATTCTTTAAAAATAAATCACGGTTTAATTTGTCTTTCCACATTTTGTCTCCAACTTAATTTCTTGTTTTACCCGAGACACATTCGCAGTTACCTGCCTTGCGCGTCCAACTTCTTTTATTGTCCTGCGTAGTGTAGTGTAACGACGTAAGTTTTGTATAAATGATTTTCTTTTCACATATGACCATGTGCAGACTTCGTCACCTACGTCAGTTACAAAACACTTCAAAATTATTTAAATTCTTTTTAAAAGTTGTCTCTGAATGGTTCTTGAACGAAACTGTAATTAAAACATCATCATTTGAGTCGTATGCGCAGAATTACGTCACTCAGTCCAATTGGTTTGCGCAAACTTTTTTCAATTTAGGTGTCGTTTGTTTCTTCTCAGAAATTATATTACTGCAAGTTATCTGCTTTAATAAATATTAAAACCACATTGAATAAACTTTTAAGACTCCAACTCGCGATGAACGTTGTCAAAATTAATAATCTTGTCAAATAAATCAGTAATACTTCTTCGTTAATATAATTCTTCATAAATAAATTCTCGGAACACGTATTTAAACTTTTGTAGTATACACTAGTTTTTATCTTCATATATACTACATATAGACGTGAACATGAGCCTTGACAAGATAGGACTGAACATTTACAACATTATTAAACTTTCTATGACGTCATTGTTGTAGAAACATTACAAATTCATATTTTTTTAGTTTTTAGAAGCAAGACGCAATAACTCGGTTCCAGAATCTTTTGTAGCTCTTTGGCTGTCGACCCGCGACGTATAGTGGCCAGCAATTTTCTCTCTGGTCCCGGCAGTGAAGATGCTGTCTCCGTTCGTTGCGCCTCTCTCTCCGTACATGAAACATAAAAATAAATACCAAACTTTAGATAATTCACAAACATTACAAAGAGTACAAAATACATAAACAAAACACTAAATTAAACTTATATTCACCTGCAAACTGGGCTGACACTGGTGGATAGGTGACGCTTCAATTTCGCGTCCCACTACAGTAGGTGTATCCCTTCCTGTTCAACAGAATTGCATACCTCAATAATGATTATCGCAGGATCTGCAGCATCAGAGAACCTCAGACGCATCTCACCGTCCCTCAGTAGTTGAGTAGCCCGCACATCTTTTGTTCCTGTTTGCTTTAGTATCTTTGTTTCACAGTTTCCCCAGGTTCCTCGCATCAGGATCCGAGATTCGAAGTCTAAGCTGGCGCGCGGCACGATCAGTCGCCTTCCGGAGCATGTAGCTGGTCTGAATTGGTGGGCGGGGCCGCCTCCGCGCCTGCGACACGTGGCCGGTGGACGCGGACGGCTTAATTAGAAGCTCGCGACACGGCCACCGGGGGGCGATTCATCACCGGCTGCGGCGGCGATTACCATCTGGCGCCGCGGCTGTGGCCGGGGAGACTAGGCGGTGCCGGCGCGACCGTGTCCTCCGTCCCACTGTCGCGCCGCCCAGGACCTTCGCGCTTGGGCGAGCGCCGAGCTGCGTGGGCGCGCAGGGGGAGCCAGTCGGGGTCCACTCCTGGCGGCCTCAGCGCTGGTAACTCGCGCTGTGACCGCAGAACACTCACCCGGTTGTGTAAAACGACCATTTCAATCAGTTAACTCGTATAATTGTCAGGTATTTACGGCAAGATAATTGAATATTGCTCATCAGTCTTCGATTCGTACGAGACAGGATTGATAGAGAATCTAGAGACGATCCGAGGAAGAGCAACACCTTTCGTGAAGTGTTCATTTTGTAAGCGGGAGAGCGTCACGGAGATGGTCAGTTAACTTTAGTGGCAGACGCGAACATATTCGACAATTCTGGACGTGCCCACATAATGCGAATGTTGGGAATGTGTAATTCACCCAGAAGCATCTTCGAACATGACCATTTTGATAGTTAAGGTGTTATGTGAAAATTCTGTGAAATAGTCTCGTTAGTTTGCAGAAGTTTCTTTAGGTTGGCAACCGGTTTCGGTCTATAATTTAGACCATCTTCAAGCTGTAATCTCTCCAATAGATCAGAAATAAATACTCAGAGGGATTTCTCTACAAAGAGATAGCAATATGGTTAACAAAACATAAAAGCTACAGTAGTAATAAAGTACGATGCAATACCCATGATGGCGGCTGGTGGTGGTGGACGCAGCAATACCCGTAAGAGCACGTCAACAGCTAAGTAAGACAGCATTGCTCGAGAATATGTACTGCAAGCTCCACCCATCGCATACAGCACTACATCTGCTTCTTACATGAGGTATCTACACTAAATGATGTAGTCGAATATACACTACTGGCAATTAAAATTTAACCGACAGGAAGAAGATGCTGTGATATGCAAAAGATTGGCCGGCCGCGGTGGTCTCGCGGTTCTAGGCGCGCAGTCCGGAACCGTGCGACTGCTGCGGTCGCAGGTTCGAATCCTGCCTCGGGCATGGCTGTGTGTGATGTCCTTAGATTAGTTAGGTTTAAGTAGTTCTAAGTTCTAGGGGACTGATGACCACAGCAGTTGAGTCCCATAGTGCTCAGAGCCATTTGAACCATTTGCAAAAGATTAGCTTTTCAGATCATTCCCACAACGTTGACGCCGGTGGCGACACCTACAACGTGCTGACATGAGGAAAGTTTCCAACCGATTTCTCATACACAAACAGCAGTTGACCGGCGTTGCCTAGTGAAACGTTGTTGTGATGTCTCGTGTAAGGAGGAGAAATCCGTACCATCACGTTTCCGACTTTGATAAAGGTCGGATTGTAGCCTATCGCGATTGCGGTTTATCGTATCGCGACAGTGGTGCTCGCGTTGGTCGAGATCCAATGACTGTTAGCAGAATATGGAATCGGTGGGTTCAGGAGGGTAATACGGAACGCCGTGCTGGATCCCAATGACCTCGTATCACTAGCAGTCGAGATGACAGGCATCTTATCCGCATGTCTGTAACGGATCGTGCAGCCACGTCACGATCCCTGAGTCAACAGTTGGAACGTTTGCAAGACAACAACCATCTGCACGAACAGTTCGACGACGTTTGCAGCAGCATGGACTATGTTCTCGGAGACCATGACTGCGGTTACCCTTGACGCTGCATCACAGACAGGAGCGCCTGCGATGGTGTACTAAACGACGAACCTGGGTGCACCAATGGCAAAAGTTCATTTTTTCACATGAATCCAGGTTCTTTTTACAGCATCGTGATGGTCGCATCCGTATTTTGCGACATCGCGGTGAACGCACTTTGGAAGCGTGTATTCGTCAGCTCCTGGAGTGACCGAGCGGTTCTAGGCGCTTCAGTCTGGATCCGCGCGACCGCTAATGTCGCAGGTTCGAATCCTGCCTCGGGCATGGATGCGTGTGATGTCCTTAGGTTAGTTAGGTTTAAGTAGTTCTAAGTTCTAGGGGACTGATGACCTGAGAAGTTAAGTCCCATAGTGCTCAGAGCCATTTTTTTGTATTCGTCATCCCCATACTGGCGTAATACCCGGCTTGATGGTATGGGGTGCCATTGGTTACACGTCTCGGTCACCTCTTGTTCGCACTGACGGCTGGGATACATCCAACAAGTAAGTGTGGACTTAGGTTGCAAGTCCTATTCTGAAATGAGGGGACTGGCACAGGATAGAGATTCGTGGCGGGCTGCGTAAAAATGTTAGAATGCTGATTTTTTAAAAACTGAAGAAAAAGAAATCGACCATCCTATGCTGAAGGGCACCATGACCATCCAGAGACAGATGAAGTCCACCACTTGTTGCCACTGACCCTCCATGGAGAGACGGACCCACGTAACGGTGGAGGACGTCATTACTCTCTCACAAAGGGCGACCAACAAATTTCCGGACCCAGCCAGAAGACATTCAGGTAGAATTTTATCATACGTTCAACGAGGTTGTGATGTCCCAGTGGGTTATGATGGATCAAGAACCGAAGATCCCTGCAGCGCAGATGCCACCTGCCTTTGTCGATGGCATCCTTATAGGGTTCCCCAAGCTGTACGTTGGAAGAGGGTTTGACCATTACCAGCCTCTTATTCAACAGTAATTTCAAGAGTTTTATTAGGATTCTGGTTGCCCACATTCAGTGTCTTGCCTCAGTTTTTCTCTATGGACCAGATGTTCTTCAGTGGTAACAACAACATCCAGATGGTGCTCGCTGGCGGATGTGTGTCACATATGTGGGCTCTAGGTGCCGGTGGACTAACCACACTCTTCAGAACGTCCACCACCATTATCTTGAGAAAGTGTTGCAGTGATCGTGCACCCCCTGCGTTCTGTGATTTCACAGGTTACGATCACTGGACATAATGCACACGATCACTGTCATCTGTTCTGTGAGGTAAGGTTGCCCCCTGTCAGTGATTATGCATGCTATTTCCAAGAAGCCACTAATACATAAACTACAATGCGACACACCACACGTGCTCAGTTGCTACAGAGTGGTTCCAGGAACACTCTTCTGAGTTGAAACACTTCCAATGGTCACCAACCTCCACAGACATGAACATTATTGAGCGTATCAGGGATGCCTTGCAACGTGCTGTTCAGAAGAGATCTCTACACCCTTACGCTCTTACGGATTTATGGACAGCCCCGCAGGATTAATGGTGTCAGTTCCCTCCATCACTATTTCAGACATTATTCGAGTCCACGCCACTTCGTGTTGCGGTACTTCTGCTTGCTCGCGGGGGCCTTACTCGATATTGGGCAAGTGTAAGGTTTTCTTTAGCTCTTCAGTGTATAAAAGGCAGTACATTGGTGGAGCTATTATTTGTACTCAAGCGGCTGATCTGAAAAGATTTTCGACGTGATTATGTTCGCACGATGGTAATTAACAGACCTTGAACGCGTAATGTTGGTTAAAGCTGAACACTGCATTTCGAAAATCGTCAGGGAATTCAGTATTCTGAGATCCGCAATGTAAAGAGTGTGCTGAGAATACAAAATTTCAGACATCACCCCTCACCTTGGGCTATTCAGTGGTCGACGCCCTTCACTTAACGACTGACGGCGGCGACATCTGTGTAAAATAGTCAGCGCTAATAGACAAAACATATTGCTTGAAATAATCGCAGAAATAATGTGAGACGTAGGACGAACGTATACTTTAGGACTGTGCGGCGACATTTGGCGTTAATGGGGTATGGCAGGAGACAACAGATGCGAGCGTCTTTTCTAACGGCGCGTAATCGCCTGCAACGCCCCTCCTGGGCTCGTTACCGTATTGGTTGGACCCGTCCCGATTCAGTTGGTAAGAGCTGATGGAAGGTTAATCTTAGGCACACAGCCTATCAAGCCATGGCCACAAATTGTCAACAAGATACTGTGCAAGCTGGTGGTGGCCGCATAATAGTGTGAGCTGTGTTTACATGGAATGGACTGGCTCCTCTGGTATTACCGAAGCGATTATTGCCTGTAAATGATTATTTTAAGCTACTTGGACATCATTTGTAGCCATCTATGGACTTCACCTTCCCAAACAACGCTGGAACATTTATGGATGACAATGCACCATGTAAAAGCGCCACAATTGTTCAAGGAATGATTTGGCCTCCCAGATCGCCCGACATGAATCCCATCAAATATTTATGGGACGTAATCGGGAGGTAAGCTAGTGCGCAAAACAGCTTCGCTATTATGGACTGTCACAGGGGCAGCATTGCTCAGTATATCCGCAGGGGACTTCGACGACTAGTCGAGTCAATGTCACGTGTAGCTGCTGTACTACGCCGGAGAAAAGGATGTACGACACAGTATTATGAGGTATCACATGAACCACGCGTGCTCTTGCGCGACCTTCGATTCATATTATGCGTAACCAACTACAACATATGATTCACTTGTTTCTTCAGAGAATCTCAATCGTTGGGGAATTCATCTGGTAGACAAGCGTGTCGTTGGAAATCACTGTGATACGCATCTGGTTGCATGTTATGCTTTGAACTGTTAACCAATTGGTAAATGTAAATATCACGCTAGGAAGAGATGCTTTCTGTTTTGAGACTAATGTTGAGATACATTGCACCACCGATATAAAATAACAGGCCTTATCTATGTGACTGTGTGGTCATATATTTAAAACCACTACATAAATGCCGGCCGGGGTGGCCGAGCGGTTCTAGGCGCTACAGTCTGGAACCGCGCGACCGCTACGATCGCAGGTTCGAATCCTGCCTCGGGCATGGATGTGTGTGATGTCCTTAGGTTAGTTAGGTTTAAGTAGTTCTAAGTTCTGGGGGACTGATGACCTCAGAAGTCCCATAGTGCTCAGAGCTATTTTAACCATTTGAACTAGATAAATTATGTGGTGTGGGGGTATGTTGCCAGTCAATTCGTAGAATGTATACACGGTTCTGGTATTTTTCGTCAGCAGATAAGAGGCATATGTGACTGTCTACAACACTGTGCTCATTTTAAAGTAGTCACACTAAGAAATGATAGTACACAGTCTTTTTTTTTTCTTTTGAGTCTTCTGACTGGTTTGATGTAGCCCTCCACGAAGTCCTCCCCTGCGCCAATCTCTTCGTCTCAGAGTAGGACTTGCAACCTACGTCCTCAATTATTTGCTGGATGTATTCCAATCTCTGTCTTCCTCTACAATTTTTGCCTTCTACAGCTCCCTCTAGTACCATGAAAGTCATTCCCTGATGTCTTAACAGACGTGCTATGATCCTGTCCCTTCTCCTTGTCAGTGTTTTCCACATTTTCCTTTCTTCTCCGATTCTGCGCAGAGCCTCCTCATTTCTCACCTTATTAGTCCACCTAATTGTGAATATTCGTTTGTAGCACCTCATCTCAGATGCTTCGATTATCTTCCGTGTTTCGCTACCATACAATGCTGTGCTCTCAGTCCATATTCTGAACTCATTAGACTGTTAATTCCATTCAGAAGATCATATAATTCTTCTTCACTTTCACTCAGGATAGCAAGGTCATCAGCGAATCGTATTATTGACATCCTTTCATACTGAATTTTAGTTCCACTCCTGAGCCTTTGTATTATTTCCATCATTGCTTCTTCGATGTACAGATTGAACAGTAGGGGTGATAGACCACATGCCTGTCTTACACCCTTTTTAACCCGAGGACTTCGTTCTTGGTCGGCCACTCTTTTCATTATTCCCTGTTGGTCCTTGTACATATTATATACTACATATCTCTCCCTAAAGTTGACCACTATTTTTCTAAGAATTTCGAACATCTTGCACCATTTTATATTAACGAACGCTTTTTCAACGGTCCTACAGAATGAATAACAGGATTTTGGTCACGTAGTACGGATCTGAGTCACGTAGTACGGCACCGCTGTTCGACATACGAGAAATATTGTATCTAAGCGCGCGCTCCGTTGAGAAGGACTGCCATTTGTAATTATTATTGTAATGTTGCGTTCCGAGCATCACTCATCCCCCGTTGATGAGTATTTGAAAATAACGAGACTCGAACACAGTCAGTGATTATTTCGTCGACATTTCAAGTGCTAACAACATGACAAAATTACAGTGGGTGCAACAGTTCAGGACTCCTGCAAAGAAAAAAATTCCAGGGCGAAGAAGGACGCAGCGGACCGCGGATCGAGTGGAGAAGTCTCGTCAAACACTCACCGTTCTGTCTGCTGCCAGACATGCCTTGGGGCTGCCAATGGTAGGTGGGTCTCTACCGCTCATCGTCCACCCATACTAAGTGCAGTTCGTACTGAAACTAAACGAACAAGACAAACCAGCCCGACAAACCGTCACCTTACGCTTCCTGACTTCTTCCTGTTTTCTTCTTATGAGGTACTTGAAGAGTCAAGTGTACGCAACACGTCCTCACATCTTTGAACTCAGGAAAGAATACGTGCATCTGTTTACGAGATCCCATTGAGCATGCAGAGTTGTTTGAAGCTTTCGTTCGTCGCCTGGACGAATGAACAGAAAGTAATGTCAATTATCTGTATGATGTTGTATTTAAAACCAAGTAATGGGGGTCTATGGTACGTAATTGCGTATATTTTTCTTTGTTTTCAATGTTTGTCTTTATTTTGGCTTTAGGAAAGGCAAAGACGCCAGAGAAGCAGCTCTGACGTTGCGGTTGATAATGGAAGAAAGACATCTGGAAAAGTGAATAGGATCTGTAGACCTGGAAAAAGCGTTCGACATGGTAAAACTGGGCAAGGTGGTCGAAATTCTGAGAAAATTGGGACTGAGCAATATGGAAAGACGGATGATATACAATATGTACAAGAATCAAGAGGGAACAGTAATACTGGAAGACCAAGAACGAAGTGCTCGGATGAAAAAGGATGTAAGACAGGAATGTTATCTTTCACCCCTACTGTTAAATCTATACATCAACGAAACAAAGAGATAAAAACAATTTCAAGTCTGGCATTGAATGTCAAGTTGATAAGATATGAATGATAAGATCCGATGATGAAAATGTTATCCTCAGCGAAAGAAAGAAGAATACAGGGTGTGTTCAAATTGTTCAAATGGCTCTAAGAGCTATGCGACTTAACTTCTTAGGTCATCAGTCGCCTAGAATTTAGAACTAATTAAACCTAACTAACCTAAGGACATCACACACATCTATGCCAGAGGCAGGATTCGAACTTGCGACCGTAGCGATCGCTCGGTTCCACACTGTAGCGCGGAGAACCGGACGGCCACTCCGGCCGGCACAGGATGTGTTGAATGACGGGATGAACAGTCTAATGAGCACATAATATGGATAGAGAGTAAATTGAAGAAAGACGAGAACAACTAGAAGTAGCAGAGAAGAGAACAGTGAGAAACCAGACATCAGGATTGATGGTTACGAAGTGGATGAAGTTAAGGAATTCTACTACCTAGGCAGCGAAATAATCAATGACGAACGGAGCAAGGAGGACATCAAAAGTAGTCTAGCAATGGCAAGAATGGCATTCCTGGCCAAGACACATCTACTAGTGTATACAACACAGTATTGTATAGGAGGGAAACATGGAATATAAGAAAACCGAAACATAATAAAATCGAAGCATTTGAAATACTGTATTACAGAAGAGTATTAAAAATTAGGTGGACCGATAAGGTAAGGAATGAGGAGGTTCTCCACTGAATCGACGAGGGAAGGGGTATATGGAAAACACTGACAAGAAGGATCAGGATGATAGGCATCTCTTAAAACGTCATGGAATTACTCCCATGGCACTAGAGGAAGCCCTAGAGGGTAAAAACTGTAGAGGAAGACAGTTTGGAATACATCCAGAAAAAATACGACAATGTAGGTTGCAAGTGCTACTCTGAGGTGAAAATGTTGTCATAGGAGAGCACCACATCAAACTAGTCGGAAGGCTGATAAAAAATACACTCCTGGAAATTGAAATAAGAACACCGTGAATTCATTGTCCCAGGAAGGGGAAACTTTATTGACACATTCCTGGGGTCAGATACATCACATGATCACACTGACAGAACCACAGGCACATAGACACAGGCAATAGAGCATGCACAATGTCGGCACTAGTACAGTGTATATCCACCTTTCGCAGCAATGCAGGCTGCTATTCTCCAATGGAGACGATCGTAGAGATGCTGGATGTAGTCCTGTGGAACGGCTTGCCATGCCATTTCCACCTGGCGCCCCAGTTGGACCAGCGTTCGTGCTGGACGTGCAGACCGCGTGAGACGACGCTTCATCCAGTCCCAAACATGCTCAATGGGGGACAGATCCGGAGATCTTGCTGGCCAGGGTAGTTGACTTACACCTTCTAGAGCACGTTGGGTGGCACGGGATACATGCGGACGTGCATTGTCCTGTTGGAACACCAAGTTCCCTTGCCGGTCTAGGAATGGTAGAACGATGGGTTCGATGACGGTTTGGATGTACCGTGCACTATTCAGTGTCCCCTCGACGATCACCAGTGGTGTACGGCCAGTGTAGGAGATCGCTCCCCACACCATGATGCCGGGTGTTGGCCCTGTGTGCCTCGGTCGTATGCAGTCCTGATTGTGGCGCTCACCTGCACGGCGCCAAACACGCATACGACCATCATTGGCACCAAGGCAGAAGCGACTCTCATCGCTGAAGACGACACGTCTCCATTCGTCCCTCCATTCACGCCTGTCGCGACACCACTGGAGGCGGGCTGCACGATGTTGGGGCGTGAGCGGAAGACGGCCTAACGGTGTGCGGGACCGTAGCCCAGCTTCATGGAGACGGTTTCGAATGGTCCTCGCCGATACCCCAGGAGCAACAGTGTCCCTAATTTGCTGGGAAGTGGCGGTGCGGTCCCCTACGGCACTGCGTAGGATCCTACGGTCTTGGCGTGCATCCGTGCGTCGCTGCGGTCCGGTCCCAGGTCGACGGGCACGTGCACCTTCCGCCGACCACTGGCGACAACATCGATGTACTGTGGAGACCTCACGCCCCACGTGTTGAGCAATTCGGCGGTACGTCCACCCGGCCTCCCGCATGCCCACTATACGCCCTCGCTCAAAGTCCGTCAACTGCACATACGGTTCACGTCCACGCTGTCGCGGCATGCTACCAGTGTTTGCGATGGAGCTCCGTATGCCACGGCAAACTGGCTGACACTGACGGCGGCGGTGCACAAATGCTGCGCAGCTAGCGCCATTCGACGGCCAACACCGCGGTTCCTGGTGTGTCCGCTGTGCCGTGCGTGTGATCATTGCTTGTACAGCCCTCTCGCAGTGTCCGGAGCAAGTATGGTGAGTCTGACACACCGGTGTCAATGTGTTCTTTTTTCCATTTCCAGGAGTGTAAATAAAAATATCAGATTATAAATAGCATGAACGCAGGTTAAGTGTGTGGAATGAGAGAGTAAATACGGAATTTCTGTTCCTAGATAAATGGAAAGTGCGATAAATGGGTAATTCACTACATGTCATAGCTCCAAACCCATGACCATTTTACTCTCTGGTGCGCTAGGATGCCATCTGGCAATTGCACTGCAGCATAGCTCATCAAAGCAGATACTCGGTAATACCATCAAACGTACTAAAAGTGTTAAAAATTATTGTAGGATCCCCTTATTTTGTTACAATAAAATGATAGCGCCATACGAACTTTGGCAAACGAGAGAAATGTGTTTTCATTTGCCTGAGCATAGCATTAAGCCACGTTCACCGTATATAATGATTGTATATCTCTAATAAAACTGTAAGAAACCTGTGAAATATGCATAAAGAATCCATGATATTGTAAAACTTTATATCTCTGTAATCCTTTGTTTTTGGTTACAGTCTGTAACAAATAAAAAATATAATAATAATAATAATAAAATATAATAATAATAATAATAATTGTAATAATAATAATTGTTAGTTTGGATAAGTAATTGAGGGATTAAAATTTACGCCGTGAATTTATCGAGCTTCGCACGTCCGAAGATGTACGGAACGTAGCCAGGGCTCATCATGTATTTTTTTTTGTAGACAGAGTCTGATATCTGACCTCACCATCAATCATGAAAATGGAGTGACTAAAACTACTAAAACAAAGAAAAGCATACGATTAAATAAACATATATTCATTTCAACACATACATTACGATATAAATTACACTTACGTAAAATTCTAGATAAATAATGGCAGATCATTCACAAATGAGAGCGACTTATTAATGCTGCGCCTCTTTTCTGCTAATAAATATCAATATGGCTAACTGTGGAGCCGCACAAAATATTAAGTCCTTCTAGGATAACGAATAACATGAGAGTGTTGATGCGTACAGGCTGTGACAAGAGAGCGGTGTTAATTGCTTTTTTTTTGCATTCTCTTGTCTTAAAAAATCGATACATATAATCTAAGTTAACTAAATTAAATATTGTCTGTGCTCGAGTGCAAATGGTTCCTTAAACTGCCCCCCAAATTGCGAGAGCAAAGGTGTACCACCTGCAGCTGAGCAATTTGTTGACGTATTTTCTTTATTTGTCATGTCATGAATCATAAGTTATTACGTATCTTGTTTCACAGATTCAACATACTTAAAATATGATAAAATGTCATACATCCACAAAAATACCTAAATAATATTTACATACAAGATCAATGAAAGTGAAAAGAAAAAATAAAAATATCTGCTTCCGAGCAGTATTGAACGCGGGATCTCCAGTACCAGACGCCAATGAAGTGGCTCAGTGCTATCACTGCTGACCCAGAAGCAGTTCTCATTATTGTCAAACAGTTCTGTACAGACTATAACAAATTTCACAGTTCGTATTCACTTGTGCTGTTACTTTGTAAAAATTTTGTTGGGCATACAGTCCGTTGTTCTCTTTCACTTCAAAATGTTATTACACATGTTCATTCAATACATAAAATTAATTAATGTTTTTGTGCATATTCAGAGATATGTGAACGTATTCTGTGTGGAATGTCACTTGTGAGAAATGGTTTATACTGTGCTAGTGTGCTAAAGTCTTTGCACTTTAAAATAAATATCACGTGTCACACGTTTTGTTTACGTTGAGACGAAAGTTCTTGAAGAAAAGAGTTGGAGATCAACAATCCCGCAATGAAGCGTGCTTTGGAAGACGTAGTTAAAATGTTGTTTCGTCTTGGTAGGAATACATGGTGTCAGTGGTTCCATACTGACCAGTCCGTGTTACATCTACTCAATAACCTCAAATTTCGTCTTCGGAAAGGCGTATATCGTCTCCTGGATATTGTGTCGTCGTTTCGTCGAAAAGTGTACCGTGGTTTTGCAACTCACGTCACCTATAGTGTCCCATCATGAGTGCAGTGAACCGTTTTTTTTTTTTTTTTTTTAATATTTGCACACAACTTGTTCGTTGCAAAACAGAATGTTCGTTCACAACAGAGAGCACAAAACGTAACAAATATCACTTCACTTTGAGTACAGTTTTCTGTTACATATTTACATAGATATAAAAATTTTCTGTGAAACATGTACTTATACATTTACATTACATTGTTTGGTAATACATACACATATTTTATATTTTTCAATTGCATTAAACTAGATATTTACAAATACATATGGGTCAGACATAAAAATTATCTTATAGGTTCAGTGTATTGTGATACATTCAGAAAATCCATTTTCTTTTATAGGTCTCTTCCCCTTTTTAATAAAGTTTTCCTTTTAAGTATATTTTCCTTTACATCAGTACTACACAATAAGTGCTCTTCCTCATTAAATGTTTCCTGCAACATAAACTTTCATAATAGGTTAGAAAACATCCTTGAGATGATCTGTCCTGAAAAGTCATGATTACAATAAGACACGACACGTCACATCCACAATCAATTCCAAATTAGCACATGCACAAAGTATCATTTACAAATAAAATGAAGTATATAGCCTTGCTCAATTAATCTCATTTGTCATTTCCTGTAGAGTGTTTTTGTGCATGTTGTGTTCATGTGGATTGTGGTGTGAGTGTGAATAGCAGATAAAGTGTCTATCATGCCAATTAATATATCAGGTTCAGGGCAGCAATTAATTGTCTCCGGTTATTTAGTCTGTCAGCTTGTCTGCAAGGTATTAATAAATATAATGAGTAGCTGTGCTTTGCATGAAAATTGTTAGTTCTTCCTGTGTCTTATCTTCTTGCTGCTGCTGCTGCTGCTGCTGTTACTGCTGGTGCTGTAAAATGTAGATACTTAAGATTATAGCTTATATCTTCTTCTTCTTCCAGCTTGAAGTACCAGATGTGACTTACCTTGTTTTTGTATCAGCATACTCTGCTAAGGGCTAAAAGTTTTCAAATCTTTGTGAGGGTACAAACCTAAAATTCTCTTATTCTTGGGGTTTTGTAGAAGATATGCTCCAGGGTGTGGTATATCAATGATTGTGTAAGGACCTTCATACAATGGACGCCACTTAACATTACGTTTTAGAGGTAATGACGATTTGTAGTGGGTCTTAAGTAAAACTTGCATGCCTATTGTAAAGTTTTGCCTTCTTTTCAGATTAGCATCATAGTTCTTATTTCTAATGTCAGCTTGTTCAGTAATTGCAATGAGTACTTCCCTTACCTTTTCCTCGTGTGAAGGTTTGGTGTCAGAAAATTTTGGTAGTGGGTTGCTCCATTCATTAGTTTCCTTTGTGTCAAACATGATTTCTCTGGGAGTATAGGGTGTGTTGTATATATTTAAATTGTTGTGTATTTCCTCAAAAAGTGCTAGTAATGTATCCAGTTTGTGTGCTGTGTTGAGGTATAAGTTCTCATGAATCTATTTAATTCTCTAAAAATTCTCTCACAAGGGTTGGATGATGCATGAAACTTTGAAATAAAGATGCTCTTAATGTTATTGTCCCTTAGAAATTTTCTCCAGGTGAATCCTGCATAATACTTGGCGTTATCTGATAGAATGGCTTTAGGTTTTCCACAGTATGGCATGTAATCATTTGTGAATCTTCTCAAACCGCAGGTCGCAGAGCTAGAGGTACATTGTATGACTTGTGGTAATAGATTTGGTGAGGCTTGACTTCAATCGTATACATATATGTGTTGATCCTACCTGGCTTACTAGTGAAAACATCCTTATTCTTAAGTAAAATATGTTTAAGCTGGGATCTCTCCTCTTCATTAATAGCATCACATTCTGATAACTTAGAATTAATTTGTGTAAGTACATCATTCACTACCTCACTGTGTGATACAGGTTGTTGTGTGGAATCTATGTCAGTCTCACGTATAATCTGTAGCTTGTAGCCAGAACAGTGCTTGTTATGGTCTACTAGTCGAGTGTCCAAGTTCAAAACTATGTCTCTGCCTTCATACTTAAAATAACAAATGCCTTTGGAGAAGTCTATAGTACAGTCCTTCTTGCAAAGAAAATCAATACCCAATATACAATTGGCAGCAAGGTTTTGGACAACTAGGAAAGGCCATTGTACGATTCCGTTTCCCATACTGACAGTCACAAATACCTGCTTATTAACTCTACTTGACTTATTACCTAATGCAGTTAATATTAAACAGTTTTGAACTGGGAACTCTGGTATCTTAGAAGTTTTCTTCATCATAGTATAAAAATTGTGAGAAATCACACTGACAGCAGCTCCTGTATCAATAATTATGTTAGTAGGTATACCTCCTACAATGCGTGAGGTGGAAGACAGTACAAATCTTTTCTTTACATTGTGACATTGTGTGTTGTCATTTATCAGATCATCAGCTAAGTTCCACTTTCATTATATCTTAAGAATAGTATAGGCAACTCTTGTTGTGTAAATGTTAATTTTTCTTGTTTCACAGTTTCACTAGCAAGTGTGTATTCAAACATAGTTTCTAAATTGAAGTTGCCCCCCAAATGTTCCTCAGTCACGACCTGGGGCTCAGTATGACTGGTTCTAGTTTACCTGGTTTGTGTGGTCATTGGCAAGTGTAGTTGTAGTTTCATTAGCTACCTCAATAATATTTACATTAGGATATTGTCTTTGCCAATCGCCTGTCTGTTTTCGGCTGGCTGATGCCATTTGTTGGCTTGTGTTGCTTGTTTGTGCAAAATTCCCTTGTGGCATCTGAATATGATTTTGTGGTGGCGGTGTTTGCCACTGTCTCACATAATACTGGTTGTCGTTCTGGTTAAAGTGCGGTGTAGGTGTTCCATTTCTTGTGTAATCTGTGTTGTTGTTTCCTTGCCAGTGTTTCTGTTTGGCTTTGTGTCCGTTGTTGTTTCCATTATTCCTTCTTGAATTAAAATTGTCGTTTCTTCGTTTTTTGTACGGGTTATCTCCCTGTGTATAGTTGCAGTTGTTGTTTGTGTGCAGCTGTGAGTTGTGGTGATGGTTTTGCATGTTTACTGTGTGTTGTGAATTTTGCTGCGTGTTTGGTAATGTAGCAATGTAGACATGTTGATTCCTACTGCGTGAGTTGTGTGTTGGTTCTTGTTCTTCATACAGTAAATCAACAGCATCTAACTTTTCCAAAAAATATTCAGGATCCTCGTCCGGTAAGTACAGTAATTTCTCTTTAATATTAAAAGGAAGTCTTGCTTTCAGTGATCGGATCACATCTTTTGGTTTCACTGGTTCATTAAGGAAGTGTGTCATGTTTAGGTACTTCTCGAAATATCTGCGCAGGTTGCCGTTTTTAGGATTGAAGTGTTCGGGTTCAGTGACTTGTTTGCGGATACGTTCCTGCACAGTTGGTGACCAAAACTTATTCAAGAAGGCGCGTTCAAACTGCTCGTATGTTACACATCTGTCGCTTTCATGGTAAGCCCAGACAGCAGCGTCCCCTTGAATGTAATCCACAACGTACGCAATGCGTTTGTGGTCGCTCCACGAACGTGGGAATGCGTTCCTAAAAGCTTTTAAGAAGATGACAGGGTGTACAGTGTTTTTGCCTGGTATAAAAGGTTGGAATTTACGGTGCTTGAATAGACTTTCTTCTTCTTTGTTACGTGTTCGTCTGTTTCTTTCCGTGTAATCATTGAATTCTTCCCTTTGTGTACATGGTTCTTCATCAGAATAATTGCATTGTATTTCAGGTGATGGGTCTCTGTTTCTATGCGTGTCAGTGTATTGTGTATTTGAGTGTTGAAATTCGTGTGTGTGCATGTGTTCGTTTCCGAATCGAGATTTTCTTCTATGTGTGTAAAAATGTGTAGTGGGTGTACTATTCTGTTGTGCTTGGCATTGAGTTGTCTTTGTTTGCATATCGTCATCGATTACTTGTCTATTGTTGTTCATGTATTCCACTACGGAATCGTGCACAATATGTGGCAATTTGTTTTGTATACATTCTTCAAAAATTTCGTCTTTGTGTGCCGTCCATTCTTTAAATTGTGAATTAATGCGAGACAAATGGGGTTCAGCCTCTATCTGTATTGTTGTGTGAATCTGTTTGTGAATGTCAGCTACGTTTGTTTCTATTGTATTCACCTTCAAATTAATTTCGTCACATGCGTGCGTGTTTGATTCTAATTTGCAATTAATAGTTTCACAGGTTTTTGTCAAGTCATGGATGTGATTGGCATTGTCGCTTTGTCGTAACTCCAAATTTTCGAATTTTTCCGTAAGATCGTCGACCTGTTTGGAAAGACGTGTATTAATTTCATCTACCTTTTGAGTCAGTGTGGCGAAGTCTGATTTTATGTCATTTCTGAAGGCTGCATTGTCTGTCATTAATTGTGAGAATTTTTTGTCATTATCTTGCTTAATATTGGATATGCCTTCCAAAATTGAATTCAGTATAGCGGCAAAATTTTGATTGCAAAATGAGCTTGCCCCCGCCGCGTCATTAGACGTGACGTGGTCTCTCAGGTTTGGTTCTGAATTCCTCCTTTCGGCGTTTATGTGTGTCTGTAGCGGATTATTTTGATGCGTTTGCGTGTCTGCATTAATTTCTGTGTCTGAATGTGTATGTGTATCCATGTTTGCATTACTTGATTGTTGTTCCATTGTGTACTGGTGTCGAGTTTTTACCATATCGTGAATAAATTGTGTGCAAGAAAAAAAATTGTTTAAGCGCGTAGTGTGAAAATGTACTGCCTATGTGTGTGTTTAAATGACTGAGAATGATTGAGAGATGACTTTAAAGATCGAAAGTAGCATACGTGTTAATGGTGACTAGCCATGTTGCTTGAATCTTGTACAATGTCGGCCATATTGTGCAATGTTACTTGCGTATTGTTGGATCGGAAAGTAATCGTCTGAATAATGAGATTTCGCGGAATTTGGAAAAAATTACTGAATGAAAACTGAATATTGAATTTAATGCTGAGAAAAATAATTTTGAATGAAAAATGTGCTTGGAATCAATCGTGGATGCGCGAGTGCTGCGTCTTACCGTACATGTCGTCTTGATGCGAAGATTGCATTTCCAGTCCAAATTGTCTCCAGATTTCATTCGTTTTCTTCAATATTCTCATCACATAGGTTGTTGCCGGTCAGGGTGTACATGAAAAAGAACAATTAGTTGTAGTACAGATACAATAATGAGTCCTGGCACATAGTCGCCAGTGTAACAAATAAAAAATATAATAATAATAATAATAAAATATAATAATAATAATAATTGTAATAATAATAATTGTTAGTTTGGATAAGTAATTGAGGGATTAAAATTTACGCCGTGAATTTATCGAGCTTCGCACGTCCGAAGATGTACGGAACGTAGCCAGGGCTCATCATGTATTTTTTTTTGTAGACAGAGTCTGATATCTGACCTCACCATCAATCTACATCTACATCTACATCTATACTCCGCGAGCCACCTTACGGTGTGTGGCGGAGGGTACTTATTGTACCACTATCTGATCCCCCCTTCCCTGTTCCATTCACGAATTGTGCGTGGGAAGAACGACTGCTTGTAAGTCTCCGTATTTGCTCTAATTTCTCGGATCTTTTCGTTGTGATCATTACGCGAGATATATGTGGGCGGTAGTAATATGTTGCCCATCTCTTCCCGGAATGTGCTCTCTCGTAATTTCGATAATAAACCTCTCCGTATTGCGTAACGCCTTTCTTGAAGTGTCCGCCACTGGAGCTTGTTCAGCATCTCCGTAACGCTCTCGCGCTGACTAAATGTCCCCATGACGAATCGTGCTGCTTTTCGCTGGATCATGTCTATCTCTTCTATTAATCCAACCTGGTAAGGGTCCCATACTGATGAGCAATACTCAAGAATCGGACGAACAAGCGTTTTGTAAGCTACTTCTTTCGTCGATGAGTCACATTTTCTTAGAATTCTTCCTATGAATCTCAACCTGGCGCCTGCTTTTCCCACTATTTGTTTTATGTGATCATTCCACTTCAGATCGCTCCGGATAGTAACTCCTAAGTATTTTACGGTCGTTACCGCTTCCAATGATTTACCACCTATGGCATAATCGTACTACTAAAACAAAGAAAAGCATACGATTAAATAAACATATATTCATTTCAACACATACATTACGATATAAATTACACTTACGTAAAATTCTAGATAAATAATGGCAGATCATTCACAAATGAGAGCGACTTATTAATGCTGCGCCTCTTTTCTGCTAATAAATATCAATATGGCTAACTGTGGAGCCGCACAAAATTTTAAGTCCTTCTAGGATAACGAATAACATGAGAGTGTTGATGCGTACAGGCTGTGACAAGAGAGCGGTGAAATTGCTTTTTTTTTGCATTCTCTTGTCTTAAAAAATCGATACATATAATCTAAGTTAACTAAATTAAATATTGTCTGTGCTCGAGTGCAAATGGTTCCTTAAAAGTCCTCTGACTGGTTTATTGATGTCTGATGCGACTTCGTCTCTCCTTTGCCAACCCCTTCATCCAAGAATAGCAGTTACGCCCAACATCCTCAATTATTTGTTGGATATAACCCAGTCTCTGTCTTCTGTTCCCTCTAGTACAGCTGAAGTTTTTCCTTGACGTCTTAACGTATTCGTTATCACACTGTCACTTCCTCTTGTTTGTATTTTCTTCATATGCTTCTCCTCGTCGATCCGGCGTCATTTCTTGCCTTAACAATCCACCTAATTTTTAAAATCCTTCAGTTGCACCCAACCGCTAGTGACCCTGCACTCTTGCTTTCCAGTACACCTGTATGTTTCACTTCGATACAATGGTGTGCTCCAAACGTACATTCTCAGAAATTTCTTCCTCTAACTAAGGTCACTTTGGCAACGGCCTTGCCGCAGTGGATACACTGGTTCCCGTGAGATCACTGAAGTTAAACGCTGTGGGGCGTTGTCGGCACTTGGATGGGTGACCATCCAGGCCGCCATGCGCTGTTGCCATTTTTCGGGGTGCACTCGGCCTCGTGATGCCAGTTGAGGAGCTACTCGACCGAATAGTAGCGGCTTCGGTCAAGAACACCATCATAACGACAGGGAGAGCGGTATGCTGATCCTACGCCCCTTCTATCTGAGTCCTCCACTGAGGACGACACGGCGGTCGGATGTTCCCGGTAGGTCACTCGTGGCCTGAATACGGAGTGCTTTTTTTTTTCGGTCACTGTTCGATAGTTGTAGATAGTCTTTGGTCAGGAATACCCTCACTGCCTCTCCTGTTCTGCTTTTTATGTCTTTCTTGTTTCGTCTGTCATGTGTTGCTTTGCAGAATTCTTTAATCTGTTTGGTGTTCACCAGTTCTGATGGCCAGCTTCTCACTAAATTGATTTCTGCTGTCCGTCAGTATTTTCGTCTTTCTTCGATTTACCCTCCGTCCACATTCTGTGCTCTGCTACCAACTGAGCTCCAGCAAGCAAAGTCAACAGTAATTAATTGAAAAACTAGGTTCACGTTGGATTTATTAAACTTTCTCTTTTTTAAAAAAACAAAGCAGCATTAGTAAAACACAATTAAATAATCTTTTAGAAATCAGCAGTTCTAAATCTGTGAGTGGAATGCCTCAAATTCAAAGGAGCACAATGGCTTAATCAATATAACAACGATAGCAAGATGTTTAAGCAAATACGGTACCTTAAATGTCGCAGGTTAACACAATGGTTTCAAATTACGGTCCCAAGATTATATTTGACACAGTCCTATAAGAGTGACAAATTTAAAGTAAAACTTTTGAAGGTCAAATGTAAAAAGAGCTAGCACAAATTTAGCAACAGGCATAATTTTTAAACAAATTTAAGTGTACAACCTAACAGAATAGTTTTAAATATCACAGACAAAAATTTAACACTGTCCTTTGAGAGTGCTGACAAATTTAAGCAACTAAAAGGGCCAGCAAATGGTCCGACTGACTAGGGAAAGCTTAAAAAAGAAAGGACGCGGCACCAAAAGGGTTCCAAGCCAAAAGGCAAAAAATACGGGCACTCTTAAAAGATTTATGCTCAAGCGAACGAGTGAAGGCAAGACGTAACTTAAGCAGCATTAACAGTGCCGTAAAGGAGCTTCACGTAAGTTAACGCCAGCGGCTAATCCCAAATGCCGACCAGTAATATACTGCTGCATTGCGCTCACCCTTTTCAGGTAGGGCCAACTGCACGCACAGACCGCAGAAACAGTAGCTGACCCGTCAGGCAACAGTAGGGTGTGCATAAAATAAGGGCCAAGCGACAATAAGATGCCTAGAAACACCAACAGGTCAATTAGTACGATAACACACGTTTAGCAAATAGATGACTGACAAGCAATCCAGAATAAGAAACAACAATAGCTGGCACACGCCGATTAACACAAACTAAGAATTTCATGGGTAGTACAATTTAAACACCGGTGAGAATCAAGAGTACGTATATTAACATAATCAAGCTACAAAGTTTAAGTAGATTTTAAATAACTGTTTTGAACTTCCATTCCGGGTTGAAATCCTGGTTCAAATGGTTCAAACGGCTCTGAGCACTATGGGAATTAACATCTGAGGTCATCAGTCCTCTAGAAATTAGAACTACTTAAACCTAACTAACCTAAGGACATCACACACATCCATGCCCGAGGTAGGATTCGAACCTGAGACCGTAGCGATCGCGTGGTTCCAGACTGAAGCGCCTAGAACCGCTAGGCCACACCGGCCGGCCGTTTGAAACCCTGGTTCTGTTAATAATAGAACAAGGGTGCCAACGCAGAAAATTTCACAGCTCTCCAGTAGTGCAGACGGTATAAAAACAGATGTGAGCAGACCAGAATTTAAAACATAATTAAAAGAGCAGATTAAGGGGCTCCGAAACGCCCTATACTTGCAATGTTAAAATAACGCTTATAAATTACATCTTTCCTCACAAAGTATTTGCGGTAGGAAGTTGAACTTTTTACAGATTATTTATTGGAATATGGGCTACAACTTAACACAGGGATTTTACAAAATTTTAGTTCAGTTATTAAAGATGATTTTTTTTTCAATTGTAATGAAAATTCACAAAATTTTTTTGCAATTTTTTATTTATATATTCAAAAATATACAGTTTTTTTGGAAAAAGGCTGTGTTAAATTATGCAGAAGGTACTGTGTAACATTTACTGAAAGTTTGAAACAAATATGTTTGGAAGTTCCTTAGAAAACATGTAATTAGTATGAGAAAATAAAAGTTTTGGGAATCGAGCGACAAAGATTGGATTAACTTTTTAGTGCATTCCAGGTCCATAGGATGGATTATCTTCAGCCTCTGCAAACTCCTCCTCCAGCTTCCTCTTGTTCCTCCTCCTGTTTACTCTTGCTTGTATTTCTAGACTCTTTACAGCCCTGTCTGCAGCCCGAAGGCGTTCCTTGTCTAAAGCAAGCATCGCTCGTTGTTGTGTTCGTAGATTTTGCTACCATTTTCTTCAGTTGCTGTTACTGCAACACTGTTCCAAAAGGTGGTCATGTACGAACACTTATCACATTTCAGTTGTATTTCACTAGCAAGTCCTACGTGCTTTATTATGGAGAGTTCCAGACCAACTTCACTACAATGAATACATCTTACACAGTTTGAAAAAATTCCTTTGAGAACCGACATATCAAATATTTCATTCACATCCGATTCGCCCATAAAATATTCATAGTTTTCACTCATTGAACCAAGCTTCTTCTGTGAAGTATTTTCTTTCCCACTTTGACTGCTATGGGCAGGTGTACTTGAGAGGTTAGGTTCACTCACTTGGTTATCGTCTTTATTGTTTACAGTAATAACACATACCTTTGGCTTTCCAACATTTCTCCTTTTCTTAAAAGCCTTCAGAGGATTTCTAATAACTTTACTTTTACTCATTATTATAATTCAACAAAACAGAGACTCAAGAAACAGAATTAATTACGAATATTTTCGAGATAACGACAGAGTAAATAAACATGAAACAATCGACAATCACACCAGCGATATATATTGAACCATCACAGATTAGCCACAACACATACTTTATCTCACATCACTAAAATGTACCTGATGAACACGGACGTTAATAATAACACCATTTGACAGCAGTTTAACAGCGCCACAGTGGGTCACGCCCATGTAGAACACATTTCAAAAAAAATTTAAAAATAGTTGTAGTCTTCGGAATTGAATAAATTATATAACTATTAAAAGGTAATAGTCTGCAGATTCAGAAAACGCAAAAAAGTAAAAATTGAACTTTTCATGATTTTGAGCCTTTCCGGAGCCCCTTAATGATAAATGTTCATCACAGCTCCAGTAACAGCTGGGACCTCGGTCGCATTCCCATTCCCACCGCTTGCACAGACAGCGACGGTAATAATCTTGGGCAACATTTGGCAAGGAGAAATATTATTAAGGGAGAAGGTTCGCCTCGGCGAAAATAACTCCGCTACCAGAGGTATCTTAAGACCAAACAGTAAAAAACCATCGCCACAATCGTCACACCCGGGGATACTCTTCAGGAAAGCAACACAGGGCGCTCAGCGAACACCGAGGTGAGCACGCTCAAAAGTTTCTACAAGCGATACAGACATCTCTAACGGCGGAACCAAACTTCCCAGAAAGCCCACACTCACACCGCAGGGAAGAGTCTCACTGGCCAGGTAGGCAACAACAGAGCCTGCTAACGCCGCCAAACTAGACCACACAACGCTGCTCGACTACAGGAAAGAGGGGCCCTTTTAGCGCACCGGAATCAGCTAATCATAATCAAAGTCGTTCCCGCCGGAAGTGGGCGGTTTTTTAGGTTAGGGGGTCACAGGGAATCACAGAAGGGGCGTCCGTCTAAAAGTGGGCAGGTAAAACACAGCAAGATAGCTGTAGAAACGATTGGTTTATACACTCCTGGAAATGGAAAAAAGAACACATTGACACCGGTGTGTCAGACCCACCATACTTGCTCCGGACACTGCGAGAGGGCTGTACAAGCAATGATCACACGCACGGCACAGCGGACACACCAGGAACCGCGGTGTTGGCCGTCGAATGGCGCTAGCTGCGCAGCATTTGTGCACCGCCGCCGTCAGTGTCAGCCAGTTTGCCGTGGCATACGGAGCTCCATCGCAAACACTGGTAGCATGCCGCGACAGCGTGGACGTGAACCGTATGTGCAGTTGACGGACTTTGAGCGAGGGCGTATAGTGGGCATGCGGGAGGCCGGGTGGACGTACCGCCGAATTGCTCAACACGTGGGGCGTGAGGTCTCCACAGTACATCGATGTTGTCGCCAGTGGTCGGCGGAAGGTGCACGTGCCCGTCGACCTGGGATCGGAACGCAGCGACGCACGGATGCACGCCAAGACCGTAGGATCCTACGCAGTGCCGTAGGGGACCGCACCGCCACTTCCCAGAAAATTAGGGACACTGTTGCTCCTGGGGTATCGGCGAGGACCATTCGAAACCGTCTCCATGAAGCTGGGCTACGGTCCCGCACACCGTTAGGCCGTCTTCCGCTCACGCCCCAACATCGTGCAGCCCGCCTCCAGTGGTGTCGCGACAGGCGTGAATGGAGGGACGAATGGAGACGTGTCGTCTTCAGCGATGAGAGTCGCTTCTGCCTTGGTACCAATGATGGTCGTATGCGTGTTTGGCGCCGTGCAGGTGAGCACCAC
The DNA here is from genome assembly GCF_023898315.1 of Schistocerca nitens. Taxonomy (NCBI): domain Eukaryota; kingdom Metazoa; phylum Arthropoda; class Insecta; order Orthoptera; family Acrididae; genus Schistocerca; species Schistocerca nitens. The sequence goes on along the minus strand of NC_064620.1, from coordinate 481,801,853 downwards.
AATCAGGACTGCATACGACCGAGGCACACAGGGCCAACACCCGGCATCATGGTGTGGGGAGCGATCTCCTACACTGGCCGTACACCACTGGTGATCGTCGAGGGGACACTGAATAGTGCACGGTACATCCAAACCGTCATCGAACCCATCGTTCTACCATTCCTAGACCGGCAAGGGAACTTGCTGTTCCAACAGGACAATGCACGTCCGCATGTATCCCGTGCCACCCAACGTGCTCTAGAAGGTGTAAGTCAACTACCCTGGCCAGCAAGATCTCCGGATCTGTCCCCCATTGAGCATGTTTGAGACTGGATGAAGCGTCGTCTCACGCGGTCTGCACGTCCAGCACGAACGCTGGTCCAACTGAGGCGCCAGGTGGAAATGGCATGGCAAGCCGTTCCACAGGACTACATCCAGCATCTCTACGATCGTCTCCATGGGAGAATAGCAGCCTGCATTGCTGCGAAAGGTGGATATACACTGTACTAGTGCCGACATTGTACATGCTCTGTTGCCTGTGTCTATGTGCCTGTGGTTCTGTCAGTGTGATCATGTGATGTATCTGACCCCAGGAATGTGTCAATAAAGTTTCCCCTTCCTGGGACAATGAATTCACGGTGTTCTTATTTCAATTTCCAGGGGTGTAGTTGTAAAATGTCGTAGCTGTGTTGGGAAAGAACCAGAGCTCCAAGCCCTAATAGAAAGCACTGAAGCTCATATAGTTGTAGCTACACAGAGCTGGCTAAAGCCGGAAATAAGTTCAGCCGAAATTTTTTTCAAACGAACAGTGTTCAGAAAAGATAGATTAAATACAGTTGGTGGTGGAGTATTTATTGCTGTCAGAGGTAGTTTGCCTTGTAGCGAAATTGAAGTAGATAGTTCGTGTGAAATAGTATAAGTAGAGGTTATACCTGACAATCGGACTACACTATTAATTGGATCGTTTTACCGAACCCCCGACTCAGAAGATATAGTTGATGAACAGTTCAAAGAAAACTTGAGTCTCATCTCAAATAAGTACCCCGCTCATACAATTATACTCGTTGGTTACTTCAATCTACCCTCGATATGCTGGAAAAATTATACGTTTGAAGCCGGCGGCAGGCCTAAAACGTCATCTGAAACTGTACTGAATGCTTTCTCAGAAAATTATTTTGAACAATTAGTTCATGAGCCCACTCGAATCGTAAATGGTTGCGAAAGCATACTTGACCTTTTAGCAACAAATAATCCTGGACAAATGGCGAGTATTGTGACCAATACAGGGATTAGCGACCACAAGGCAATTGCTGCTGGGCTGAATACCGTAACACCTACAATCATCAAAAAGAAACGCAAAGTACATCTATTTAAAAAAAAGCTGATAAAAATGCTCTTAACGCCTTTTTAAGAGATAGTCTTCACTCCTACCGATCTGATCATGTAAGTGCAGAAAAGTTGTGGAATGTTTCCAAAGAGATAGTATACACAGCAATTGAGAGATATATTCCACACAAATTAATAAGTGATGGTACCGATCCACAATGGTACACAAATCGGGTCAGATCGTTGTTGCAGAAGCAACGAAAAAAGCATGCCAAAATTGTCAAAGTTTTGCAGAAGTTCGAAAAAATGGCGCGTACTTCAATGCGACATTACACTAAGAATTTCAAGGATAGTACAATTTAAACACCTGTGAGAATCAAGAGTAAGTATATTATCGTAATCAAGCTACAAACATTGTTCAAGTAGATTTTAAATAACTGTTTTTAACTTCCCTTCCGGGTTGAAATCCTGGTTCTGTTCATAATAGAACAATCAGATACTAGTACAAACGGCCTGCAGACTCAGTCAGGCTCCAAGAACCAAGTAAAGAACATCGCCTTACAACACCCAAGGGTGCCAACACAGAAAATTTCACAGCTATCCAGTACCGTAGCCCGTATACTAACAGATCTGACCAGACCAGACCAGAAAAAAAACGCCTTTGTTTTAATGATGTCCACACCAAATTCTGTATCCTTTCAGTGACACTCTCTCCCACATTTCGCGATAATACAAAACGTGCTGCCCTTATTTGAACTTTTTCAATATACTCCGTGAATCCGATCTGGTAAGGATCCCACACCTCGCAGTAGTATTCTAAAAGAGGACGGACAAGCATAGTGCAGGTAGTCTCTTTAGTAGATTTGTTACATTTTCTAAGTGACTTGCCAATAATACTCAATCTTTGGTTAGCCTTACCCACAACATTTTCTATGTGTTCCTTCCAATTTAAGTTGTTCGTAATTGTAATTCCTAGGTATTTAGTTGAATTTACGGCCTTTAAATTTCACTGGTTTATTGTGTAACCGAAGTTCAGCGGATTCCTTTTAGCACTGATGTGGATGACCTCACACTTTTCGTTCTGTACGGTCGGTTGTCAATTTTTGCACCTTACAGGTATATTTCCTAAATCGTTCTGCAATTTGTTTTGATCTCGTGATGACTTTACTAGACGATAAACGACATCATCATCTGCGAACAATCTAAGACGGCTCCTCAGATTGTCTCCTAAGTCGTTTATATACCGGGGGATCAAAAAGTCAGTATAAATTTGAAAACTTAATAAACCACGGGATAATGTAGACAGAGAGGTAAAAATTGACTCACATGCTTGGAATGACATGGGGTTTTATTAGAACCACCCCATATTGCTAGACGCGTGAAAGATCTCTTGCGCGCGTCGTTTGGTGGTGATCGTGTGCTCAGCCGCCACTTTCGTCATGCTTGGCCTCCCAGGTCCCCAGACGTCAGTCCGTGCGATTATTGACTTTGGGGTTACCTGAGGTCGCAAGTGTGTCGTGATCGACCGACATCTCTAGGGATGCTGAATGACAACATCCGACGCCAATGCCTCACCATAACTCCGGACATGCTTTACAGTGCTGTTCACAACATTATTCCTCGACTACAGCTATTGTTGAGGAATGATGGTGGACATATTGAGCATTTCCTGTAAAGTACGTCATCTTTGCTTTGTCTTACTTTTTTATACTAATGATTGCTATTCTGATCATATGAAGCGCCATATTCCGGACAGTTTTTGAACTTTTGTACTTTTTTTTGTTCTAATAAAACCCCATGTCATTCCAAGCATGTGTGTGAATTTGTACCTCTCTATCTACATTACTCCGTGATTTATTCAGTTTTCTAATTTATACTGGCTTTTTGATCATCCGGTAGATAAGGAACAGCAAAGGACCTATAACACTACCTTGGGGTTACTACGAAATGCGACCCCTCTGACAGGAAGTCACGAATCCAGTCAATCTCGAACTCCTTTTCTACATCGAGAAATTCTATGAGCTGTCTTGATTTTTCTTAAATGTTGCTTCCATTATCAAGTCAGAACTGGCACTCTGACGCCTTTGTCTTCCCTGAAACCAAACTCACCGTCAATTAAAAGCTTTTGAGTTTCCGTTTCATGCGGGCACCAGTGGCCTTTCCTCTCTGCAGAATAAAGAGTTCGGCGACCCCGGCAGACGCCGGGCAGCGTAGGAGGAGCAGAAAGAGAGGCCGCCAGGGCGGACCCAGCTAGCAGAGCGCAGCGCAGGCGCAGTCGGGCCGCGCGCTATCTGGCGACATCTGCGGCGGGCGCCCGTAACTCAGCGGACCGCCGCTAATTGAGTTCTCCGCGAGTAATAGCCGGCCGTAATTAACGCATGATTTAGTCCGGCCGCCGTCTGTATCTGCGGATGTGTTTCAAATTAGGCCCGCGGACGAGGGCCGGTGCGTGTGCGTGGGTCCGCGGCCGAGCTCGTCTCGCAGGGACCACCCGAACGGCCGCCGCGAAATATGCGGCCTCATTAGTCTCGTTAGCGGCGCATCGGGGCGGCTCAGCTCCGTTCCTACCGGCAACCGCCGTCTGCGCCTCTGGTGCCCCGCGGCGGCGGCTCGGGTGCTGCAGCGTGCGGAGGCGCGCTCCGGCCGGGGCGGTAACTCAGACGTTGACGATACTCTGTTACTCTGCGGTTCACAGGAAAAATGTTCGCAATGGCCAATGGACTCGTAACTTATCGCAGGTACACAGCTGGTCAATTGCAACACCATGAACAGTGCAATCAGTGACACCCCACAAACCTGGTCATTTCCAACCCCACGATCAGTAGCAAACAATGACACACCACAAACACGGTGTAAAGACTCCCTGACGAAAAAGAGAAACTTCCACAAGAGCAGGAGGAAACGAAATGATTAAGACTTTATGGGCTTACAGAGTACTCATGTGACGACGGCGACTACAGTATCGACTATGCAAACAACTTTTGTAGTACGCACCCACTTATCAGTACAGCACAGTACCCACTCTGGCTGGATTCATGCCCTCATTCAACGTGCATTTATCGCGAATCTCTTGCCCAACGTAAAGTCCCGAGCGACTGGAAAAAAGCGCAGGTGACGCCTGTATATAATAAGGGTAAAAGGACGGATCCTCAAAATTACAGACCAATATCCTTAACATCGGTTTGTTGCAGCATTCTCGAACATATTCTCAGTTCAGATATGATGAATTTCCTTGAGACAGAGAAGTCGCTGTCCATGCATCAGCACGGCCTTAGAAAGCATCGCTCCTGCGAAACGCAACTCGCCCTTTTTTCACATGATATCTTGCTAACCATGGATGAAGGGTATCAGACGGATGCCATATTCCTTGACTTCCGGAAAGCGTTTGACTCGATGCCCCACTGCAGACTCCTAACTAAGGTACGAGCATATGGGACTGGTTCCCAATTATGTGAGTGGCTCGAAGACTTCTTACGTAATAGAACCCAGTACGTTGTCCTCGATGGTGAGTGTTCATCGGAGGTGAGGGTATCATCTGGAGTGCCCCAGGGAAGTGTGGTAGGTCCGCTGTTTTCTATCTACATAAATGATCTTTTGGATAGGATGGATAGCAATGTGCGGCTGTTTGCTGATGATGCTTTGGTGTACGGGAAGGTGCCGTCGTTGAGTGACTGTAGGAGGATACAAGATGACTTGGACAGGATTTGTGATTGGTGTAAAGAATGGCAGCTAACTCTAAATATAGATAAATGTAAATTAATGCAGATGAATAGGAAAAAGAATCGCGTAATGTTTGAATACTCCATTAGTAGTGCAGCGCTTGACACAGTCACGTCGATTAAATATTTAGCGTAACACTGCAGAGCGATATGAGGTGGGACAAGCATGTAATGGCAGTTGTGAGGAAGGCGGATAGTCGTCTTCGGTTAGTTGGTAGAATTTTGGGAAGATGTGGTTCATCTGTAAAGGAGACCGCTTATGAAACACTAATACGACCTATTCTTGAGTACTGCTCGAGCGTTTGGGATCCCTGTCAGGTCGGATTGATGGAGGACATAGAAGCAATTCAGAGGCGGGCTGCTAGATTTCTTACTGGTAGGTTTTATCATCACGCGAGTGTTACGGAAGTGCTTCAGGAACTCGGGTGGGAGTCTCTAGAGGAAAGGAGGCGTTCTTTTCGTGAATCGCTACTGAGGAAATTTAGAGAACCAGCATTTGAGGCTGACTGCAGTACAATTTTACTGCCGCCAACTTACATTTCGCGGAAAGACCATAAAGATACGATAAGAGAGATTAGGGCTCGTACAGAGGCATATAGGCAGTCATTTTTCCCTCATTCTGTTTGGGAGTGGAACAGGGAGAGAAGATGCTAGTTGTGGTACGAGGTACCCTCCGCCACGCACCATATGGTGGATTGCGGAGTATGTACGTAGATGTAGATGTAGATGGAAAGCATGTCGTAAAGCCATTTTTATCATTTTTTGAGGCAAACTAGTTCACTACTTTTCAAATAACGTAGGGAATGCTGCCAGTTGATGTTATTGACAATAGACGATGTTTCGGCAGGAGCACACCATGCAGTTTTCGAGTCATAACTGCAGGAAGTAAGCGCTGTGCAGGGTAAATTAAAACGCGAGTTTTCAGAGAAACTTTGAAAGATAGCACTGACACTCACTGTAAACACTAGCAACATCAAAAATCAAAGACGACCGACGTCAGAAGTTTTCGATAGTGAAATTAGTAATTAGTGGGTGAGGCAATACCTCCGTTGCTCTGTTTTTTCTGACAAAGGAGAGAGCTGGATTCCATGCAGAATTTAAACGGAGAGGACCAACTCTACTGCTAAGGCGACTTGCTAATTTAATTTCAACAGATTTATTTAATTAATTTTATTTGTGTGTAAGGTCATATGGAACCAAACTGCTGAGGTCATCGGTCCCTAAGCTTACGCACTACTTAATCTAACTTAAACTAACTTACGCTAAGGACAACACACACCCATGCCGGAGGGAGGATTCGAACCTCCGACGGAGGGCCGTGACAAGGCGCCTAAGACCGATCGGCTACCCCGCGCGGCAACAGATTTCTTAACAACAATATCCCAATGGCTGGAAGTGCATGCCAGAATTTATGTGTTGTTACGTTCCGTAGGACGACTGGCGCCAAGACCATCTTCTGCAATGGCGGATTTGCTTTGCTGTTATAAGCGCGTGTGAGGGTTATGCTCAGTACGCCGGTTCTCCACACTCCTCAGAGCCTGACCAATAAATGATATGCCCCAAATGCAAGAAACAACGTAGACACTCAGCTTACGCAAACCAGGATCATCCTTTAAAGAACCTAAAATGACCCCGATCTTAGATTGCGGTCGAAAAACACATTTCACATCATACATCCGCAAAATACGACCAATCCCTTTCAAAACTTTCCCTGCGTAAGGCAAAAAAGGCAATAGACGTTGGTGGCACCTTGATATTATCAATACTCACCCGGTACACAGTTGGTCGATAGTGCAATGCACGTCTCATATGTCTTTCATTATAACCATTCCGATGAAAGGTGACTTCCAGATTAGCTCACTCAGCTGACAGACTCCGAGAATCTGAGACTAAATGGGCCCTTTGAACCAAGGTACGAAGTACCCCTTCACGTTTAACCAGATGGTAAGACTATCAGTCTCCAGATACAGGTCAGCATGAGTAGGCTTCCTATAAGCTTTATCAACCTTCCTCCTGATCAACACATTAAGGAAGGGAAGACACTGATCCTTTTCCATCTCCAGTGTGAAACAAATATTCGATTGGATTGAATTCAGATGTTCTAAAAAGTCATCCATTTTCTCTCTGCCATAAGGCCAAACAACAAAGCGTCGTCTACGTACCTCAAAAAGCGCGCAGTTTTCAAAGCTTTCAACTCCAAGGCACATTCCTCAAAGTCTTCCACAAACAAATTGGCAATCATAGCAAAGTCATTCAAAGGTATTCCCTCTAATCGACGCAATAAATCCGTCGAGTTCTTAATGTCATGCTCACACTCACCTAGCATAGGGCTCAAGATGTTTTGCTATATGACGTATCGGAGCACCATTGTTATTCGCAATCGGACGAAGGAAATCCTCGTGCTTGTGGAACTTAGGGAGGCCATGTTACGTAGTGGGAACAGGAGAATAAAAATTGAGACTCTTCATTATCACTTCCGACAAGCAACTTTTCTTCTTTTAAGCTGTTAGTCTTCCCCTCAACACTTTTTGTGGTGTTGGCATCAATCCTGTCATACTCTGAATCAGACAGTAAACACTGTATCTTTTGAACGTAATCCTGCTTGTCCAAAACAACAAAGTCAGCGTAAAGCAGTCCTCTCATCTGCTGTTATGTTAATCTTGGGTGAACATGCTCCGGTCACCATGCGACGTGCCTTCTTCCTAGCCTCCTCTGCTACATCAGGAGGTAGTTTAAAGACAGCCTATGAAACAGAACTAATAAGCTCAACCACTGGCAAATGCTGTCTGAAACTCAGATCTCACATGATCCAGAACTGCTGTAACTGGTCCGTAATATCATGGGTGCTGACTACTGGATCGGGGTTAAGTCCCGAGCTAGTCCTCCACATGTTCTGTGGAAGGCAGATGTGGGAGTCCTGTTGGCCACTGCTGTACCTCTACAAGTAGACAGTTGATAAAAACATGTCCCATGTGTGGACGAGCACAGTCCTGTTGAAAAATGGCACCACGGTACTATCTCATGAGAGGTTATCCACGTGGATGCAGGACATTCGTGATGTACCGTAGCTGTGTCAGAGATCCCTCAGTCACTACCAGCCATGACCTCAAGTCACACGCGATGGGTTCCCACAACATGATGCCAAGAGCAACATCGCCGTGTCTCTCCAAAGTGTTTGAATAATGGGACATCAGCCCAAGGGTCAGCCATCCTTGCCAGTCATGGTCATCCACGGTGCTGCTAGTGCAGAGCCACAATACATTGTTGTAATCAAAGCGAAGGCATTCTCCAGCAGTCGTAACTCTATTACGTTACGATAATGCTGTCTTGACGGAGGATATGCCATCTCCGTGCCGTTCACAGTGACCAGTCTACATATCTCGTTGTTGACACCTATTACATTAGCTACCAGACCTGGAAACAATACTACATGCGAACAACACAAATGCACTCTAATGGCCATTATAGCTGATACACAGAATTACAGCTTGAATCATTTACATACCCACCAATAGTGTATATGTGTAATAAATTATATTGACATCAAGCCATGTCCCCTGGATCTATCATTGGTATTTGTCGTGTAGTTTATTTACGAACTAGTCAAGAAGATATAAGAATGTCTGAGATCGACAAAGGATTACACTTGCAATGTCAGTACTACACTTCATACGGTGTACATATGGAACATTTCGTGTCGGAGTGACTGGACGACCCATTAAGGATCTACATCTACATTTGTACATACTCGTCTAGCCACCGTACACTACCTAGGGACGCTACCCTGCATCACTACTAATCATTTTCTTTCCTTACGCTTATCTATAAACCTCCTTATGATCCCTAATTTTCCTTTATCTACAATGTACGTTGGCGGTAGTACAGGGCGCGCTGCGGCCAACTCGGCTAGTAGAGACGAGCTTAAAGCCTGCGAAGATCCCGACAAATAGTCCCTGCCCACCTTACTTAAGCTACTCCCCTAATCGGCAAGATGTTCCGCCCAAAAGGAACAAATCCGAAACACATTAACTTCGCCAATATGTTACTCATAGACACAGAAAAAAAGCAGTTCTTCAAGTACACACATCAAAAAAGTTTTGCATCGCCCTAGTTCCCAGAACTCTTGAAGACAGACGTTGACTGTGGATACTGTATCACAGACACAGTGCCTTTACTGTTAAGAGATGTCACTAAACCCGCCCAAAGATGTAAACAACCGTGCCTGAGCAGCGCCTATTAGACGGAGGGGGTCCAACAGCCGATCGGTTCCAGTCATTCCACCAGGAAGGAGGTACATGGCTCGTGTTGTCTGCAGTTCAACCATGCCTAGACAGTCAATACCGCGGTTCGATAGCGTCCGAATTGTTACTTTGTGCCAGGAAGGGCTCTCAACGAAGGAGGCGTCCAGGCGTCTCGGAATGAACCAAGGCGATGTTGTTCTGACATGGCGGAGATACAGAGCGACAGGAACTGTCGATGACATGCCTCGCTCAGGCCACCCAAGAGCTACTACTGCAGAGGATGACCGCTACCCACGGATTTTGGCTCGGAAGAACTCTGACAGCAACGCCCTCATGTTTAATAATGCCTTTCGTGCCGTCTCAGGACGTCTTGTTACGACTCAAGCTGTGCACAATAGGCTGCATGATCAGCAACTTCCATCTTTGCAAACACGACACCATGCAGAGCGGTACAGATGAGCCCAACAACATGCAGAATGGACTCCTCAGGCTTGGAATCACATTCTCTTCACCGATGAGTGTCGCATACTTCTTCAACCAGATAATCGTCGGAGACGTGTTTGGAGGCAACCCGGTCAAGCTGAACGCCTTAGACACACTGTCCAGCGAGTGCAGCAAGGTGGAGGTTCCCTGCTGTCTTTGGGTGGCATTATGTGGGGCTGACTTACGCCGCTGGTGGTCATGGAAGGCGCCGTAACGGCTGTACGATACGTGAATGCCATCCTCCCACTGATAGTGCAACCATATCGGCAGCTTATTGAGGAGGCATTCGTCTTAATGGACAACAATTCGCGCCCCCATCGTGACCATCTTGTGCACACTATTAGCACACTGGTATCGCATTCTGGAGGAAGACGGTTCAATCTCGCGTCTGGCCATCCTGATTTAGGTTTTCCGTGATTTCCCTAAATCGCTCCAGGCAAATGCCGGGATGGTTCCTTTGAAAGGGCACGGCCGACTTCCGTTCCTGTGCTTCCCTAATCCAATGAGTCCGATGGCCTCACTGTCTGGCCTGATCGCTCAAAACAACCCCAACCCAACTTCCTTCAGAATAACGACATCGCTCGACTAGAGTGGCCAGCATGTTCTCCAGACATGACCCATATCGAACATTCCTCGGATATATTGAAAAGGGCTCTTCATGGACGACGTGATCCACCAACCACTCTGAGGGATGTACGCCGAATCGCCGTTGACGAGTGGGACAATTTGGAACAGCAGTGCCTTGGTGAACATGTGGATAGTATGCCACGACGAATACAGGCATGCATCACTGCAAGATCACGTGCTACTGGGTATCAGAGGTACTGGTGTGTACAGCAGTCTGGACCAACACCTCTGAAGGTCTCGCTGTATGGTGGCACAATATGCAATGTGTGGTTTTCATGGGCAATAAAAAGGGCAGAAATGATGTTTATGTTGATCTCCATTCCAATTTTCTGTATAGTTTCCGGAACTCTCGGAACCGAGGTGTTGAAAAACTTTTTTTTATGTGTATATAATGCAAATACTGTTTCAGGTATTGAGTAAGAAGAAGATGTGTGTGAAATCTTATGGGACTTAACTGCTAAGGTCATCAGTCCCTAAGCTTACACACTACTTAACCTAAATTATCCTAAAGACAAACACACACACCCATGCCCGAGGGAGGCCTCGAACCTCCGCTGGGACCTTTCAGGTATTAATGTAATTGTTTATAGGTACGTCTCTGATAATAACTGTGTAATCTTAATGAAGTAGAAATCTCTATACCTTAGAGAGGATTACCGGTACCTAATGATATTTGCATGGGTAATACGTAAGTACTAATAGCGAATATGTCAGAGGAACAAAAATTCTCCAACAATTTAAAATAACAAATGAAAGAGAAGTAGAAATGTTGTCTCTGTTAATTATAATGTGGGCGAATTATAATCAAATTAATCGCTCAATATAATGTGATATTTCAAGAAAACTTTGCAATTGGCAAATAATCCTCTTGGAAGTGTTATATTTCTAATAAAAGCCTAGTGTGCAGCAGGTGGCAACAGAATTTATTTATTAATTTATTCATGCAAAAAAATCTATCCAAGTAGTGGGATACAGAACAAACATAAATCAAAATAGTAACACAGCAGGGTAAAAATACGGTAATCTATGTCTAGATACATAAATTTAAGCTTTACACACAAAACAGCCTGCACTACTTGCAGTAGCTGCACTATCTTCTTTCAAGTCTCTAGTATCTCAAAAGCTTTAAAAATTCTGTTGCTCAATGGAAGCAAGATCTAAAAAGAACAGGCAGGCCTACTTGCTTACAGTGTTCTTAATTGCCTCGAAATCTTTGTGTTTATGAAATTTGCTTGCCTCATTAGACCTAACGAAATGAAGAAAAAATTATATTAATGACAAATGCATAATGAAGCCAGTCACAATTTTCCATACTTGACACACGGCGTATTGAATTCTTATATTATTTGCTTCTGTATGAGAAATTACTAATAGATGTATTACAATTATTACTGCAATTACGGAATCCTTCACTGGAATGAGTAATTCTCTTCAGAATTACATACGATTATATTATTTATTTTCAGTTTATCTGCAGCGACGTTAATGGTTCAAATGGTTCTGAGCACTATGGGACTTAACATCTGAGGTCATCAGTCCCCTAGAACTTAGAACTACTTAAACCTAACTAACCTAAGGACATCACACACATCCATGCCCGAGGCAGGATTCGAACCGGCGACCATAGCGGTCGTGCGGTTCCAGACTGAAGCGCCTAGAACCGCTCGTCCACTACGGCCGGCGCGACGTTAATGCAGGTGGTTAGAGGAGTCTTAGAGAAGTAGGAGCTCTTGTTCTGTACACTTACTGTTGTGTCTGTTCTTGTTACACAAGTGGATATTTAGCGTTTTCTGTAGTGCTTTTTCTTAAAAGCAACCTTCTCTTTCTTTCTTTTTTTTTTATCCCAATACTCGCTACGTAGGCCAAAATTTTTCGTTACATAAACATTAAAATATTTGCTTTTCTTAATAATATAAATTTCATTAATGTAGGCATAAAATTTCTGAATTGTAAACGTTTGAAAACATACAGAAACAACAGTGATAACCTGATTTCTCCAAACCAAATTAACTGTTAATTCATTGTTCTGGCACTGTATCTCTAAATAAGTACAAAAACAGCGGCAACATAACCAAACAATTTCTTGTCGTTTTTGTTTACCTGCAGTCAGTTTCACGTGTTTGACAAATTGGATACATTCTTTGCAGTTAAACCTAATTCTTCTTTCCAATTTGTCCATGAATGAGAAATATAGGAGCTGTTATAAGAGAGTGAGTAGGGTGATTTGTTACCAGTCTTGTAGGAAATATTTTCACTGGGGAGGCGGGGGGATGCAAAGGGGAGAACACAGAAGTGGCCTCTCCTGGAGCTGCAGAGTATGCAAAACAGAAGTGGCCCTCTCCTGCAGCTGAGGAGTATGCAAAACTAATATTTTGATTGAAGTTCAGGGAAGGCATCAAGGAGGAATTGATCAGGATATAGGGAGACTGGCTTGAGGACAGTGATGGGAAGTGTCAACTAGTATCAGGGCAGGAAGAAAGAGAATGTGATGTGATCGTTATAAACATCAAAAACAGCTATCTTCCACTGCTGAAGTTAAGTGGAGGATAGCTTGAGGTAGGGCTAGGAGCAGGAAATGTGCAACACACTTCAACTGATGTCAGGAAGCCTAGAAATATACAAAGTGTTGGGAAGAAGGAAGTGCTGCTGCCAGGTAGTAGCCATGGGAAAGGTGTTACAGGAAACACTACGGCAACAACCTAGGCCATAAACATTTTCAAAACAAATACAGGGCTAAGTCTAGCGATGGATGACTCAGGGTCTTTAGTTAAGGATTTGCCAAAAGATGACAATGTGATGGTAGAGGGTGGGTTGGGAAACTGCTTGGACAGGGACGTAGCTTATGACATAGGTGGTGAACTGGACAAGATAGCTTCCCTAACTCAGGGCACCAATGCACACTGTGGTCAGCTGTTCCAGTGTCCTGGTCAGCCACACCTTTAATGAGCTCTGATGCAGATTAATATGGGGCTACAGACAGCACTGTTGGCGGCTGACTTCATGGATGTTGCTGTGATGCCAGTTGGTACAATCAATAGATGGGTATTACCAGGCATTAGCTAGATCTAAATAGGACTGGGAAGAGAAGATTGGTACAGCAGACCCATGACAGTATATGGGGTGGATGCAGGACCAAGAATGGTGAAATACCTGCTGTGACACATATGTGAAGTAGGTCTTTTTGTGATAAATCCAGACAACAGATTCCCCTGACTAAAGAGTAACTGCAGCAGATAAAAAGTTCTGAAACAATCATTCACAATATACATACTGAAGGTCATAAAAAACCATTAGAAAACGTATCATTGGACATTCCAAGACTCAACAGTCCATCGTCAAAACATATGATCAATAACACATAAAATACAAGTCTGAAGCTCAGATCCAGATTTTAAACTGCACGTAGACTCTGTCATTGTAATTGGTTTAGGGACACAGACATTGAACATGTATTATTATCACTGTATGAAGGACAGACTTTTACAGTAAGATTGTTTCAAAGGGTTGATGATTGTGCATTTTTGTGAGAAAAGGAAAGTAGCTCATATCAAGGCATGAACTTAGTACAACAAATGGAGACAAACACTTTGAAATATCAGCTATTGAATTAAGAGGGCTTGATACAATCAAGAAATTAATTATTAAACACACATATCAAAACAAAACAAGTAGAACCCTAATAAATATTCTTCAGAGTTTTGATATTTTACTGTAGGTCAATAGTGCAACAAGTATTACTACAGTGACGCCATCAGTGATTGACCATGTGGACAAAAATATGCACAGGAAAAAGTATGACAAAGCTGTAAGATATCTTTGGCACTCAGACCACATCTGGCAAGTAATAAAAGTAAAATCTGGTATGGAAAGATCCCCTAAAGTGCAAGCGTACAAAAGATATTTATCACAATAAAAATACAAGATATTACAAAATAACTAGCAAATCAGTGTTGGGATGAATTATAGAGAGAAACTAATGTAATTGTGAAAATCTCTAAATTCTCAACATTATTTAAACTGAACTTTGAAAAGACATTTCCAAAGATACCCACACCATATCAATGTCTCAAAACCAAGTGGATTTAAGCAGGTATTAGTAAGTCCTCCAAAATGATCAAGTACCTCAGTTCCATGAAAAAGAGTCATAATGACCAAGAGTTCTTCAACAAACTACCCTGAAAGTTGTGATAAAAATGACAGATTTCAAGAATCCAATGATAAGCTTTGATGATTGAGAGAAGAAAGGGATCTATTGAGAATACTGGTCCGAGCTGCCGCAGTTGGCGGTCATGTGTGCGTGAGATGTGCTTGCTCTTATAAATGAATGGTGTGTATTTTTCTTTTTCTGATGAAGGCTATGACCAAAAACTGTAGTGTAACTATTTCTTAACTGTACCCGTCGCCAACTTTATGTGTAATCTCTACAGAAAGTAGCAATCTGTCTCTTCTTACATTGTAGATATTCCTACCTGGAGTTTCCCTTCTTTGATTTTCCCCAATCAAGGTTAATAATGGGTCTGTTTAATGGCATGCAACTTGTAGAAAAAGAAACACTGATGCTGGCTTCTATGCTGCAAACTGTAGAAATGCTGGGGGAATTTTCCACTGAGGTAGAAATGTACAACTCCCTCAGTTCAAGTAAAGGAAATGCCACACTCAGTGACCTCATGGACCTGCTTCCAAAATATGAAGTATCTTTATTGATGGATATTTGATGTAGAACAAGGCACTAGTAAAAAATAAAAACCTGGAAGTCTGTTACATTTATTATAACTTAACACTCTCACAGAGTGCGAAAGGCTATTTACAATTTGTACAGAAACCAGATGGCAGTTATAAGGGTCGAGGGATATGAAAGGGAAGCAGTGGTTAGGAAGGGAGTGAGACAGGGTTGCAGCCTCTCCCCGATGTTATTCAATCTGTATATTGAGCAAGTAGTAAATGAAACAAAAGAAAAATTCGGAGTAGTTATTAAAATCCATGGAGAAGAAATAAAAACTTTGAGGTTCGCCGATGACATTGTAATTCTGTCAGAGACAGCAAAGGACTTGGAAGAGCAGTTGAACGGAATGCACAGTGTCTTGAAAGGAGGATATAAGATGAACATCAACAAAAGCAAAACAACGATAACGGAATGTAGTCGAATTAAATAGGGTGACGCTGAGTGAATTAGATTACGAAATGAGACACTTAAAGTGGTAAAGGAGTTTTGCTGTTTGGGGAGCAAAGTAACTGATGATGATCGAAGTAGAGAGGATATAAAATGTAGACTGGCAGTGGCAAGGAAATCATTTCTGAAGAAGAGAAATTTGTTAACATCGAGTATAGATTTAAGACGTTTCTGAAAGTATTTGTATAGAGTGTTGCCTTGTGTGGAAGTGAAACATGGACGATAAATAGTTTGGATAAATACACTCCTGGAAATGGAAAAAAGAACACATTGACACCGGTGTGTCAGACCCACCATACTTGCTCCGGACACTGCGAGAGGGCTGTACAAGCAATGATCATACGCACGGCACAGCGGACACACCAGGAACCGCGGTGTTGGCCGTTGAATGGCGCTAGCTGCGCAGCATTTGTTCACCGCCGCCGTCAGTGTCAGCCAGTTTGCCGTGGCATACGGAGCTCCATCGCAGTCTTTAACACTGGTAGCATGCCGCGACAGCGTGGACGTGAACCGTATGTGCAGTTGACGGACTTAGAGCGAGGGCGTATAGTGGGCATGCGGGAGGCCGGGTGGACGTACCTCCGAATTGCTCAACACGTGGGGCGTGAGGTCTCCACAGTACATCGATGTTGTCGCTAGTGGTCGGCGGAAGGTGCACGTGCCCGTCGACCTGGGACCGGACCGCAGCGACGCACGGATGCACGCCAAGACCGTAGGATCCTACGCAGTGCCGTAGGGGACCGCACCGCCACTTCCCAGCAAATTAGGGACACTGTTGCTCCTGGGGTATCGGCGAGGACCATTCGAAACCGTCTCCATGAAGCTGGGCTACGGTCCCGCACACCGTTAGGCCGTCTTCCGCTCACGCCCCAACATCGTGCAGCCCGCCTCCAGTGGTGTCGCGACAGGCGTGAATGGAGGGACGAATGGAGACGTGTCGTCTTCAGCGATGAGAGTCGCTTCTGCCTTGGTGCCAATGATGGTCGTATGCGTGTTTGGCGCCGTGCAGGTGAGCGCCATAATCAGGACTGCATACGACCGAGGCACACAGGGCCAACACCCGGCATCATGGTGTGGGGAGCGATCTCCTACACTGGCCGTACACCACTGGTGATCGTCGAGGGGACACTGAATAGTGCACGGTACATCCAAACCGTCATCGAACCCATCGTTCTACCATTCCTAGACCGGCCACCCAACGTGCTCTAGAAGGTGTAAGTCAACTACCCTGGCCAGCAAGATCTCCGGATCTGTCCCCCATTGAGCATGTTTGGGACTGGATGAAGCGTCGTCTCACGCGGTCTGCGCGTCCAGCACGAACGCTGGTCCAACTGAGGCGCCAGGTGGAAATGGCATGGCAAGCCGTTCCACAGGACTACATCCAGCATCTCTACGATCGTCTCCATGGGAGAATAGCAGCCTGCATTGCTGCGAAAGGTGGATGTACACGGTACTAGTGCCGACATTGTGCATGCTCTGTTGCCTGTGTCTATGTGCCTGTGGTTCTGTCAGTGTGATCATGTGATGTATCTGACCCCAGGAATGTGTCAATAAAGTTTCCCCTTCCTGGGACAATGAATTCACGGTGTTCTTATTTCAATTTCCAGGAGTGTAGTTTGGACAAGAAGAGAATTGAAGCTTTCGAAATGTGGTGCTACTGCAGAATGCTAAAGATTAGATGGGTAGATCACGTAACTAATGAGGAGGTATTGAATAGAATTGGGGAGAAGAGGAGTTTCTGGCACAACTTGACTAGAAGAAGGGATCGGTTGGTAGGACATGTTCTGAGGCATCAAAGGATCACCAGTTTAGTATTGGAGGGCAGCGTGGAGGGTAAAAATCCTAGATGGAGACCAAGAGATTAATACACTAAGCAGATTCAGAAGGATGTAGGCTGTAGTACTTACTGGGAGATGAAGGAGCTTGCACAGGATAGAGTAGCATGGAGAGCTGCATCAAACCAGTCTCAGGACTGAAGACCACAACAACAACAACACCACTCTCACTTACCTCAGTACATAAAGGCAGATTTTCATGTGTCTAGTGATTGGGGCATTATCATCAGCACTGTGTGATGTTTTAAATATCACTAGTTGGCCATGTGACAATGACCTGCAAGGGTGAAACATATTACAGAAAATGTGTTAAAGCACACATGAAGTGGGTTAGCAACTACCTCACTGGTGTACATTATTAACTGCTTCAGATACCTCTCAGGTTGGAGAAGTGATTACCCCACTACCCAAGCAGAAAAAGAAATGTAACAAGTAAAAACAATGAAAAGAATCTAATTAAATGGACTCCGAGAGTAATTGTAGGCCACCAAACGACAGTGTTTGTGGCCTGTTCTGCTACAGAGGTGAAGACACCAATTCTCAAAACACGATCAAAATCCCACACCGGCAAGTGGTCTCGTCATAAGGACATTAGAGTAATGGCCATGGCAGCTGGAAGACTATGGATTAAAATGCTTCAATTTAAAACTTTAATGGTAGGTATGCCAGCCAAAAGCCATGTAGTCCCCAACTCCCACAACAGCAGACGCTTCAACATCTAAGTCTGTAAGTCCCACTTGTCTGACCCCATCGATCGGTTGCTCACTGTCACAACAGTAGGGTAGAGAGAACAAAGTAGATAAATTATTCCCATGCAGTGGGTTACAGAGTTCACATAGTCGAAATGAAGCTCCTACTGCAGGAAAGACCATTGTGTCTCTGTTTGCAAGGAACACATTTGAATCTACTGACACTCCTGTGATGGGAATCTGTAGCCTCCACTAAAAAGAAGACATTACCAATGGCAGAGCAAAAGGTGTGGTGGCTTTGTTTGTCAACGACACATACCAGCCTGTACTGTGCCCTTAATCACCTCAGTTCAAGCAGTTGTTATCATGGTACATGCCTATTTAACGCCACTGTCTCTTCCACGACATGAGTCCTGGAATGGGACGCTCTAAGAAGTTGTTGCATAATTCTCCCAGATATTTGTCCAACTGGAAGATTTTTATGCAGACAGTGCAGTATGAGGGTGAATGGTAGCTGAACGAGGGTTTGAAAAACTGAGGATCTCACACAAACTGAAGATATCATTCTAGTGTACATGATGCATGCTACCCACTTCAGCACTGCCACAGGATCAGCGTCTCTATTATTTTGAAAACCTTCGTTCTAAAGCTAAAATGTCTAATTTAATATCTGATTTACATTACTCATCGTACTACAGTACTACATCAAATACAACACAAACTGAAAACAGAACAATATATAACACTGTACATCAGAAAGTTTTTACATCAGTGCATAATATATTTAGCTGCAGTATATGTGTGTAAGTGTTATGCATCCTACATTTCATCTAACATCATTTCACAACAAAATGCTATGAAGACATCTACCAACATGCCTAAGGTCATATAAGATTAGACTGACATAGAATCTTTGGAGGTAGTGAAAGTGACTGTATGATGGAATGTGCTATGAAATCAACATTCGCCAAAACATGTTTATCACATAGCGCAGATTTCCTCCTTCCATGAAAAGAATTCAACAGTCCCATTGTAACACCAGATCCAATATATTTGACGACCATTCACAAGTAGTTTCCGTTAAGTAGCTCATATTACACTCTTGAGGTTATTCTTGGTACAAATTTCTAAGCAATTACTTCAACAGATAACAAATGAAAATGACACTATCGTATATTTGCATATTACCATGAGACTTTCAATATTGTCTGTAGCAAGACCTAATATTTTTACTTCAAGACTGTTCCTCAAGGAAGTACAAGTTGCATTAATTGCATCCTTAAGCAGTCACCATCTTGCCTATACGACATAGAGATTCAGAACAAGAAGCCCAGACAATATGCATAAACATAAAGAACTTAGAAACCATTCTTGTACAGACATTATACCCAGGTGAGGAAAAAGGGACCACATTCCATTCTGACTCAAAATCCTGTGATACTAAAATATCCTCACTAAGAATTCAATATGTCATGTGTATTGGCATGGTGATAGGTGGTATCATTTCTTAACACAAGCAAGCAGCAGTATCATAATGCATGGTAGCAGCACTTGGATTGCATTGAAGAAAACCAAGAAACTGATCACAAATGTATTTCAAGGCAGTGCAAGATAATGAGATAAATGGTGATCTGTCATTCCTTTATTTCTTTGTGTCACATCCCAGTTTTGCTACTATTAAACATGAACATTAACTCAACTTCATGGGAAGTGATGTACCAATGAGAACCATTTGTGATGTATGCACCACATAGTGAAATGTTTCTCAGTCCAATCGAGTGTACTATTTTTGAAACATTAACGAAACAAAAAATTGGTGAACCAGCTTCAGTCTGAATCCAGAAACCACACTGGCTTTTGTAGAGCACCTCTCTTGCCAATAGAGCCAGTCATCAAACTCTGATAATCTGTTACCTCTCTCCATATTATTCTGAAGAAAATAGTGGCTCTCTCCAAAACCCTCCACGAACAGCTTTATTGATTCACTTGACAGCATGAAAAATTCTTACTCACAGTCTAGGGGTTATTTTTCTTTTAAATTTAGAACAACATGGAGGGAGGTGCTGGGGATAAAATTGTGAACCACCTGTGAGGTGTGCATTGGTGGCTCAATTTGTTTTCAGTTTCAGTAAATTTATGTTACATAACGTATCTAAGATGACTGTTATATTACAAGCTATTATTTAACTTAAAAAATGAAGAGATTTTCTTAACAGCACTTGAAATTTCCACTACAGTGAATAAGCATTAATTATTTTGAACAGGCAGTGCAATAATGAAGATGTAAATTCTTTAATGATGTAATTTTATTGAATCATTGAAGTTGTACAAGTTACTAATACAATAGAGTTAGAAAAATGTGGGGAACAAGTTGCATCTAGCCTGGGACTCGATATATAATGTTTCAAATTGATACCATTATATTTGAAGGTACATTAATGTCATCATTTAATCAATAATAAAGTTAGATGTTTTCAAATGAACTCCTTCCACTTTTAAAACTAGTGACTCAATCATAGATGGCTGAACTCTCTCACCGCCCATGCAAATGATGTACCAAACTATATTTGAAAACACAATCTGTGCTACGGTATGTGACTCAATTTCATTGTTTATCTGGACTGTAAACCATATTAACATTTAAAAGTCTTACAATTTAGAATGTTAGGATCTAATTCCATGCATACAATACCAGAAGTACAATGAAGCTACAGTCTGATACATATATAGCGTCCTGTAAAAAATAACTGAAAGATTACTGACTGATCTTGACAATATGCAAACAATCATTTATTTACAGATATATTAGCCAAAATGAAATTCTATGAACAAAGTATTACAGCAGTAAACTAAAATTGGACATACAAAAATACATAATTACACTGTGCACTTAAGGAGAAATTCTGCATCAACCATGACCACAGTGAATGAGCAATATTAAATTACACTAATTGAGAAATAAATCTGTAAGAGTTGAGAGTACCTATTTGTTTCTTTCTTTGACAGTTCCGAAATTAGTTTCGAATCGGTAGAAACATGCACATGTAGGTCACAAGAACAAACGACAAGTACAATAAGGATATGGAAAACTTCCTGAGAATCTGACAGCAATGTCAGATTAGGACATTCTTATGTTCACATCATTAGTCATGCCGTAGGAGACAACTTCTGCAATTATATGGCAAATATCAGACTATTTCAAGAAGCTAAGATTAATAAATTTGCAGCTGTGTTATGATATGTCAGAACTATCTCAGGGGACACAATCATTGCATGAAGTATGCCCTAGCACATTCAAGATTTTAGCATCACTTGTGTTAAAATTGTTTAATAAAATACACAAATTTTCCTCTTGTGCCAACCTCTTCATCTCAGAGTAGCATTTACACCAGGTTCTCAATTATTTGCTGCATGTATTTGTATTAAATCAGCAATTAATGGTAGTAAGTCAAATGAGTGCTTATAAGTGTGACGTGTGTGGACGCAAATATAATTATGGAAAGAATATCTGGCAGCATGTTTGCAAAGCCCATCAACAGCAGCTGCCTGTCGCCACTAAAGGGCCTGACACTTCTTACCAATGCTATGTGTGTAACAAGAAATTTTTTCTTAAAAATAATTTTTATAGTCACCACAAAATATTCGTGGTTTGCAGGAAAAAGCATTTTTCTCTCAACGTCATATACAGTATAAAGTAGTTCTAAATGGGATTGGATAGATCATTTACAAACTGCTCATGAAATCAAATTGAATTCAAAAATGAGCAATTCTTAACTGTAAAACAGTTTTTACAGTGGTAAGAAGAATCTGAAAATATAACACATTCATACTTAGTTAAATTGCATGGTCTACTAGCTCTACACATTTTTACAGTTGCCATCAGTCAGGAACCTTTATCTCCATAGGTAAAGGCACAAGATGTCTTGAACTGACAGGCACCAACAAAATAAATTGTAAATGCCCTGCAGAGATGTACGTAACTGTACACAAAGATAGAACACACCAATTGCATTTTGTGTTGATCCACACTCGTCTTAAGCAAGAGTTAAACCACCTGCCACTGAGCTAAGAAAACAGAAAACCTAAGCTATATATATTGCAATAGGAATTCAATTTGACAAAGTTCTCGAGAATATTCAAGCAAGTTTGCGACATTCAGACTTGGATAGAAACCATTTAACAACCGAGCAGGTCTTATGTAGCAATGCAACAGGACCTGTCCTCCTAGTGAGTCAGGTATCAAAATGATACAACCAGTGTCGATGCTTGGGTAAAAGAAATGAACGAAAGTGTGAATGTGTGTTTCATTTTAAAAACAACAAGGACTGACCTGAAAACTTCAAGAACTGAGGAATGAAGACTTTATACTAATGATAATTACAAATGCATAATGTGCAATGTTATCAAATATTCATGAAACCTATGGGCTTAATGGGCATGATTTTGAAGTTAACACTCTATTACTGGGTGATCTCAGGCAAGTTTTGCTATGTGCTTTTCTGATTTCGAACAGGAACTATGTGAAATCGCTGGTTGCACCGATTAGCCCCAATGCATTCATGCCTAATTTGACAGACTCTTATAGTGTCCCATGGACACAACAAAGAAGCTCCTACAATGACAGTCAATCATACTGGGCATGTGACAGAGCATAGAAAACTAATATAAGAGGAAAACTGCAGATCTGGATAAAAGAAATGAGGCGTACCAGCTCATTGAATCAGTGTTAATGTTGAGAAATGCAAGTATGTTTCAGGAATCATTGCAAAAAGCACTGCAGAAGCTTGGTAGTGATCCTGACACATCGGAATTCCCATCACACTTCAATATTCACTATGAGAGGAATGTGAAGTGTTGGGCCTACGGTCATAGAAATGTTTGTTGGTCTCAACACCAATATCCATGTGGAGAGTATTCGTAGGACATTAAAGGGAAAACATGGTAATGCAAGGCAGACAAAATAATGCACAATGGCATATCTACATCGATGTCAGTAGTTACAGACAAGATGTTTGGCTGGCTTACAGCGGAGATCTTGACATTTGCTTAAGCACAAAACTAGTTTGTTAAGTACGAGGATCTCGTTGCTAAGATAAATAGTGTTGGGAAGTACCATCCTCAAATTCTTCTAAAATGTACATTGTTAAATTTAACAGAGCCAGCTGTGAGTCTAAATTAACGTTCACCAAATGCAAAGTGTGCATCCATAGGTATTATTGTACATATGTGCATTGCTGTACTAGATTTAACATGTGTAAGCACATTCAGACTTTTTCCCTAGATGACAGTGTGATCGAAAATCCGCTGGAAAGTCCAGAAGCATCAAATTTATTGGCTACCACTGTTAATACAGCAATTTTACCCAAAATAAGCAGAAAATCTATTTCTACAGCGTTGGACTCGTCTTTAGATAGGAAGCAGAAGCTGATTTCATTGTTTCTCAATCTTGTCTGTGGAATGACAGAGTGAACCACTGTTAGCCTAAAAAACTGCATTATCCTTTATGGCAAATGAGGGATATGTTCGAGATCAAAACAGTTGCTTCAGAGGAACAGACAGGGGCCAAAAAAGAAAACTAATACCACAGAGGAGTCTCCTTTCTGCAAAGAAGAAAATAGTATGTAATATTTCTCTGGCTGTTTCTGCTGCTGAAGAAATCCTGTTCTAGAAGACTGGTCCTGCAAATAAGATTGACATGAGATTCGATTGGATGTTAGATTGGTTTCCTTAAATGGCATTTTGTGTTGTTATCGAGGAAATTAGAGGAATTTTATAAAATCACTGTAATGTGGTGTATTACTATGAATTATTGGTACTTTCGTGGTGTGTTCCCCAGGTGGACAATAGCATTCCAGTCCCTAATTCCACATATTATAGGCGCCTGGACCCTCACACACTTTAATCAGCCTGACGAGACTGGTTTTCAGGCCTAGGATCAGATATGACAGCTTCTCTCAAGTCTGCTGCTGAGGCATTTCTTAAGGGTAGAGTGGAATGTAGTCCTGAATTCCAAATGATGGAGACATCTCAGGTCCAAATAACGTTTTAATTAGAATTCAGATGTGCCACATTGTAACAAATAAGAACAATGTGCATAATGATTAGTGCCATACTGGGTTGAAAACCAGTACCAAAGATATTTACATTCTACACAATTAACTGAAATATCATAACATACCAGATGTGCTTTTCACTAGGCCTGATGAGGCTGAAGGAATTCCATGGTCCTTTCCACTCTCCTTACTATAGCCAGGTAAGGCTGAGTGGATCCCTGATATGCTGCTCACTCGGCTTCAAGGGATGGAGTGTATTCTTGCCCCGAGCTGCTAATGTTGCAAGCTGAGACCCTTCCCATTCTGCCACTGAAGGAGCATAAGCTGGCCTGTAAGTAAATTTGAAATCAGAATGTAACTACACTACACTGCTACTGAATAGCAATATTCTAACTATAATTTAATCGGTAATTTTAATGAGCAGAAGGTCATTAGAGCAGTGCCACAGACATTTGGGATGATGATTCCAATCAAGTGTTACCTGTGCTGTGTTGCACATTTGATATGACGTGACCATGCTGCACACCAACAATGTGGTTAATTTCCAGCCCTGTAAATAAATTTTATTTTGTAATGTAGACACAATAAAACAGAATATATAGGTATCAATGTGTGTACATAAATTCAGAATTCCATTATATTCGGATAACTTCACCTTCATTACATTTACTTTATACACACCTGATGCACCCTGTTGAACTCCTGGCTGACATAACATAAAGCATGGTTGCCTCACAGCATTGAACTGGTTGTGGGTGTCAACCCCTGCAAATAAATTTCGTATTACAATTCAGACAAAATTGACAGGTACTGAAAGATGGCAGACTCTGTACTGCTAGTAACTTTTAAATCAGAATCGTGACATGCTGCATTGCTTCTAAACAGCGACGTTCTCAATATTACTTAGCCTGACATCTTTAGTTGCTATAGGGCAAAGGTGAAGTATGAGACAAATTTAGAATGATGGATCCCATCAAGTGGTACCAGTTCTGCTTTGCTGCACATTTGGTACTGCATGACCACACTGCACAACAACAATGTGGTTCATGTCGATCTCTGTAAATTAATTATATACAACGAGGCGTATTGTTAAGTAAGTACCACTTTGAAATTAAAAAAAGACGTGCTAAGATATCTCAACAATTTTATTTTTACATGAAAGCCTGTACCTTAATCTACTTTTCTACATAATTTCCGTCAATCTCGAGGCACATATCATAACGTTGTACCAGTTTTTGAATACCCTCCTCATAGAAGTCTGCCGCCTGACTTGTTAACCTCTGTATCACCACTGTTTTGACTTCGTCACCCCCCACGTGTTTCTTCAAGTGCAGGAACAGATGGTAGTCACTGGGTACAAGATTGGGGCTGTACGATGGATGATATAGAGTTACCGATCGTAAAGATGTGATGAAATCTTTGATCTGATTCGCCACATGCGGACGGGCATTGTCTTGCAACAAAACGATGCCCTTGCTTAACTTGCCACGTCTATTGTTCTGAATTGAACGGCGCAGATTGTGCAATGTCTTATAGTAACCTGCTGCACTGATTGTCTCATTACGAGGCAGAAACAGCACAAGCAACACTCCTTTTCTGCCCCAAAAAACTGTGCACATGATTTTCTGGGCAGAAATTGTTTGCTTAAACATCACTTTTCTGGGTGAATATGAATGCCGCCATTCCATGGACTGTTGCTTTGATTCTGGTGTGACATAGGCCATCCATGTTTCATCACCCGTATCAATTTGGCTTAAGAAATCACATGATTTTCTGGGCAGAAATTGTTTGCTTAAACATCACTTTTCTGGGTGAATATGAATGCCGCCATTCCATGGACTGTTGCTTTGATTCTGGTGTGACATAGGCCATCCATGTTTCATCACCCGTATCAATTTGGCTTAAGAAATCACTATCGTCGTTGTGGTTCCGCTCAAGGAAAGTCAGTGCACTGTCTAAACGTTTGGTTTTGTGCACATCCGTCATCATTTTCGGTACCCAACGTGCGCACAATTTTCGGTAATTCAAGTTCTCGGTTACAGTGCCATACAAAACACTACGAGAAACAGGAAAGTCATCCCACAAGGAGGAAATCGTAAAGCGTCTGTTTTCTCTCACCTCATTGTCCACTTCCTGCACCAAACTTTCATTAATGACCGAAGGACGCCCATCCCGTTGTTCATCATGTACATTTGTGCGGCCATCTTTAAATGCTCTCCCCACTTTCTTACCATTCCATCACTCATAATGTTATCTCCGTAAACTGCACAGATCTCACGATGAATATCGATCGCTTTTAGGTCTTTAGCACTAAGAAATCTTGTAACAGCCCGTACTTCACAGTCGGCGGGATTCACCATTATCGGAGGCATCTTTAACACTCAGTACACAATGTAAACAAGAAAGAATCAGACTTTAATGGCATCAGCACGTAGACAACAGATGTAGGTACCCAGTGCGCATGCGCAGAAGGCCGATCGCAGCGCTGCGGCCGCAGTGGGGCAAAACAGTACTTACTTAAAAAAGACCCCTCGTATAATGCAGACACAGTAAAATAAAATGTAAAGCTTTTAATGTACATACGTAAATTCAGAATTTCATTATACTCAAATAATGTTACATTCCTTAGATTTACTTTCTACATACCTGATGCACCATGTTGAACAGCTGACTGCCATAACGTAGTGTATGGTTGCTCCACAACATGGAACGGATTGTGGGTCTCAAGCCCAGCAAACAAATTTCATGTTACAATTCAGGCAGAATTGGTTGGTATTGAAAGGTGGCCTGCAATGTACTGCAATAACTTTTAAATCAGAGTCCAAACACACCACATACCTACTGATCAACAAAATCTAAGTGTAACTTAATATGACATATTTAGTTTGTACGAGGATATTGGAGCAGTATCACAGACATCTGGAGCGATGGGTCCCATCAAGTGTTACCTGTTGTACTGTGCTGTAGATTTGACATGCCATGACTATGTTCCACAGGGATATCATGACTCGTGTCGAGCTCAGCAATTAAATTTCATATTATAATTCAGGCAGAACTGGCGGGTACTGAACAGCAATTTGTATATTAACGATGAATTACATTTTACTCTGTTGGGGTTCAACACATAACCACATCTCCTCAATAAGTTGAAAATTAATACATCACCTCATCCAGAAGTTATCTTAATATTTCACAGCTTTCTTCAGCATGAGGAACAGAAAGAGAAATGTTACATGTTTTCTTCGTCGTAGAAAACACCAACCTCTGTGGTGTAAGTTTTTTTTCTGGATCCTAACTGTTTCTCTGAAGTAACTATTTCGGGCTCCAGCAGCTCCTACATTTGCCTTTAAAGATAACACAGTTTTTTGGCTAACTGCTGTTCACTCTCTGTCATTCCACTGAACATATTGGAAAACACTGAAATAAGTTTCTTTTTCCCCTCTAACAATGATTTCGGTGTTTCTGAAATGGATTTTCTGCTTACTTCGGCTAATATTGTCTTTCTCTCACTGCTAGCATCAACATCTTTAGCAATGCACACCTTTGAAGACTTTGTTCATGGTACTTCCTAGCCACTGCCTACGTTAGTAATGAGATCATTGTCCATTTACAAACTAGTTTTGTGTTTACAACAAAAGCCCTGAACTCCGTAACCTCCCCTTTTACATTCCTTGTAAGCCAATCAAACATCTTGGGTGTAACAAGTGACATCAGTGTAGAGATACCTTTGTCCTCTTACATTTACACGTATTTCCTTTAACGTCTTACACATACTCTCCACACGCATGTTGGTGTTTAGACCAGCAAATATTCTATGACAGTAGGCCCAACACTCCTGGTTCGCTCATAGTGTGTCTTGAAGCATGAAGCGAATTCTGATGTGTCAGAGTCACTACCGAGCTTCTGCAGTTCTTTTTGCAGTGATTCCTCAAACTTATTTACATATCTCAACATTAACACTGATTTAGTGAGCTGGTACGCCACATTTCTTTTACATAGATCTGCAGCTATCCTCTTATATTAGTTTTTCACGCTCTGTCCACATGCCAGGTATAATAAAGTCTCATCTTAGGAGCTCCCACTGTCCTGTTCCACGCAACCTCTGCCAAGATCCAATCTGTGATTTTATATACTGTAAAAATATGCTTAAAGCATAGAACAACACACTCGGATTCTCACTTTCGTACGTTTATTTACTCAAGCATCAACACCGATTGCATCATGTTGATGCCTGACCAACTTTGAGGAGAGGTTATAACTTGCTACAATATTATATAAGCCTTTCTTAGTTGTCAAATGGATTCTGTCCAAATTTAAATCTTGCAAAGTTGCATGTACGTTATCCATAACTTTGTCATACGGAAGTCCCACTGCAATATCTGTTGCTAAGGTTCCCCGCTCTTATTGACTCAGCGGCAGATGGCTTAAATATTGCTTGTGACTAACGTGCGTCAACATAAAATGTGCTTTGGATGCTCCACCTTCGCGTACAGTTACTTTCCTCTGTGCAGCGCGCTTTCCATTCATTTTGTTGCTGCCCATCAATGTAAGATGTCTTGTGCCTTTACCTTTGGAGATGAAGTTACCTGACCGATGGCAACCGTAACAATGTGTAGAACTAGTAGGCCCAAGCATTTTAACCAACTTTGAATGTGTTGTACGTTCAGTGTCTTCTTCCCACTGTAAAAACTCATCTTTAGTTGAGAATTGCAGATATTCGGAATTCAGGTGAATTTCATGAGCAGTTTGTAAATGATCTATCCAAACCCGCTCCTAACTACTTTCAAATGAGCACAACGTACACAAGCACAACGCCCCTTCCTGCAAAGCATGTATATTGCTTTGGTGGCGATACAAATTATTTTAAGACAAAAAGTTTTAGTCTGGTCCCTTCAACCCCCACAAACCAACCAACAAAAAGTTTTGTTCCACACTTCACACTGATAAGAAGCTGCAGGCACTTTGGTGGTAACAGGCTGTTGATAGTTTTTGTAAACATACTGTGTACTGTGTCAAATTTGATGTGCATTAAAAGACGTTGTTCGCCTACACATATGTGCCAAGTCACGTGAATTATAGAGAAGAAATACATAATGTAGTCATATTGTAATTTTGCCTAAGCATTTTTGTGTATGTGTTGTAGACATGCAGATCGCCAAACGGCTGCAAAACCCATAAACGTTGCAGCAAAGGGGAGACTGGGCAGCGGTGACGGCAGAGTACGCAGACAGTCCACCATCGCAGATATCTGGTCGCTATACGACGTTGCGAGAGCTATTTTCTACAATGTGAATATTATTGTGAAGTCAAAAAATCGTTGCATGTCGTCTGTGTGTTTTGACACTGTCAGACAGGTAGTTGAGTCCCCATTTTGCCATAGGACGCACCAGATAGTCCGACGAGAGATAATATTGGTAACAGTTGCCCGGATCAATAATTATAACTGCTGAGAGAGGTCACGGTCAGCTCGTTCCGAAATTTGTACGGTTTAGGAAATTTAGTAGTGTTCCTAACCGTCAGGTTCCGCATGTAGAATTTGATTAATTAAGCCGCGAATGCAATTACGTCGCTTAGTGAGATCGCCTATTTGAGCGAGGAACTGGTGCAGTAAGACGTGTATTTGTGAGGCTGGATTATTTCAGTGAAAATTAGTTAATTTGGACTTTGGGGGTCTTACAGCACCGTGAAAGGGTGTTAGCGAAACTGCTGGCTGACTCTGAGATGATTGAGTTCGTGTATTTGGTGGTTGTAGAATTATTATGGTTCCCGAGTGGGGGTCTCGATGTAATTTGTATTTTGTTTGACAGTCGCTAGTGATTCAAAAACATGGAACTGTGTCTTATTTTGCCTGCTGCTCGCAGCGTGTTACATGAAGTTTGTCATCTACACTAACACGTCAGCAAAAGGAACTGACAGTCAGAAAAGAGGGAACCACATTACGAGGCACTGTGTAACCATTTTAAGACTACTGAAAAGATCCGTGACGAGTGACTTTCGTAATTTGATCGAATTAGTGGGACTACCTATCGTCAACATCTGAAGTGGTTGTGCCTTGAATTACCATTACATTGAAGTATTTAAAGTGGCTGTGACACGTAGGTTTTTCCTTTTTTTTCCTTTTCCTTGTCTCGTTCGAGTGGACATAGTTTTCCTGTCACTAGATCATACCTATATTCAGAAACTGTATTGGGAATTGAATTTTACCAATAAATTATAAAAGAAGTGAGACGATACTGGCTAAAGAGAGAAAAACATAAAAGTTTGCCTCCTAATGTCGTTGTGTGAGTGGAGCAGTTTCTGATTGAGGTGTGCATATGAGAAAGCGTTTGCGAATGAGTCTGACGTAAAATAGTATTTTGAACCAAAGGTATTTATTATGCTTTGTCTTACGTCATGTGAACTCGCGTTATATAAAAAAGAGAAAACCCTGAAATTTATTAGAAGAAGTCATATTTAACAGAAAGAAACTCAGAAGCGGAGATAAAAAAGTGGAATAAAATTATCGTTAATGTTTCAGTAATATAATTTCCACACCAAAACCGCTATTTATGTAGTAGTAGCATCTGTATGTGAAAGTTTATTTTATCTTCGAGTTAAGAAAGGAAAAGACCTGTTTTTACGATAAACAACAAGAGTAAAGGAGTAACTACATGCAAAAGGGATTACAGCAATTTAATTTAAATTATTTTAACAAGGGTGTCCATATATTCGCAGTCAGTAATAATATTTGAGAAGAAACCGACGATACCTTAACATTTTTCTGAATTTATTAAACTGAATTACGTCGTATTAACGTACGAAGGTACGACTTTACATTAATTATGGTGGTTTTCTATTGAGAGTAGCTACAGGAGTTAAAAGGGTTTTTGAGCGCCTTTGCAAAATAATAGAATTGCCATTAAATCAGTACTTTTGATAGTAAGTTACATAACTGAAGCCGTCACGTATACATTGTGAGTAGGTTTGAAAGTGGTAATACTGTTACCTTGTGTTTACACATAAACCATGGGTGTTAGCTGGTGTTATTCACTCTTCCAGTCATTTCCGATCGCAAGAGTCTACCCAAGTTCGCAAAAATAGTATCTCATCTGAGTTGAACTAATCTCAGAACGGTTGACTTTTGCTACGTACTGGACACTGTGAAAGTGGTTAGACGGGACTGTGCATCGCGTATAAAAATTATTTTAATTTTGCTAGGTACATGTGTGTCATATAATAGCGCGACGGGTGTAGTTCATGTAATGCGCTGAGTTATAACACTACTTACCTAGTGTTATTGCGAAATCTATTCTAGCTAGTGAGGTAACATTCGACACACGGCAGACGACATCAACACGTACCCAGTTTAACTTTGACACAGTTTAGCTGCCTGACATTCTTTCTGTGATTATACTCCAGCCCACACACTTCACATTTAAAAGCACTCATTTTCGCAATACACAAACGCTACACTGTAAGCACAATCGGTCAAAAACGAACGACGGGCAAAATGAAAGTACCACGTGCACTCCTTCGCACTCACAAAGCAATCACTGCGAATAAAGAAACCGCTACGAAGAATCTCAAGCGGGCTCCAAAGCGCAGGAGCACTAATGCAGCTACTATATCCATTCTCCGGTGGTGAGCGAGCTGTAGGTGCTGGGGTGAGCCGTGTGGGGGTGGAACAGAGTGGTCAACTCTGGCGGGCTCAGTCGCGCAGGTGGAAGACTTGGGGGAGGGGGGTTCTCGCTGCAATCTTCAAATGCTTTAACGTTTGCTTGCTAGTTGACCGTTTCCGCAACAGACAATGAGGGCGTCGCCGGAAACGGATAACCCCAGTGCTGGGAATTTGCACGGCTGATGGTCGCGTTGGCTCTGTGCAGAATACGATCCAGGAAATGGCGGAGTGCAAACACTCTTAAAATGGCCAATTTACAGCTCTGTGAGATTCGACGACAACTCAGTAAGATATTAGCGCTTATGTGAATACATCTGCGATGTCAGAAACATGAGGCACATCCAATGAAAAAACAGTACTTCACTATCTTTAAAATTACGTAAGCCAATATTTCACAGTTTCATGATGAACTGCTGAATTAACAATTTTTAATCGTTTCGTGCAATTTCAACAAACTGTTTCTCAGATGATAGCAATGCACTGTAAGCTATATATCTGTATCTCTTTTGCTTATATCTTTTTCATTATGCAAATGTTTGCCAGAATATCGTATTTACACAGTTCATTTACACAGCAGATGAATGCAGCACAAATACATCGTATTTTGTCATATTTGTGTTTTTATTTAATGGATAGTTTACTATTTTGCCAGAAACTCTACTTAAATGTTGATTGTGAGTGCTATTAGAAAACTGTACTAATTTAAAAGTGATGAATCGCATCTTTTAGAGTACACCACCTTTGTAAAATAATCCTAAAATACACTTCTGACAAGAAGGCTTAAATAAATGTGTAAACTATATTTACCGACAATTCGTTGTCACTTGACCTGACCGCACTTGAATAAGAACACTGGCTTATTTATTTATGAAACGAGTTTACTTATATTTATGGTAAATGGTCTGAATGTAACTAGATCTTTACAATATTTGTTTTATTTAAATGTTGTTATAATATATTAGTTTAGTGCGGGATAATGGTCAAGTGAATCAGGTCATGTCTGTAGAGGTTGACAACGACGTATTATTTTTTGTGGGGAAGTCCTACAGCCAATGAGCGTTGGATGGTGACGGCACACTTCCGGAGTCAAGCGGATACTGGGAGTTTTCGAGGGAAGAGCTCGAGGGAGCGAATCTCGACACTTTATAACGAATGCGAGAAGAAGGCATACATGGCTATGGTAACGTGCGTGAGTCATTCGTATACGTGATTGGTGATTCATTCTGGTCGGTGAACGCCCGCTACAATAACTTTTGAGGGGACTTTTTATTTTGAGAGCTCTGACTATTGTCCCTCCCCCCCCCCCCCCCCCATGAACCAAGGACCTTGCCATTGGTGGCGAGGCTTGCGAGCCTCAACGATGCAGATAGCCGTACCGTAGGTGCAACCACAACGGAGGGGTATCTGTTGAGAGGCCAGACAAACGTGTGGTTCCTGAAGAAGGGCAGCAGCCTTTTCAGTAGTTGCAGGGGCAACAGTCTGGATGATTGACTGATCTGGCCTCGTAACACTAACCAAAACGGCCTTGTAGTGCTGGTACTGCGAACGGCTGAAAGCAAGGGGAAACTACAGCCGTAATTTTTCCCGAGGGCCTGCAGCTTTACTGTATGGTTAAATGATGATGGCATCCTCTTGGGTAAAATATTCAGGAGGTAAAATAGTCCCCCATTCGGATCTCCGGGCGGGGACTACTCACAAGGGAACCTCCCCATCGCACCCCCCTCAGATTTAGTTATAAGTTGGCACAGTGGATAGGCATGGAAAAATTGAAAACAGATCAATCGAGAAAACAAGAAGAAGTTGTGTGGAACTGTGAAAAAATAAGCAAAATATACAAACTGAGTAGTTCATGCGAAGATAGGCAACATTAAGGACGATGGGAACGTAGGAGCGCCGTGGTCTCGTCGTAACGTGAGCAGTTGCGGAACGAAAGGTCCTTGGTTCAAATCTTCCATCGAGTGAAAAGTCTAATTTTTATTTTCAGTTAATGTGACAAACTCTTATGTTTTCATCACTTTTTTGGGAGTGATTATCACATCCACAAGAAAACCTAAATCGGGCAAGGTAGAAGAATCTTTTTACCCCTTCGCCAAGTGTACAAGTTAGGTGGGTCGACAACATATTCCTGTCATGTGACGCACATGCTGTCACCAGTGTCATATAGAATATATCAGATGTGTTTTCCTGTGGAGGAATCGGTTGACCTATGACCTTGCGATCAAATGTTTTCGGTTCCCATTGGAGAGGCACGTCCTTTCGTCTACTAATCGCACGCACGGTTTTGCGATGCGTTCGCAAAACACAGACACTAAACTCATTACAGTGAACAAAGACGTCAATGAACGAACGGACAGATAATAACTATGCAAAAATAAAGAAAATAAAATTTTCACTCGAGGGAAGACTTGAACCAAGGACCTCTCGTTCAGTAGCTGCTCACGCTACCACGGGACCACGACGCTCCTGAGCTCACTTTTTTATATTTTGCTTATTTTTTTCACAGTTCCACACAACTTCTTCCTGTTTTCTCAATTGATCTGTGTTCAGTTTATCAAGGCCTATCCACGGTGCCAACTTATAACTAAATCTGAGGGGGGTGCGATGGGGAGGTTCCCTTGTCAGGAGGACGACGTTATCAGGAGAAGGATAACTGACGTTCTACGGATCGGAGCGAGGAATGTCAGATCCCTTAATCGGGCAGGTAGGTTAGAAAATTTAAAAAGGGAAATGGATAGGTTAAAGTTAGACATAGTGGGAATTATCGAAGTTCGGTGGCAGGAGGAACTAGACTTCTGGTCAGGTGAATACGGGGTTATAAATACAAAATCAAATAGGGGTAATGCAGGAGTAGGTTTAATAATGAATAAAAAAATAGGAGTGCGGGTAAGCTACTACAAACAGCATAGTGAACGTATTATAGTGGCCGAGATAGACACGAAGCCCATGCCTACTACAGTACTAAAAGTTTATATGCCAACTAGCTCTGCAGATGACGAAGAAATTGAAGAAATGTATGATGAGATAAAAGAAATTATTCAGGTAGTGAAGGGAGACGAAAATTTAATAGTCATGGGTGACTGGAATTCGAAATTAGGAAAAGGGAGAGAAGGAAGCATAGTAGGTGAATATGGATTGGGGCTAAGAAATGAAAGAGGAAGCCATCTGTTAGAATTTTGCACAGATCATAACTTAATCATAGGTAACACTTGGTACAAGAATCATAAAAGAAGGTTGTATACATGGAAGAATCCTGGAGATACTAAAAGGTATCAGATAGATTATATAATGGTAAGACAGAGATTTAGGAACCAGGTTTTAAATTGTAGGACATTTCCAGGGGCAGATGTGGACTCTGACCACAATCTATTGGTTATGAACTGTAGATTAAAACTGAAGAAACTGCAAAAAGGTGGGAATTTAAGGAGATGGGACTTGGATAAACTGACTAAATCAGAGGCTGTACAGAGTCTCAGGGAGAGCATAAGGGAACAACTGACAGGAATGGGGGAAAGAAATACAGTAGAAGAAGGATGTGTAGCTCTGAGGGCTGATGTAGTGAAGGCAGCAGATGATCAAGTAGGTAAAAAGACGAGGGCTAGTAGAAATCCTTGGGTAACAGAAGAAATATTGAATTTAATTGATGAAAGGAGAAAATATAAAAATGCAGTAAATGAAGCAGGCAAAAAGGAATACAAACGTCTCAAAAATGAGATCGACAGGAAGTGCAAAATGGCTAAGCAGGCATGGCTAGAGGACAAATGTAAGGATGTAGAGGCTTATCTCACTAGGGGTAAGATAGATACAACCTACAGGAAAATTAAAGAGCCCTTTGGAGAAAAGAGAGCCACTTGTATGAATATCAAGATCTCAGATGGAAACACAATTTTAAGCAAAGAGGAGAAAGCAGAAAGGTGGAAGAGGATGTAGATGAAGATGAAATGGGAGATACGATACTGCGTGAAGAGTTTGACAGAGCACTGAAAGACCTGAGTCGAAACAAGGCCCTGGGAGTAGACAACATTCCATTAGAACTACTAACGGCCTTGGGAGAGCAAGTCCTGACAAAACTCTACCATCTGGTGAGCAAGATGTACGAGACAGGTGAAATACCCTCAGCCTTCAAGAAGAATATAATAATTCCAATCCCAAAGACAGCAAGTGTTGACAGGTTTGAAAATTACCGAACTATCAGTTTAATAAGTCACAGCTGTAAAATACTAACTCGAATTATTTACAGACGAATGGAAATGGTAGAAGCCGACCTCGGGGAAGATCAGTTTGGATTCCGTAGAAATGTTAGAACACGTGAGACAATACTGACCTTACGACTTATCTTAGAAGAAAGATTAATGAAAGGCAAACCTACGTTTCTAGCATTTGTAGACTTAGAGAAAGCTTTTGACAATGTTGACTGGAATACTCTCTTTCAAATTCTAAAGGTGGCAGGGGTAAAATACAGGGAGCGAAAGGCTATTTACAATTTGTACGGAAACCAGATGGCAGTTATAAGAGTCGAGGGGCATGAAAGGGAAGCAGCGGTTGGGAAGGGAGTGAGACAGGGTTGTAGCCTCTTCCCGATGTTATTCAATCTGTATATTGAGCAAGCAGTGAAGGAAACAAAAGAAAAATTCGGATTAGGTATTAAAGTCCATGGAGCAGAAATAAAAACTTTGAGGTTCGCCGATGACATTGTAAATCTGTCAAAGACAGCAAAGGACTTGGAAGAGCAGTTGAACGGAATGTACAGTGTCTTGAAAGGAGGGTATAAGATGAACATCAACAAAAGCAAAACAACGATAACGGAATGTAGTCTAATTAAGTCGGCTGATGCTGAGGGAATTAGATTAGGAAATGAGACACTTAAAGTAGTAAAGGAGCTTTGCTATTTGGGGAGCAAAATAACTGATGATGGTCGAAGAAGAGAGGATATAAAATGTAGACTGGCAATGGTAAGGAAAGCGTTTCTGAAGAAGAGAAATTTGTTAACTTCGAGTATAGATTTAAATGAGAGGAAGTCGTTCCTGAAAGTATTTGTATGGAGTGTAGCCATGTATCGAAGTGAAACATGGACAATAAATAGTTTGGACAAGAAGAGAATAGAAGCTTTAGAAATGTGGTGCTACAGAAGAATGCTGAAGATTAGATTGGTAGATCACATAACTAATGAGGAAGTATTGAATAGGATTGGGGAGAAGAGAAGTTTGTGGCACAACTTGACTAGAAGAAGGGATCGGTTGGTAGGACATGTCCTGAGGCATCAAGAGATCACAAATTTAGCACTGGAGGGCAGCGTGGAGGGTAAAAACCGTAGGGGTAGACCAAGAGATGAATACACTAAGCAGATTCAGAAGGATGTAGGTCGCAATAGGTACTGGGAGATGAAGGAGCTTGCACAGGATAGATTAGCATGGAGATCTGCATCAAACCAGTCTCAGGACTGAAGACCACAACAAACACGACAACAACATGCCTATAGTCCAGAATAGGACTCTAAGTATTTCCGCGTGACATACTGAACTGAGAATAGACCGCGTATGACTGACTATTTGCGTCGTGTGTGTTAATTTGTAAATCATCAAGTTATACTCTGAACTATTTCGAGCTGGTGGATGTTTAGCGTACTGCGATCACGAAATGGACTTAGCGATCGCGAGAGTTTGATTTCTATTTAGTTAGAGGATTTGCTACCACTGTCGTTACTGCATTTGATAAGGGTATTTACGGTCTGTGTTTTGACTGAATATCGTAGGACCACTTTCCGTTTATTTGAGATGTCCTTTCCTCAATAACCATTATTCAATATATTTCTGTGTCGTCTTCATCAGTTATAGACGTTTGTTAAATTATTCGTTTAGCTTTTATGGTATATTTGTGTGTATCTTATTAACTCGCAATTCTAGCTGATGCATAGGCAGTTTGAATGCACGATCACAGGTACAGGTTGTTATTTGCAGCGAATTAGCTGCGGGGTGAAAGGAGACGCGCGCAGCTGGACCCTATGACTACATCGAGCTATGCGTTTTACACAGAGTGGTGCATAACCCATGTACCTAAAGTACAGGAAACAGCAGGTACAGGCGCAGTTGGTTCGCTCGTATGGACTACTGTTAAGCTGAGCAACTATTCAGTAGTAATCATTAGATCCCGTCCCACATTTCATTCCGCTTTGCAATGTTACGCCTACATTTTTAAGGGGAGGTTTACTATCTTTGGCCCGAAAAAAGCATGTTCTTTGAGAATTTTTTTCTCGGGGTGTGTTATAGATGTCAGTGTCAAAGTTGGTCAAAATGTTTATTGATATTTCCTCTACAAAATGGAATTTTTTCGACCGGAAATGTCGAAGAGCAAAGGCGGAAGTGCCGTCGGAACGAAACAAAATTTCGATGTAGACCTCCACGCGTGGTATGTCACAGGTCAGCCGGCTCATCTGAAATCAAAATTGAGTTGACATTAGCGAAGTATATAAGATTCTTTAGGAGCTGTACCTCGCTTAAGTTATTTGGACCATAGGAAACAAAATGGCGGCCATTCGAAAAACAATATGATTTTTTCATCGATTTTTCGACTTCGTCGGCCAAGTAAAAATATTTATTGTTGATGGATCGGAATAAAAGTGGTACAACTCCTAGACAATTTAGTTAGCTACATCGGAAACAAAGTATCATGCCAATCGGTTCAGTAGATTTGAAGTTAACTTACCGGGCGATTAAAAAAAAGAAAGTCATTTCGAGAGAAACGCGTTTGAAGTTTTGAGTGTATATAAATACAATATTATGCAACGTACGTTCAATCTGCTAATACGGGTCCATAAGCTAGTCCTTTCTCATAGAGTGCGTTCTGCTGTATCTGGGCCATTTTGCGCTGCTCCAGAGCCGCTCGTACGGCCGGTGATAAGCGGTTTTCGGCCGCTTGAATCCGGCGCTCGTCCGAATGCTTGGCGAAATGCGTCGAATAGAGCCCCGGGTGACGTCCATCGTTGTCATGGTCTTCAGAATTGCTGAATACCCTTCGTTGAAGCTGCTCACTGCCCGGAAAGTCGCAGCCTCCACAGTCTACGCACCAGAACG
This sequence comes from Schistocerca nitens, assembly GCF_023898315.1. Lineage (NCBI taxonomy): Eukaryota > Metazoa > Arthropoda > Insecta > Orthoptera > Acrididae > Schistocerca > Schistocerca nitens. The sequence goes on along the minus strand of NC_064620.1, from coordinate 481,763,007 downwards.
CAAATGCTTCGGGGCTAAGTTCCAAACACATGCGTTCAAACTTTCATTTGAATTTTTTGTGTTTCCTCCCAAGCACCGGTACAATAACGCGTCCTCCGAAAGGTGCGTGAAAAAGGTCGATTTCAGGAAGGTGCATTTTTTTCTTCAACCGCGAATAACAAACATTTCCGTTCCGTATTCGGAAAAAGCGTTTCAGGGGTGGCTTCTAAACAGTTTCATGGATCCAAAAATGTAATTTTAAAAAAATCGTTTTTTTGAACCAAAAGATAGTAAACCTCCCCTTAAACGATGTGACTGTGCTACTGTTCTGATTCTGAACATTACGGACTTGTTTTTCCTACTCACCGGCAATAACTTACATTTTTCAACATTTACAGATAGCTGTCATTCATCACACCAACGAGGAATTTTGTCTAAGTCATCTTGTATCCTCCTACAGTCACGGAACTTCGACACCTTCTCGTACACCGCAGCGAAATCAGCAAGCAACCGCTGCAGACCTTGTGTGCCAGATCATTTAAGTAAGTAGAAATTAACAGTGGTCCTGTCACACTCCTGACAATACCGTTGTCCCCGATGAACACTCACCGTCAAGGACAACACACTTGGTTGTGTAACTTAAGAAGTCTGAGAGCTACTCACGAATCTGGGAACCTGCGCCATGTTCTCGTACCTTCGCTATCAGTCTGCAGTGAGGTACCATGTCAAATGCTGGCTGGGAATCTAGAAATGTGAAATCTGCCTGTTGACCTACATCCACAGTTCGCAATATATCGTGTGTGAAAAGTGTGAGCTGAGTTTCCTGTAGAGATGCTTCCTATAATCATGGTGATCCGTGTACATAAGTTCCTAGGTCTTAAAAAAAATTATATTCAAAGTGAAAATATGTTCAAGGATTCTACATACAGCCTATGTCAAGGATGTTGGTCTGTAATTTTGCAGGTCCGTTCTTTTGTCCTTCGTGTATACAGAGTCACCTACTCTTTTTTCCTGTCACTTGGGACTTTGCGCCGAGCGAGAGTTTTGTGATAAATGCAAGCTAAGTAAGAAGGTGAACGCTTTTTGAAAACCGAACTGGCATTCCATCAGGCCCCGGCGACTGATTTGTTTTCAAGTCTTTCAGTTGTTTCTCTATGCAGGGGGGTGCTTATTGCTATTTCGTCCATACGGCAGTCTGGTAGATGGTTCAAATGGTTCAGATGGCTCTAAAGCACTATGGGACTTAACATCTGAGGTCATCAGTCCCCTAGACTTAGAACTACTTAAACCTAACTAACCTAACCAACCTAACGACATCACACACATCCATGCCCGAGGCAAGATTCGAACCTGCGACCGTAGCAGCAGCGCGGTTCCGGACTGAAGCGCGTAGAACCGCTCGGCTACAGGCCGGCAGTGGTCAGACGATGGTATGTTCCTACGATTCTTTTACGTGAATGATTTCTTAAACGCAAAATTTAAAATTTATACTTCTGTTGTACCACTTGTATGAATATCAAGAGCTCAGATGGCAACCCAGTTCTAAGCAAAGAAGGGGAGGCAGAAAGGTGGAAGGAGTATATAGAGGGTTTATACAAGGGCGATGTACTTGAAGACAATATTATGGAAATGGAAGAGGATGTAGATGAAGATGAAATGGGAGATACGATACTGCGTGAAGAGTTTGACAGAGCACTGAAAGACCTGAGTCGAAACAAGGCCCCGGGAGTAGACAACATTCCATTACAACTACTGATGGCCTTGGGAGAGCCAGTCATGACAAAACTCTACCATCTGGTGAGCAAGATGTATGAGACAGGCGAAATACCCACAGACTTCAAGAAGAATATGATAATTCCAATCCCAAAGAAAGCAGGTGTTGACAGATGTGAAAACTACCGAACTACCAGTTTAATAAGTCACAGCTGCAAAATACTAACGCGAATTCTTTACAGACGAATGGAAAAACTGGTAGAAGCGGACCTCGGGGAACATCAGTTTGGATTCCGTAGAAATGTTGGAACACGTGAGGCAATACTAACCTTACGACTTATCTTAGAAGAAAGACTAAGAAAAGGCAAACCTACATTTCTAGAATTTGTAGACTTAGAGAAAGCTTTTGACAACATTAACTGGAATAATCTCTTTCAAATTCTGAAGTTGACAGGGGTAAAATACAGGGAGCGAAAGGCTATTTACAATTTGTACAGAAACCAGATGGCAGTTATAAGAGTCGAGGGGCATGAAAGGGAAGCAGTGGTTGGGAAAGGAGTGAGACAGGGTTGTAGTCTCTCCCCGATGTTATTCAATCTCTATATTGAGCAAGCAGTAAAGGAAACAAAAGAAAAATTCGGAGTAGGTATTAAAATTCATGGAGAAGAAGTGAAAACTTTGAGGTTCGCCGATGACATTGTAATTCTGTCAGAGACAGCAGAGCAGTTGAACGGAATGGACAGTGTCTTGAAAGGAGGATATAAGATGAACATCAACAAAAGCAAATCGAGGATAATGGAATGTAGTCAAATTAAATCGGGTGATGCTGAGGGAACTAGATTAGGAAATGAGACACATAAAGTAGTAAAGGAGCTTTGCTATTTGGGGAGCAAAATAACTGATGATGGTCGAAGTAGAAAGGATATAAAATGTAGACTGGCAATGGCAAGGAAATCGTTTCTGAAGAAGAGAAATTTGTTAACATCGAGTATAGATTTAAGTGTCAGGAAGGCGTTTCTTAAAGTATTTGTATGGAGTGTAGCCATATATGGAAGTGAAACATGTACGATAAATAGTTTGGACAAGAAGAGAATAGAAGCTTCCGAAATGTGGTGCTACAGAAGAATGCTGAAGATAAGGTGGGTAGATCACGTATCTAATGAGGAGGTATTGAATAGGATTGGGGAGAAGAGAAGTTTGTGGCACAACTTGACTAGAAGAACGGATCGGTTGGTAGGACATGTTTTGAGGCATCAAGGGATCACAAATTTAGCATTGGAGGGCAGCGTGGAGGGTAAAAATCGTAGAGGGAGACCAAGAGATGAATACACTAAGCAGATTCAGAAGGATGTAGGTTGCCGTAGGTACTGGGAGATGAAGAAGCTTGCACAGGATAGAGTAGCAAGGAGAGCTGCATCAAACCAGTCTCAGGACTGAAGACCACAATAACAACAACTTTTGTTGTACTATCTCCAACTACCACACCAACACGGAACATGAACGGTATTGCAAACTGGGACAGGCGATGAAGTCGGCCGTGGCAGAGCATGTGCTGTGTGTGACTAACTGCAAAATAAAATATGCCGACACGGAGGTTGTCGCTGTGGAGAACAGCTATTACGCGCGTTCGTTCAGGAAAGCCATATAAGCCGACAAATATGACAATGGTTTTAACAAGAAAGAAGAAAGTCTCAAGGCAAGTGAATCATGGATTCTTGTACTGCAGCGAAAGATCGTTGCGAGTAACAAAGGGAGAACGACAACTGTAATGACCAAGGACTTACGGCCGGGAGAGCAGTGTGCTGACCCCATGGCCCTCCATGTCCGCATCCAGTGACGCCTGTGGGCTGGGGATGACACTGCGGCCAGTCGGTGTCGTTCAGGACGGAGTTTAGTTAGTTTAGTGCTGACAGACCGGGATACACTTGATGTCGACGCACTGTCTGTCTGGATACTTCTCGTACTAGAAACAAGCTCATTTACTGACTGAAGGTACATGACGCGCCTGTACGCTCTTGTTCGGCCGAGGGAACAATCTCTGTGTCTTCTCAAGCGAGTGGGCGTTGAGATTCTGCAAGATGTTGAGTATGACCGTCCTGAGCCCCTCAATTCCATGTTCACAATAAAAGACCCACACCAATGCGAGCAGTACTGTCGAAAATGATGGACTGCCAATGTTTAATTCCAGCACGTGCTGGCAGAATTTTATTCATCTTACACGGAAATTAACACGCCCACAAACAATAGTAATGTATGATTTTGGAATGCGAAATCTGCTGAGTAATATGTCCATATATACACAACGTAAATGCAGGATGTAATACAGTTACGCTGAAAAGCTGATCATTTGCATGTCCGGGTATGTAGTATACATTTCATGGCAGTTCAGTGTTAGCTGTATTTCACCTACATGTTCTTGCATATTTTATGACCAGTAGTGTATGAGACACGTGTGGCACAAAATTCTATTTTACAGGTACAGGGGAACGTCCCGTAGTATTTAGAATTTTTAATTATTTGTTATTTGATAACCTTTTAGTATCGGTCTGTAGATTTATGTGTATCCCACCTACCGAGAGAGCAAGATGCTAATGTACTAATTCGTTTCCCTTATGGCTACGTTTCTTATATACATTTATTGTTATTTTCGTTTTCTCATTTTTATTCATGTAACGTTACCTGTGAGACTTTCTTGTCAACTTATTTTTATTCAGCTTGCCAATCTTGGTTTCATTGTAGTTAACAGTAGACAATAACCTCGTTTGTCTGGGAAAATTTTACCTTCACCTGTCCGATTTAATAGTGATACAACATTTTATTCTTCTTCACGCCCACATTAACTCTTGTTTCATAACTAAACTTATTCTAGGTCCCACATGTTTATATGCTACTAGAGCCCAGCATTGCCAGGATAAGTATTCATTCCAGTTCTCTATTAGTCCTACTCCTCTTTTCCTCTGTCTCTGCCCATCTCCTCTTCCCCTCCTCTCTCTCCATCTCCTCTCCTCCTTCTCTCTGACCTCCCCATTCTCTCTGACCGCCTCTTCCTCCCTTCTATGTCTCTCGATCTCTTACACTTTATCTGTCCATCTCCTTCATTACTCCCTCTCTGTCCATCTTCTCTCCTTTCTCTTGTCATGATTCACGTGGCTCCCACCCATTGGAGGTTCGAGTCCTCCACTGGGCATGGGTGCGCTTGTGTTGTCCTTAGCGTAAGTTAGCTTAAGTTAGATTAAGTAGTGTGTATGCTTAGGGACCGATGACCACAGAAATTCGGTTCCATAGAACTTACCACAAATTTCCATTTCGCCCCTTTCTCTGTCCATATCCTCCTCTGCTTCCTTCTGTCTGTCCTCTCCTTTTCATTTTCTCTGTCCATATCTTCACTCCTCTATCAACTCCTCCTCTCCTTCTCCCACTTTCTCTGTCCCTCTCCTCCTCTCTGTTCATCTCCTCCACCCCTCTTTCTATCTGTCTTTCCTCTGCATGTTTGTCTCCACCTCTGCTTTCTCTAAGCATCCCCCCCTCTCTTTTCTCTCTCCACCTCCTCCTCTCGCAATTCTCTGTCCACCTCCACCTCTTCTATTTCTGTCCATTTCCCCCTACCTCTCTCTCTCTCTCTCTCTCTCTCTCTCTCTCTCTCTCTCTCTCTCTGTCCAGTTCCTTCCCCCTACCTCTGTACATCTCCTCCTTTCCCCCCTCTGTCTGCCCAACACCTTCTACTCCCTTTCCTCTTTGCTTTACTACTCACACCCCAAGGAGACTGCTGATCCTTACTCCTACAGTATTTCTTTCCAGGTAGTAAGCAGTTATAAGTTATCAAACAAATAACAAACTTTGCTTTGAATTCCTGAAACAATTCCAGTTAACTCAATATGACACATGACATTGTTACATGAAAGTGTACTAATTTTATTGATTGGCAGACACAATGAGGCGTTTGAGTCACTGCGTAGGCCATTGGCAAAAGCCGCCCCTTGTCCCTGCTTTTAACGATGACCCTTTGGAAAGCCTTTCTACAGGAACATGTCTGGAGATGGAAGAGAAACGTCCGGAGAAGCCCAACTCAAAATACTGGTGACTCACTGTACCCACCTGCGTTAAAACTCTCTTGAAAGAAAATAGCTGTTTATTTCCGTGTTACTTAGCAGAAGTTAAACTCTGCCCTATGAAAAAAAAATGACGCCTGTGATAGGCCAAAACAATTCTAGTGGGTAGTGTTATAACAAGTACGAATGCTCCGATTGGTCAGAAAGAAAACTCATTGCCACCAGCTTTGATATAGGCAAATTGTAGAGAGAAAAATTTGTCTCTTCTCCTGCAGAAAAGCGTCGAGTGTTTGAGCAAGGCGACTCGCGCCACGCTGAGACGATTGTAAGAGTCATTATGTGAACACTTGTTCACAGGCTCGTCTTAACTCATAAGGAGTTAAACTGCAGAGTCTCCTGGTACGGAAAATCGCAGTGAACACTGACAGTTAACACTTGTGAATGATTTGAGAGCAACGACGTATGCAGTATTCCAGCCAAGCAGCGTGTACCATGCCAATTAACTTGGCTAGGGAACAACTAGGAGTCTCGATTCCATCGAAGACGTAGGAAATGTATAAGACTGGTGCTTTACAGTCAAGAGAGGTTAGGGATAGATTCTCCGCCGCCGACCAAAGGTAAACAAGCGCGCTCGCACTTCGCCAGCAAGTGATATTCAATTGACACTCAGAACTGCAGTCGTATCCGTCAGTCCCATTTCTTCGTACGTACAACCACGATCTGTAGTTAAACATATTTACGATGGTCAGGCTTAATTGAAGCAGAAACGCGAAATATCCGATTTAATGAGAAGAATTGATCAGCCACTGTAGAATGCTTTACACTCTTAAGTTATGGAATAGTTTAAATGTGTACTTCGTTTTGATTGCTCTTTACCGACCTCTATTCAATTTGAGGTATTTTCATTGTGCATTTTAACGTAATTTATATCTCTGGCTCCAATTATATTTTATTTGTTTGTATTTTTATCGACCCCCAGACATGGTCATCAACCATCGTACCATTAAAGAACCTTATAATAGTTATGAATTTCGCTTCATAGTTGTGAACACCCAATATAAATATTTTACCATTCACTACGTAATTTTGCTAACATTGCTATGTCATGAAGTCACACTGAGAGTAAAAATAAACAATAATAACGAAAATCTAAGATTTTCATTTTCTGCCAACATATAGGTACTCCTGAACCCGTACACTAATTTCCTTTATAGGAAGTGTAGTGGAACCGACATTGAGATCATTGTCTGATTACATCACCATGTGTACTGCTGCACTCTACTGGACTCTGCATGTGTGAGATGGTATCTTTCTACCTTGCAGGCCGTAGGTTCAACACCAAATTCCTTGCGCAACTGTGGTAGGAAGGTAGATCAGAACGAGTCTTACACTTGTTACAGAGTTGAAAACGGTCCAGGGGCTTAGGAGGAGATGGGAATCATACATCGATCCATACATCCACACATACATACAGGCACACTTCCATTTTTATAGTATACATATGGATTTTGGTTCACATCTTGTTCCTCAGAGCTGTGTGTATGCCCACGGTCTCTCGCCCTAATTCAGTTAAATGTTCACCTTACTATAATTTTGTAACGTTCTTCCTTAACACATCTTAGCAAGTTTAACAATGCCCTTCTTAATATTTTTGAAAACGTACAACTCAGATCAGGCAACTTACTTATTTTAAGTACTCGTAATTTCCTTATTCATTGACAATATAATGTTTCGTAATCACTTTTATTCTTTAGCTACAATCATTAAGTTGCATTGCATGTATTGTTTCTGTTACATCGTTTACGGTTACTTTACAGTCGTTTTGTACAATCAGTCAGCTTTTTTTGTTAACTGACAGAATGTAATTTTGTGTGAGCACAGATATTCGTTCTTTTCTATTGTGTACAACTGATTCGTTTTCCTTTTGTCAGTATGCATTTTTTGCGAGTTGTTTGAACAACTGTGTATTTGAAGTAAGGATGAAAGTTTAACTTTTAACGTCCGGCGGACAGTGAGGTCATTAGAGACAAAGCTAGCCTCGGATAGCGAGAGAATACGGAAGGGAATGAGCCGTGTACTTAAAGGAACCGTTCCGCCATTTCCCTGGAGTGATTTAGGGAAATCACGAAATCCTGTCTGGGCAGTCTAGCGTACTCATGTTACCTCCAGTCACTCCTCGTCATGCTTCTGCCAGTTAGTCGACAGAGTATTTATATTATCGTCACGTTCCATAATTTGCCTCTAAATGTTCAAATGCGTGTGAAATGTTATGGGACTTAACTGCCAAGGTCATCAGTCCACACTAATTAACCTAAATTTTCCTAAGGACAAACACACACACCCATGCCCGAGGGAGGACTCGAACCTCCGCCGGGACCAGCCGCACAGTGCATGACTGCAGCGTTGCCTCTGAAGAAACATAAGATAACTAGACTTCTTAAGTGGGAATTTCTTATGAAGGCTGTTCGCAGTGTGAATCACATATAATACATACAGGTAAGTTACTATAATTTTATAAACCCAAATATTATTTCTTTGAACTGCAGGAAACATGATGATGTTCTTTGGAACGAAACCGGTCGTTGAGCAGTGGCGCCATTGAATTAGTAGACTGTTCTGTCTGGCACCACTGGCTTAGGTGTAGTATCGACCATCCCTCTTGCGGCCTCATTGCAAATATCTATGACGATGAGTTGGTATCTGTGGGTTGTGTTCTTATAAGGTCTTTGCTTGCCGATATATTTACGGGTTCGCTGGCCCGAGAGGAGGAGGCACGAAATTTTGGAATTGGCAGTAGCGTCACGACAAATGGTTCAAATGGCTCTGAGCACTATGGGACTTAACATAGGAGGTCATCAGTCCCCTAGAACTTACAAGTACTTAAACCTAACTAATCTAAGAACATCACACACATCCATGCCCGAGGCAGGATTCGAACCTGCGACCGTAGCGGTCGCGCGGTTACAGAGTGAAGCGCCTAGAACCGCTCGGCCACACCGGCCGGCTACTAGGGCTGAGCGACGCTGAGCGGCAGAAGCCAAGAGCTAGGCAAGGAGGGCCTGCGCACAGGAAGATACCGGAGTACTTCACCGGGGTCAGCGTAGACTACAAACGGCAGGCCGACATCCCGGCGGTTGGTTGGCAACATTCGTGTCGAACGACCGCTCGTGGCCTGGCTGCCTTCTTCTACTTGGCTTTCATCGGCAACAGTAACTGCCGCGACGCACCGTGGATCCATGGAACTGCTTGCTGAGAAAGGGGAGTAACATTCTGTAATCCTCGTGGTGATTTGTGTCATTGGCTAGCTGCCCTCCTAATTATTTTCTGTTTTGTACCCGACCCTCAGATTTTTGCTCGGTCACCTCTTTGGTCGTAAATATAGGCTGTAGTATTGTACTAAGACACTAGTTGTCGTTTAAAAATTTGTCCCGCGATTATAATGGCTTTCCTTATTATTTTCTGGTTTGTAACGACCCTCAGAGTTGTATTCGGTCGCCTCTTTGGTCATAAATATAGGCCGTAGTACTGTACTAAGACATTAGTTGTCGATTGAAAATTTGTCCCTCTATTATATTGCCTTTCCTTTCTGGTTTATACCCGATCATTAATGTTTTAATTAATCAGCTCCCGGTCGTAAATACAGCCAGAACAATTGTACCAAGGGGTCAGGCTGCCGTTAAGCAAAACAGCGGTCCTGTGATTAGATGTTAACCGGTTCAGTGCCTTGATTGCAATTGCATCAGTTATAATCTGAATAACGTGTTGCACTAGGCTGTGCGTTGCTCTCTTTGAAATACCGCTGGATCTTGTGGTTCCGCCGAGTGATTTCTCTTGTAATAAGTGTTCACAAGTAATGTTTTAAGACGCTCCCTCAGAGCTGTCTTAATAATTGACAATCAGATTAACTCTGAAAATATTAACAACCAACTGTCATCAGGGCTTTAGTAAAAATAAGATTGTCAAAAGTGACTGATGGGGATCCAGTCGCACCTTGGTTGCCGATTGAAATTAAGAGGTTGGTTGCTTTGGAGTAAGCCTTATCATTCTCATATAGTTTCCTAACCTGTTTAAGCTTTACGCACAGGTGCGCATCTTAACCCCGAGCAACTCGACATACAGCTGTCATATTAATATTACGTCATCTGTTTTAAGTAATGAAATCAGTGGTGCTTATATAGTTTTCATGTGTTGCAGAAAGGCATTTAATACGAGAGACTGTGTCCCCGCTGTTTCACCCGTTCACGGGCGGGCAGCAGGTCCGGTCGTCTTTTAATTATTGTCATATTGTTTGCTGTTTTGATTTCTCTTACAAAAGCTTATTCATTTCTCAAATTTGTTCATTTAGTAAAATAAAAACAAAATTGATGGTTATATATTGTTAAATAAACAGGTTATGCGAAAAGAAATTTATACTGGTGGGTCCTCCCTTCCACGTTTTCCTTAATACCAGTCAATTCCACGTTATCAGTCGTGACAGTAATGAATGTGTAGCATTATAGCTGTGGTGGCTTCTTATTAACGACAAAAAGAATCAGCCGTGGAGTTCAAGATGATCAAGAGCAAAAGATTTACTACGCTGATCACCAGGTATTTTAGTATGTGGCTGCAGGTACAGAACTGAAAGAGTCTTAGATGTGTGGACCCATATAGCGTCGGACAACAGAGGAGAGAGTGTCACGCCCCTGTTGCTCCATTGGCTTTCGGAACATATAGTTCGATGCTCCTTACGGGGACCACGCCGCAATCCCTGTCATTAATTAGGTCTCACACATCAGCATTTAAGTTCTAAGCCGATATAATAGTGCCATTTCACCATTCCCTTTCCTCAACCTACTTTTTATTCAACATTGAACATTTTGAGAAAACTGACGGAGTTACTATGGGTAGTGCCCTCTCCCATCTGGTGTTGTTGCTATTGTGGTCTTCAGTCCTGAGACTGGTTTGATGCAGATCTCCATGCTGTTCTATGCTGTGCAAGCTTCTTCATCTCCCAGTATCTACTGGAACCTACATCCTTCTGAATCTTCTTAGTCTATTCATCATTTGGTCCCCCTCTATAATTTTTACCCTCAAAGTTGCCCTCCAATACTAAATTGGTGATCCCTTGATGCCTCAGAATATGTCCTACCAACCGATCCCTTCTTCTTGTCAAGTTGTGCCACAAAGTCCTCCCCAATTCTATTCAATACCTCCTCATTAGTTATGTGATCTACCCATCTAATCTTCAGCATTCTTCTGTAGCACCACATTTCGAAAGCTTCTATTCTCTTCTTGTCCAAACTATTTATCGTCCATGTTTCACTTTCATACATGGCTACACGCCATACAAATACTTTCAGAAACGACTGCCTCACACTTAAATCTATACTCGATGTTAACAAATTTCTCTTTTTCAGAAACGCTTTCCTTGCCACTGCCAGTCTACATTTTATATCCTCTCTACTTCGACCATCATCAGTTATTTTGCTCCCCAAATAGCAAAGCTCCTTTACTACTTTAAGTGTCTCATTTCCTAATCTAATTCCCTCAGCATCACCCGATTTAATTCGACTACATGCAATTATCCTCGTTTTGATTTTGTTGATGTTCATCTTATATCCTCCTTTCAAGACACTGTCCATTTCGTTCAACTGCTCTTCCAAGTCCTTTGGCATCGGCGAATCTCAAAGTTTTTATTTCTTCTCCGTGAATTTTAATTCCTACTCCGAATTTTTCTTTTGTTTTCTTTACTGCTTGCTCAATATACAAATTGAATAACATCGGGGATAGGCTACAGCCCTCTCTCACTCCCTTCCCAACCACTGCTTCCCTTTCATGACCCTCGACACCTATAACTGCGATCTGGTTTCTGTACAAATTGTAAATAGCCTTTCGCTCCCTGTATTTTAGCCCTGCCACCTTCATAATTTGAAAGAGAGTATTCCAGTCAACATTGTCTCTGAGTCTACAAATGCTAGAAACGTAGGTTTGCCTTTCCTTAATCTACCTTCTAAGATGAGTCTTAGGGTCAGTATTGCCTCACATGTTCCAATATTTCTGCGGAATCCAAACTGATCTTCCCAAGGTCGGCTTCTACCAGTTTTTCCATTCGTCTGTAAAGAATTCGCGTTATTATTTTGCAGCCGTGACTTATTAAACTATAGTTCGGTAATCTTCACATCTGCCAACACCTGCTTTCTTTGGGAATGTAATTATTATAATCTTCTTGAAGTCTGGAGGTATTTCGCCTGTCTCATACATCTTGCTCACCAGATGGTAGAGTATTTTTATGGAAGACTTTTAGGAGAGGGCACCTGATTCGGCAGAACTTAAACCAAAAGTCTTCTGGCAGTATGTGGATGATACTTTTGTAGTGTGGCTCCTCAGTGACGAAGACATTTCTATCGACGAGAATATCTACCCTAAGTCCACATAAACAGACCAGTATTTGTAGGCGTCTAGCTGCCACCACCCATTACAGATTATGGGGTCCTTTGAACTTTCGTTCACATGTTGCATCCAAAGGAGACAGTCTAGCAAATGAGCTGGAAGACTTACAGTCTGTGTTCAAAGATACTGGTCATTTTCCACATCAGATCAGCACAGCTGTAAGGTAGAAGAAAAGTGATCACCCAGAAGACCAAGCGGAGAAGGACTGGTTCAAGTCCAGGGCATTCCTCCCGCACATCGGCAGTTTTTCGTCGAAATTAGGCAGATCCTTAAGGAAATATTACGTCAAAGTAATCTTCCGACCACCTACAAAGACTTGTACTCTCCTCGGTTTGGCAAAAGACGTTCCAGATTGCGGAGAACTGGAATTTACAGAATACTTTACCAGTGTGGCAAAGCCTACATTGGTCAGTCAAGTTTGTCAAAGATGCCTCGAACATGATCGCCACACTGGCCTTTCCCAGACATGTAAGTCAGCCACAGCCGAACACTCTATCTCCACAGGACATTCAGTGGGTTATTGTGCCACGGAAATCTTGGCCCCGCCGAGATCCTTCTTTTATTCAATTATAAAAGAATCGGTGAAAGTACGTTTGGAGGAAGATCTTATAAATGATGACGGAAGCTTTCAACTCCATATGGTGTGATACCCGGTGGTTTCCTAATTTCTTCAGAAAAAAAAAATTATGACTAATGACACGTCCACCCACAGTTGATGTTAACAAACTTGACATTCGAATTTAAGTTCCTCGATTGCGCATTCTGACAGAGAGCGCGCCTATAGCATCACCATTACGTATGCGTCTATCCGTCATAGGTCATTTGGGTCACTGTCGATCAGAAAATGGTGGATTTTATTTGTCCTTTTATTTCCTTTACTGTGTATTTCGGGCTGATTTATTTATGTCCATATGAATGCTTTTCTGTGCTACTTTATCCTCTTTCGACTAGTCCTGGCTATTCTCAATTAGAACTATCATCAGGTCACCTCTAACACATGTTTTCTGTAGTAATAAGAACCTTCTCTGAATGTCGAGTTCCTTTGCAGATAGAAACGTGAAAATGTCTATTATACTGCAATGCCACGTACAGTAATATTTTGGATATCTTGTTTCTCTAACCCGTGTACCTTTCAACCAAATATGACCATAGCTATAACAATTTTAATAACTTTTTCCAGAAAGTATACGCGGATTGGCTGTAATCATTCTAAATGGCCAAAATTTTCTTTCTAAATTCCCCAATTATGTTTCAGCAAACACAGAGTTCGTTTTTCAAATTATTTTACTCTAAAAAGTACATGACTGATGTTGTGGCGTAACAAGACAACCACGCCACTCGGAAGTAGCCGAAAGGCACGCGTTAACTCACGCAGGCTAGAGATAGGTCTGAAACAGGATACGTAATGAATGCTATAAAGAAAAGTACGTAGCTGCTGGAATACTTAACTTTAATCCGTCCTTGTGGTACATCGCTCTTGACGATACAAGTGAGACCCTTTAGATACAAGCTATGTAAGGCTAATGGCGCCTTGCTAGGTCGTAGCCATTGACTTAGCTGAAGGCTATTCTAACTATCTGCTCTGCAAATGAGCGAGGCTTCATCAATGTGCATCGCTAGCTAAGTCGTCCGTACAACTGGGGCGAGTGCTAGTAAGTCTCTCGAGACCTGCCGTGTGGTGGCGCTCGGTCTGCGATCACTGACAGTGGCGACACGCGGGTCCGACATGTACTAATGGACCGCGGCCGATTTAAAGCTACCAGCTAGCAAGTGTGGTGTCTGGCGGTGACACCACAACTGAAGGTATAATCTTTTCTTTTCGTACTAAGCTTTCTCCGTACCACTTTGCGTACCAGCGGAGTGTCGTTTATTATATCCTCAGAGCAAGATTTTTTTCTTGTTTAGATCAATGTTTGCCATATATAGAAAGCCTATATAATGCTAACTGGCCTTAGCACACATTTTTATACACTTGTCAGCCACTAAGTACTCTTTCAAAATACTTAAGGAGTGAGGAAACTGTGGATGAAATTTACAAACATGTAACACACTCGACGTCCCCAAACGAGTGTTTAGTAACTTTTTACACAATTTACATTGCTAGACATCTACCGATTTATTTGAAGCTGCCTCGTAAACACACGTCATCCCATGCCGGATTTCCTCTCCATTTCGTGACTGGTATACATTCCGCAGTTCTCGATTTCTCGTCTCCTTTAAGTTTGGTTTGTTCATTTTGCTGCTCGCACCATTAAGATAAATGAGCTGCAGTGAAACTACCTACGCAGTCATAAACCTGGCTAGTCTTGTTGGACTGATAGTCAACTAGTTGTCAGGTGCAGCAGGCTGAACGGGTCCGGTGAAGCTTGGCAGGCTTCCGGAAACCCATGCTGACGTGGTTTACCCACTGTGCTGCAGTACACGTGTACTCTTCTGTCTCCGTTGCGGCAGGTTGAGCTGCTTTAATGGTTGCTGTAGAGATACGGCAAGCAGGCTGGAAGGCGGATTTTGCACTGCACATGGACGCAGGCTGGTGGAGGTCGTATTACGCTACGTAGAACATTCACATCATGAACTTCCTTGGCACCAGTGGTGGTAATAGAATAATTTAGTGAAGCTATTGCATCCGTTCACCAATGATGACAGCGATGTCATCTTTCAATACGATAATTGTCCTAGCATAGTCTTACATTGGTTTCAGGAACATGACAGGTGAATTACACCAAATTCACCTGATATGAACACTGTGGAGCACATCTGAGATGCTGTTGGGTGGCAGCTCGGCTCCTACGAATTACCAGCCTGCAATTTTCGTGAATTGCTCCATCTGTGCGTAGACATCTAGTACCACATCCTCACTGATAGCTACCAAGATTTTTCGAGCCCAAGCAATTCAGAATCGCTGCTGCACTGTGCTACAAAGGTGATCCATCATCTATGAAGCAGATGGTCATAATGTTTTGCCTCATCATTGTATGTCATACACGTCGGCTTACGGGATATTGATGTGATAAAGATTAATGGTATATGCCCTTGGTTTATTAAGAACTTGATGCCCCTTACGGTTCCTACAGGGTGTTTCAAAAATGACCGGTATATTTGAAACGGCAATAAAAACTAAACGAGCAGCGATAGAAATACACCGTTTGTTGCAATATGCTTGGGACAACAGTACATTTTCAGGCGGACAAACTTTCGAAATTACAGTAGTTACAATTTTCAACAACAGATGGCGCTGCAAGTGATGTGAACGATATAGAAGACAACGCAGTCTGTGGGTGCGCCATTCTGTACGTCGTCTTCCTGCTGTAAGCGTGTGCTGTTCACAACGTGCAAGTGTGCTGTAGACAACATGGTTTATTCCTTAGAACAGAGGATTTTTCTGGTGTTGGAATTCCACCGCCTAGAACACAGTGTTGTTGCATCACGACGAAGTTTTTAACGGAGGTTTAATGTAACCAAAGGACCGAAAAGCGATACAATAAAGGATCTGTTTGAAAAATTTGAACGGACTGGGAACGTGACGGATGAACGTGCTGGAAAGGTAGGGCGACCGCGTACGGCAACCACAGAGGGCAACGCGCAGCTAGTGCAGCAGGTGATCCAACCGCGGCCTCGGGTTTCCGTTCGCCGTGTTGCAGCTGCGGTCCAAATGACGCCAACGTCCACGTATTGTCTCATGCGCCAGAGTTTACACCTCTATCCATACAAAATTCAAACGCGGCAACCCCTCAGCGCCGCTACCATTGCTGCACGAGAGACATTCGCTAACGATATAGTGCACAGGATTGATGACGGCGATATGCATGTGGGCAGCATTTGGTTTACTGACGAAGCTTATTTTTACGTGGACGGCTTCGTCAATAAACAGAACTGGCGCATATGGGGAACCGAAAAGCCCCATGTTGCAGTCCCATCGTCCCTGCATCCTCAAAAAGTACTGGTCTGGGCCGCCATTTCTTCCAAAGGAATCATTGGCCCATTTTTCAGATCCGAAACGATTACTGCATAACGCTATCTGGGCATTCTTCGTGAATTTGTGGCGGTACAAACTGCCTTAGACGACACTGCGAACACCTCGTGGTTTATGCAAGATGGTGCCCGGCCACATCGCACGGCCGACGTCTTTAATTTCCTGAATGAATATTTCGATGATCGTGTGATTGCTTTGGGCTATCCGAAACATACAGGAGGCGGCGTGGATTGGCCTCCCTATTCGCCAGACATGAACCCCTGTGACTTCTTTCTGTGGGGACACTTGAAAGACCGGGTGTACCGCCAGAATCCAGAAACAATTGAACAGCTGGAGCAGTACATCTCATCTGCATGTGAAGCCATTCCGCCAGACACGTTGTCAAAGGTTTCGGGTAATTTCATTCAGAGACTACGCCATATTATTGCTACGCATGGTGGATATGTGGAAAATATCGTACTATAGAGTTTCCCCGACCGCAGCGCCATCTGTTGTTGAAAATTGTAACTACTGTAATTCCGAAAGTTTGTCTGCCTGAAAATGTACTGTTGTCCCAAGCATATTGCAACAATCGGTGTATTTCTATCGCTGCTCGTTTAGTTTTTATTGCCGTTTCAAATATACCGGTCATTTTTGAAACACCCTGTAAGTGCCAAATTATGCATCGAGAAGAATCATACCAGTCAGTAGGAGCTCTACGCATGCCTTATATGTTGTATACATACGGTCTTAATTAATTTCTCTGTTTCATTAGGGTTAGACTGTCATATCAAAAACCCACAGGTCAAGAACTTTGTAAACAATACACATGATGAGAGCTATCAGGCTAAAGAATAACCAAAACTCAAAAATGGTTCAAATGGCTCTGAGCACTATGGGACTTAACTTCAGAGGTCATCAGTCCCCTAGAACTTAGAACTACTTAAACCTAACTAACTTAAGGACATCACACACATCCATGCCCGAGGCAGGATTCGAACCTGCGACCGTAGCGGTCGCGCGATTCCAGAATGTAGCGCCTAGAACCGTTCGGCCAGCAAAGGCCGGCTAACCAAAACTCAAGAATCAGGTTACGCCCAGTATCTGACTGGTGTCTACCATAGATCCTCAGAACTAATGTCATTGACATAAGTTGCGAACGTAGAACCCTTGTAAAATTTTGCAAAGATACCTGTGTGTTCCATCCATGCTAGAGTCATCATAAGCTACTGACATGACAACGTGAATAGAAGCATATTAAGTACGTACTATGGCCACGCCATGATTTGTCTGCTACTGATGCGCGGAGAGAACAGTAGGAAGCAGGGGTCAAGCGTGCATACATATTGCGAGTACCACAGACCCAGCAACAAAAGTCAGCCATCTCAGTGTCAGCGTAGTACGTGGGCCGATGTCTCGTCAGGCATATTTTCTCTCGGGTTTCGGCAGATGTATGCAGTTTCGTTTTTTGCAACGTGTAGCTGGAGTCAGGCCAAAGCAGTACAGCTCATCACATCTTTCATGTGACGCCCTGCATCGATGGAAAAGCGTTGGTATGTTTCCCACGTTACAAACGAAATTATTTTTAAAGCGGAATTTTTCGTACCCGTTCGACAGTGTCGTTCCAAATTAGTCTACGGCGATACTCGTTTTATCGATATACAGGATGAGTCACTAACTGTTGCCACCTAGAATAACTCCGAAAGTATGATAGTAGCTGCAAAGTTTGTGCGACAAATGTTGCATGGGACGACTGGAGCCATAATATGACGTTGGTTTTTTGTTGCTAGGTGGAGTCGCATCAGAGATGTGAAGGACTGAGCCGGTGAGTTTCTGGTGCCAGGCGATATCAATTCTTACTCCCATCTTTGATCGTTGTCCCTGTACCTCGTTCTCTTTGCGACTTTGAGGCAGGCTATTTATGCTGGCGCGCGTGCGCAAGTCGAGGAGGGTGGGTCCGCGCATGGCCGAGCCAGTCTGTGACGTGACGTGCTTTCGATGTTGTCGTTGTGGGGGAGTTGGCGACACCATGTCATGGGGCACGGCCGTATGCCGTGAGGACCAGTTGAGTTGGGGCAACGAAGAAGCTTGGGCCGCTGCCGGAAAGTATTAAAGTTGTATAGACACAGCTGGTCAGTGGCGACCAGGATTTGCCAATACCTCGAGAGCTATGTGGATGGATGGCGTGTGAATTTCACATGAAGAAGAAAAAATTAATCGCCAAGCTTTCGTGGTGGGTTCCTCCTTCTGTATATAGTGAATATTGTAATATCCACGTGATACATTTTTGGCTACAGTGCGACGAGAGGAAATTATGCCTCTAACAGTTATAAACATTATCTATTCGACGTATGAAAAAACAGTGAAAACTTATAAATATTAATTATTTATATAATATTCTATAATGTGATTGGACATATCGATGTGTATCATACAAAGACAATGATAATTATAAATTCCTTTTATGATCTGCGTTTGTCTTACTTTGTTTTTACCTTTTGTTGGTTGGCTTTTGTACGTTGGGGACGCATATCAAACTGAGGTCTGTTAAGAAATTGTAATTATTTGTTAATTATTACTTGAAAATGGAGTTCATTATTATTATAAATATGAGTGAATAATTTTTTGTAACTTTAATTCCTTTCTCAGTAAGCATTATCTGTGTTCATTATTTCTTTCTGCTGCAACGAGCGCAGCCATTGATGATAGCGATTTGTATCGCGTTTTTGTCTGTGTTTTCCTTAGAAACAAATCAAATGTTTGCTTGATGAGGTCTAAATACTGCACAATATGAAAGTATAGTTTATAGAGTTTAATAATCATTTCAAATACTTATTTGGTCTAACAATAGAAAGTCTCTATCAATTGTCTGCCGCCATCTTAACAATTATGTCAGCGACAAATTCAAATTACGCAACTCTGCAGACATAAATACCGAACGTAATGCAAATGTGTAAAAATAAATGTGCACCGGTGGTTCCGAACTCATTTTAATGAAAATAATTCGGATCAGACCGGTTCTTTAAAAACAGTGCTCGTAGCACGATCCTTATAAGAAGCTTTTCTAGCTGATGTATGGAGCCGAAATTAATTACGCACGAGTTGCGAAGAATATTGTTTCAGTTAACATACGTCAGTGTGGTGCGCGGCTGATATTCGATGGTTTTAATGATCATTTTGCTGAAGATAACTATTTCCATCGTAATGGATAGTTGTATAGAATCTGTTGTATGAACTGTGATTTAGTGACACACAACTTACAGACAACACTTTAACAGGACGTTAACTTGGAGTTCTTTAGCAACTTGATAAAATCTTTAGCCGGGAGAAAAATTATTTAGTAATTACTCAATGTAATAAAATAAGATTATCATTTTAATTTACAAATTAGTTAAATACCAAACCACTGAATAACACAGCGAACGCCACAATATTATTGTGTACTTAAGGACTGTTGGCTGTTGGAGTTGCTCGTGCTAGTGGCCAGCAAAACATTCACTGCAGTGGTGGCGACGCGAGTTACGTTCTGGAGCGGCCATGAAATTATGTTACTAAAGTGGCTAGAAATAGCGCCTCGCATTTGTAAGTTTGGATTTGGTGCTTAGTGGCACGCTGAAGGTAGCTGGTTCACTTGAACGTCATTTCTTAATTTAGTTATAGATTTAGAATTTTCTGGTTTTACAAATTAGTGGTAGTTGTTGTTTCTTAATAATTTCTTGTATGTATGGAAGGCAAGTGGCCATGATAAATATAGGTCACATTGTGTTTTATGGTCGGCTAGAGGCCGTGTGTATTTTGGTGTCAGCCATTCAGCAAAGACAGATTATCTTGTAAGGTGGACTTTAAGTCATTGGGTGTGGACTGACACATCTTTTCACGTAGTATCTAGATTTTTTTTATTTTTAATTTTTTATTTTATCAAAGGAAACTAAGCTCCTTAATTCTGTTCTTTGCTTAATTTGTAATATGTTTATATTAAGGTATTGCTTTGCTATATATATATATATATATACAAGCTACACACACACATATATATATATATATATATATATATATATATATATATATATATATATATGTGTGTGTGTGTAGCTTGTATATACTACAGTGTGTCTGTCGCTCATGTTTTCCCGTTTTCAGAAACGTGTATAGTGGTCGACTCGAGCGAACATAGCCCCGCGATGCTTGCAGTGTGACGGAAATCTCAGGATTTGAACTCAGGGCCATCCGGACCCCGATAACGCGCGATTTCTCTATTCCATTCAACGAGAGGCTTGTTTTAGGCATAAGATTCCCTACTGCCAAAAGATGAGTATAAGTTCAAACTTTATCGTGTGTTTGTGAAGTTGTAATAGATTAACGTTTGCTCGCGTCCATCATATGTTCATCAAATTGACGTGGTAAATACTAATTGTGGATAGGGCCTTGATATGCAAATGTTGTTAATTGATTATTACTGCTGATGAATTCATGTGTATGTGTAATCAATAAAGAAGTGTTGCAACTACAAACTACACTCCTGGAAATGGAAAAAAGAACACATTGACACCGGTGTGTCAGACCCACCATACTTGCTCCGGACACTGCGAGAGGGCTGTACAAGCAATGATCACACGCACGGCACAGCGGACACACCAGGACCCGCGGTGTTGGCCGTCGAATGGCGCTAGCTGCGCAGCATTTGTGCACCGCCGCCGTCAGTGTCAGCCAGTTTGCCGTGGCATACGGAGCTCCATCGCAGTCTTTAACACTGGTAGCATGCCGCGACAGCGTGGACGTGAACCGTATGTGCAGTTGACGGACTTTGAGCGAGGGCGTATAGTGGGCATGCGGGAGGCCGGGTGGACGTACCGCCGAATTGCTCAACACGTGGGGCGTGAGGTCTCCACAGTACATCGATGTTGTCGCCAGTGGTCGGCGGAAGGTGCACGTGCCCGTCGACCTGGGACCGGACCGCAGCGACGCACGGATGCACGCCAAGACCATAGGATCCTACGCAGTGCCGTAGGGGACCGCACCGCCACTTCCCAGCAAATTAGGGACACTGTTGCTCCTGGGGTATCGGCGAGGACCATTCGCAACCATCTCCATGAAGCTGGGCTACGGTCCCGCACACCGTTAGGCCGTCTTCTGCTCACGCCCCAACATCGTGCAGCCCGCCTCCAGTGGTGTCGCGACAGGCGTGAATGGAGGGACGAATGGAGACGTGTCGTCTTCAGCGATGAGAGTCGCTTCTGCCTTGGTGCCAATGATGGTCGTATGCGTGTTTGGCGCCGTGCAGGTGAGCGCCACAATCAGGACTGCATACGACCGAGGCACACAGGGCCAACACCCGGCATCATGGTGTGGGGAGCGATCTCCTACACTGGCCGTACACCACTGGTGATCGTCGAGGGGACACTGAATAGTGCACGGTACATCCAAACCGTCATCGAACCCATCGTTCTACCATTCCTAGACCGGCAAGGGAACTTGCTGTTCCAACAGGACAATGCACGTCCGCATGTATCCCGTGCCACCCAACGTGCTCTAGAAGGTGTACGTCAACTACCCTGGCCAGCAAGATCTCCGGATCTGTCCCCCATTGAGCATGTTTGGGACTGGATGAAGCGTCGTCTCACGCAGTCTGCACGTCCAGCACGAACGCTGGTCCAACTGAGGCGCCAGGTGGAAATGGCATGGCAAGCCGTTCCATAGGACTACATCCAGCATCTCTACGATCGTCTCCATGGGAGAATAGCAGCCTGCATTGCTGCGAAAGGTGGATATACACTGTACTAGTGCCGACATTGTGCATGCTCTGTTGCCTGTGTCTATGTGCCTGTGGTTCTGTCAGTGTGATCATGTGATGTATCTGACCGCAGGAATGTGTCAATAAAGTTTCCCCTTCCTGGGACAATGAATTCACGGTGTTCTTATTTCAATTTCCAGGAGTGTAGTTGTGTTACTGATATACAAGGTGAGAGCGTTCTATCGCCTCACCAAAAGACAACTTTGTTTTCTTAAATGTGATGCTATAGTTGAATGCAGGGCTGCAATCTTCTTATCATGGATTGAGTGGCATTCCTTTTCACTTCGGCACTTATCGAAGCACACGCTCTGAAAATTCTCTCTCGTATATCTTGCAAATAGTAAATATTCGCCGAATATGGTATACCCATCTAACGTGCCATTGACATGTAAACACCATTCGACGGTTTCGCAATACAACACTTAGAGTAAAGGTAGGACTAGTACGGTCGACTTAAGCGAATGTGAATGATGTAGTCCTTCGAAGGACAAATCGATATGCTTCTTATTTACGGAGAACGCCAACGAAATTCAGTGAGAGCTAGAGACCCATACGCTGAAAGATATCAAATGGTTCAAATGGCTCTGAGCGCTGTGGAACTCAACATCTGAGGTCATCACTCACCTAGAACTTAGAACTATTTAAACCCAACTAACCTAAGTACATCACATACATCCATGCCCGAGGCAGGATTCGAACCTGCGACCGTAGCGGTCGTGCGGTTCCAGACTGAAGCGCCTAGAACCGCTCGGCCACTCCGGCCGGCTGAAAGATATCCTCAACAAACTCACGCTACACGTCGTACATTTAAATGTGTGTATGAAACTGGATCTTTATCGCATCGGAAACATATCCTGCCAAGGAAAGTTACCAGCGAAGAAACGGAAACTGTTACTCTTGCCACTGTGGTTCTAGATCCTTGTGTTGGTTCGCGCCAAAACACAATGGAATCTTGCATCAGCCACAATAGTGTTGTTCATGTTCTGCATCGCCATAAATATCATCCTCACCATATCAGTCTCCACCAAGAATTAAATAGTACAGATTGTATGCGTCGCATTGAATTCTGCCAATGGGCTCAACTCTAGATTCAGAGGGATGACACATTTATTAAATTGATTTTATTTACTGACGAGGCTCCATTCACGAACCATGGAAACGTTAATTTGCGTAACATGCATTATTGGGCAACTGAAAATCCATGTTGGCTGCGGAAAGTTGCACACCAAAAACCGTGGTCGATGAATGTATGGTGTGGGATTCTGGAGGAGAGAATTATAGGCCCGTAATTCATCGATGGAAATCTTAATGGTAGGAAGTACACCACATTCCTGCAAGAAGCATTAGGTCTGTAATTAGTAGAAACACCTTTAGGAACAAGGAATAGAATGTGGTATCAACACAATGGGTGTGTGGCACATTTTTCGCTGATGGCTTGAAATGAGTTGCAGAGACAATTCCCAAATAGTTGGATTGGACGGGGAGGGGATGTGTCGTGGCCGGCTCGTTCGCCATACTTGGAGCCTCTGGATTTTTTCTTGTGGGGATTCGTAAAACACGTTGTTTATAAAGACGTTCCAACTACACCTGCAGATATGGGAGAGATAATTGTCAGAGCATGTGCTTCGGTAAGTGCCGATGTGGTAAGGAATACCTCTCAATCCATGATAAGAAAATTGCAGCACTGCATTCATACCAATGGTCATCACTTCGAACACTTCCTGTAAATGGACATTCATGCCAGCTTTTTGACCTTCGTTGACCTTCAAAGACCTTACTGTCACACATCATTGGATTCGTATCGGTAGCCGCTATCAGAAAATAAGTACCAAACTATAGCATCCCATTTAAAAAAACAAAGTTGACCGTTGTATCTCTGAAGCGACCCCACCTAGCAACCGAAATTAAACTATTGTCCCACAAACTTTTCAGCTAATATCATACTTTCGGAGTTATTCGAGGTGGCAATAGTTAGTGACTCACCCTGTATATTAGCAGCGACAGTACACTGAGGTGACAGAGTCATGGGATAGTCATACGCACATATATAGAGGGCGGTACTGTAGCGTACACAAGGCATAAAAGGACAGTGCATTGGCGGAACATACATTTTTACTCAGGTGATTCATAAGAAAAGGTTACTGGCGTGTTTATAGTCGCACGACGGGAGTTAACAGACTTTCAAGGCATAGAATATCCCATTTCGGAAATCGTTAGGGGATTCAATGTTTGGAGATCCACAGTGTCAAGATTGTGCTGAGAATACCAAATTTCAGGCATCACCTCTCACCACGGGCAACGCAGTGTCCGACGGCCCGCACTTAACGACTGAGAACACCGGCATTTGAGTACCGTTGTCAGCGCTAGCAGGCAAGCAATACTGCGTGAAATAACCCAAGAAATCAATGTGGGACATACGACGAATGTATCCGTTAGGACAGTGAGGCGACATTTGGAGTTAACGAGCTATGGCAGCGGACGATTCACGTGAGGCCTTCGCTAACAGCACGACATCGCTTGCAGCGCCTTTCCTGGGCTATTGACAGTAATGGTTGGACCCTACACGACTAGCAAACCGTGGCTTGGTCAGGTAAGTTCCGATTTCCGTTGGTAAGAGTGCATGGTAGGGTTCGAGTGTGGCGTAGATCCCACGAAGCCAAGGACGCGTCAACAAGGCGCTGTGCAAGCTGGTGGCAGCTCCATAACGGCGTGGGCTGAGTTTGCATGAAATGGAGAGTGCCCTCTGGAGCAACTGAACCGATCATTGACTGTATATGGCTATGTTCGGCTACATGGAGACCACTTTCAGCCATTAATGGACTTCATGTTCCCAAACAACTACAGAACCTTTATGGATGGCAATGCGGCGTGTTACCGGCCCACAATTGGTCGCGATTGGTTTGAAGGTCATTCTGGACAGTTCGAGCGAATGGTTTGGCCACCCTGATCGTCCGACATGAATCCCATCGGACATTTATGGGATATAATCGAGAGGCCAGTTCGGGCTCAATATTTCTGCAGGGGAAATCCCCATTATCCAAAAGGACTCTCATTTCGACAATATGTGGTCCATGCAAGGCGGAGTTCGACCTCATCGAAGCAGGAGTGTTTGATGTCCTGGAGCAGCACTTTGGGGGCCGCATTCTGGCTCTGGGGCACCCAGAGCCCACTGGTGCAGGCCTCGATTGGCCGCCATATTCTCCGGATCTGAACACATGCTACGCCTTTTTGTGTAGCCTCATTAAAGATCCAGCCGCTGTCGTCCAGCGGTTCTAGGCACTTCAGTCTGGAACCGCGCTGCTGCTACGGTTGCAGGTTCGAATCCTGCCTAGGACATTGATGTGTGTGATGTCCTTAGGTTAGTTAAGTTTAAGTCTAGGGGACTGATGATCTCAGATGTTAAGTCCCATAGTGCTTAAAACCATTTGAACCTCATTAAAGACAAGGTGTACAGCAATAGCCCTAAAACCATTACTGAGCTGAAAACAGCCATTCAGGAGGTCATCGACAGCATCGATGTTACGACGCTTCAGAGGGTCATGCAAAATTTCGCTATTCGACTGCACCACATCATCGGCAATGATGGCAGACATATCGAACGTGTCATAACCTAAATCCAAATATCTGTAGTTGACATGTTGAATAAATTGTGTGCACGCCGTATTTGCAACTAATTTACGTTTTTGTTCATTTAGTTCAATAATTGTCACCCTGGTAAGTACCACTGCAACTTTCAGATGCTTGTGTATCAGTACACGTGTATGCATTTTCTCCGATGTTCTTTCATTCTAACACGGATAGTCAGAAGATGACTGTATATAAACCGAAAACGATTACTGAATAATAATAAAAATATTGTACATAAAATAAAATTCCTCACATACATTGTTGTTACACGCATGATCTGTAGCGCTGCTGTTGTCGCCTTCTCAATAAGTGGTTCTTCTCGCACGAATCTTCATGGCAAAGTGCTTCAATGCCTAGAGATATTCTCAACATACAAATTTCGAAATAAGGCATGAGCATCTTCAAAATTACAGATGTTGTTCTAGAATAGTTTTCGAGTATTTTTAGTGAAGGGACACACAGTCTCTAGAGGGTCGCTAGAGAGTATTATTTAACTACCGCTTGTTCGGACTCTTGCCCCAGTTACCTTTGCTTCTGTTAAAATACCTTCACAGATATGAAAAATCCTGTTCTTTATAGTCATCAAAGTCGTACAACAGAAAACATACTCGTATTGTGGCAAAAGAAATGGGTTTGCCTTCGTTGCTGCAGCAACTCAGAACCGCGTCGTTACTGCGCTGCTCAGTTGCTTTCGGTGAATCCATAAACGAGGTACATCGCAGTCAGCTCATCAGAAAATATATTCATACTGCAGCTGTCATTATTCCTTTTTTTATTTTAAGACGATACATTTTTGGACATAGACCATTATTACCAAACGTAAACGAAGGTTACTTGGACCCTTATTACATAGTTTTGATACATGTCCTTGTAAAACCATAACCGTAAAATAGTCCTGGTAAACGTATTGTTCTAAATCTATAGTCTCTGTTCTTACTATTTGTGGGATTTTTTATCAAATTATTACTTTCTCTTGCAGTTCACGATTTAAAAAAAGGAAAAAAAAACAAAGATCAGTTTAAGTAGCCCTTATGTTGGATAGTTGAACCCATTTTCTATTCTCCTATTCAGAAGCATTATAAACGTGTGTTGGTTTCAAGTAAGATGTAACATCTTTAAATACTATCTCGATGTGCATTCACTAACTAATTTTGTTCAAAAATTCTTTTAACAAGACAATCAAATAATAAAAAAGGTACAGTTCTGGAACAAATTACAGAACCTTAACCGACTCTAAGCATTGTCCTTGAGTGATGGAACAGAAAATAAGCCCCTTTTGACAAGTTTTGGATGGTTAATATTCTCCTCAGTATCGTAACATTTATACTCTAGAATGTCTTTTCCTTCAGTCCACTTGCAGACATTTTTCGTTTGTTGCATACACTCGACGACAACTCCGTTATCGTCTACACTTGACACAATGCCAGGAAATGCAATATTCTCCCAGAAAAAGTTTATGAAGCTGCCTTCTTCCAATGTCTGTTTGAGCTTCTCTTTTGAACAACTTTCCTCTTTAGCTCCTCCCGTTTTTTTTTTTTTTTTTTTTTTTTTTTTTTTTTGCATTGGCCATCTTAGCTTGTTTATCTCTAGGCCTACTGGTAGATGGCAAATTAAGACCTCTCAGGTCAGACGTGACATTGTAATTCTGTCAGAGACAGCAAAGGACTTGGAAGAGCAGTTGAACGGATTGGACAATGTCTTGAAAGGAGGATATAAGATGAACATCAACAAAAGCAAAACGAGGATAGTGGAATGTAGTCAAATTAAATCGGGTGATGCTGAGGGGATTAGATTAGGAAATGAGACACTTAAAGTAGTAAAGGAGTTTTGCTATTTAGGGAGTAAAATAACTGATGATGGTCGAAGTAGAGAGGATATAAAATGTAGACTGGCAATGGCAAGGAAATCGTTTCTGAAGAAGAGAAATTTGTTAACATCGAGTATAGATGTGTCAGGAAGTCGTTTCTGAAAGTATTTGTATGGAGTGTAGCCATGTATGGAAGTGAAACATGGACGATAACCAGTTTGGACAAGAAGAGAATAGAAGCTTTCGAAATGTGGTGCTACAGAAGAATGCTGAAGATAAGGTGGGTAGATCACGTAACTAATGAGGAGGTATTGAATAGGATTGGGGAGAAGAGAAGTTTGTGGCACAACTTGACTAGAAGAAGGGATCGGTTGGTAGGACATGTTTTGAGGCATCAAGGAATCACAAATTTAGCATTGGAGGGCAGCGTGGAGGGTAAAAGTCGTAGAGGGAGACCAAGAGATGAATACACTAAGCAGATTCAGAAGGATGTAGGTTGCAGTAGGTACTGGGAGATGAAGAAACTTGCACAGGATAGAGTAGCATGGAGAGCTGCATCAAACCAGTCTCAGGACTGAAGACCACAACAACAACAACAGGTCAGACGCTTTATCTTCACAGTTAATCTAACTAAAATCACTTTTTCCAGACAATTGGATGCTAAAATCATCAGAAACTTCTGATGTTTACTCGGTGTCAACTTGTTGCAATGGTTTCTTCCTTTTACTCGTATTCTTCTTTCCTTTCTCTGCGGTTATTTTGTTTCACGTTTTTAAGTTTTTACCGTGGCGTTTAAGCATTTTTTTACAGTTGTTCGTCTGAAAAATCATTGAGCTTGCGAATCCCAGGCAATCTACTGATTTAGACGGCATAGTCAGCCTTAAACCTGTAAAGAAAAACGAAAATAGTTTCAAACATATTTTGACTTAGGTAGAAATTGAAAATAATTTGTCACATTCTGTAGCAGGTATTTTATTTTGATTTAATGGAGAATATACGTATCCAGCGGTTACTGGCACCCAAGCCGGTCGTGGATCATTGAAGCCCTTGTATTTGGTTATCGATACACCAGGATGCACTTTGATGAGTTACATGTTACGGGATCATTCATAGTTAAATATTTCCATAGAGGTCACAGAAAGTAATGTTTAAGGAGTAAAACTGTGCACTTACTGCATTAAAAATGTCGGTTCTTCGTATTTTGGATAGAGAAGTTGTAAGACTGGCAAAACAGCACGTGAGTTAAACTAAACCACTAAAACTGAAGCAGCAACTTGTGGGAGGAAGTGGAGTGTGCCAGGGCCTGCTGAGTGCTGCTACCGCGGCGATGAGCTACGTCGAATATTTCAATGAACAACTGCCAGATACGGCGATACAGCTTCAGCGTTTTCGGTTCAAGTAACCCCGCAGGATCCAAGTAATGCTGATTTACGGTATCTATGATACAGCCTACAGGAAAATTAAAGAGACCTTCAGAGAAAAGAGAACCACGTGTATGAATATCAAAAGCTCAGACGGAAACCCAGTTCTAAGCAAAGAAGGGAAAGCAGAAAGGTGGAAGGAGTATATAGAGGGTCTATACAAGGGCGATGTACTTGAGGACAATATTATGGAAATGGAAGAGGATGTAGATGAAGATGAAATGGGAGATATTATACTGCGTGAAGAGTTTGACAGAGCACTGGAAGACCTGAGTCGAAACAAGGCCCCGGGAGTAGACAACATTCCATTAGAACTACTGACAGCCTTGGGAGAGCCAGTCCTCACGAAACTCTACCATCTGGTGAGTAAGATGTATGAAACAGGCGAAATACCCTCAGACTTCAAGATGAATATAATAATCCCAATCCCAAAGAAAGCAGGTGTTGACAAATGTGAAAATTACCGAACTATCAGTTTAATAAGTCACGGCTGCAAAATACTAACACGAATTATTTGCAGACGAATGGAAAAACTAGTAGAAGCCGACCTCGGGGGAGATCAGTTTGGATTCCGTAGAAATGTTGGAACACGTGAGGCAATACTGACCCTACGACTTATCTTAGAAGCTAGATTAAGGAAAGGCAAACCTACGTTTCTAGCATTTGTAGACTTAGAGAAAGCTTTTGACAATGTTGACTGGAATACGCTCTTTCAAATTCTGAAAGTGGCAGGGGTAAAATACAGGGAAAGGCTATTTACAATTTGTACAGAAACCAGATGGCAGTTATAAGAGTCGAGGGGCATGAAAGGGAAGCAGTGGTTGGGAAGGGAGTGAGACAGGGTTGTAGTCTCTCCCCGATGTTATTCAATCTGTATATTGAGCAAGCAGTGAAGGAAACAAAAGAAATATTCGGAGTAGGTATTAAAATCCATGGAGAAGAAATAAAAACTTTGAGGTTCGCCGATGACATTGTAATTCTGTCAGAGACAGCAAAGGACTTGGAAGAGCAGTTGAATGGAATGGATAGTGTCTTGAAAGGCGGGTATAAGATGAACATCAACAAAAGCAAAACGAGGATAATGGAATGCAGTCGAATTAAGTCGGGTGATGCTGAGGGAATTAGATTAGGAAATGAGACACTTAAAGTAGTAAAGGAGTTTTGATATTTGGGGAGCAAAATAACTGATGATGGTTGAAGTAGAGAGGATATAAAATGTAGACTGGCAATGGCAAGGAAAGCGTTTCTGAAGAAGAGAAATTTGTTAACATCGAGTATAGATTTGAGTGTCATTAAGTCGTTTCTGAAAGTTCACTCCTGGAAATTGAAATAAGAACACCGTGAATTCATTGTCCCAGGAAGGGGAAACTTTATTGACACATTCCTGGGGTCAGATACATCACATGGTCACACTGACAGAACCACAGGCACAATGACACAGGCAACAGAGCATGCACAATGTCGGCACTAGTACAGTGTATATCCACCTTTCGCAGCAATGCAGGCTGCTATTCTCCCATGGAGACGATCGTAGAGATGCTGGATGTAGTCCTGTGGAACGGCTTGCCATGCCATTTCCACCTGGCGCCTCAGTTGGACCAGCGTTCGTGCTGGACGTGCAGACCGCGTGAGACGACGCTTCATCCAGTCCCAAACATGCTCAATGGGGGACAGATCCGGAGATCTTGCTGGCCAGGGTAGTTGACTTACACCTTCTAGAGCACGTTGGGTGGCACGGGATACATGCGGACGTGCATTGTCCTGTTGGAACAGCAAGTTCCCTTGCCGGTCTAGGAATGGTAGAACGATGGGTTCGATGACGGTTTGGATGTACCGTGCACTATTCAGTGTCCCCTCGACGATCACCAGTGGTGTACGGCCAGTGTAGGAGATCGCTCCCCACACCATGATGCCGGGTGTTGGCCCTGTGTGCCTCGGTCGTATGCAGTCCTATTTGTGGCGCTCACCTGCACGGCGCCAAACACGCATACGACCATCATTGGCACCAAGGCAGAAGCGACTCTCATCGCTGAAGACGACACGTCTCCATTCGTCCCTCCATTCACGCCTGTCGCGACACCACTGGAGGCGGGCTGCACGATGTTGGGGCGTGAGCGGAAGACGGCCTAACGGTGTGCGGGACCGTAGCCCAGCTTCATGGAGACGGTTGCGAATGGTCCTCGCCGATACCCCAGGAGTAACAGTGTCCCTAATTTGCTGGGAAGTGGCGGTGCGGTCCCCTACGGCACTGCGTAGGATCCTACGGTCTTGGCGTGCATCCGTGCGTCGCTGCGGTCCGGTCCCAGGTCGACGGGCACGTGCACCTTCCGCCGACCACTGGCGACAACATCGATGTACTGTGGAGACCTCACGCCCCACGTGTTGAGCAATTCGGCGGTACGTCCACCCGGCCTCCCGCATGCCCACTATACGCCCTCGCTCAAAGTCCGTCAACTGCACATACGGTTCACGTCCACGCTGTCGCGGCATGCTACCAGTGTTAAAGACTGCGATGGAGCTCCGTATGCCACGGCAAACTGGCTGACACTGACGGCGGCGGTGCACAAATGCTGCGCAGCTAGCGCCATTCGACGGCCAACACCGCGGTTCCTGGTGTGTCCGCTGTGCCGTGCGTGTGATCATTGCTTGTACAGCCCTCTCGCAGTGTCCGGAGCAAGTATGGTGGGTCTGACACACCGGTGTCAATGTATTCTTTTTTCCATTTCCAGGGGTGTATTTGAATGGAGTGTAGCCATGTATCGAAGTGAAACATGTACGATAAATAGTTTGGACAAGAAGAGAATAGAAGCTTTCGAAATGTGGTGCTACAGAAGAATGCTGAAGATTAGAGGGGTAGATCACATAACTAATGAGGAAGTATTGAATAGGATTGGGGAGAAAGAAGTTTGTGGTACAACTTGACTAGAAGAAGGGATCGGTTAGTAGGACACGTGTTGAGGCATCAAGGGATCACCAATTTAGTATTGGAGGGCAGCGTGGAGGGTAAAAATCGTAGAGGGAGACCAAGAGATGGATACACTAAGCAGATTCAGAAGGATGTAGGTTGCAGTAGGTACTGGGAGATGAAGAAGCTTGCACAGGATAGAGTAGCATGGAGAGCTGCATCAAACCAGTCTGAGGACTGAAGACCACAACAACAACAACATGAAACGGAAGATCCATACGTGAAATGTCTTAGCAATCACTTAAGAACTAAAACTAACAGCAGGCCACAGTTTGAGATATGACAGTAAAAATAACTTACTTTACAAAAGATTCATCGGTGTTGCATAAAGCCGTGCAGGTCACTGATTATTATTATTTTTTTTCATCAGTCTTCTGACTAGTAGCCTGCCACGCATTCCTCTCTTGTGCCAACCTCTTCATCTCAGAGTAGCACCTGCAACCTAGGTCCTCAATTATTTGTTCGATGCATTCCAGTCTCTGTCTCACTCTACAGATTCGCCCTCTACAGGTCCCTCTAGTACCATGGAAGTCATTCCCTCATGTCTTAATAGATGTACTATCATCCTGTCCCTTTTTCTTATCACTGTTTTCCACATGTTTATTTCCTCTCCAACCTCCTCATTCCTTACCTTATGAGTCCTCCTAATTTTCAACATTCGTCTGTAGCACTACATCTCAAATGCTTCGATTCTCTTCTGTTCCGATTTTACCACAGTCCATGTTTCACTACCATACAATGCTGTAGTCCAGACGTACTTTCTCAGAAATTTCTTCCTCAAATTAAGGCCTATGTTTGATACTAGTAGACTTCTCTTCGCCAGGAATGCCCTTTTTGCCATTGCTAATCTGCTTTTGATGTTCTCTTTGCTCCGTCCGTCATTGGTTATTTTACTGCCTAGGTACCAGAATTCATTAACGTCATCTACTTTGTGACCATCTGATTCTATGTATATTTAAATAGCGACCACAGTTATTGTCTCTACGCAGCTGTCGTAATTGTGATAAAAACGAAGCTCTTGCCCCGTTAGAACGGAAGCACGTCATAGTCTTAGAAAGTACATAAATTTCACACCCAGCGCATTCATCGTACACTTTACGGCCGTACAATGTTTAATGCGAGCATGTGACAATAGACAGCTATTGCAAAGATCTTATGCGATGTACTCAACGTGCATAGATGGTATTCTATGATGTGAACATAAAACTGGTAAGATGCATAAAATTCAAATAATAGCCAAGTTTTATAGGTTACCAGTGGAACATCGAAAACGCTAAAAAGATGCTGTTACTGTTATATAATATCGTAGAAATGAAAAACATATAAACTGACTTATTATTATATGGCTGTATGGATTCCGAGGACTGTGGAAAAATATGCGACCACTAAGGCAGCGACTGCGTGTCCCGCAGCCCAGCAAAGTTTCATCGCAGAACGGGTATAAAATCGCCTAGAAATTTCTGAAACCGCAGGTCTTTCTGTTCATTTAAACTATACCAGACTGGTCCGTTTGTGGTTATATATCTCTGTCTCCTGCATCAAACCCATGAGTTTACCTTTCTGTACTTATATATGGTACGTAGTGATTCACTAACAATAGGCACTTTGTGGTTGCAGTCTTAAGTATACAGCAAAGGTGAAGAGGTTAGCGCCACCTATCGTCCCCCGCTCTTTAAACCGGGTGTAGACCTTCCCGTCAGGCGAACCCTCTAATCCCAAGCAGGCTTAGGGAAGTCAGGTATAATATGACAGATATTTGCGTACGGTGGATACCAAATGCCGATTTATCTATGCTCACATTAGTAGTGCAATCAATATATCTGTGATACCTTAATAATGTAACCTCAATAGTATTACGCAACGTTGTCCTTCTGACTCACGGTTGTGAAACTGCAAAAGCACTACTATAGACTAGATTGAATGTATGGCAAAAGAAGATAACTAGGACCTATATCGTGTGTAAAGCCAATCGGTTCCTAGTGACGGTAGCAACAATTAGTCTGTTCTACTGCGTTCTCACAATTACCTAATTTTTAACATTTGACTTCGCAGTCTACAGGGCACAGAATAGTATTTTATTGTGTGCCGATGCCCTTGCAGATAATGTTCTCTCGGTTTTATAGTAAAAGTTGTTTTTTGGTTGTTTATCTTGTCTTGTACACACTCTCACTTTAAATGGCGCTCAATTTGAATGAAAATCGGTTGCAGACTTACTTGATGAGATTTAAAAGGTCTAAGGTGAGAAGTATTAATGTATTATTGTTTTCCTTATGATCATAAGTAATCACACCATAAATTAAACAAAGTAATATCTATCGATTTTAGCAATTATTATTCTATGGTATTACGATTTCACAGGTGGACAGTCACCTAATTTTAGCCTCTGTGTAGACCCTGGGGCATAAAATAGTATTTTATTATATATCAGTAGCCTTTCATAATAATATTCACTCGTCTGTATCACAGCGGTTTGTTTCTAACGCCATAAATAGTTGATGCTGTAAAGATTAGTATACACATTCCCACTGTCGAAAGATCGTAGTTCAAATGAACTTGGATGTCAACAATATCTAAAGACATTAATACACGAAAGAAAGAAAATATTATTGCCTTACTATTTGGTTATGATTGTGAGAAATTGCAAGTTCATGTACCGCGTGATCAAAAAGTCAGTATAAATTTGAAAACTTAATAAACCACGGAATAATGTAGATGGAGAGGTAAAAATTGACGCACATGCTTGGAATGACATGGGGTTTTACTAGAACCTAAAAAAAAAAAAAAGTTTTGCTAGACGCGTGAAAGATCTCTTGCGCGCGTCGTTTGGTGATGATCGTGTGCTCAGCCGCCACTTTCGTCATGCTTGGCCTCCCAGGTCCGCAGACCTCAGTCCGTGCGATTATTGGCTTTGGGGATACCTGAAGTCGCAAGTGTATCGTGATCGACCGACATTTCTAGGGATGCTGAAAGACAACATCCGACGCCAATGCCTCACCATAACTCCGGACATGCTTTACAGTGCTGTTCACAACATTATTCCTCAACTACAGCTATTGTTGAGGAATGATGGTGGACATATTGAGCATTTCCTGTAAAGAACATCATCTTTGCTTTGTATTACTTTGTTATGCTAATTATTGCTATTCTGATCAGATGAAGAGCCATCTGTCGGATTTTTTTTAACATTTGTATTTTTTTTTGTTCTAATAAAACCCCATGTCATTCCAAGCATGTGTGTCAATTTGTACCTCTCTGTCTACATTATTCCGTGATTTATTCAGTTTTCAAATTTGCACTGACCTTTTGATCACCCGGTACATTCTGACTCAATCACTAAAATTTTTGTCTGATCTTAAGGCCGGTGGGTTTGACATATTTTAACGTATATAAGTAACGCTGTTAGTTCTATATGCACTGATGTAAAGTAACTTTCGAAAATTTTTTATTGTGAACGGGTGCATCTGGAGATGACTGACAGCCCCTAAATTTATTACGCATTAGAGAATTTAAAAACCGTCCTTACAGCCAGAGACGAATTTACCTACAACTGAAAATCATTACACGACTGCATTCCCACCATCCGGTACGATGCAAAGACAGATTTTTTTCTTACTTATACCTTCTTTTACCTCTGAGAACGATGTATTGGTGAGAAAAATGCGAAGTTGCTCCGTGGCAAGGGGTCTACGTTACAATGGAAAGTCGTTTCTAAGCTTGGAGGGTGACAAATGTATATCGAAAGTAACAGGTCCATTACGTTTGTTCGCATGTTCTACATGAATGTCCACACTGTTCAGGCTGCCTGGATGTGGGCACTTCCTGCTGCACCATGTATTAGTGCTTCCAATCATGTATCACGTGAGGGAACAATGGCTGAATAATGCTCTTATGATGTTATCTTCGCGATTCCCACGGCAGCTGTAGGTAGGGAGCTGTCTCTATATTAGCCTCTTAATGCAGGTAGTTGAAATTTTATAAATAGGGTTGCGCTTTATAATTGTGTCTCTCTTCGAGCATCTGCCAAATCAGGTTTTTCAGTAATTCCGGAAAGTTCTCACGCAAGCTGCTACCACGCGTGCTGCCCTCCTTTGTGTACGCTCGATATTCCCTGCTAGTCCTTCCTGGTATGGGACACACCCGAGCAATGTTTCAAAATGGGATACACGACTGTTTTTTAAGCAGTCTCCTTTGCAGACGCTGCCTCACAAACTAGATTTAGTTTACCTTTCAGTTTGAGTCTTCTAGTTGTCGAAGGTTGCTCTGTGTACTCTCCTAGTGTCTATTCCATAGTTTTGCTGTTTTCCTCGGGCTATCTTACCTTATAATGTTCCTTCTAGGACACCAAATTGTGTCATATTATGTGATCAATTGACTCATGTCTTCTTCGCTCTGTTCTTCTCCTGAATCTTCTGAATGACCTTTCTTCGTCAATTCTGTGCAGGAATTCGTGATTGGTACTTCTGTCTGTCCACATTATTTTTAATAGGCGTCTCCAGCATCCCAACTCCAATCTCCAGAAGATTTCTTTTTGTTTTTTCCTGTTACCCATGTTTCACACTCATGGAGTGCTGAGTTTTAAAGGCAGCTCTTAACACCTTTTTCCTCACTTCACTATTTAAGTTGCTTAAAGAAAGTATTTTTCTTCTATTTACGAACGTTGTACTTGCTTCATCCTTATGCCTTCCTTGTTTCTTCCGTCTTCAGTAATCTTACTTTCCGGGTATTCGTTTGATCTTGTTTGATTTATTTTGTTTACTCTAATTAGAGTATTTCCTTTCATAGCTTGGAGCCCTCGAATATTGCACTCTTTTTTGAGTCAGTTTCCATTTTGCGCCCGTCCCTTAGTAATTTACCCTCAGTTTTTAAGACTGTGAGACGGGTTCTTTCATCTGTCCTTTTCATGAATCACAAAAAAATTTGGTACTTCACATTATGTTTGTTGCAGAAACGTTTACCACAAAAAATGCTTGGCAGTTATGACGATCAAATTAAATAAGCAGCAGAATGAAAGCTTGTAGCAACCGAATGTGATGTCAGTTAGTGTCCAGTGTAGCATGCACTCTGCGTATTCATTCCCCCCTCTGTATTATCGAATATATTGCTTCTCCCTACTTATACCTCCTGAGGAGATCACGAATGTAAAATTAGAGAGATTAGAGCGCGCACGGAGGCTTTCCGGCAGTCGTTCTTCACGCGAACCATACGCGACTGGAACAGGAAAGGGAGATAATGACAGTGGCACGTAAAGTGCCCTCCGCCACACACCGTTGGGTGGCTTGCGGAGTATAAATGTAGATGTAGATGTATTATCACAGATAATGTGAACTAGAAGTGAAGGATAAGAGAGGGGGCTACTTGTATCAAATCAAAGTAGAACACTGGAATTCTGTAAATGTCTGTCTACCTGATATCTTGTAAAGCTGTCCTTATACCTGTGCAAAAGTAGCACTCAGGTCGCGAATATGATGCTCTTGAAGTGAGGCTTTGAAATTTTCAGCAATTCTGGTTAAGTCTCTCGGTGCTATTAAGTGGAGGAGGAGATTAGCGTTTAACGTCCCGTCGACAACGAGGTCATTAGAGACGGAGCGCAAGCTCGGGTGAGGGAAGGATGGGGAAGGAAATCGGCCGTGCCCTTTCAAAGGAACCATCCCGGCATTTGCCTGAAGCGATTTAGGGAAATCACGGAAAACCTAAATCAGGATGGCCGGAGACGGGATTGAACCGTCGTCCTCCCGAATGCGAGTCCAGTGTGCTAACCACTGCGCCACCTCGCTCGGTATTAAGTGAGTATCCTAAGTTTCCTGGGGTGCGAATGGTTTTTTTCTTTATTTGCAACACACGGAGCAGCTAAAGCCATAAACTGCTCACAAGATATTTCACAAACCTACAAAGTCACACGTAACACAGTTCTTGTGTGTAACAAACTTAATCCTGATACACTAAACACATTGTAGTAATTACTTTCATACATCCGTATACATATTCTACACTTTGAGTTCTCTCCATTGCTCACGTAATCACAATTACTTAAGATCATTCTATACAGCACTCAAGTGAGATCTGTAAACCATACTGCACCGAATGGTTGCTTCTTATCTACTGAATTGGTCGACAAAAATCTCTTCGTTAGGTGCACACACTGGGCGGGAGACAATGATACACGAACTGCTTCGTTCGTACACATATTGAAATGTTGCTAAAAGTGGTTATAAAATTGGAATGTGAAGCGAGAGGATAATAGCTTGCTATTGATGAGATAGCTGGTATTACAGTTAAATCAGATTTTTATTTTAGAAAAAGAGCAATAAATGAAAATTAGAGATTTGGGCCACTGGCTCTCGTGTTGTGGCAGCCAATAAGATTTTCTGACAACTGAATTGATGCAGTTTCTCACGAAACTTGAAACCATTGTAGCATCGGTTTGTCTGTTCCTCAGTACACTTCTTGCATCACTCGTCAGCTTATGCAGTCTCAACCAGACTATGCAGTGAAGCTTGAGGTTCAATATTACGGCTCCCACTATACTCGTATTACACAGGCAACTAGAAATTCGTGGGCACATTCAATACGTGACGCACGTGCTTGAAAACTTGCTAAACCTACCAAATGTCGAAGTACCGTGAGCAGGCTGCAAACATATCTCCCAGTTATTTGCCGTCGGTTTGTATGCGACAGCATGCATATGTAATGTGTTCCAAAACGCCACGTATAAAAATTTTTCGACGCACATACCAGGGTTTCGATTGGTGATCAAAAGGTAGGGTGACTATTTGTATACCCAACATAAGGATCGTATCAGAGTCACTGTCTTAGAGTACAGGGTGAATGTGTGAATGTTACACAATTCCTCCTGCTCAGGAAAATGGAGCAGGCCGGTTGGTTATTTTTGCATTTGACGTGTCTACGGTGAACTTGATACGACTTATGGAGGCACCATTAGTTCATCGGTTTTTACTATATTTTCGCCGTCAAAAGAGGACTAAAACCCATCCGAGAATTCCAAGACAGCCACGCACAAAAAATGCCTGATAATTTTTGCGATATATTCTCAAGACCCAGATCTCGAACAACCTTGAAAATTTTCTGGATATCTTTACGCGTTTCCAAGTTACAGAGGTTCAGATTTACCCAACTTCTAGACGTAAAATACTACACGAGGCGAAATCCAAATATAAATAATCACAGAAAATTGCTCAAACTTTAGCGATATATTCTCTAGGCATTTATCTCGAAGAGTTATGTCCTCATTTTCAAAAATCTTTATCCGTTATCGCGAAACAGTCCAAAAAGATCTTTTCTGGGTACCAAAACCCAGCAGCAGTATGTGAGACGGCTACGCACAGGAACTGCTGTAATTTTCACAACGCCACGCGGTGTAACCGCACCGTCCAGGCGCCTTGCCACGGTTCGCGCGGCTCTTCCCGTCGGAGGTTCGAGTCCTCCGTCGGGCATGGGTGTGTGTGTTGTCCTTACCGTAAGTTACTGTGTAAGCCTAGGGACCGATGACCTCAACCGTTTGGTCCCATAGAACTTACCACAAATTTCCACATTTTTTTTTACAATGTATTCCTAAGTTTAGATCTAAAACAGGCTTGAAAATTTTCTTCGTAGCTTTACCTGTTTCCGAGACACAGAGGTTCAACGTTACCCTACTTGTAGACGTAAAATATGCAAGTAAAATCCGCTGTGAAGCGAAAACATAGTTTATAAATTGACGTAGCACGGAGAAATATGCTGCTGTGTGTCTCCGTCATCATCTGGGAACCCCTTGTAGTACTGAAACACATGCAATTTTTTTTGCACTTAAAATTTGTTCGAAGATGCAAAATTGGCTTAGCGTTATATCAGTTTCACATAAGTAAACAGTTTAAATTTTACTGGCGAATACATTTCTTACCATATGAGTTACATGCCCAGCTGCAAAAGGGAAAAGAAAGAAACCAGTGGGAAAACGTTCCTACAGGAGGACGCAAATGAGAATATATGTTCGTGCTTGTTTAAAAGACTCTGAGTGGAAAGTATGGTACGAGTACCTCATCCTACCTTTCTCAGGACACTTAAAAATTTTGGCGCTAACATGATGATGATGATGTTTGGTTTGTGGTGCGCTCTACTGCGCGGTTATAAGCGCCCGTACAAATTCTCAACCTTTTCTCAGTCCAATCTCGCCACGTGCATGATTGATGATGAAATGATGAGGACAACACAAACACCCAGTCATCTCGAGGCAGGTGAAAATCCCTGAGCCCGCCGGGAATCGAACCTGGGGCTTCGTGCTAGGGAAGCGAGAACGCGACCGCGAGACCACGTGCTGCGGACTGGCGCTAACATCTTCCCGAATTTTTGTGCTGGGAGAGTAGGAGGTAGTGGCAGAGGCAAAGAGACAGAAAAGTAGTAAATACTGGAAGATAGTAGAGAGTCTTTTGTTATAGAAAGAGCGAAAGAGCGAAGGAGACAATAGCAGAGTGAGAAAAGGACAGAATACAGAATAGCAGTGGAACATAGCAGACAGTTTCAAATCAGTTCTAGGAAAAGAATGGAGGAGACAGTGCCAAGACAGGAGGGGGGAGGGCGAGGACTGAAGTGAAAGAGAAACTGGAAGTGGATGAGAGCCAGTGATAATGAGAGACAGAGTACTTAAAAGTGACAGTGAACAGGGACAACAGCAGTAGGAAGGAAACAATGAGGTGTTAGCAGTAAGAGAGAGTAAAATGGAGACATTGACAGTGAGAGAAGACTGTGGTAGTGGGACAGAACGAAGGGGACTGTGGTTGTTGCACAGGAAACGATGACAGAGAGACACAAAGAGATAATGACAATGCGTTGGACAGAATGAGTGAGAAAGGACAGCTGCACGTAAATATGTATGAGCGACTTGCAGCGATGGACTAATGTTTGTGAGTTATTTATTTAATCGTATGGCTAAGGCCCCCCGTAGGGCAGGCCGCGCGCCGGGTGCCGGTCTTTCGATTTGACGCCACTTCGGCGACCTGCAGCCGATGAGGATGATAGGATGATGATGACAGCACAACAGCCAGTCGCTGGGCGGAGAAAATTCCCCGACCCAACCGGGAATCTAACCCGGTGTAACTAACCTGTTTCTACGGGTTATAACGTTAAGATTAGGGTCATCACCGACTCTAACCATACAACTAATCAAAGGTTTGGCCGAGTCGGAAAATAAATTAATTTAATCAGAAACCAAAAACTCATAAAAGTGCATACGTTGTGATACCGCTCATAGGGCCTGCGATGTAATTAATAGTATTCCCCGTGTACTGTTCACGAGAATCAAACATTTAAAATAAAATAGAAAATGCATAAACACTGTGCATAAGATCAGCTCCCAGCAACACACCTGAAAATAAGACTTAATCTAAAGCATTTGTTTTAAAATAAAAGGGGAAACTAATCACTGGACCTGTGAGTAAGGAAACGTGTTGAATGTGCTAAAGGGAAAGCTACGAGGTGAGTGGTTTAGGTGCAAAAACGTAACCTCGAAATACAAGGGAACATTGTGAATAAAATCATTAATTCCTAAGATATGGATGTGAGGCATGTACACAATTCCTGATAACAGTAATTCCTAAAACATTAAAGAAAAGCATCGATACATTCACCGTTATAATCTACACCTAAAATCATTGGTGTGAATCATTCATACAACTGCTGTTGCCTTATGCCTGATCGCAATAACTCGTGAAACGGTACACGTTTCGCAGTACACCCGCGTGCCCACGTGGTTTTTTGAGACGCAGTTTCTAGGTATCGTGGCCAAGTTGCAACAGTATCAGATCACACAATCATGAACAGTTAACATTCTTTAAAACAAACATGAGATCGGACAGTTAGTGATGACGGTAGCCCAACAAACTCTAATGTTCAAGCACGTGGTTGGGTCCCCACGGACGAAAGATACATAAGGCAAGGAAAATTTACGAGCTATTAATATTTAGAAAAACGAAAGATTTTACAGGCACAGCTGAAGGCAAACAGACATTCATACAGAAGCGAGTGCTCACTTCTTATCCACACCTTGGTGTGGCGCTCTTCCGGCGGATCCAAGTCTGCTATAGAAATTTACTAAAAGAAAAGTCTGCCAAAGTTTTGCATTCCTTGCTGCGACAAGGCAAGGCAGTCTTCCAGAGTTGAAAAGCGAGACCAAAAGCTAACAGCTCTCCTCTCGCCAAGTAGCAACGCGCCACGCGGTCAGTCTAACTCACCCTTCTTCCACTGGAGTACAACTGTGGACGCTTCCTGTACCGGCGGCAGATTGCCTCCCTTTTTAATTTCCAGCCTCTTCGACGCTCCGTGTCGCCCGGAAAATCCGAAGATGCCCATTCCGCCACCAACCTAACGCAGGTGGATTTCTCACAAGTAGCGCAAACCTTTTTGCCTACTTGACCACTACGAGAGTTGGCTGTTCTGTACAACTGCTGCTGAATCTGTATGACTATTGCAGACTTTCTGCAGCAGACTACGCCACCGTCTAGCAACGTGACACACAATCACATTCATTCAATCACACCACCATGAGAGTTATGAAAAAAGAGAAACAAGGAAAATAAAGAGAAATGCTAGTGAAAATGGGCTACCGGACTAATGAAAGGTGGCTACAGGACCCTTCTATCACCCCAAACGTCTCGGAGAAAACTGTGCCGCGAATTTTCTCGCCATGCTAGGAGATTCGCCAACAGTCTTCGAAACAAACATACCCAACGAGCAACAATTGCAACGGGCAAACAGCAGCACAAAATAATTGATTAATCTCTTATATCCAAATGAGTTTTATCTGACCTTAGTCAATAATTGTGACCTCATGCGGTCCGCAAGGCAAACAGAACAAATTAAATTAAGTGTGATATTGTACGCTAACATCATGTCATCTGACCTACTACGACAACAAACATGAGATATTATTTTAAAATTGCTTTAACCAATTATCAAAATTTTATATATATATATATATATATATATATATATATATATATATATTTATTTATTTATTTTCTATGATGCAAAATCATTTCCACGAACCAAAGGAGTGTCAACTGGTGCTTACATATATAAAAACATCTAAGTGAAAGTGCGAAACACAACATGCACAACAAATACAGTGATACAAAATCATTAATGAACCAAATGGAATCACAGCTGGTAAATAACTACCTATGGAAAATAAGACATGAGTACAAAAATACATACAGAAACCAGCTCGTTGACACGCTGTCATTTTGCAGTTTCGTCACATGGTAGTTTCGCTCGGTGTTCTCTTTAGGTGCTGGGGTGGGCGTCTCTTTTAAAGGCGACTTGGAGGATAAGCTACTAGGGGACAACACTGAACTGTGGAGTTCGCGGCGACGTTGATTGAAAGAGAAACAAGGAAAAGAATGAGAAATTCTAGTAAAAATGGGCTACCGGACTAATGAAAGGTGGCTACAGGACCCTTTCACCGGGCCCAGAGGATTGATAATCCG
Source organism: Schistocerca nitens (assembly GCF_023898315.1). Classification (NCBI taxonomy): domain Eukaryota; kingdom Metazoa; phylum Arthropoda; class Insecta; order Orthoptera; family Acrididae; genus Schistocerca; species Schistocerca nitens. The sequence continues at coordinate 481,719,797 of NC_064620.1, read as the reverse complement.
TCACGCTGACCATTCAGCTACCCGGGGCGGACAGATTTGCGAGTGAGTTACAGTTAGAGGAACTTGTGTGAGTCTGAGGTGAATTGCCTGTTAAAAAAGTGCTTATACGTACGCATGTCAAAATTTTTGGAAAAATTTTTAAGAGTGGTAATGAAGGTAGCATGAGGCGGTTGGAACGCCACTTTTCAGTCAGAATCTTTTGAATAAACTGAAAAATTTTGCATTTTTCGTGCTCCGAAAGAAGCATTTTTCTCCTGGTACCCATTTCTTCATTCTGTCCTGGATACACATGAAGAGGTCAATGCTTGACAGTCGCAGAGACATCTGTCGGTTCATTCGGTAGCCCAGACACACCGCGAACGATGCGGCTAGCTTCCTGTAGCAGTGGGCGTTTCGGAAGCGCACCAGCCGCCCGCACGGAGCACCAACAGTAAGCGGTGACGCAGGGGCGCCCGTTTTCCCACACCAGGCGCCGTGTTCCGGCTCGCACCGCGGCGCTACCAGAGTTATGGCGTCGGTGCGTATATCTGCCGGTGTTAACATCGGCGCCAGTCGATGCAAATCGGGCTGCCGATCCGCTCGCGCCCGTGTTCGCCGACGTTCGCATACGAAATTATTACTATTATACGTCCATAAATAAGGGCGCGCTGCTGTTTTAAGCACTGGCCTACGAGGTATGATAAAGATCGCGGGAGGCCCGTGATGAAGTCTGCGGAGCGTCCGCGCCGCGCAACACGTGAATTCGTTAGAATAAATTTCCGCCCCCCTCGGGCGTATGAGATCGCATTTCAGTATCGGACTGCTGATTGCGACAACTTTTGTTTTCTCCTCGGAGCGCTTACTGAATTTGCCTCCGCCGGCTCCCGGCTTGAGTTAGAGCGCCGGCGAGGCAAGGAATTACATCCACCGCTCGGCCGCGTTCCTGCATTTTTACTCGGGCGAGCTGCCTCCGAATGCGCCGATATAATTTGCTCGTGTTATTTGGGGAGTACTCCGCGGGAACATTCAAATGAACAAACAGGCGCGCCGTCCGAGGCTTGTACGGCTCTCCTAAAATGCCTGATTTTGCATTCGAGATACGAGAGCAGAATAACGCGACGACCTCGAATTCGGAAGCGGTCTTGTTTATGGCTTTTTGGTCAGGCCCTCAGGCGATGAATAGGCAGATCTGTGAAAGCGGCGAAAATGCTTTCTTCCTTCGGGGGACATTTTGTTAGGCGCCCTACTAAATTAAGGGATGGATTTATTCTGTAATGTTTCAAATTGCAGTAATCTTTGTTCATAGCTCTTTTTTCTGTCAAGTACAGAGTACAAAAACATAGGTTTTCGTTTTCTTCAGAATATGATACTTAGCTGGCTACCACATCAGCAGTACTATCACCCGACAGGTAAGTAGAAGCATAGCGTCAGTGACAGAAGTGAACAGCGTTATGTTCGAGAAAGCAGTTATTGCTATGACGAGGCATATGGTTGTGCACGCGCCAGCAGTTACACAAACTGCCGGCCGGGGTGGCCGAGCGGTTCTAGGCGCTACAGTCTGGATCCGCGCGACCGCTACGGTCGCAGGTTCGAATCCTGCCTCGGGCATGGATGTGTGTGATGTCCTTAGGTTAGTTAGGTTTAAATAGTTCTAAGTTCTAGGGGACTGGTGAGCTCAGAATTTAAGTCCCATAGTGCTCAGAGCAATTTTTGAGTTACACAAACCAAAAACTTCACATGCTGTAAGTCAGTGCATAATAAATACTTTTGGTTGTCATTATGACAGGTACAAATACGGTAACCGGAGAAACTTCACAAGCCAAGATCGCTAATAAGCATTTTGCTAAATGATTGTTTTCGACAGAGCTTACTGTTATCGTCGTATCTCATGCTTATGAATTTTTACAACACATTATCAATTAGTGTTAGAAATGGCGATCTGAAGTTTTCCCGGCGTATGTCCAATTTGAACAGTTCTCGGGTATCCGACCGGGTAGCCTCGTAATTTCTCCACAACACTTCGGCAGACGTACACGCTGCCAACTTCAGGTGGTTCCTGACGAATGCTGTGCTGTTCCTCTCGGAGCTCTGTATATACTAGCCGTTACCCCCTCCACCGTTCCTCTCATGGTGTCTTTCTTGTGTTAATGGCGCCACTGAGTTTGCTAGTATTGTTTGTCCGCAATTGGCAGCAGCAGCGATTATCTATAGCAAGTAGTGTGGTACTATCTTCGGTGCGACCGCTGGTATTTCCGGGTCGTCGTGTGTGTGAGGTTATGTTATGTTATGTTATGTTAACCGGGGACCTAGAAACGACGGAGAGGCTCCGTCCTCGCCGCAACCGCAGTGGTGCACACCCTACGACGACTACCGCAACCCACTTCACTCCTCCGCTGCCCCACACCGAACCCAGGGTTATTTTGCGGTTCGGCCCTCGGTGGACCCCCCAGGGAACGTCTCACACCAGACGAGTGTAGGCCCTATGTTTGCGTGGTAGAGTAACGGTGCTGTACGCGTACATGGAGAACTTGTTTGCGCAGCAATCGCCGACATAGTGTCGCTGAGGCAGAATAAGGGGAACCAGACCCCGGCGCTCCTTCCCGCCCGGAAAGCCGTGCGTTAGACCGCACAGCCAACCGGGCGGGCTATGCGTGTGTGAGGTAGTTCGGCTTCGGACAGAGCAGCGAGGAAGTCCGCAGCGTGAGGCCAGGCCGCGACCGCTGTCGGCGTGCAGGCACTGTCGGATCGAGGGGCTGTAGCCGACGACCGAACCCAGGACGTTTGAAGTTGAGTGAACCGTATCCAGTACTGAAACCTCCACTGTTTGAGATCTCGCTGTTGTTTGCGTGTTGCTGCTCCCAGGGTCGGTAAGACCAACCGCAACAAGTGGAGTGTGTCAGGTTGGCGGAAGCTATTAGCCGCCTTCTACTCCTTGATGTTAGTTTGAATTTGGTCCTACTGTTGGTGAAGTGCAACCAGCGGTATCTTACTGCCTAGTGGCCGCTAACGCCCCAGTTACCTGCCCTTGAGGTTAGCGTAATTTGCGGCAGTGTACTTTTCCTCGTCTTGCCGATGCTGTCCGGCATGGCGTGTAATTTGACAGCGTCCTTGATTGGGGTGTGTATAATTGTTTTCCTTGTCTACCTTGGTTATAATTGTTTTCCTTGTCTATTTTAAACACCGGATTCTGGAGCCGCAGCCCTGTCTGTCACTTCACCCATGCCTGAATTATTCCACCGTTGTACTAGTATCTGGCGTTAGGTGGATTTGGTGAGAAGGTTGATCGGCATTTAAACGGTCTCTAACTTGAGTTGCCCTCCTTAGGTGAACATTACTCTTGGCTGCCAGTCTCACCACTTACACAGCTGTAGTGACCTTCCTCAGGTCGACCCAGGGAGTATTGTCTGTGGATCACGTCTTACTTGGTCAAGTTGTCATAATTGTTTGAAATTTACCTTCATGTTTTAATGTGTAATAAAATTCGGAGTAGGTATTAAAATTCATGGAGAAGAAGTAAAAACTTTGAGGTTCGCCGATGACATTGTAATTCTGTCAGAGACAGCAAAGGACTTGGAAGAGCAGTTGAACGGAATGGACAGTGTCTTGAAAGGAGGATATAAGATGAACATCAACAAAAGCAAAACAAGGATAATGGAATGTAGTCAAATTAAATCGGGTGATGCTGAGGGGATTAGATTAGGAAATGAGACACTTAAAGCAGTAAAGGAGTTTTGCTATTTGGGGAGCAAAATAACTGATGATGGTCGAAGAAGAGAGGATATAAAATGTAGACTGGCAATGGTAAAGAAAGCGTTTCTGAAGAAGAGAAATTTGTTAACATCGAGTATAGATTTAAGTGTCAGGAAGTCGTTTCTGAAAGTATTTGTATGGAGTGTAGCCATGTATGGAAGTGAAACATGGACGATAAATAGTTTGGACAAGAAGAGAATAGAAGCTTCCGAATTGTGGTGCTACAGAAGAATGCTGAAGATAAGGTGGGTAGATCACGTAACTAATGAGGAGGTATTGAATAGGATTGGGGAGAAGAGAAGTTTGTGGCACAACTTGACTAGAAGAAGGGGTCGGTTGGTAGGACAGGTTTTGAGGCATCAAGGGATCACAAATTTAGCATTGGAGGGCAGCGTGGAGGGTAAAAATCGTAGAGGGAGACCAAGAGATGAATACACTAAGCAGATTCAGACGGATGTAGGTTGCAGTAGGTACTGGGAGATGAAGAAGCATGCACAGGATAGAGTAGCATGGAGAGCTGCATCAAACCAGTCTCAGGACTGAAGACCACAACAACAACAACTTGTAATTCAGGCCTTCAGCCTTTAATTGTTTGTAACATTGTGGTTTTCAGCCGACAAATAATTTTCATTTCTGTCATAAAAAGGCCTTCAGCCGTCTCTATAGCCTGTTACAGTTTGTTAAGATTGTTTTAAAAAAAAGGGTTTTAGTACTTTTAATGTGTAATTGCCTTCCTCACTTGTATTTCAGGCCTTCAGCCGTTGAGTATTCTGAATTTGCTTGTGGCCTTCAGCCGACGAATAGTTTTGAATTTATTCTTAATAAGGCCTTCAGCTGTTACTATAGCTTGTTACAGTTTCTCATTGTTTAAGAAGTAAATATCTTAGTATTTCTTAACGTGTAACTACCTTCCTCACTTGTAATTCAGGCCTTCAGCGGTCCAGTACTCTGAAGTTGCTTGTGGCCTTCAGCCGACAAAAAATTTTGAATTCATTCTTAGTAAGGTCTTCAGTCGTCAGTGTAGAAAATTCCCTTAAAATAATTGTTGAAAATTAGAACCGCTCGGTCACCCCGGCCGGCCCACAGCTGGTAGCAGAGCGTGGTTACGATTGTGATATTGCCATTTCAGTAACCGTTGGTTCAATTGGAAATCTATCAGTGTTACACGGTATTTGTTATTGGTATTTGGTTGTTTTAGGTGACCAGTTATAATAGCGGTCACGCAGTGCCCCGGGATCGGCCTGTTGAGGAGGGACCACCTCATTTATGAACTGGCGATAAGGACCAGCCTACTGAGAGTAGTGTTCCGGACTTAGCAGCCCGTCTGCGTGCTACCGTTCTTCAGCCCGTTGACGTCACGCCCGATGTTGTGGATGAGACAGAAACAGCCATTGAGTTTTTGTTTATGGCCATTAGGGGACTTTGAGGACACCATAGGCTTTTTGGAGGGCACTCAACCTTGTGGCTGTCAGACAGGGTGCGATCACAGTTAATGCATTTAACCAACCAGATAGCGGATTTAGGGGCGTTAAGGTTGGAGGATCGTCATAAGAAATTAACCGCCGAATTGGGGTACTTGGTTAATGGATTGCAGTTTAAGCTTACATGTTTAGAACTTGACAGGAAAAGGACTGAGGTGCGGGACTTGCTATCTGCAGCGCGTCGTGGGAGCCAGCCCGGGAGTGATGCTCCTGTGTCTTCTGAGAAGTTAGACGCAGAGTTGCCTAAATTGCCTAATCCTTTGGCGCACCTCCTTCGAGATGTCTCAGAATTAGTTATAGGTCGACTCGAGCAAATTTAAAGCTTATTATGGATGTTAGTTCGCCTTGAGCAACACGCTGCTGACTTTGACATTTCGCGTCAAGTAGTTTTGTCGCTATTGTATCCATTAGCTAGAGGCAAAATTGAGGACTTTCATATACCGACCCATGGCAGAGGGGTTTTCTTTGCTGCAATTGAAGGAGCTTGTAATTAACGAAAGATTGACCATGAGGGTTCGCAAACAGCTCGTTTGTCGCTATATAAAGAGGAGTTACATCAGTATGTGGACAGAGTTAAGACAGCCTGCTTGGCCTTGTTGGTCGATTGCCAGAACAGGATTTGGTTTCTATTGTCTTGACAGGAATCCGGGCGGCGGATAAGTCACACTTTGTTTTTCGTGATCGTCCTTCAGCCTGGGAAGAGCTTTGTGCCGCCGTTCTAACGATATCTGAGTTACCACTAGCGGACGATGCATGCCCTAAGATTGAGGTTCAGCCGGTGGGCATTGTCAAGGAAAACTCCGAATTATCTACTTCAGCTGGGGCTGCTAAAATGGAACTGCGGCGTTGTTTCAGGTGTGGTCAGATAGGTCATTCATTTCGTCCTTGCGTTCAAAGCACAAGCCTAGAGCCAATAAGTAACGCCGGGCTGGGCAGCGACTTCGGGATCGAGCCATTAGACATTGGCGTATCCGTGTCGCCACCCCATCATCACCGCCTTTGCCTTATATTTGTTCTCGAGTAAGTGGCGAACCTATTTGTGCCCTTTTGGATTCTGGTAGCTCATTTTCGTTGTTGAGCTTGGAATGGTTTCTTGAATTTGGGCATCTTACGTGACTTCGGAAGGTCCCTTCTCCAGTGTTTTGATGTCGGGTTGCCAATGGCCAGGTGTTGCTCCTGCATGGTTGGGTCCGAGAGAGTATCTTGGTTGGGGATTTCTCCTGGCTCTTGTCTTTGGCCTTGGTTAAGAAGCTCCCGGTTGATTTGATTTTGGGGTGTGATTTTATCGATAAAACTGGTTTTGGATTATTCTGGGCACACCTTCTTCTTTAAGCTCGCTTCTGCTCAGAAGTTTGGATTATGTGAATGTGCTAAACGCACGGCACATCGAAATGCTGGTACGCTGGCTGTTGATACTAATGTTAATAAGTTTGATCTCACCCATCTGTAGTCACAGCAGGCCTCTGAATTAGGCGATATGGTGAGGAGTTTCCCTGAGCTTCTCTGTGATAGACTGGGGGTTACTAATGTCCTTAACTACCATATTCGTCTATCTGACGATATTCCAGTCACGCAGTCCCCATATCGTCTCTCACCGCCTAAGATGAAGATACTAAGAGCAAAGATATCTAAAATGCTTGAGCAAGGAGCTATTAGGCCTTCTACATCTGCTTGTTCCTCCCCCATATTCATTGTTCCTAAGGATCAGGGGCGGAACTTTCTGCGTGTTGTTGACTACCGGCGCGTGAACAACGGCGCGTGAACACCAAGGTTGTAATCGAATCAGTTCCTCTACCTAATCTCCATAACTGTTTTACTTGGTTCGCCGGCGCTAATTGGTTTACTGTGCTCGATTTGAATCAAGCCTATTATCAGATTCCCTTAACCGAAGAATGTAAGCATGTTACTGCATTTTGTACTGATTGGAATCTGGTTGAGTTTAACAGGGTTCCCTTTGGTTTGGCCACTGGTGCAGCTGTTCTTACTCGTTTTCTGGATAATATTCTTGGGGGCTTGAAATTAGTTTGTGTTTATAATTATTTGGATGACTTAGTAATTTATAGCCGTTTGTTCCAGGAGCATTTGGATCACATTCAGCAAGTTTTTGCTAGATTGGAGGGAGCCAGTTTAATTTTTAAACCCAGTTTGTTGACATTATCCAGGCAGCAGGTATCTTTCTTAGGTCACTTAGTACCGGGCCAGAGCATTCGCATTGACCATGAGCGGACTAAGGCATTGAGAGCTCTCCTCCCGCCTGGTGAATTATTTGAGGCGTTTTGTCCCTAATTTTGCTCAGTTGTGGCTCCTTTAAATTAATTGGGTCGAAAAGGGGTGCTTTTTGAAAGGGGGCCTGCCCAAGAGGCCGCGTTTGAGCACATTAAGGCAGCTATAGCCAGTCCTCCGGTTCTCGGAGTGCCGGATTTCAATAAAAAAATTCGTTGTACAAACAGACACATCTAGTGAGGGAATTTCCGCCGTCCTCCTCTATGAGTTCGAGGGTCAAAGGCAGCTATTAGCGTATTCGTCTCACCGATTAACCAGTGCCGAACTCAGATATTCTGTTTACGAGTTTGAGGTATTGGCCGTCTTATTTTCACTGGAGAAGTATCGCTTTTACCTTGAGCAGACATTAAGCTGGGTATTAGCCAGACCGCGTAAAACTGACAGTATCGCCAGGTGGGCAGTACGCAATGCAGCGTTTCAATTCGAGGTTAAACACATAAAGGGGACTGCGAACGCGCTCGCGGACGTCCTCAGCCGTATGTTCACTGAACATCCACCTAGTGAGCGCGTCCAAGAAACGGAGGAAGGTGATCTTAGGTGTGTTGTATTAGGCGGGATCCCTCATTTGTTTGGTGATGTTGCCGAGCATCAGAATCAGGATCCCATTAGGGGACCGGTTAAGGAACGCCTGTCGGCTGGGGAACGTGTGGATGGATATGTTATCGGGAAGAGTGTGCGTAAAAGGATAGGACGTGCCAAGGAGTTGAGACTCCGTCTACCAGCCTCCCTGGTACACCTCGTTTTTCATTACTTTCACAATTCGTTGATTGGCAGTCACTTAGGAACCTACAATACCTTGCAGAAAATTAACTAACATCTGACTTGGCCATCTATGGACAGAGACGTTAGAGATATGGTTTCTCGGTGTCCGTTATATCGTGGGGCCAAACCTAAGAACGTGGCCAAACCTAAGAAACGCTCTTCAGCAGGATTTCTTGAGTTTTAAGCGCTTGTTACAGTTTATTAAGATTGTTAAAAAAGGGTTTTAGTATTTTAAACGTTTAATGGCCTACCTTATTTGTAATTCAGGCCTTCAGCCGTTGTGTATTCCGAAATTGCTTGTGTTCTTCAGCCGACGAATAATTTTGTATTCTTTCTTAATCAGGCCTTCAGGCGTCAGTGTACCAAATTCCTTTAAAATGATTGTTGAAAATTATTTCCTCTAATAAAGTGTATGTTTTCACTGTAGCCAACGGTAGCTGATTACGGCCCCATCCACAATCGTTGCCTTTTCCAGCCTCCCCCTGACTACCAGGTCACAGGCGTTGCAGTATACGGAAATAGGACGAGTCTGTAGCAATAAGGAACGCTTCCAAACTACTGTATTAAGGAGATGTCCTCTACACTTATTCCCATGTTCCACAGCGACAAGTAGCAGATATCCAGTGTTCCACCAAGTTTCCCTTCATCTCAACGGAGCGGTGTCAGTCAATCGTTATGCGGTAATCAACAGCATACCCAGTGGACGGTCAGGATGGGAAAGACGCCATTGATATGGAGCGATGTACTGTAATACACACCGTAGTTGATAGCGAGATCAATTTTAGCAATTTGACCTAGAAGTTGGAGAGAGCAATATCTTCCACAATCTGCAACCTGTGTAGAAACAGAGGGAGCTGAATTAATGCTATAGGTGCGTGTTTTGACGACTCGGTGGAAGTGGGAACATGTTGTCGTAACTCCGCCACCTGTTTACGATATGTTAGGTCAGCGCCAAGTGAAGCCTGCTCCTGCAACGCGACCTAGCATAAAAGACAGTGCGAACAGTTATGGTGGTTTTTCTTATCGGGAAAACTGGGAAGATTCAACATCAAAGCAGATCCACGTCCCTCAGGATCCATTCACATCTATCATCCAAACATTCTATCATCGTTATTCTGTACCATCCAGCAGAGACAAATTACGAACTATAAAGGGTCCGTTAGTTTCATCCAATAGATTTTTACGACATCTCTGTCTTCCTATATATCGAAAACGAATACCGTGAAACGTCCCCTTTGAACAATTATACAGGACTGTCCTTAAACTGACACACAATATTTTTAGCGCAACGCAATCTGACTATCACAAATCCCTACAAAAAAAATGGCCCTGACTAACATTAAACTATGCGTTTCACAAATCGCGTACCTCACAAAAATCTTGGTTACTCCCACTACTGCAATACAGCTAGCGCCACTACTGCCAGCTAAATAAAAGATTCAAACTATGGAAGGCACTAACTACTGATAGGGATAGTTAGCAAATGAAAGATATTAATAGAGAACAAAAAATGTATTTACCTTAATATCATCATATATATATCAGTTCATGACAAATTTCAAAACTCCGCCATCTCTCTGCCCACATCCACCACTGCTGGCGGCTCACCTCCAACTGCGCAACGCTACGCGCTGTTCACAGCCAGCTGCCTAACACTACAATGGCGAGTATTACAACAATGCAAAGCACCCACAGACTGCACACAGCACAGCCAGTGATTTTTATACAGAGGTGGCGTTACCAATAAAAAAACCTAAACAGCCTACTTACATAGCCCCCATGCTCCCCACAAAAAATTTTACAAATTGTTTTGGGCACTGGGCAATACATATTTGTTAAAATTTTTCATAATCGTAATTACAATAACAAAGAAATCAAATGCACACACTTATTAATACAATGTTGGTCAAAAGCTAAAATTTTCTCACAGTCCATAAAGATAGTTCTGATCATTCATCATAATAGTAATTACAGTTTTTTTTCACAAAGTCTCATTAGTAAAAGAAATTGCACACAGAAGTAGTGGATTTTCATGCAGTCTTGAAGAAGTAGTGTTGTCCTTCCAACGGAAAGACAGTGCTGACTCTTGACATGCTGGCAGGTAATGGGCCACAACAGAGCAAACCCACAGCAGAGTCAGTCGAAGTTTTGAAGAGTATTGGTAGGTAGGTCATCACAGAGCAGACCCACTGTAGTCCTGGTAGAGATTACGGTATTGGTGGGCAACCAGAGGCGCAGACCCACTGCAGTCCTTGTAGAAATAATGGTACTGGTGAGTCAGTAAAGACGGAGACCCACTGTAGTCCTTGTAGAGATAATGGTACTGGTGGGGCATCAAAGATGCAGACCCACTATAGTCCTTGTAGAGATTACGGTACTGGTGGGCCACCAGAGGTGCAGACCCACTGCAGTCCTTGTAGAGATGGCCAGCAGCCATCTGTTGTGACTGTGCAGGTGCACAATCACCATTGAAGAGTCTTGCGGACAATATAGCAAGTCCATAAACCCCCACTTGTGCACTCACAAAATTTTTTATTTGTCCTTAGAACCAGCAATGCTGTTATCCAGTCCCTTGCTGAATTATTAACACACGTGCAAACACTAACAGTCCCTACTTCTCACATATTGTCCATATACTATGACCAACAGAAATGTGTGCAGTGAAATGGAACTTACAAGTTAATAATATGATGAACTGGTGTCAATTACAATTTTATAACATAAGAATACAATTACAAAAGGTACAAAATACATCATTAAAGAACATAACAATACAGATAACATTTGTAGTAACAAACTTTACAAAAGAATCGAAATAACATATACATCAGTGTTACAGGCATTATGACATAAGTGAATATATAAAATAATGAGAATAGTTTTCGAAACATTAATTTCACACATGAGCATTAAAACAGAACAGAATAAATAATGTCTAAACATCTTTACAAAGAAAATAACATAGTATTTGAAAAATTCTACAACATAAATCTTATTAGCTAAACACATAAAGACAGGAAAAAGACAAATACATGTATATAAACACATACCAGAATAATGCAGGAGGAAAGGACAGGGTTTGTTTTCAGTGTAACATTTGGTACTGCAGTCCAATCCAAAACTTCATTCCATAGATCTTTCGTCTTATTTCAACATTTGTTTCCACCAAAAAAAATCCTATCCAAGCATGCTTTCTGTATTTATATGTTCACATATTTCTTACCTAATTATTTATTTTCAAGAAAATCCTACCTATACCTGCTTTCTTTACGTTTTTCGTATAACTTCTCAATGCATTTCTTCCAATTCATCGCAACTCATTCTCTTCTATAGTCTACCCCTCTTAAGCTAACATAAATCTACTGAGCTCAGATGCTACACTAAGGGACGAGGCAATGCAGCAGTACAGAACAATTAACACAAACAGCAATAAAAAAATGGAAATTTGCAAAGCAAGCTACAGTAAATCTAAATTACCAAGCAATTCGACATTACAACTAATATGAGGCAATGCGCAGCAAACAAGAAAAATAAATCAGTAGTAAACTGGCTTAACAGAGTAATACAAAGTGAAATTTAGTAGCACTATGCCTGGCAAGCAGAAGCAGAAAATGAAATATCTTATACCTAAACATGACATAGCTCAAGCAGAAGAAATAGTACACTAAAGATAACAATGCAGATAAGGGAAATGTCTGTTCACATCTTAATGTCTATGTAATTAAAGTGGTGCACCACAAAAACTTATTCTATGAAATAAATTACCAAGTACTTGAAAAGAAAATGATGAATGCAGTTCCTGTGAAGGTAAATGTCTTTTTGTGCTCCCTCATTTTTTTTTTGAAAAAAATTATTATTTACTCGATCTGTAGACAGAAAATATTTATATTAGTACATCTATAAAATTTTATTTTAACCAGTGCTGCAGTGCAGCTAGAAATTAGATATTAAACAAAATAGGCAAAGCGAGGCGTGCAACGTCATTCACTAGCCATATGGCATTTCATAGTGCAGTAAACATTCTTTCAACTAGAAAGACAATAGATGTGAAATGTTTCTCATCATTTCATTTCAGTAAATATCATAAATTAAGAGCTCCACAGTGTAATCATATGTTTTCAAGTGCGACCGTGTCGTTTTTGCGACGCTTTCTACAAAGGAACGTTAATAGCGGGGATAATGGCCTCCCTTTTTTTTCTACCTGTGCCTCTGGCACACAGTAATGGCTTTTTCTCCAGGCGTCTGACACAGCTGGGTACCCGCGACGCATTACGTGCAGGTGGTCACTTAACTTTCGTACGGAAATATTTACGACAGCAGTTTCCGCTACAGTGGCAGTCTCATATAAAAATATTTCACAGATCAAGAATTTGGGTTACAAATCTGTAGAAACAAAATCCTATAAATATAACAGTGTCCAAAAATTTTTTCGCCGGCATTGTGATACATTCACGCATTTACACACATTTCATAACTCTTAAAGTACGATTCTTGGTTTCCAACATCCTTTTTCACAAGTCAGTGTCCCTAACCACTACTCATTATTCCTTACCTTATTGCTCATATACATATTCGTCGACACTTCTACAATACTTTATCATAATAAATACACAGCATAATCAAATTCCTCATATAGCATCAGCTTATTGATCATAAACATACCTCAACAGCATAATACACATCGTCATCGTAAAAATAACATCATTACACCTCAGTCAAATCTCAAAATCGTCGTAGCTTTCTAATTTCAAAACCTAAAAAAAATTCTCTGCTCATGTCAAAAGTGTCATCTGCCTCAAATGTACTTTAAAAATCATGATCCCATACTAAATACATCATTCAAAGCTCTCATAGTATCACAATGGTTCTGAAAAAATATGAACAGTTCACAAAGTACAAACAACATACAATTTCGTAAGTGTGAAGTTATCCAACGGTGTAATTACGTAAACATGTGTCACTGATGTAGTAAAAAAAGTTTATCTCTCAGTTAAATGATCAGATAGCTGTGTAATTTGTGTGTTAGAGGAATATGGTACCGATGTGTAAAGTTGTATAAGCAAATACCATATTAGCTAGGGCTCCTTGTGCTTGCCAAACACATGGTACACAAAGTAAGCGTGTACCCCCCTGAGGATTAATGTAATTATACCCTCAGGTGTTACAGATTACAGCAACGGAATGAAATGTATCACGGAAAACTTTTGTATCATTGTACTTCAAATATCTTTAAAAAATAAATGTTTTAAGTACAAAATTAATCACTCAAATACGTGTGCTGTAGCGCTAAACTGTGCGTCATATTGTAAGATAATCTCCGTGGAAGTCTCGTATTTATCGTCCTCCGAAAGCTACGTTCTGCAGAAGTCAATGCACTTACCTCATGATAAACAAAAGTGAAATGCTTTGTGTATAGATATCTTAGTTATTACGCTTATTGCCATGATGAAGAAAGTACTGTGCTGTAACGTATTGTTGTGCTACGGAAAAGGCAGTCTCATTGTAGCTATACTACAAAAGTTACTACTAAAATATGTTTTACTTTCCAGAAGAATTCAGAAAAACTGTGCAGATATAAAACAGATACACCGCAAAAGCAACAAGGTAAATTGTGTCACACATTAGTAGCGTCGTGATATAGTCGTGTAGCTGTCAAATAAACTAACCACTGTGTCATCTGGTATCTCTCAGAAAGCACCTTGAATCCATAATGTATTTTCAAGTAAACCAAAATGTTGCACTAAAATCTCATTACCAGTACTGGTAAATGTTCCAAGTATGTAAGCCTTATAATCGTTACATAATCATGCAACTAACAAGCAAGAATGTACACATACAATAAGACTGTGACGTCTGTTCACTATAACAATGCATTCGTAATTTCTGTTTAAATAAGCTCTCTTGGTTCTTGACTGGATATTTAACTTCAAACATTGTTGAATGGTAACAGTTTCTAAGTCTGACAAAGCATACTAGTAATGTAAAGTGAAAAATTTTATAGCAAAGACTAAGTTAAAAAGCAGATTATCTCTCAATAAATGGTTTTACATGTGAAATGTTGTGTAACCCTTTGCTCTTCCTAGTACACAGAGTTTCAACTTTGACGCAATTATCATGTGGTATACGTCGGTAAAGAAAACTGGAATTTTTCTCAAGCGTCTATGTTATTTTTCCCTGAGCCAGCGGCCGCACGTGGTTGCCTGCGGTGCGAGTCATTGTCTGTTTCTTTGTTGGCGCGCATCGTTATTGGGATTTGGAGACCTAACTTTTACAAATTCACGTTGTCGAAAGTGCCCTGCTCTGTTTGAATCCCGCCAGTTCTGATGCAATTCAGGTCTGTCGTTACGATCATATCGTCTGTCGTCATGTCGGTAGTTTCCATAGTTTCTTTCTTGTCGGTCATATGGTGGAGAACTTCTCCCTGAATCGTAACTGCGCGCTGGACCGTTGCGTCTAAAGTTATTCTGTCTCCCTTGGTAATAATTGTTTTGGTTCCCATATTGTCTGTTTCTAAGGTAATCTCTGTCATATTCATTACTACAGAAATGCGATCTTTCTCTGTAACTATTGTTACTCTGCCAGTGGTTGTCATATGGGTGGCGTCTGTTTTGGTCACGATTTGTGTTGTGAAAATAGCCTTGTCGTGTCCAGTTATTATTTCTGTCGTCACGGAATTGTGACGGATGTGACCTGTAGTGATTGTTTTCCTGTTTTCGCGTTCCGCGATTGTCAGTGTCAATTTCTAGTTCTTGTAACAGTCCCTGAAAAGCTTCAATGTCGTCTTTGCAACGTCCTGCTAAAATAATATTTCTTAAATGTTGAGGCAATTTCATTAAGCAAATGCGGATGAGTTCTGAGGGGCTGTATGGGTTTGAAAGATACAGATTCTTATGCAACATGTCTTCAAAATATTTGACAAGACTGGAAAAGTCAGATTGTTCAAAGTGTTTCATCATCATGATGCTATGTTTTACTCGGTCTTGTGTAGCTTGAGACCAATATGCTGAGAGGAAGGCATGGTAAAACTCTCCTTCACTGTGACAATCGTGAATGACTGATCGCATTCTTACAGATGGTTCATTCTCTAAGTAGCCACACATAAATTCTAATCTGTGCTCTAATGACCAGTTGGGAGGAAAACAATGAGAGAATTGATGGAGCCACGCTTGTGGATGAATGTCGTTGCCAGAATTCTTAAATGTTTTAAATTTACGTGTAGTAATGAACAGCTTATAGTCAAAATCATCATGTCGGCGAGTCGCATATCGGTCATTGTTACGTCGTTTCGGCGGTTCCATTTCAAAATTCGGTGCACCTTGCCAATTTCTCTCATAACTTCCGAAATGCCCTGTGTTATTATTTTGTGGCTTTTCCGTATTTCTATGTCCCTCTTCCGTATTGGGGCGCGAGTGTCCTCTGAAATACGTAACTCTTGTATTACCTGTGTCAGCTGACCTTGTACTTCCCGGATTTCTCTTTGGTGTTGCGTATTTATTTGATTCTGATTTTGTTTGAATTTTCTAATTTGTTCGCACTCTTCTGTGTCATTAAAGACTACCGGTTTTGTGTCATTCAGATTATCATCTACCTTCGTAGATAAATTATTTAGCTGATCCGAAAGTTCAACTACTTTCTCTGATAATGTACTAATTTCCTCCATGTGTCTTTCTACTGTGTCCTTTAGGTTTTCCTGAGTTTTTGCAAGTTGCGTAACCGAATCGGTAGACGCAACTGAGTCAATTTTAGCTTGCAAGGTCTCATGATTTTCATGAACAATAGTTTGCAGTTCTTTTATGGCTGCTTCGTGATTCTGTAATGCATTTTCATGCCGCGAAAAAATAGGTTGAAAATGCTCACAAATTTGAGTTTTTACGTCATTACAGACTTTTTGACATTTCGATTCAATGTTATGTAACTCAGTAGTTAAATCTTCACGTGTTTGTTCAAGCGTGGTGTGAAGATTTTGTTCCATTGCGTCTAACTGTTGCTGTGTTTGTCTCTGGTGTTGTTCCATTGTGTCTAATTTTTGAAGCTTTTGCTGTGTTTGTCTCTGATTTTGTTCCATTGTGTCTAATTTTTCAAGCTTTTGTCCTATTTGTTGCATTAATTGTAATAACAGTGCACTGGTGTCTGAAACATGTTCCTCAGTGCTTTTCGGCAGTGAATTTGCACCGGCAACATTCACATTTTGACAAGCGGAAAATGTGTCTTGACTCATTTGAGAAAACGGTGAGGACGCAAAACCTGAGTCTACAATATTTGCAAAATTGTGTCCTGTCATTCCCGATTCCTGAGGCGGGCTATTGCCGACCGACCGATCGATAATGCTTCCCTGCTCACTAATTGTTTCACTGTCTACGCCATTGTTTGCCGCCCGCTCCATTTCCCTATGCACAATTACCAAATTACTACGTTGATCATTAGTTAATTCATTACTCGGTGGCGCTAACACACTGCTTTCGTTTTCACTGTCATTTCTCAGTTTACTTGGGATCCTAGTATTACGTTTTTCACACGCCATTATTGTCACAATATTTCACACGACAACACAGAAAAGCACAATTTGAAGAGCAAAAATAAGAGAACACATTAACATAACACTGAAAATAATATCTAGTTAATTGCAAGCGCAGATGCGAAATACTTGGTGCAAATCTACATGCATGCCACAACTGTTTTACTGTACAACAATGAAAGGCTGCAACTATAAAGGAGATTCTCTCTACAATTACGCGCTAGCAATAAACAATAGCGACACTAATTACACAAACTACAAGAAAAAATATCAGAAGATTCCAGTGAGGTATCCTCGGCTAAGGGTCGACATATGAAACGTCCCCTTTGAACAATTATACAGGACTGTCCTTAAACTGACACACAATATTTTTAGCGCAACGCAATCTGACTATCAAAAATCCCTACAAAAAAAAAATGGCCCTGACTAACATTAAACTATGCGTTTCACAAATCGCTTACCTCACAAAAATCTTGGTTACTCCCACTACTGCAATACAGCTAGCGCCACTACTGCCAGCTAAATAAAAGATTCAAACTATGGAAGGCACTAACTACTGATAGGGATAGTTAGCAAATGAAAGATATTAATAGAGAACAAAAAATGTATTTACCTTAATATCATCATATATATATCAGTTCATGACAAATTTCTAAACTCCGCCATCTCTCTCCCCACATCCACCACTGCTGGCGGCTCACCTCCAACTGCGGAACGCTACGTGCTGTTCACAGCCAGCTGCCTAACACTACAATGGCGAGTATTACAACAATGCAAAGCACCCACAGACTGCACACAGCACAGCCAGTGATTTTTATACAGAGGTGGCGTTACCAATAAAAAAACCTAAACAGCCTACTTACAACCGTCTACATAGCGGCATCGAGCATATGCCGCGGCCCTATTAAATATAAAGGAG